>NC_064833.1:77521000-78130000 GCF_024166365.1 Elephas maximus indicus | reverse complement strand
ATCCCAACCCTCTCATCAACACAAGAAATCGTCTCTGGAAATTCTCACCTCTCTCTTCTATGTCATCATTGTTCTCCTTCTATAGGAGCATCTCTATTTGCATTCAAACATGTTATTTCCCTTATATTAAAAAAAAAAAAACTACCTTGTTCTTGATTGCACATTCCCCAAGACCTACTAACCATTTCTCTGATTCCCCCTCCAACAAAACTTTTTGAACAATTTATCTGTCACCACTGTCTTCAATTTCACTTTTCCCATTTTCTATTAGGAGTCCTTCAGTGGTTAATGTGCTCAGCTGCTAACCACAAGTTTGGAAGTCTGAATTCACCCAGAGGCATCTCACAAGAAAGACCTGGTGATCTATTTCCAAAAAATCAGCCATTGAAAATCCTATGAAACACAGGTCTACACTGGTACATATGGGGTCATCAGGAGTTGGAATCGACTCCGTGACAACTGTTTACTGGTTTTATTTTCTATTAAAACTCCTCCAAACAGGTTTTCATCTCTATAGTTCCACAGAAACTTCTCTAGTGAGGTCACCAATGATCTCTATCTTGCTAAATTCAATAGTCACTTCTTTGTATTCATTTTACTTGACTTATCAGCAGTATTTGACACCAGTTCATCAGTCTATATTAGACACCACCCTCTTGAGGTTTTTCTCCCTCACTGATGGCTCATTCACCTGACTTCTTAAGTGGGAGTTTCCAAGGTTCAGTCCTTGGTCCTCTGCTCATTCCTATCTACCAAAAACCAATTGCCATGGAGTTGATTTCAACTTATGGTGACCCCATGTGCATCATGCAGAACTGTGGTTCACAGGGTTTCCAATGGCTGAATTTTCAGAAGTAGATTGCCATTCTTCTGAGGTGCCTCTGGGTGGACTTGGACCTCCAACCTTCCGTTAGCAGCTGAGCTCTTTAACCATCTGCATCATCCAAGCACTCCTTCTTATCTACATGATTCCTGTAATCTCATCTACTCTCATTGCCTTAATTCTCTACCTAAATGCCAATGGCCCACAGATTTATATCTCTAATCAGTCCTTTCTCCAGAATTTGAGACTCAAATATCTAACTGCCCTCATGACATTTCGATTCAGCTGTCGAATTAGAAATCTCAAACTTAACATGTCCAAAACTGAACCCTTGATCTTCCCTCCTAAATCCACCCTCTCTGAAGTATACCACCTCAGTTCACGGTAATTCCGTTCTCTGGTTGCTCAATCTGCAAATCTAAGAATTTTAGTTAACATCTCTGTTTCTCTCGTATCACATATCAAATCTACCAGCAAATCCTGTCGGCTCTAACTTCAAATTGTATTCAAAATCTGACTTTTTCTGCCCACTTTACTGCTAACAATCTGTTTGATCTGAGTCACTGTTATTTCTTGACCTTCTTCCTGGTGTCTGGCTTCCACTCTGCCTACTACAGCAGCCATGGTAACGATTTTAAAACAAATCAGGTTCTCTGGCTCCAGTATTCCCAATTCTCCAATGGCTTCCAATTTCACTAGGAATGAAAGCCAAGGTCTTTACAACAGTCTAAAAGGTCCTTCACAATCTGGCCACTTGTTACTTCTCCGGCTTGATTTTCTACAACTTTAGGCACCCTATTCCCACAACTTTGTTCCTTGCTGTTCCTCAGGGACATCGGGCATGCGTCCATCTGACTGTCCTTGAGCTAACTGTTCCCTTTCACCAAGCACTTTTTCCGCTGACATCCACACTGACTCCTCCCTCACTTAATTCAGCTCACTCAGGGCTAACCATGCCAACCTACATAAAATCACGACAAGCCCACTTTCAGAATTCCAGGTCCCTTTGACCCTGCTCTATTTTATTCATAGCACTTGTCACTCCTAATGTGATAAATTATTTACTTATTTATTTTATGTGCTGTTTACTTGTGTCTCCATTGTGAGTTCTGTAAGTATAGAACCTTCTCTCTATTTTGTTCACTGATATTTCCAAGCACCTATAATGTCACTATGAGTGGGAACTGACTCAACAGCAATGGGTTTAGGATAGTCCTTGGTACATGTTTGACACTCAGTAAATATTTGTTGAATGAATGAATGAGAATGAACTTTAGCTGTCCTGTTTTTTTGTTTTGTTTTGGGATTTCCCCTCCCCACCCCCCTGCTCATCAGTTTAATGTTCTCCTAATGTAGACCTAGAGTCCCTGGGTGGTGCAAAGGGATAAGTGCTCAGCTACTAACCAAAAGGTTGGAGGTTCAAATCCACCCAGGAGAAAGGCCTGGTGATCTACTTCCACAAAGTCACAGATATTGGAAACCCTATGGAGCACAGTTCTACTCTGAAACACGTGGGGTCAGCATGAATTGGAACTGACTCTATGACAACTTTTTTTTTTAATGTAGACCTGCTTTCCTCAAGGTGGGGTAAATGACTGCTAGCCATTCCCAGGCTCAGTTCTTTATAGCTGTATGACTAGCGGTGAATGGAGTCTTTGCTATTAATTGCATCTTCAAAAATTCCAAGTGAAGATCTTTCGGGTCACATGCCCACCATTCAGCCAATTACTTTGGCCCAGGAGACACAATCCTATGAAAGGATGTCAGATAACATTAATGTGTAGCATGACATGTTGGGGAAAACATGACCTCTGGGGCAATTGTCTTCAGCTGGCAATTACCACAATTTATTTCTACTAACCTATCTATCTCTCTGCCCACTTTTCCAATAAAAATTTGAGGTAGGTTTGAATAAAAAAAATGAATGCCCATGTCTACAACTGCTAGAGATAATACTCCATTGGGTAACCCACAGACTCCACACAGTCAACATGTCCAACCAAGTGAACTCATCCTCTTAGCCCCAAACTAATTCTCCTAAATAGTCTCTATCTTGTTGAATGGCCCAGTGACCAGCCACTTGGGCCAGAAGTCTGAGAGCCATCCTTGCTCCTTTCCTCTCTCTTTCCTTCTTCCCACATCCAATCAAATACCAAATCTCATAGTTCCTACTCTTAAAAATGTCTACAATATCCATCAACACTTTTCCCCTGTGGCTTCTCTCTGTCCTGATTACACCCCACACTGTGTAATCGAATTGCTGCATGATTTATATATCTCTCTATTTTTTTTTTATAGGTTTTGGAAGGACCCCTGGTGGCGCAGTGATTAAGTATTTGGCTGCTAACTGAAAAGCTGCCAGTTCAAACCCACCCGTTGCTCCATGGGTGAAAGATGTGGCAGTCTGCTACCGTAAAGATTACAACACTGGAAACCCTATGGGGCAGCTCTAGCCTGTTCTACAGGGCTACTGTGAGTTAGAATTGACCTGACAACAATGGGTTAATAGGTTTATAGATTTGGGGTTCCTTGAGGACAGAAACTAACTTTCATTTCTTATATCCAGTAGCTAACAAACCATGGTATACAACAGGCAGCCAATAAATATTTGTTGGATTGAACTGAAAGGAACACACCAAAGAGAAGACTGACGCATCTGAAGAGGGTAATAGTGGTTCTGTGGTAGAATCCTCACCTTCCATGCAGGAGACCTGGGTTTGATTTCTGGCCAATGCACCTCACGTGCAGCCACCACTTCACTGTCGGTGGAGGCTTGCATGTTGCTATGGTGCTGAACATGTTCCAGTGGCACTTCCAGATTAAGCTGGGCTAGCAAGAAAGGCCTGGTGATCTACTTTCGAAAACCAGTCAATGAAAATCCTGTGGATCACAATGGTTCAATCAACAACAGATCATGTAGATGGCATAGGACTGGGCAGCGTTTCAGTCCATTGTGCATGGGGCTGCCATGAGCTGGACACTGACTGGATGGCAGCTAACAACAACCGCAATGGATTTGAGAGAAAGGGTTGGATGGAGCAGTCTATTTCTTTTGCCTTGGTGATTGTTGGGAAATTCATGTCATTCGTAACAGTTTATACTAGTAACCTCAACTTCCTCCCAGTTCAAGTCAGTCTTAGAGAATTATATTAAAGAAACTAACTCATAAGTATTGACAAATACAGGGATTTAAGCAACTTTGAATTAGTAGAGAAATGTGCACATTTAAAGATTGACACCTATTTATAAAAAATATGTGTTCTTAATTCAGCCATAAACTCCTTGGATTCAGAAATCATATCTTAATCTGCTTTCTACTAGCCTCAGGGTTTTCCATATTATAGGGGTTCAATGAGTATTAAGTAGTGCATGTCTGCTTTCTTTCAAGGATTTGATTTATAAAACCTTTCCAAAATCATCCATTTGCCTCCAAAATGTCTTCTCTCCTCAGAGGTAAAATAACTTGTAAAACTCAGACCTCAAATAAGTAGCAGAGCTAGTATTTAAACCCCTCCTTCACTCTCTGATTCTAAAGCTCTTTCTCTTAGCCATTCAGCCATATTGCTGAACTAGTATTCTGAACTATATGGATGGTCAAATACCTTACACTCTTGTGTTGTTTTTATAACAAGAGTTTCAACCAATTTGTTTTTGAAATGGCCTTCTTGTCTCTGACTTGAGTTCCAGGGATATACCAAGAGTTCCAAATGTCCTTAGCCAATCCTATTGAAACAACTCTTCATCTAATTCTCAGGAACTTGCTTCTTCTGGAACTAGATATTTCTCAGGTCCCTGAACTCATTCTGCAATTAAGGGTCATGTGATCCTGATATTATGGGCTCTGAAACTACTCTTGCTGTTTAACAAGTGGTCTAAGTGGAGTTCCCAATAACTGGCTTAACTCTGACTCATGTAGGGCCATGAGTCATATCCCTTACGGCCATGTCTGCCAAGTCTCTCAGCATTTTGTGAACCAATATTGACTACAAGAAAAATTGTTCACAGGCTGTGTTTTCCACATTATGATGAGCATTCATTCTATTTAAGGGCTGTCCTTTTCTCAATTATTAATGTCTTATTTATTTATTGATAGCCTACAATGTGCCAGATAATTTTCTGAGCGCTGAGGACTCAGAGATGAATAAATATCAGGCCCTGACTCTTAGGCTAACTGGTGACAGACTGGCCAGGAAAAGATGTATATTAACTGATGATAAAAATACATTGTGACGTGAATTTTAACTGAGGTGCTCTCAGAAGCCAGGGGAGGAGACAGCTAATTTTGCCTGGGAAACCGTTGCAAAAATTCCCCAGAAGTGAAGACATTTATACTGGGTCAAAAATGCCAGAAAGAAGTGAAGTACAGTGGAGTCAGAAAAGGGTATGAAGTGTTTGAGGGCAATACTGCGTAGCTGAAATATCCATGGGATGTGGGGAGGGTTCAATTTGAGAATGGCACTATCCTTGGAGAATCCTATTATTTTCAAAGTGCTTGTCTAGTCCAGCTTCCTTATTTACTGGGGCTCACAGAAAGTTAGTGATAAATGTTATCGTGCCTTTTCCTCTGCTGTGGAAGTCCAATTATGGCTGATTTCATAAATACCATGATCCTAGTTTCTCTGTTTTAACCAGGATTTGTATTCTTAATTATTTTCTTGACCTGCTGTAACTGAGGCACTCCAACGAAAGCGTTAGGACAGTAGATGAAAATGAAAGAGTTTGCTGCTATGGCTTCTTCTTTACTTGATCATACCAAGACTTCAGAAACCTTGCAAACAGAGTTTCTGTACTCAGCCAAAATTCTGGTAACCTTCTAAAGTTATCCTGTGACAGGTAAAACCATGTCTTGCACACTTCCATTTTTTTTTCCCCCTTTTACTGATAACAACCTTTTACTTCCCTCTAAGGAGGGAAGTAAATTTACACATAAATTTATGAACAGCACAAATAAACAGTTACAAAACTGCCACTGTTTTAAATTGTGGACTGATGAAGAACAATCAGTTTTAGGGGGTTAAATATTCTGGCGTTTTTCTCAATTTGTTACACAGGTCATGAGATGGCCTACAAATTTGATAATCATCCTAAAATACATAAAAGCTCTCTTAACCAGTCGTACAAAGACAGTGTTTGAGATCAATCATGTGTTCCTTTTTATAAGAATTTAATGATTTTTTAAGTCTGAAAATACGCATATACTTTGGTTCTATTTGACTACCTGTATTTGGCCAGCATGTATGTTCAAATAAGAAACCCAAAAAACCTAAACCGGTTACTGTTGAGTCGGTTCCAACTCATAGCGGCCCTATAGGACAGGGTAGAACTGCCCCATAGGGTTTCAAGGAATCCCTGGTGGATTCGAACTGCTGACCTTTTGGTTAGCACCTGTAGCTCCTAACCACTATGCCACCAGGGTATTGACTAAATAAGAAAGACTAGATTAAAAGATGGCAAATGCAGAATTTCAAAGAGGATCGAGCTCTCTGAGTCCTACTAAGGCAGACTGAAAGACTGCCATGAATCAGACACAACAAGCTCCTCAAAAGACCAAAGCCTAGCCCTTTAAGACTATTACAGTTGCATATAAAGTGGAAATGATCTGCATATAGCTCAAGAGTCCCCGGGCGCTGTAATGGGTTTCTGCCATCGGCTGCTAAATGAAATGCTCGAGTTCAAATCCACCCAGAGGCACCTTGGGAGAAAGGCCTGGCGATCTACTTCCCAAAAACCAGCAACTGAAAACCCTGTAGAGCGTAGTTCTACTCTAACACACATGGGGTCGCCATGAGTTGGAGTCGACTCGACAGCAACTAGTTTTTATCTTCCAGTGAAGTGTAATTAAGAACATTTTAATTAACTTATATTTGGGACTAAAGAAAACTGCTGTATAGCAAGGCTCCAGTGAACAAAGGGAAAATCACAAGAACAAAATATATGGATGCTTCTGGAATAAAGCTTTTGCTCGAACATTATTAAGAAGTGTATTTGTCTCATGGTAGAGCAGCTGATACCTAAAATCCAATACAGTAGGGTTTTGACACAAATCATAAAATGAGGAAGGGCATTAATAAGAGGCAATCTAGCAAGACTTTCCTATGACAAAGCCATCCTGTAAAAACCAACCCTAGGTAGGTTCATTTTGTAAATAAGACTATTCTGACAGGTGCTTAAATACCAAAGAAGCAGAATAATCATAATTAGTCAAGAGCTGAGAAGTAAGGCTGGAGCTTTGTCATATAACATGAACACAGCGCAGACATTCCACAGGGATGGCGCTTGCTCTATTTTATCCCTGTAGTGAAAATATATTCAACCCTTGGCTAGGAAATTACCACTTAACTGTTTTTTCCCATTTTTGCTTAACGCAGTAGTTGAAAACAAAATTCTTTATTGTTGGGGAGAAAAACAGCCTCCAAATGCCTTGTCATTATGATTTTATTCTAACATTATGGACTAGTGTTCAGTACTTTTATTTTTTTTGTTCGAAACATCTCACCCATAAAATAAACTAGAAAAACGGTGTGCTCCCATCCACCTGAAGTGTGTTCTATGTCCAAGGCCTCTTGCTTTTGGAAACTTAAAAAGCCAAACTGAATGGTTACTCTAGGGAAGAAAATAAGGGAGGAAAGTTCCAGAAATAGATACGGACAATTTTGATACAGAAAGAAAATACTGATTTGAATCCATTTCTTCAGGAAAATAAAATGTAATACAACATGCAATAACTTTACTTTTGAATTCCTTTCCTTAAAAAATTAGAGCCATCTTAATTGTGGGTACTAAGCCCTGTACTAGAACATACAAAGCCATCACAGTCACAAATGCTTTGGTCAAACGTTTTTACCCCTTTTCAGTTGACTGGTGATTTCATATGTTCTAGGAATATTTTTATCTTCTGGCATGATGCTCTACACCATATGGTACAACACACTGACAAGTAAAAAGGGAAGAACTAGTCTGAAATATATACACACACATACATATATTTATATGCATGCGCGCATGTGTGTGTGTATGTTATGTATGGTGAAAGAAGTTGCATGTATGCCTGCGAAGAAACATAAGGGCAAAGTTACATATTCTGCACATAGTACTGAGATTCTTTGTTCATGTCAAAAAAAGAACAGGCAACCAGAACCCACAGCTAGGTTAAAAGTTCACTATAGGCCAGAAAAGTCGATAGACTCAACGGCAACGGGTTTGGTTTTGGTTTTCTATAGGCCAGAAGGCATTCAAGAGACAGATCAAGCACCACTGTGCTTTGCTACATCAAGTGATACTTGAACTGTCTATAACATGTCCTCACTCAACAGCTCTCACTGCAATAGTAACTGCAGCCAGGATGCGTGCAACAGCTTGCATAATCCATTTAGGAAGGGTTGTTGAAATGGACTGGCACAAAATGTTTTTAATTGTTTCCCAGAGGGTCAAAATACCCTTCCTCTTTGCTTTCAGGTTCCTTCAATATGGTTCTCCTTTTGAAAACAATGATCATACTAGATTTTGCAAGTTTCCAGAAAGATTAAGATATGACTCTTCTAGGCTGCCCACAGCTATTTGTGTTAAGGGGCAGGGTCCTGCCTTGTCTGTCTTGTTCTCTACCATACCTGGACCTATCATACCTCTGGGTGGAGCGGGCCCACAGTTAGCCCTCAAATCCTCTGCTGAGCCAGGGTGCAAATGCACAAAAGGGGTAAGGAAAAAGGGGTACCTGACCACACTGTACTTTCACACAATCTATTGCAAGAGGGAGATGGTAATGTTGTTAGCAGTCATGGAGTTGGCCCCCAACTCATGGCAGCACCATGCACAACTGAACAAACAATGCCCAGTCTTGTGCCATCCCCATAAGCAGTTGGAGAGGGAACCACTGTGATCTATAGGGTTTTCACTGGCTGATTTTTCGGAAGTAGTTCTCAGACTATTATTGCCTGTTTTTGTTTGTTTGTTTTGTTTTGCTTTTTAGATGTAACGCATTCTTTTTTTCAAGTCCAGATGTATATTTAAAAAAAAAAAAACCCAGTGCCTCATATATATATATATATTCTTGGTTAAATGTCTACTGGAAATATTTACAATTTGTATTGGATCTTAGTATTTTCATTTTTAGCAAAGAATAAGTGGTTATGTCAGAATGTCAGTGCAAGAGAGGTTAACAAAGAATAAGGGAAAAGCCAAATAAAACAGTGGATCAGAAGTTGGGCTTGAAGTCAAATACTGTGGGTTTGAACCCCAACTCTGCTACATTCTAGCTGCATGACTTTGGGAAAGTAAACTCTCTATGCCTTACTTTCTATGTCAATAAAATGAGGAAAGGTGTTACGAGGGAGGATTCAACAAAGTCCAGTGTACTAATGAGTACAAAGCACTTGCCATCATCACGTACAGCAGGCACATCAGAAGTGCTCAATAAGTGTTTTCTATTATCATTATGGAGTCCCTGGGTGGTGTAAACGGTTAATACATTCAGCTGCTAAACAGAAGGCTGGTAGTTTGAGTCCACCCAGAGGCATCTCAAAAGAAAGGCCTAGCAATCTACTTCCAAAAGATCAGCCAATGAAAACCCTACGGAGCACAGTTTTACTCTGACACAAATGGGGTTGCCAAGGGCTGGAGTCGACCTCACAGAGACCGGTTCACCATTATTATAAAAAGTCAAAAACAACTCTGTAGTACTCTGTACTTGATATACCAAAATAGACAAATGACTCAACAACGTGACAGTAGCTAATTCTAAAGTGAGTCGGAATTGACTCGACAGCAATGGGGTGAATCCTAAAGTGGTATCTATCGTCCAGAGAAGTTAATCCCTTCATATTTTGACCCAAAAGGACAGCACCACTGAAATACAATACCGTGACACTAAGTCCTCACTGAGTGACCAAACAACAAACATTTGTCTTTCTGGAGTAAAGTGGTCCAAGTGTTCAGAGTTCAAAGGCACAACTAATACAAAGCAAAACTTTTACCAGGGCAACTCTGATTTTTCAACAATAAGCCTGGTCTCTATAATGGATTATGAGCAATCATTCTAACATTATTTATTTTTTTATTAGTTTCTTAGGGCTGTCATAATAAAGTACCACAAACTGGGACCTTTTAACCAACGGAAATTTATTGTCTCACAGCTTTGAAGGCAAAGAGTCAGAAATCGGGGGGCGGGGAGCGGGGGACATGTCGGTTCCTTCTGAGGGCTCTGAGAGAAACTCTTTCATGCCTCTCTCCTAGCTTTGGGTGACAGCTGACAATCCTTGGCACCCCAAATTTCTCCCTCTGTCTTCACGTGGCCATCTTCCCTCTGTGTGTCTCTGTGTCTCTTCTCTTTTATAAAGGCACCACTTACATAGGATAAAGACCCACCCTACCCCAGTATGACCTCATGTTAACCGGTAACACCTTCAAAGACCCTGTTTTCATGCAAGGTCACTTTCACAGGTACCAAAGGTTAGGATGCCAACATATCATTTGAGAGGACACAATTCAATCCATAACAGATACTAAAGGCCAAAACTGTATGTGATTCTATGTGAATAATCAAAAACAGGCTGAGAACTTGCTCCATGGGGTACTTTGTTCTGTTGTATAAAACACACTGCCAACCTACACAAGGGAGGGGAATCTTAAGGACAGTTATGAAAATCTAGTACCTACACCTGGAAGTTAACAGTATGTATTTTTAAACTTGGAATTTGCAGCAGCGATTTTAGGGATTGGCTGCACTTCAGTTACTATGTTTTCAGTTAGGTTTATACTAAAAAACAATCATTGGACCAGTTTGTTCTCCATTTATAAATACTCATAACAAGTAAGTACCTGCTTATGAAATCTTCCCTTTTTAATTGAAACATAAGAAAAAATGCTACGTATGGGATTTGGTTTATCATTTTTATATGCAGTTTGTGTATTTTGTATCAATTTCTAGGCCTGTTTACTCATTAATTCATTCATCCTTCATTCTTCTAGCAAATATTCACTGAAAACCTATTTTTGGCTTTACATTAACTTTACTCAAGTAAGTTGGTCTTTGTCCTTGGTTCCTGTGCTATAACTCTAAACCCTTGGAATTTCCTGAGTAACTGAGGTGTCTCTGTTATCTATAGGTCTGTAGACCAAATCTGAGAGTTTATATTAATGAGACGACTCTTGGGTGGTGGCTAGCCAGGCCAGAAAGACTGCCTGGTAATATGAGCTAACCTGGCAGGGGGATGGATCATGATGCACTCAATCATTCCTGCGTAATGAGACCCCAACAAAGGCTCTGGACATGGTGAAAGACACTGATACATATGGGAGGGTAGCACATCCCCTTCTGGGACGTAGAAGTTCTGTGTTCAGAACCCTCCCAGACCTCGCCCTGTATGTCTCTTCATTTGTATCCTTTTTTTTTTTCTACAATAAAACTGAAACTCTAAGTACAGCACTTTCTGTGAGTTCTGAGTCATTCCAGCAAATTATCGAACCCGAGAGAGTAGTGAGAGGCAGCAGGTCAGCAATGAGGGAGCCTGGACCCCTGAGCTTGTGGCTGGCATCCCTAAGGGGTAGTGGGAAACCCTGAATTTGTAGCCAGCAGGTTAGGAACTAGGGGAGCACTGGGGACTCTCAAGCTTATAGCTGGCATCTGAAATCTTGGGCGAACTTGGCAGTCTGGAGTACTATGTGCTTTAACTTGTGAGAGCTGACCTAGCTCTGGGTAGTTAGGGTCAGAGGAAGAAGTGCTGCATCTTACAGCTGGTGTAACCAAGAAGTAAAATGTGGGGGTTTTGATTTATGTTGACCATTATCCTCATAGTTGGTGTCAGAAGTGGGTTTGATTGGATATTGGTTACATCCTCTCACTACTCAGTACCAGTTACTATGCTAAGCGCCGGGAATAAAATAAATCTAAAGTTTTTTTTTTTTTTTCTCGTTAATATCAACTATTTAGGATAAAGTTATGTAGGAAAATGACAATGGATCTAAATCCTGTATGGTTGTGCTTTTATTAAATTTTCTATTAATTTTTGAATTAAGCAATTACAGATTTAATTAAACCTCTCCACTTTTCTATAGACAAAAAATGATCCCATGCCAAATACTTCTGTGTTGGGGGAAAAAAAAAAAGGCAAAGCCATAAAAATGAGCACTTCAGCTATAAAAATGCATGATATAATAGATGTCACCTTCTCTTATTCAGCAAAGTAGTTTTCTATAATTTTGTCCTTCGCCTTTCACAGAACAGTAACCTGGAGGAGTTTCAATGGGATTTTACTTTGGATAAAGCACAAAAACATTCTCCTATAAGAAGCTGTTAATCTTTCCTCTGCAGCTGATGGCTCTCTCTGCTCTATTATTCTTCAGGAAATCAGTGAGGTGCAGCACCCAACCCCTTAAACCAGAAAAAACCCAAACCTGTTATCATCAAGTTGATTCCGACTCACAGTGACCCTATAGGACAGAGGAGAAATGCCCCACAGGTGTTCCAAGGAGCAGCTAGCAGATTCGAACTGCCGATCTTTTGGTTAGCAGGCAAGCTCTTAACCACTGTGCAACCAGGGCTCCCCCATTCCCTTAAAAAAAAAAAAAAAAAAACTTCTTAGGTCCCTTCAAAGCCTTAGATTCATCTTCAGCTCCTTCCTTCTATGCTTCAGGCAGCAATACATGGGCATTTGTGATAGAAGAAACTTCCTGAAAAAGATCACATCTGGGTCTCAATGCCTATCTCCTATATCTTATTGTCAAGTTTTAAAGATTTATGGGGTTGCTAAAAAAAAAATTTTTTTTTTTTTTTTTTAAAAATATATAACAAATATCCCAAACTTCCCTATGAATTGATAGATAAGAAACAGAGACATGGATGAATAGTCCATAATAACCTGTGAAGTTTGGAACAAACATTCTGAAACGATTATGTGTTAGCACAGTGATGACGGCACTGAGTACTTAGAAATGTTCGCTTTCTGTTGTATCCGTCGTGAGCAACCAGCCAAGTCATCCAAGGTCCTGGGGGATATGGCTATTGTGTTAGTTTTCTAATGCCGCTGTAACAAATTACCACAAATGTACTGGCTTAAACAATATAAATCTAGTAGCTCACATTTCTGTAGGCCAGAAGTCTGAAATGGGTCTCACTGGGCTAAAATCAAGGAGTCAGCAGGGCTGAGTTCCTTTCTGGGGGCTCTAGGTAAGACTCTGTTTCTTTGACTTTCCAGGTTCTAGAAGTTCCTGGATCCCTCTGTCCATATTCAAAGCCAATAATGGCTGGTTGAGTCCTTCTCATATCCTATCCCATCACTCAGACCTCCTCTTCTGCCTTCCTTCCAGTTTGAAGGACCCCCTCGTGATTACACTGGCTCCAATCAGATAATGAAGGATCATGTCCTTATTTTAAGGTCAGCTGATTAGCAACCTTAATTCCAACTGTGATTTTAATTCCCCACTGCTAAGTAACACAATATATTCACAGGTTTTGGGGATTAGGTTGTAGATTTCCTTTGTGGGGAGGAAGGGCATTATTCTGTCTGCCACAGCCATAATGGGCCTGGAACCAAAAAATCCAGTTCTACTCCACAGTACCCTGTGACCTTGGACAAATTCATTAATCTCTATTGTTTTAGTCTCTTCTTCTGAAAAATCACTTAATAATAGTTATCTCATGGAGTGAAGATTAAATGAGATAATAACTGCAAAATATCCAGGCATAGAGTATGGCACACAGAAGGGCCTCAACGTTGCTCCTTCCCATTTTACCCTACCTTCCTCTCAAAAGTCCTCATTGCATGGGGTAGAGCTGGGTTTCGAACCAGGTTCATTTTTGCTTCATAGTCATGTTGCTTGCCTTACACTACACTGCCTCCTGCAGGAAGGATTCAATGTTGAGAAAGACTGAGTAGTGGATGACTTCACATACATAATTTGCCACATCCCAAGCTTTTGCTGTGATAGAGTTAAGATGTTGATGCTGATCCAGGATCACTTCTGACTTGATTCCTGCTGTGACAGGATTTATCATTGCAGAAGGTGACTGCAGAATTCAGCAATCCCCAATGTTGCCCTAACTAGCAGTACTGAACTTCCTGTGCCCCATGAAATGCTCATGTGGAATGACACATAAAATAAACAGTGAAATGTTTGTTTTTCAGAGCTCACCTGTTTCTCTGATTACATAATACTAATATTGACTATCTTCAGTACCTTTTTGTTGTTATCCTTGTTAGAAAATAAAGCAGTGAATCAAGCCAGATCTCTACCTCAAATGGTAACATTGCCAATCCAAACTCTGGGGCATGATAAGGAACTATGTAACACAATACACTAACAATTAGCCATTAAATCAAGAGCCACAAATGTGCCTGAGATCTCCCTATCCTACACCTTTCCTATGTAAAACAAACAAACACAAGTCCACTCGTTAAATTCACCATAATCTTGAGAAAAAATTACTTTGGTTTCAGCTGCCCACATCTTTTCCTATAATTTTTCATGAGAAAAGGGGAAGAAGAAATAAGAAAAACATTCACTAATGATGGTAACCTTTTCCTTTTCATTTTCCAGGCAGTGGTAACAATGTGAGGGATCTGGAGCACCAAGGGTCTCTGTTGGGCGTAATTAAGTAATTTTAAAGAGGAAATAACTGACTTATGTGATACAGTGGTGTCAACAAATCAACATTTCCAAACAACTTATTATCTACATAACCTTAACATCTCACAAATGAAAAAAAAAATAATTAATTTCTACTTTGACTAAAATTAATCTTAACAGTATTTTTATCTTATTTCTTACCAATTAAGGAATGGGGGTGGGGGGATATGTGTGTTGGGAGAGACGGCGAAAAGAGGTAAGTAAACCCAGAACACTTCTCCCCAACCCCCCACCCAAAAGAGCAACTAGGAGAAGAGGGCCTCTGGGAAGTGCTAAGGAAATCTAATTGTGCAAGCCAGATGTTATCGTTATGGTTGTGTGTCAACTTGGCTGGGCCATGATTTTCAGTGGTTTGGCAGTTATGATGTAGTTTGGCAGTCATATAATGATGTAATCACCTCCATGATGAGATCTGATATAATGTGATCACCTTCATGATGGGATCTCCTGTGAGCAGCCCATCAGTTGAAAGGGCATTTTCTTGGGAGTGTGGCCTGCATTCAATATAGGTGGACTTCCTGGCAAAGCTTGCTGGCTTTTGCTTTGCTCTAGATCCTGCATTTGGATTATGACCATCTGACCTCCATCCAGTTCTTGGGACTTGGGCCAGCAGCCTGCTGTCTTAACTGTCAATCTTGGATTCATCACTCTTCGCAGCAGTGAGCCAGCAGCCTGCCATCTGGCTTGTGCATCTTGGGTTCATCAGTCCCTGAAGCTATGTGAATCAGGAGAAGCCTCCAGCCTGATGCCGGACCCACAGACCTGGGACTTGCCAGCCTCTACAACTGCATGAGCCATTTCCTTCACTGGTTTTGCGTCTCTAGAGAACCCAGCCTAAGACACCGATTCACTTCTAAATTTCCACTCCCCACGATATTTGGCATTCTGGAGTTGACCCGATGCCTCATCCACAAATGGTACCACCACTCCCATTTCTAACAGTCTCCCGAATCTAACAGTAAAAAAAAGGGGCATGTACTTAAGTTTTATTTATTTATTTATTCCAAAGTGTCAGTCCATGACAGATGGAAATTACAAAAAAGAAAAAGAAAACACCCTAGGAAACAAACAATAGCAACAACAAAAAACTAGCCCTTCACCACAGCTAGTGTGGGAAGCACTGCAACTGATAATCTCTTGCAAACAAAATAGGCAAGCAATAGTGTCTCACACATTTGATGGTAAAAATAATTCACTATGACCCAAGGCTATTTTATCATGCCGAACAGCATGCTGATTCCGCAAAGCAGGTAGAGAAAGGAGGATTCAGAAGAAAAACAAGTAGACACAGAAATTGAAAAAGAACAAATAAGCTCTTTAAAAACTCCACACCCTATGTGGTCTACTACTGTATTCCACCAGTGTCAGCACTTCCACCGGCTGAGAACCACTGACATGAAATATTTTTCTGTTGACTGAAGTCTCTGTAGCTATTACATAACAACACAAAAGCAGAATTCTACGATGCTTTGGTTCTTCCAGAAGAGTCTCAGAATAACAACTCCCATGTATCAAACACTCAGTACGTATCTGGTGCATCGGTGGGTATTTTGATAGCTTTTTTGATACAACAACCCTGTAAGATGGTTGTGACCCAATTTTACAAAAGAGGAAAAACTGTGGTTCAAAGGAGTTAAATAATTTGTCCAAGAGATGGAGCCTGGACTCAAACCCAGAAATGCTTGATGTTTTTGCCACCATATGAAGCTGTCTTTCACCATAATAATTTACAAACACAACTCCAGACTGAATCACATTTACTTGAGATGGTACAAAACTTCAGCTGTTAATAAGGTCACCAAGAAGAAGCAAAACTGTTGAAGAAAAAAAGGTGACAAAAATATGGTTCCATACTGTACATCCTGAAATTTTTATGTGGCCACAACCACTGTTTTGTTTTTTCTCTTAATCTCAATTTCAGGAAATTTTGAGACTGCTCTACCTTACAAGCAAAATACCACTCATCCATATTTTGAATCTTGACAAGGGGGAGAAAGGTCCCAATGTTTTATTATTTGATTTTAAGTCATACCTATTCCAATGTTAGAATTAATTTCTAACTACACGCGAACCCTCACACTTAGAAGCTGACCATGGGGAATGCCCTATAATTATTTAAAGTAGTTGTTCTCAATTGAGGGCAATTCTGATTCCTCCCCCCATTGACATCTGGCAACATCTAGGGTACGGTGCTGGCATCTAGTGGGTAAAGGCCAGGAACGCTGCTAAATATCCTACTGCACAGGACAGCCCTCCACAATAAAAAATTATCCAGCCCAAAATAAATGCCCATTGTGCTGGATTGAGAAGCCCTGCTTTAATGGAGCCCAGATCCAGGGAAAACCACTACTCCTGTAGGTGGTGAGCCACCACTCTAGATGGCTGAACAACTCAGCATCTCCATCTGAGGACAGAGCTGAGTGTACACTGATTGAGAAACTTCTCCAACTAGAAAAAGACCTCAATGACTGAACCTAGAAGAGGACAACGTATCACATGACATTTTCTCAGAGAGAATCCTCCTTCCTTAGCAGAAATTCAAAGCATCAACTGTGTGACCACTCACCAATCACTTTAAGTGTCATTATTTGAGCTATCTCCCTTAACTATAAAATGGGAGTAATAGTGACCACACAAGGCAGATGCGAGACTCAGACTGTAACTATGATCACATTTCTTAAACTGTAAAGTCCCACTCACACAAACATTTAATCACCAAATGTGCTCTGAATAATATCATGTCTAGAAGACCCTGAACCCCATCATTTCTAATGCTTGACCCTGTGAACCTGGGCCAAAGCCCAATTTTCAGTGCTCAGCATTCCTCAAACAGTTGAGTCAATGCAACAAGGAAAGTTCACCTCAATCTACTGACAAGTTTCAAAGTCAAGGAGAATAAAGCCACCCTTGGAGATTATATTAAAAAATCCTGAAAGGAAAAGATCTGTAACTCATTTACTCTATGGTGCGAGTGACTTCCACATCGATGTATTTTAATAGGGAATAAAGCCTCAAACCAAAGGAATGACAGGCTTATCTGAATCTTTAAGAATTATTGGTTTGTAGTTGCTTCCCTACTAAAGGAATCAGCAATGGTTAGGAAATAAAACCTTTGTTTCTTGGCTATAGATACAAGGTTTAATTTATTTTTAACTCTAAAGTAATTATATAACATTTTGATTTCTAACAATATCAGATACTGTAGACAATTACTATTAGGCACACTGCAGGAATAAAAGGTGTTTATTAGTTTAATGCTTTTATTAATTTGTCATCTAGGTAGGGTGACCTTACAGAAAATTGAAAATAGATAACGTATTACTTAGGGATAAAAAAAAGCATATTGTGCTTCAGAGAATTTCTCTCTCATTAGAATGAGCTCTTTATAGAATACACCCACTCCTCACTTATCAACATGGTTAAGTTCCAAAGACTAGTTTGTTATGCGAAAATCAGAGTTACGAGAAAATGGGGGATAACTGTGTCAGATCACAAAGCGGATGATAATTACATCATTACATAACTACCAAATTACATTATTACATTTTTGCCAAACCACTGAGAATCACAGTTCAGCCAAGTAGACACATAACCTTCACCATCACAGCTAGCATTACTCTTGCCTCACACCTCAGCAATCGTTACTGCCAGACATACATCTTAATGCACGAAATAGTAGAATAATAGTTTTTTACTATTGTCTTAAATGCTAAATGTCAGATAACAAGACAATCGATAAGTGAGGGGTAGGTATAAAGCTATTATTTGGCTCCATCAAATTTTCTGCAAACACTTTCCCCATTCATTTTAAGGATTTTCTGTTTTAGGTATGTCATTTTTCAGAAACAATTTACTGACTGCCATTTTTTTTTTTAATCTCATTCCTTTAGAAGAATTTAGCCAATTCTATTTATTTTAATTATTATCTAGGATTAATTTTTGTCATTTTGGATGTGGGGAGGTAGGGAAAGACTATGAAAGGTTCATCTGTTTCAAGTGTATCTTTTGCTACACAGATTCTGCTTTGATAGCTATTATCTTCTATAATAATTTAGAAAGTAAGTATCAATATATAAACCTATTCTAGTAAACTTAAAATAATTTTAAAAAACACATTTATCATAATAGAGAATTCTGGAAAGATGGCAGTGTAAACAAACCATTGTTCCAACCCTGACCCCACAAACATAACAAGAAATACAAGGAAACAGATGCTCAGCTTTGAAGGACTCTGAATTGGGAAGCAGAGGAAAGCAAGGGGAGCTGCAGACAGGCAAGAATCAACAGATCAACAATGATCTGCATATGATAGGAGAATAGTTTCTCCCACTGTCCCTGTCCCTGCCCCTCCCACTGGCTGCCATGAAGTAGGAAAGTGGTCCCACAAAAAAAGCCTGCTTCCCTAACCACCACTGCCTCTGCCAGTACAAAAAGACAGGATTCCAAGCTTCTGTCCTAAAAATTAACAAGGCAGATCTCTCTGGGAGTCCGTTTAAAATGTGTCAGCACCTCCCTGGCCCAGAGACTATAGGGTACAAGCCTACTGCAAGTTGCTAGAGAAGGCCCAACCAGTGGAGTCTGCTCTCATAGTCAACACTCTATTGGCCTCCCTGTGCACACCATAACTCAGGCTTCTGAAACCAACAGGACAGATCTCCCTGGGGGTCAGTTTGGGTCTGTCAGCGACCCCTTACAGTCATTACTGCGGACTACTGACTGAGACTGCTTTGTCAGTTTACTGATGTGTATACTATACAATCATTAAAAATAACTATTTCTATAAACTGATAAAGATGTCAAAAATGTATCATAAAATGGGAAAAGCAAGTTGCAACACAGAATGTAGAGTATTATCCTACTATTTTTATTAATACATATGCATACATATTAATGTAAGCATATAAAGACATCTGTAAGACTCTATAAAGAACACTTAACCATGGTTTCTTCCCCTCTTAGTGGTGGTATGATAACAAGCATTTTCCTAGAGCATTAGAGTGAATTGTCCAAAAACGAGAAATAGGGATAATGAAGAACATTTTATAAAGAACATCCCTCTTTGTACTCGGACAAATGAAACTCTCTCTTGCACAAGGTGTATTGCACAGTCAAATTTCTCTAGAATCTAATGCCGTGTAGATTTGAAGCATGAGAGTATCCCTGGTTGGAAGGAGTTGGCAATTGATGGCATGAATACCTACACAATATAATTCCAGTGATACAGAGAAAAACAGTCTCAGGATGATGGCAGAAAAAGCCTGCCTTGCCTTTTTGCCTTCCCACCTGTCACCCCAAGTTCCACATCCTCACCCTGATCACCTTCAATGAATGATCCCAAAAAGCCCAGTAAACTTGTCTCCTCCCACCTGGCACATAAAGTGGAACAAATACCCTCCTTGTCTAGCACCTCTCTTTAAAGGCATACCTAAAAGGTCATCTTAACTAGCATTGGCTGACACTACAGCTAGGGACAGGGACAGATTACCCAATAAGAAATTGCACACTACAGATTAGTAAATAAACACAAGTAAACCTCTGTGCGTACCTTGCTTACTGGTTCACCCATTCATCGCTAGAGAAACAGTGGAAGCAGTATCATATAATCAACACTGAAGTTAAAGTATCCTAAATCCTCATCTTGAGCTTTAAACAAGGGCAGATATGGTGAAAAACAGGTAGAACTGTGTACTATAAATTAGTAAGTACAGAAGAGGTGGAGCCAAGATGGCAGAATAGACAGACACTTCCGCCGAGCCCTCTTTCCAACAAAGACCCGAAAAAGCAAGTGAAACGAGTGTATTTGTGACAAGCTGGGAGCCCTGAGCATCAAAGGCAAGCTTAGACAATGAACTGAGGGGCAAGAGAAGGAAGAGACCGTTCAGAAGTGGAGAGGAGTTGCCGGACCTGAATCGTGGGGAGCCCTCAGGCACCATTCCCAGAGCGGCTGCGGCGGTGACGGCGGCAGCGGGCCGGTCCTAGCCTTCGGCTGCAATTTCCTCAGGGAGAAGCAGCCAGCCACACAGCCCACTCACACATCTGGAACCTGAGGAGAAGGGCGCTCTCCGCAAAAGCTATGTACTTGCGTATATTTTACCACGCCCCCCCTCACCCCCAGCCCAGTTTTAGCTGCTGAATCCCTAGGCCTGAGATAGACCCTGGTGAGCACCTGGAGCTGTCCTCCCGGCCTCGGGGAAGGAAAAAATTTCCAACTGGGGGGAAAAGATAATTTGCTAGCTCCATTAACTGGGGGAGCTCAGGACAGAAGCGGCTCCTGTCCAGGCATAAACCATCCATGGACCTTGAGCACCTTTCCCTTCTGCATGGACCTGTGTGGGCCTATTTCGGGAGAATAGGCCCTTGTTGGCAAACTCCAACCATTTCAGCAGCGCGGTGGAGAGGTGGGTGTTTGACGTTTGACATTACTTTGCCTATTAAACAATGTTCTCACCTACCCACAACAGGGACCTAAGGACTGGTGGCTCCACCTGGGTCGCCCAGCCACCTGCGACAGGGGCCCAGGGATAACTGGTACCTCCTAGTCCTTACAATAAAATCTTTGGGTGCCCATGGTCCCTCTGCAGAGCCCACCCACCAGCATGCTCTAGGGAACAGAGGTGCGTTTTCCTCAGAGACACTTGGGGGTCAGTTCTCGGCCCCTTGCCTTGTTCAGAGCATGACCCCCTGCTGCAATCAGATACAGGTATACAAGCCAATCACCCCTGCCCCTCTAAGACTGTAGGACAGAGCCTGTACCACACACTTGATATCAGCTACCCGGAAACCTGAGCTGAATTCATACAAGAAAACTGAATGGACTCCTAGACTGATATACCTGACAACAGCTCCAGCCAGCTGGGGACAGGACACCAGAGCTCCAAAGGCAAAAATAACCAAGCTAGCTCACTCAAGCAACCCATAGGGGTATACCAAAACAAAACAAAGCAAGCAGCTACAACATGGTAAGCAAGCATAAGCTCATACAATAACTTATAGGTGGCTCAGAGACAACAGTCAGTATCAAGTCACATAAAGCAACAGACCACGATCACCTCAACAGGCTCTCAAAACAAAGAATCCAGGGATCTTCTAGAGGAAAGTGCATTCCTGGAATTACCAGATGCAGAATACAAAAGTTTAATATACAGAACCCTTCAAGGCATCAGGAAGGAAATGAGGCAATACGCAGAACAAGCCAAGGAACACACAGGTAAAGGAACTGAAGAAATTAGAAAGACTATTCAGGAACATCATGAAAAGTTTAATAAGCTGGAAAACTCCATAGACAGACAGCAATCAGAAATTCAGAAAATTAACAATAAAATTACAGAATTAGATAACTCAATAGAAAGTCAGAGAAGCAGAACTGAGCAAGTAGAAGCTAGAATTTCTGAACTCGAAGATAAACCACTTGGCACTAATATATTTGAAGAAAAATCAGATAAAAGAATTTAAAAAAATGAAACAACCTTAAGAATCATGTGGCACTCTATCAAGAGAAATAACCTACGAGTGACTGGAGTGCCAGAACAGGGAGGGATAACAGAAAATTGTTGAGGATTTGTCGGCAGAAAACTTCCCTGATATTGTGAAAGATGAGAAGATATCTATCCAAGATGCTCATCGAACTCCACATAAGGTAGATCTGAAAAGAAACTCACCAAGACATATTATAATCAAGTTTGCCAAAACCAAAGATAAGGAGACAATTATAAGAGCAGCGAGGGATAAAAGTCACCTACAAGGGAGAGCCAATAAGAATAAGCTCGGACTACTCAGCAGAAACCATGTAGGCAAGAAGGCAATGGGATGACATATTTAAAAAATTGAAGGAAAAAAACTGCCTGCCAAGAATCATATATCCATCAAAACTGTCTCTTAAATATGACGGTGAAATTAAGACATTTCCAGATAAACACAAGTTGAGGGAATTCATAAAAACCAAACCAAAACTACAAGAAATACTAAAGGGAGTTCTTTGGTTAGAAAATCAATAACATCAGGTATCGACCCAAGACTAGAACACTTGGCAGAGCAACCAGAAGTCAACCCAGACAGGGAAATCCAAAAAAAAAAAGCCCAACACAGGGTAACTGCGATGTTATTATATAAAAGAAGACAACATTAAAATAACAAAGAGGGACTAAGAAATGTAATCATACACCTTCCATATAGAGAGGAAGATACGGTGATACAAAGAAATAAAAGTTAGTTATAAATTCAGAAAAAAAAGGGTAAATAATAAGGTAACCACAAAGGAGACAAACTATCCTACTCATCAAAATAAAATACAAGGGAAAAATACAGACTCAGCAGATACAAAATCAACAACAACAAATATGAGGAAAGGACAATATGTAAAGAAAATCTACTCAGCACATAAAATCAAGTGGGAAAAAGAAGCTGTCAACACACAAAAGAAGACATCAAAATGATGGCACTAAATTCATAAAAAAAAAAAAAATACCTATCCATAATTACCCTGAATGTAAATGGACTAAATGCACCAATAAAGAGACAGAGAGTGACAGAATGGATTAAAAAACAAGATCCGTCTATATGCTGCCTACAAGAGACACACCTTAGACTTAGAAACACAAACAAACTAAAGCTCAAAGGATGGAAAAAAATAAGCAAACAACAATCAAAAAAGAGCAGGAGTGGCAATACTAATTTCTGACAAAATAGACTTTGAAGTTAAATCCATCAGAAAGGATAAGGAAGGACACTATATAATGATTAAAGGGATAATACACCAAGAAGATATAACCATATAAAATATTTATGCACCCAATGACAGGGCTGCAAGATACATAAAACAAACTCTATCAGCATTGAAAAGTGAGACAGACAGCACCAAAATAATAGTAGAAGATTTCAACACACCACTTTCGGTGAAGGACAGGACATCCAGAAAGAAGCTCAATAAAGACACGGAAGATCTAAATGCCACAATCAACCAACTTGACCTCGTAGACATATACACAACACTCCACCCAACAGCAACCAAGTATACTTTCTTTTCTAGTGCACATGGAACATTCTCTAGAAAAGACCACATATTAGGTCATAAAGCAAGCCTTAGCAGAATCCAAAACACTGAAATATTACAAAGCATCTTCTCTGACCATAAGGCCATAAAAGTGGAAATCAACAACAGGAAAAGCAGGGAAAAGAAATCAAAGACTTGGAAACTGAACAATACCCTACTCGAAAAAGACTGGATTATAGAAGACATTGAGGATGGAATAAAGAAATTCATAGAATCCAATGAGAAGGAAAATACTGCCTATCAGAACCTTTGGGACACAACAAAAGTAGTGCTTAGAGGCCAATTTATATCAATAAATGCACACATTCAAAAAGAAGAAAGGGCCAAAATCAAAGAACTATCCCTACAATTTGAACAAATAGAAAGAGAGCAACAAAAGAAACCCACAGGTACCAGAAGAAAGCAAATAATAAAAATTAGAGCTGAACTAAATGAAATAGAAAACAGAAAAACAATTGAAAGAATTAGAATTAACAAGACCAAAAGCTGGTTTTTTTAAAAACTCAACAAAATTGATAAACCATTGGCCAAACTGACAAAAGAAAAACAGGAGAGGAAGCAAATAACCCGAATAAGAAATGAGATGGGCGATACTACAACAGACCCAACTGAAATTTAAAGAATCATATCAGATTACCATGAAAAACTATACTCAAACAAATTTGAAAACCTAGAAGAAATGGATGAATTCCTAGAAACACACTACCTACCTAAACTAACACAAACAGAGGTAGAACTAAACAGGCCCATAACAAGGGACTGAAAAGGTAATCAAAACACTCCCAACAAAAAAAAAAAAGCCCTGGTCCTGACGGCTTCACTGCAGAGTTCTATCAAACTGTCAGAGAAGAGTTAACACCACTACTACTAAAGGTATTTCAGAGCATAGAAAAAGATGGAATACTACCAAATTCATTCTATGAAGCCACCATATCCCTGATACCAAAACCAGGTAAAGACATGACAAGAAAATAAAATTGTAGACTTATATCCCTCATGAATGTAGATGCAAAAATCCTCAACAAAATTCTGGCCAATAGAATTCAACAACATATCAAAAAAATAATTCACCACGACCAAGTGGGATTCATACCAGGTATGCAGGGTTGGTTCAACATTAGAAAAACAATTAATGTAATCCACCACATAAATAAAACAAAAGACAAGAATCACATGATTTTATCAATTGATACAGAAAAGGCATTTGACAAAGTTCAACACTCATTCATGATAAAAACTCTCAGCAAAATAGGAATAGAAGGAAAATTCCTCAACATAGTAAAGGACATTTATACAAAGCCAACAGCCAACATCACCCTAAATGGAGAGAGCCTGAAAACATTCCCGTTGAGATCGGGAACCAGACAAGGATGCCCTTTATTACCACTCTTACTCAGCATTGTGCTGGAAGTCCTAGCCAGAGCAATTAGGCTAGATAAAGAAATAAAGGGCATCCAGATTGGCAAGGAAGAAGTAAAAGTATCTCTATTTGCAGATGACATGATCTTATACACAGAAAACCCTAAGGAATCCTCCAGAAAACTACTGAAAGTAATAGAAGAATTCAGCAGAGTATCGGGATACAAGATAAACATACAAAAATTGGTTGGATTCCTCTACACCCACAAAAAGAACATCGAAGAGGAAATCACCAAATCAATGCTATTTACAGTAGTCCCCAAGAAGATAAACTACTTAGGAATAAATCTTACCAGAGATGTAAAAGACTTATACAAAGAAAACTACAGTACACTTCTGCAAGAAACCAAAGGAGACTTAATAAGTGGAAGAACATACCTTGCTCATGGATAGGAAGACTTAACATTATAAAAATGTCTATTCTACCAAAAGCGATCTATACATTTAATGCAATTCTGATCCAAATCCCAAGGGCATTCTTTAATGAGATGGAGAAACAAATCACCAATTTCATATGGAAGAGAAAGAGGCCCCGGATAAATAAGGCATTATTGAAAAAGAAGAACAAAGTAGGAGGCCTTACTTTACCTGATTTTATAACCTATCATACCGCCACAGTAGTCGAAACATCCTGGTACTGGTACAACAACAGATAACATGGGCCAATGGAACAGAATTGAGAATCCAGACATAAATCCATCCACATATGAGGAGCTGATATTTGACAAAGGCCCCAAAACAGTTAAATGGGGGAAAAGACAGTCTTTTTAACAAATGGTGCTGGCATAAGTGGATATCCATCTGCAAAAAAAAATGAAACAAGACCCATACCTCACTCCATGCACAAAAACTAACTCAAAATGGATCAAAGACCTAAACATAAAATCTGAAATGATAAAGATCATGGAAGAAAAAATAGGGACAACGTTAGGAGCCCTAATACATGGCACAAACACTATAGAAAACATTATAAAGAATGCAGAAGAAAAACTAGATAACTGGGAGCTCCTAAAAATCAAAACACTTATGCTCATCCAAAGACTTCACCAAAAGAGTAAAAAGACTACCTATAGAGCAGGAAAAAGTTTTTAGCTATGACACTTCTGATCAGCGCCTGATCTCTAAAATCTACGTAATACTGCAAAAACTCAACTGCAAAAAGAAAAATAACCCAATTAAAAAATGGGCAAAAGATATGAATAGACACTTCACTAAAGAAGACATTCAGGTAGCTAACAGATAAATGAGGAAATGTTCACGATCATTAGCCATTAGAGAAAGGCAGATCAAAACTACAATGAGATTTCATCTCTCTCCAACAAGGCTGGCATTAATCCAAAAAACACAAAATAATAAATGTTGGAGAGGCTGTGGAGAGATTAGAACACTTCTACACTGCTGGTGGGAATGTCAAAAGGTACAACCACTTTGGGAATCGATTTGGCGCTTCCTTAAAAAGCTAGAAATAGAACTACAATTCGATCGAGCAATCCCACTCCTTGGAATATATCCTAGAGAAATAAAAGCCTTTACACGAACAGATATATGCACACCCATGTTTATTGCAGCACTGTTTACAATAGCAAAAACATGGAAGCAACCAAGGTGCCCATCAACGGATGAATGGATAAATAAATTATGGTATATTCACACAATCGAATAGTACGCATCGATAAAGAACAGTGAGGAATCTCTGAAACATTTCGTAACATGGAGGAACCTGGAAGGCATTATGCTGAGTGAAATTAGTCAGTTGCAAAAGGACAAATGTTGTATGAGACCATTGTTATAAGAACTCGAGAAATAGTTTAAACTGAGAAGAAAACATTCTTTTGTGGTTTCTAGAGGGGGGAGGGAAGGTGGGAGGGGGTACTCACTAATTAGATAGTAGATAGGAACTACTTTAGGTGAAGGGAAAGAAAGCACACAGTACAGGGGAGATAAGCACAACTGGACTAAATGAAAAGCAAAGAAGTTTCCTGAATAAACTGAATGCTTCGAAGGCCAGCGTAGCAGGTGCAGGGGTCTGGGGAGCATGGTTTCAGGGGATATCTAAGTCAATTGGCATAATAAAACCTAACAAGAAAACATTCTGCATCCCACTTTGAAGAGCGGCGTTTGGGGTATTAAATGCTAGCAAGCAGCCATCTAAGATGCATCAATTAGTCTCAACCCACCTGGGCCAAAGGAGAATGAAGAACACTAAGGACATAAGGTAATTAGGAGCCTAAGAGACAGAAAGGGCCACATGAACCAGAGACTACATCATCCTGAAACCAGAAGAACTAGATGGTGCCCGGCTACAACTGATGACTGCCCTGACAGGGAATACAACAGAGAACCCCTGAGGGAGCAGAAGAGCAGTGGGATGCAGACCCCAAATTCTCATAATAAGACCAGACTTAATGGTCTGAGACTAGTAGGACCTCGGTGGTCATGACCCCCAGACATTCCGTTGCCCCAGGACAGGAAACATTCCTGAAGCCAACTCTTCAGACAGGGATTGGACTGGACAATGGGTTGGAGAGGGATGATGGTGAGGAGTGAGCTTCTTGGATCAGGTGGACACTTGAGACTATGTTGGCATCTCCTGCCTGGAGGGGAGATGAGAGGGTGGAGGGGGTTAGAAGCTGGTGAAAAGGACATGAAAAGAGAGAGTGGAGGGAGAAAGCGGGCTGTCTCATTAGGGGGAGAGTAATTGGGAGTGCGTAGCAAGGTGTACATGGGTTTTTGCGCGAGAGACTGACTTGTAAACTTTCACTTAAAGGACAATAAAAATTATTTTAAAAAAATTAGTAAGTACTCATAAGTAAGGTTGTGCTTTCCTTGCTTATTGGGTAATCCATCCCTGGCTCTAAAGCAATACATAGCCATTGGAAAAGGAGATCCAGGAAGACCTCTAAAAATTCACATGGGAAGAAAAGCAAAACACCATTGTGAAGTACACATCCACAGGCATTGTAGAGACTTCCACGGCTACTTGTATACAGTGCAATGGAGCCATTTTCCCTAAACTATTGACCAACTACATTATTAATCATGTTGTTGTTGTTAAGTGTTGTCCAGCCAGTTCCAACTCATAGTGACCCTACATACAACAGAATGAAACACTGCCCCATCAGTCCCGCACCATCCTCCCCATCGTTGCTATGTTTGAACCCACTGTTGCAGCCACTGCGTGAATCCACCTCCTTGAGGGTCTTTCTCTTTTTCACTGACCCTCTACTTTACCAGTTATGATGTCCTTTCCCAGGGACTGGTCTCTCCGTATAACACATCCAAAGTGAGACGAAGTCTCACCATCCTGACTCCTAAGGGGCATTCTGGCTGTACTTATTCCAAGACAGATTTGTTCATTACTCTAGCAGTACATGCTATATTCAATATTCTTTGCCAACACCATAATTCAAAGGCATCAATTCTTTGGTCTTCTTTATTCATTGTCCAGCTCTCACACATATTTGAGGTGACTGAAAATACCATGGCTTGGGTCAAGCATACCTTAGTCTCCAAAGTGACCTCTTTGAACACTTTCAAGAGGTCTTTTGCAGCAGATTTGCCCACTGCAATACGTCACTTGATTCCTTGACTGCTGCTTCCATGGGGGTTGACTGTAGATCCAAGTAAAATGAAATCACACGCACGTAAAATTTTGTTGAAGATAATTCAAAAATGGTTGCAGCACCCTTAAATAACCAACTATAAGAGGCCAAATGGTAAACATTTACCCTGAAACAAAAATGAAAACCTGAGGAGGGGCAGGGAAGCTAGTTTAATGGAAACAGAAACAAAAAGAATAGAAATAATGAGGATGTTGACACACTATGAAGAATGTAACCAGTGTCATGGAACAAGTCCTATAAAATTTGTTCAAAGGGAATCTAATTTGCTACGTAATAGGGATAATAAAGAACATCCCTCTTTGTACCTAAAACACAATGAAATGTCTAAAAAACAAACAAAAAAAGCCAAATGGTTGCACCAGTACATTGACGGGAAACTGCCAGATGTTTCAACAAACAGATGCAACACTGGAAGCACTCAGTCCTTTATACCAAGAAATCTGGAAGACAGCTACCTGGCCAACCAACTGGAAGGGATCCATATTTGTGCCATATTAATCATATACACATACAAATACATGTATGCATACAAAACCAAAAGAAAAACCAAACCACGAGCTGATTCCAACTCATGGTGATTAGATAGACAGATAATGTGTGACTGAGTGTGTGCGAGATCTAATTAAAAAGTAGCAATTACCATTCAAGAAACTTACCTGTTTGATTTTCAAATGCCTTTGAAGAGCAGTAATATGAAAAAAAAAAACGACCCGGAAAGAAAGGGAAACTAGGAGCATTCAAAGTGAATGACTTTGTTTGAACTTCTCTGTCTTTACTTCCACATTTCAAATCAGATGAAGAAGTGACACACTTCTGGGTTTTGCTGTTGCTTATTTTGTTTTTTCCGAATAATAATTAAAAAAAAAAGATGACAAGCAAATGCATAAAATACTCACTATTAACTCATTTAGTCCTCACAAAACCCATTAAGAAAGTACTATTACATTATTTCTCCACAAGAGGCAGTTAGGTAAACTGAGGCACGAAGCAGCATCCAGGGTTATTTTATTCAAATATTTCTCTTTTAACTGAATGAAATGTAAGACAATTCCCCTCCCTAAGGACTCTAAAGAAGCCCTGCCGGTGCAGCAGTGCTTAAGTGCTAGGCTGCTGCCAAAGGTCGGCGGTTCAAACCCCTCAGCCGCTCCCGGGGCGGGGGGGCGGAGGGAGATGTGGCGGTCTGCCTCCCTACGATTAAAAAACCCAACAACAACTTGGAAATTCAATGGGGCAGTTCCACTCTGCCCTATAGGGTCGCTGTGAGTCGGAATGGACTCCACGGCAACGGGTTTGGTTTTAAGTGCTCTATTTTTTTTTTTTTTATAAAGGCCGTGAAGCCCCAACACTCAGTAACAAGACACAAAAACGTGTCCGCGCGGAAGCCAAGCAGGATGCATAATGCATATCGCAAACCCAGGGCTTATTACAACCTAGGCTGGAGCAGCAAATCGAATTCGGCCCCAACGCTTTAATATGTATACGTAGGTACAGAAAAGAGAACAAGCCTTTGTTATCACACACGATCCCCAAGGACGGTGATGCCCAGCGGCATGTTCTGAGTCTGCACTTGAAACCGTGAAGAAGGCTCCCCTCGCCACCTGGGTCGCGCAGGCTCCGCGGGTAGGGCGCATGCGTGCCCGGGCTGAGGCCGCGCGGTCAGGGCGCCAGGCCGCTTACCTAGTCCGCCGGGCGCGCAGGCACAGGGACAGGAGCAGCAGGGCCGCGGCGAGGGCCAGGCCGGGCAGGCCGAGCAGCCACGGCAACAGCAGCTCCAGCAGGATGCAGTGCATGCTGGCGAGCACGTCTCCTGCTGACCGATTCGCGCCCTCTGAGCCGCGCGGGCTGGAGTCTCTTCTCTGCTGAGCTGGGCCGAGAGTCGGGTGGGGCCTAAGAGGTGGCTCTGCCCGCGGCGCTGCGGGGAATGGCAGCGTGGGTCTCCGAGGCTGAGACCGAGTCAAAGTTGTGGACTGCCCTCCCACGGCCGCGCCCCACGCCCACGCGCACCGCCCCCCTCGCGGCCGCCCCCCGCCCCGGACCGCTCCTGGAAAGCCTAGTCCTTTCTTATCTCGGGCAGGGAGCAGAGCCAAAGAAAGGCAGAAGGGGTTGGGTTTCCCGAGAAGTCCTGAATGCCTGGAGGAGGGGGATTTCGTCTCTGAGTTGGAAGTGAGTCGCTTGGGTTCCTCATACCTTGGCCCGTGCCTCGCGGGAGGAGGGACTCCGCTTGCCCCTGGAAAGGGTTGGGACCTCGGACTCCAGTTGTCTCTTAGACTAGACCCAGAGAACTGGTTGGGGCAGAAGGTACCTGCGAAATGTGCTGCACCCAGTTTACTTCGCGCCCACTCCTTCCATATCCTATCAGCTCTCATGCTTTTGTTAAGGTCCTACTGTGTGCAAATGCTTGTCTCAGATGCTGGGGCTACAGAGGCCTGGTCTGTGACCCTCCAGAAGCCCCTGATGAGGCGCATACTCCTGAAGGGAGCGTGCAGAACAGTGCATTAGAGGCCCAAACAGAAGTGGTACAAGACCCACTGGCAAAACTAAGAAAGAATAATGAAAAAGGGAAGGAGTAGTAATGGAGGGAAGACCTGGGTGTTGCAAAGGAGTTTGCTGGGCTACTAACCAAGGTTGGAGGTTCAAGCACACCCAGAGGCACCTGGGAAGAAAGGCAGAAAAATTCAGCCACTGAAAACCCTGATATACGTGGGTTCGCCATGAGTCGGAATCCACTAGACAGCTACCGGTTAGCAAGGGAGGAAATTTAAAATATTTTACTGAGTACTGACCAAGCACCAGTTACTTATCATTGATGCTCAGTTGTTTCTGACTCATAGGGACCCTATAGGACAGAGTAGAACTGCCCCATAAGGTTTCCCATGCTGTAACCTTTACGGAAGCAGAGGGCCACGTCTTTCTTCCGTGGAGTGGCTGGTGGGTTTCAAAGTCTGATCTTTTGGTTAGCAGCTGAGTGCTTAACCACTGTGCCACTAGCGCTCCTTACTGGGTACTTTATCCATGTTAACTTATCCTCCACACCAACTTTATGATACAGGTCTTAGCAGTATTTTACAGAAAATATAATGAGACTCAAGTTTTCCAACTTGCTATGTAGTCTCTCAGTTAATACATTTCTAATAAAGATTCTAACCAGGCTTATTCCAGAAACTTTTTTTTTTCCCCATGATGCCAGACTTTACCATCATATCTACACTTCTCTGAACTAATACATCAGCTCCATGCCTCTGGCTACCCTTTGACCTTTCCAGTCCACCTCCTAAAACCCAGACCCATCCTGCCTTTACCCTGTTCAAAACTCTTCGTGGCTGCCAGTTGCCTCTGATAAAGTCCAAAATCCTTGACCTGGGGCGAGATGTTGTTGTTGTTAGGTGCTGTCAAGTCAGCACTGTAGCAACCCCATGCACAACAGAATGAAACACTGCCAGGTCCTGCACCATCCTCACAATCATTGTTACACCTGAGCCCATTGTTGCAGCCACTGTATCAATCCATCTCTTTGAGGGTTTCCTCTTTTTTGCTGACCTTCTACAATTTGTCCCCATTGTACAACTCCAGGATACACTTAGGCTTAAACCACTGTGTCCCTCACATCAGCCCTTTCAAGCCTTGGTTTATGATGTTCTACCTGAACAAATTTCCTCACACTCCTAAATACTAAAATTCCACCTACCTCTCCAGACCCAGCTCACACTTACTTCCTGCTAGAAATTACCTCAGTTTTCTTCTTTTGTAATTAATCTCTCCCTTTTCCATACTTCTAGCACACTGTCCCTGTCGTTCACCCCCACCCCATTGTCCCACCCTATCTGAGTAATTGCCATCTAAGTCTGCTTTCATATATAGAAGGCAGGACCTTTCTCTTAGACAACCTTGTCTGCACCCGTTCTCCAAGACTTGAAGGAGAAATCCCGGTGCCTGGCTTTCAGCAGGTGCTCCACACTGAGATACTGCAGGCCCCAAGGGATTGACAGCTGGGCTGAGATAAGAACTCTGTTTGCAAGATCTTCCTCTAGGATCTATTTGTTCCGGAATCTTCCTACTTCCTCCTCCTCCTTTCTCCTGTTGAAAGTCCAATCTTCTAGGCAACCCAAAAGGGCGCACTGAGCTGACAGCCACTCAGTATCCTCTAGGGGAAAGCACATTGGTGGTTTCCGTCACTGCCTGGTGAGCAGAGCCAACAGGTGGATGGTATCTGTTATGGATTGAATTGTGCCCCCCACCCCCAAGATATGTCACTCCTGTACTGGTAACTGTGACCTTGTTTGGATATAGTCTTACTCTGAAAATGTTATCAGTTAATGAGGTCACACCAGAAAGGGTGCGTCCTAATTCAATCTGAGTATTTTTCTTATAAAGTAGAAGACGACACAGACACGCAGCGGAAGATGGCTGTGCGAAGATACATCTAAGCCAACTAATGCCCGGAAACACCCAAGGATACTAGAAATTGGAAAAGACAAGGAAAGATCTTCCCCTTGAGCAGACAGAGAGAGCGTGACCCTGCCGACGCCCTAAATTCATACTTCTAGCCTTGAGAACTGAGAGGCAACACATTTCTGTTCTTGAGAGCTACCCACTCTGTGATAGCTTGTGTTTGTAGCCCCAGGAGAACTAAGTGCCCGGGCCAGTGTATCTCAGTCAGCACAGCAGGAAGCCATTCTCACTGATTTTCACAGGAAGCCTCAACTTGTATGACTGTGTTTTCCTTTTGATCTCCTGGATGATTCTTTTGTTTGAAAATACAGGTAATGAGAGTAAGCATTTACTCAATTTACTGAAAATTGACTATGTGTCAGACACTGTACTAAAAGTCTTTTACTTCACCGCATTAATAGCAGCAAAGACTTGTGGTTAATTGCACTGTCCTACGGAAGTGGAGGAGGGAGACAGCGCTGTCGTCTCTTGGATTTGGGTAGCAACTGTGCGATGGTCCCATGGTATCTGTATAGTACCTTACTTAGGACACCTTATGGCATATATGTGACGCATTTCAAATATATGTTTCTCTTGTGTTTTTCATTTCTGTTTAAAGGGACCTCCATTCTGTAAACTGATTGTGTTACCCAAAGCAGGTCCTGCTTGGTGCAGCTTCTGGTCAATAAAGACACACCATGGTGAGGAAGTAGGAAGAACATTTATTGCAAGCACAGGCAAGGAGCAAGGAGGTGTATACCTCACATCAAGCTCCCCATACAAAGGGAGGCAGAACCTTTTATACCATCTCTCACAAGGAAGTACATACAAACATTATGGACTATATAGGTTATCATGACGAGCAGGCACAGTAAGACAAATTGCTTTTTTTTTTCTTTTGGCATGTAGCTAGTAAACTGGGTTTGACTGGCCTGAGCCACATGTAGCGCTTTGAGGACAATGGACAGGAGGGGGCAGATTCCACTTGGTCTGAGCAGCTGCGAACTGAGCCACAGCCAGTGCTATCACTTAAGACTTTGTTTGATAATGGCTAAGCAGCTCCTGGAAACCCTGGTGGCATAGTGGCTAAGAGCTACAGCTGCTAGCCAAAAGGTTGGCAGTTTGAATCCAGCAGCTGCTCCTTGGAAATGGTAACCTGTTCTGTAGGGTCACCATGAGTCGGAATTGACTCAACAGCAATGGGTTTGGTTTTTGGTTTAAGGAGCTCCTGGCTGCCTCAGCTATCAACTGAGTGAAAATAAACTCTAAAGACATGATTTATACCTCTTTTGCTTGTGTAATGCATTATCAGCATCATTATATTCAATCTATTTCAGTTCAGTTTTACTTCCGAAATATGCCTTTTATACCCATCACCTCTCTGGAGGGTAGCTAACCGTCAGTATGTTCTCTCCCATCCCTCCTCAGTAACAGAGCCTTCAATTTTCAACTGAGCACACAGCCAGCCATCATAAAGTTTACTTTCCCAGCCTCACTTGTACTTAGATATACCTGTGTGTTCTGGTGATAGCTAAATTAAAGGTCTTAATTCAGGAAACAGCCCTTAACATTGTTAAAACAAAAATCATATTAAACCTATAATAGAGATTGACTGAAGTGTATTTAATATATGATTTGCAAATTGGGGTAACATTTCAGCTAGGCAGTCAAAAATGTTCCAAAGAGGAAAGAATTTCTAAAGACTCTTATACCCCATCTAATCTACATTGTTAAAAAAAAAAAAAAAAAAAAAATGCTGAAGCAGAACTGATGAAAAACAAACTGTGATCAGGAAGGAGTTCATATAGCATTGTGTTGAAGAGCAATTAAAATAATTACTGATTTACCCTAAACACAGCTCTAGTCTGACCCTGGAGTTTGTTTCTGGAAACTGACTGCACAGAGATAACTCTCCAAAAGAGCATGATGCCCAAGGCAAAACGGTCCTTACTAACTTACTAGGCTATTATTTCCTAAAGCCACCTTTAAGTCAAACAGTAGCCTAATAAACCAGTTTCCTAAGCGTGCAAAGTTCAGAAGAACATCTCAGGGCAATAGCCTGGATGCATCACCCCAACTCCATAGAACTCAGAAATCTGTATTCCATGAGAGTTAGAACTCTGCTCCTCCACATGAATGGGCATGTCTTTCCTTGCCTCCTTACTTCTATTGGCTAGAATGTGGACACTATGTTTGAAGCGGGCATCTTGGCACATATGTCTGAAATATTCCATACAATATAATTTGTTGTTTATTTGAAATTTAAAAAGGCATCCTGTATTTTTATTTGCTAAATCTGGCAACCTTAGCTTAATTTCAACACAAAGGTTCATAAGTCATTTGATAAGACAACTGTTAAGTTCTACCTACCCATGAGTGCCCTTCAGAAACCAACTATAAACAGTCCTTCAACATCACTTACTAATGTGAGTGTCCATACTAATTTGAACTGAGTCAACATTCAGTGTTAAATGGGCTGGCCTATTAAACTAGGAATCCACATGAAGAAGTGTATTCTGTATTGGAATCATATCATCTTTCTTCAGAAGTATTGATTATAAGATACACACAGAGAAATAGAAGCAAAACTGGAAATAATAACAGAGGGAGTCAAGGTAGAGGGTAGTATGTTAGAGTCTCTAAAACAAGAGCCACAAATGTCTCTTTCTGGGGGCTGATCAGAACAATGTCACACTCCAACACCTCACCTCACCAGCCCAGGTGACCCTTATCTACTAGGTGGCTGGTATGGTCAGCCTCTTTCTCTATGCTCTTTCCAGTTTTTAGTAGGGCTTGAACTCTTCCCTGCTTCCCCAAGACCTCTTTTGATTCTCAAGAGCCAGTTTTAATGTCACTAAAACCTGAAAAGTGATTATTTCCCTTTGCATTTAAAGTATACACCCAAATTCTCCTGCCCAGACTTTGAACATATTAATACCCTGGACTGATATCTCTGAGTATCCCTGCTTTGTCAACAGTTTTTGTTAAGTGCAAGCTGTGTCCGTGGCTGGAGCTAAAACAGTTAATGAGATAACTCTCCCTTCTAAGGGCTTGGCTTAAGCAGGCGGGAATGATATTGAATAGGAGAAGGAAAACAGATTGGTCAACGTGAGATTGTGGTGTGGCAGTGGGGAAATTTGAGAACACTCACTCATATGGCTTCAATCTTGTGAGTCTGTGGGAGGCTCATCATCTGCTGGAGAAAGGGTAGATCAGAGTCATCGGTGGTTGGGAAATATTTTCAAATATTTCTGTGGAAAAATGTCAAAGTGGATTTCACAAATTCTTGTTTTCCCAATATCAGGAAGTCCCTGCAATCGGATATGAGTACGCAAGCCTGAAAGTTCCCGTCAATTTGTGACATAAAATGTCAGGTTGGATTTTGAATCCTATCAAAGCACAATGCTGTAAAACTAAAAAGAATGACCACTGTTATCTTTCTGTTTGCCCCATGAGTTTCGAAGGAACCAGCTTTAAATTAAGAGTACTCCTCGGCCAAATTGTGAAGGAGAGGAAGGCAAGAAAGGAACACAAATTAGGAGGATCTGCTATGTTCCAGGCACCGCCACATGTGGTACCTGCCTTGCGTCATGAACCTGCATCTTCAAGACCAATCTGTGGTGTAGAGTGTGTTAGTTTTCTAGGGCCACCGTAACAAAGTACCACAAACTTGGTGACTTAAAACAAAAATTTATTATCTCACAGTTTTGGAAGCTAGAAGTTCAAAATCAAGTTGTCAGCAGAGCCATGCTCCCTTCCCAGGCTCTAGGGGAAGAGTCTAGAGTCCAAAGTCTTCCTTGCCTCTTCCTGTTGTTGTTAGGTGCCTTCAAGTCAGTTCAGGCTCATAGAAACCCTATATACAACAGAAAGAAACACTGCCCAGTCCTGCACCATCCTCACAATCATTGTTATGCTTGAGGCCATTGTTGCAGCCACTGTGTCAGTCCATCTCGGTGAGGGGCTTCCTCTTTTTCAGCAATCCTCTACATTACCAAGCATGATGTCCTTCTCCAGGGACTGGTCCTCCCTGATACCATTTGCAAAGTGAGACTAAGTCTCGCCATCCTCTCTTCTGGGGAGCATTCTGGCTATACTATGTCCAAGACAGATTTGTTCATTCCTCTGGCAGTCCATTGTATATTCAATATTCTTTGCCCACACCACAATTCCAAGGCTTTGATTCTTCTTCGATCTTCCTTATTCATTGTCCAGATTTTGCATGCCTTTGAGGGGATGGAAAATACCATGGCTTGGGTCACACACACCTTAGTCTTCAATGTGACATCTTTGCTCTTCAACACTTTAAAGAGATCTTTTGGAGCAGATTTGCCCAATGCAATGTAAAGTTTGATTTCTTGACTGCTGCTTGCATGGGCATTGTTGTGGATCTAAGTAAAATGAAATCCTTGACAACTTCAATCTTTTGTCCATCTGTCTGATGTTGCTTATTGGTCCAGTTGTGAGGATTTTTGTTTTCTTTATGTTGAGGTGTAATCCATACTGAAGGCTGTGATCTTTGATCTTCATCAGTAAGTGCTTCAAGGCCTCTTCACATTCAGCGGAGAAGGTTGTATCATCTGCGTATTGCAGGTTGTTAATGAGTCTTCCTCCAATCCTGATGCTGCCTTTTTCTTCAGATAGTCTAGCTTCTTGGATTATTTTTTCAGCATACAGATTGAATAATTATGGTGAAAGGATACAACCCTGAGACACAACTTTCCTGATTTTAAACCATGCAATATCCCCTCGTTCTGTTCTAGCCACTGCCTCTTGGTTTAGTACAGGTTCTACATGAGCACAATAAAGTGTTCTGAAATTCCCACTCCTCGCAATATTATCCGTAATTAGTTAGGTCCACACAGTCGAATGCCTTTGCATAGTCAATAAAACACAGCTCAATAGCTTTCTGGTATTCTCTGCTTTCTGCCAAGATCAGTCTGATATCAGCAATGATATCCTTTGTTCCACGTCCTCTTCTGAATCTGGTTTGTTTTTCTGGCAGTTCCTCGTCAATGTACTGCTTCAACTATTTTTGAATTATCTTCATCAATATTTTACTTTCATGTGATATTAATGATATTGTTTGATAATTTCTGCATTCTATTGGATCATTTTTCTTTGGAATGGGCACAGATATGAATCTCTTCCAGTTGCTTAGCCAAGTACCTGTCTTCCAGATTTCTTGGCATAGACAAGTGAGTTCTTCCAGGGTTGCATCTGTTTGTTAAAACATCTCAATTGGTATTCCATCAATTCCGGGAGCCTTGTTTTTTGCTAACGCCTGCAGTGCAGCTTGGGCTTCTTCCTTCAATACCATCAGTTCTTAATCATTTGTTACCTCCTGAAATGGTTGAATGTTGACCAATTCTTTTTGGTACAATGACTTTGTGCATTCCTTCCTTCTTTTTTTATTATTTTTTTTTTGTTCTGAATTTTTATTGTGCTTTAAGTGAAAGTTTACAAATCAAGTCAGTCTCTCATACAAAAATTTATATACACCTTGCTATATAGTTCTAAATGCTCTCCCCCTAATGAGACAGCCCACTCCTTCCCTCCACCCTCTCTTTTCGGGTCCTTTCCGCCAGCTTCTAACCCCCTCTGCCCTCTCATTTCCCCTCCAGAAAGGAGATGCCAACATAGTTTCAAGTGTCTACCTGATCCAAAAAGCTCATTCTTCAACAGCATCTTTTTCTATCCCATTATCCAGTCCAATCCCTGTCTGAAGAGTTGGCTTTGGGAATGGTTCCTGTCCTGAGCTAACAGAAGGTCTGGGGGCCATGACCACCGGGGTCCTTCTAGTCTCAGTCAGACCATTAAGCCCGGTCTTTTTACGAGAATTTGGGGTCTGCATCCCACTGCTCTCCTGCTCCCTCCGGGGTTCTCTATTATGTTCCCTGTCAGGGCAGTTATCGGTTGTAGCCCGGCACCATATAGTTCTTCTGGTCTCAGGGTGATGTAGTCTCTGGTTTATGTTGCCCTTTCTGTCTCTTGGGCTCCTAATTACCTTGTGTCCATGGTGTTCTTCATTCTCCTTTGGCCCAGGTGGGTTGAGACAAATTGATGCATCTTAGATGGCCGCTTGCTAGCGTTTGAGACCCCAGACGCCGGGATGCAGAATGTTTTCTTAATAGATTTTATTATGCCAATTGACTTAGATGTCCCCTGAAACCATGGTCCCCAAACCCCTGCCCTTGCTATGCTGGCCTTCGAAGAATTCAGTTTGTTTAGGAAACTTTTTTGCTTTTGGTTTAGTCCAGTAGTGCTGACCTCGCCTGTATTGTGTGTTGTCTTTTCCCTAACCTAAGTAGTTCTTATCTACTATCTAATTAGGAAATACCCCTCTCCCACTCTACCTCCCCTCCTAGTAACCAGCAAAGAATATTTTCTTCTCTGTTTAAACTATTTCTCGAGTTCTTATAATAGTGGTCTTATACAATATTTGTCCTTTTGCAACTGACTAATTTCACTCAACATAATGTCTTCCAGATTCCTCCATGTTATGAAATGTTTCACAGATTCCTCAATGTTCTTTATCAGTGCTCAGTATTCCATTGTGCCAATATACCATAATTTATTTATCCATTCATCTGTTGATGGGTACTTTGGTTGCTTCGATCTTTTTGCTATCGTAAACAGTGCTGCAATGAACATGGGTGTGCATATATCTGTCCGTGTAAAGGCTCTTATTTCCAAGGAGTGGGATTGCTGGATCATATGGTAGTTCTATTTATAGCTGTTTAAGGAAGCTCCAAATCAATTTCCAAAGTGGTTGTAACATTTTTCATTCCCACCAGCAGTGTATAAGTGTTCTAGCCTCTCCACAACCTCTCCAACATTTATTATTTTGTGTTTTTTGGATTAATCCCAACCCTGCTGGAGTGAGATGGAATCTCATTGCAGTTTTGATTTGCATTTCTCTAATGGCTAATGATCGTGAACATTTCCTCATATATCTGTTAGCTACCTGAATGTCTTCTTTGATGTGTCTGTTTATATCTTTTGCCCATTTTTTAATTGGGTTATTTGTCTTTTTGCAGTTTAGTTTTTACAGTATCATGTAGACTTTAGAGATCAAGCACTGATCAGAAATGTCAGCTAAAAACTTTTTCCCAGTCTGTAGGTAATCTTTTTACTCTTTTGGTGAAGTCTTTGGATGAGCATAGGTGCTTGATTTTTAGGAGCACCCAGTTATCTAGTTTTTCTTCTGCATTGTTAGTAATGTTTTGTATACAGTTTATGCCATGTATTAGGGCTCCTAACATTGTCCCTGCTTTTTCTTCCATGATCTTTATTGTTTTAGATTTTATATTTAGGTCCTTGATCCATTTTGAGTTCATTTTTGTGCATGGTGTGAGGTATCGGTCTTGTTTCATTTTTTTTTTGCAGATGGATATCCACTTATCCCAACACCATTTGTTAAAAAGACAGTCTTTTCCCCATTTCACTATCTTGGGGCCTTTGTCAAATATCAACTGCACATCTGTGGATGGATTTATATCTGGTTTCTTAATTCTGTTCCATTGTTCTATGTATCTCTTGTTGTACCAGTACCAGGCTGTTTTGACTACTGTGGTGGTATAATAGGTTCTAAAATCAGGTAGAGTGAGGCCTCCCACTTTGTTCTTCCTTTTCAGTAATGCTTTACTTATCTAGGACTTCTTTCCCTTCCATATGAAGTTGGTGATTTGTTTCTCCATCTCATTAAAAAATGACATTGGAATTTGGACCGGAATTGCATTAAATATATAGATGGCTTTTGGTAGAATAGCCATTTTTACAATGTTAAGTCTTCCTATCCATGAGCAAGGTATGTTTTTCCACTTATGTAGGTTTCTTTTGGTTTCTTGCAGAAGTGTTTTGTAGTTTTCTTTGTATAAGTCTTTTTCATCTCTGGTAAGATTTATTCCCAAGTATTTTATCTTCTTGGGGGCTACTGTAAATGGTATTGATTTGGTGATGTTCTCTTCAATGTCCTTTTTGTTGGTGTAGAGGAATCCAACTGATTTTTGTATGGTTATTTGTATCCCGATACTCTGCTAAACTCTTCTATTAGTTTCAGTAGTTTTCTTGAAGATTCCTTGGGGTTTTCTGTGTATAAGAACATGTCATCTGCAAATAGAGATACTTTTACTTCTTCCTTGCCAATCTGGATGCTGTTTATTTCTTTATCTAGCCTAATTGCTCTGGCTAGGACCTCCAGCACAATGTTGAATAAGAGTGGTGATAAAGGGCATCCTTGTCTGGTTCCTGATCTGAAGGGGAATGCTTTCAGGCTCTCTCCATTTAGGGTGATGTTGGATATTGGCTTTGTATAAATGCCCTTTATTATGTTGAGGAATTTTCCTTCTATTCCTATTTTGCTGAGAGTTTTTATCACGAATGGGTGTTGAACTTTGTCAAATGCCTCTTCTGCATCAATTGATAAAATCATGTGATTCTTGTCTTTTGTTTTATTTATGTGATTAATTGTTTTTCTAATGTTGGAACCATCCCTGCATGCCTTGTATGAATCTCACTTGGTCATGGTGAATTATTTTTTTGATATACCGTTGAATTCTATTGGCTAGAATTTTGTCGAGGATCTAAGTTCATGAGCTTCCATCTTCTTTTGATGCTTGTTGGGTCCTTCAATATTTTGCCCACAGAATCCTTCAGTATTGCAACTCCTGGCTTGAATTGTTTCTTTAGTTCTTGCAGTTTGACAAATCCTGAACGTGTTCTTCCCTTTTGGCTTTCTACCTCCAGGTCTTTTCACATTTCATTATAATACTTTGTCTTCTTGAGCTGCCCTTCGGGGTTTTTTTGTTCAGCTCTTTTCTTCATTATTTCTTCCTTTTGCTTTAGCAGCTCTACATTTAAGAGCAAGTTTCAGAGTCTCTTATGACAGCCATTTTGGCCTTTTCTTTCTTTTCTGTCTTTTTAATGTCCTTTTGCTTTCTTCATGTATTATGTCCTTGATGTCATTCCACAATTCCTCTGGTTTTCGGTCATGAGTGTTCAGCTTGTCAAATCTATTTATGATGGTCTCTAAATTCAGGTGGGATATACTCAAGCTTCTCATGGTCCTTGTATACTTGTTTTAATTTCTTCAGCTTCAGCTTGAATTTGCATATGAGCAACTGATGATCCATTCCACAGTCAACTTCTGCCCTTGGTCTGACTGATGATATTGAGCTTCTCTATCATCTCTTTCACAGATGTAGTGGATTTGATTCCTGTGTATTCCATCTAGCGAGGTCCACCTGTATAGTTGCTGTTTATGTTATGTTATGTTATGTCACGTTATGTGTTATGTCATGTTATGTGTTATGTCATGTTATGTGTTATGTCATGTCATGTCATGTAGAAATGTATTTGCATTGAAGAAGTTGTTGGTCTTGCCAAATTCTGTCATGTGATCTCTGGTGTTGTTTCCATCACCAGTGCCATATTTTGCAATTGCTGACCCTCCTTCTTTGTTTCTAATGTTTACTTTCCAGTCACCAGTAATTATTAATGCATCTTGACTGAATGCTTGATCAATTTCAGACTGCAGAAGTTGGTAAAAATCTTCAATTTCATCTTTGGCCTTAGTGATTGGTGCATAAATTTGAATACTAGTCCTATTAACTGGCCTTCCTTGTAGGCATATGGATATTATTCTATCACTGGGAGCATTGTACTTCAGGACAGATCTTGAAATGCTCTTTTTGATGATGAATGCAATGCCATCCCTCTTCAATTTGTCATTCCCATTGTAGTAGGCCATATGATTGACTGATTCAAAATGGTCCATACCAGTCCATTTCAGTTCACTAATGTCTAGGATATCAATCTTTATGCATTCCATTTCATTTTTGACAACTCTTATGAATTGAATTGTATCTCCCAAAATTGTGTACCAAATTGGCTAGCCCATGATTTCCATGACTGCCCACCATTTTATGATCTGAGGTGGTTTTCCTATGTATTGTAAATCTTATGTCTATGGTGTTAATGAGGCAGGTTTAGAGATAGTTTTGCTAATGAGGCAAGACTCAATCTGCAAGGTTAATTTGTGTCTTGAGTCAGTCTCTTCTGAGATATAAAAGAGAGAATGGAGCAGAGAGACAGGGGTACCTCATACCACCAAGAAACAAGATCCAGGAGAATAGCATGTCCTTTGGGCCAGGGGTTCCTGTGCTGAGAAGTTCCTGGACCAGAGAAGAGTGATGACAAGGATCTTCCGCCAGAGCCAGCAGAGAGGGAAAGCCTTCCCCTGGAGCCAGCACCCTGAGTTCAGACTTTTAGCCTTGTAGACTGTGAGAGAATGAATTTCTCTGTTAAAGTCATCCACCTGTGGTATTTCTGTTACAGCAAGCAGCACTAGATGACTAAGATAACGACTTCCAATTTTCCTACATTTATACTTTGTACATTCCATGTTCTGATTATTAACGGATGTTGGCAGCTGTTTTTCCTCATTTTGAGTTGTGCCACATCAGCGAAGGAAGGCTCTGAAAGCTTGACTCCATCCATGTCATTAAGGTTGATTCTAATTTGAGGAAGCAGCTCCTCCCCAGTTCTGTTTTGATTGCCTTCCACCCTAAAGGGCTCATCTTCTGGCACTATACCAGACAATGTTCTGCTGCTATTCATAAGGTTTTCACTGGCCAGTGTTTTCAGAAGTAGACTACCAAGTTCTTCTTCCTTGTCTGTTTGGTCTGGAAGCGCCACTGAAACCTGTCCACCTTGAGTGACCCTGCTGGTATTTGAAATAACCTTTAGCATAGCTTCTAGCAACACAGCAACGAACTGACAGACAAGTGGTGGAGTTTTTAGATACATCACCCCAATCTCTGTGTCTACCTTCTCATGGCCATCTTCCCTCTGTGCCTTTCTGTCTCTGTGTCTCTTTTCTTTCCATAAGGATGCTGGTCGTATTGGATTAGGGTCCACCTTACTCCACTATGGCTTCGTGATAACATCTCCAAAGACCCTATTTCCAAACAAGGTCATGTTCACAGGTACCAGTGACAGGACTTAGGCACGGAGGGACAAAATTCAGTTCATAACAGGTATTTCATTCCCTTTTACACAAAAGAAAACCAAGACTCAAAGAGTTTTAAGGCACTGGCATTCAGCACATAAATCCAACTGTGAAGTCTCCTCTTGTCACTGCACCATCTTGCATGCCTTAGAATTGTCTTTCACAAATCCATTACTATATCCATTCAATCACTTATATCCATTTTTATGTATCCTGTTTTTAACTTGAGTTGCCTGTCACTGAGGCACCCCACTGGGACAATTGGGCCTTTGCTTTGTATCAGGCCTCCTTCGGCCCTTGTTGAACTCAGAAGCAAGACTCAGTTTCCCTATCTGAAAATAAGTACAAGACTCCCTCCTCTATAGATCTGTTATGAGGATTACATTGTGAAGAATATGTATCTAACAATAGAAATGCTTGAAGTGTCCCTCATTTTTTTCACCATTGAGTACCTTCTGCTTCACTGGCGTAGGATGTAAGTAGAAAGAAGTTTATCAGAGAAGTTCAGCCCAGCTGAGGTGTTAGCTTGTTAATATATTACTTCTGTCCAATTAAAATGTAAAATGTGCTGTTTTCTTATTTCCTTAGGAAGCCATTTAGGATGATTGCAGCTGAGATAGCAATAACTTGTGTACTGAGACTGTTATAAGCCTGAAAGTTATTATTTAATTTGACATACAGTAAACAGTGAGGCAGTGTGGATGCAGGCACCAAACCTGACTAAATGTATCTTAAAACATAATTGCTTCCTTTTAGCCTGTCTTTCTTTAAAACTTAAACAATTGCACTTATATTTTCTTTGTTTTAGGGCTCCTTTCCTCTATAAAGTTAGTTTAGAGTGATGACCGAGCACTTGGCTTAGTGGCAGGCACATACGGAAGTGGCAGCCAAGAACACTTATTAAGTAAAATGCTGTTGAATGAACAAAGGGACCCAACAAGAGTGAACGAGTAAGAGAATGCAGTTACGCTTAAATCTTGGTTTTTTAATAAAGTACAATTTTAGGTAAGACCTGAATATAATCATTTTGAAGCAGCTTTTAAAATGGTGAAACAGATGGCTCTGATTATCTCCAAGAAGAAGGAAAAGTTTCAAGAATTTTGTCATTTCTCGTTACCAGTCTTGCTAGTATGTACACACACTTGAGATTTGAATACGCTGGCTAGTAAGTTTACAGTTCCAAACTAATTCTTAGTTCATTCCCACAATCTGATTCCACTTCCATGCCAAATTTCAAAAGTCGCCCTCTCTCTGTGTCTCTGAGTCATTGATTTTCCCAATATCTCATTTGCTGATTAAACTCTGGCCCACATTTCTTGGGGTAGAAAGCACAAGGTTCCTCCTGAATGCCGCTTTTGGTAGGAACCACTCTCAACTCCTACTCTCCAGCCACCCCTGTTCATTAAGTGAAGAGTCCCTGGACAATGCAAAAGGTTAAGCGGTAAGCTGCTAACCAAGAGGTTAGTGGTTCAAGTACACCTAGAGGTGCCTTGGGAAAAAGGCCTGACTATCTATTTCCAAAAAATAAGCCACTGAAAACCCTATGGAGCACAGTTCTATTATGACACACATTGGGTCGCCACGAGTTGGAATCGACTCGACAGCAACTGGTTTGCTTTTGGTTTTATATACCAACAGGCATTTGTTTTGGACTGGGCCATGTTGGTTCTTTCAGAATCAACTAAAAACCCTGGTCTAAAATAAAAGCTACCCATAACGACCCTTCTTCTTTCACCAGGTTTTGCTGTTCATAGGACAGGTCCTGGGAAATAAGATCCTGAGAGAGAGGTTAGTGTGCAGGAGTTAATTAGGGCATGGTCTCAGGATCAAGCCCAACCCCCAAAAAACCATTGCTGTCAAGTGGATTTGACTCATAGCGACCTTATAGGGCAAGAAAAACTGCCTCTAGGGTTTCCAAGGCTGTAAATCTTTATGGAAGCTGATTGCCACATGTTTCTTGCCTGCAGTGGCTAGTGGGTTGGAACCACCAACCTTTCATTTAACAGCTGAATACTTACTTAATCCCTGTGCCACCAGGGCTTCAGATCAAGCCCAGGAGTAAGGAAATAAAGTAAAAAGACATGCAGAGTTGGGCCGTGATGCAGTCTCAATGAGACTCAGCTGAGCTCATGTAGACATCTGGATCTGGGATGGATGGCCCTTGAGAATTTTCCCCAGTGGGATGAGGGGTCCAGGTCTTTATAGCCCCACATCATACAGTCATTGGCTGTGGACTGCCCTTGGGAAAGGGGATGACTTTGGGGAAAGGGGTTCTCTTCCCTGAGGGAAATGCCTGAAGCAACTGGTAACGCTAAGAGTGGAGCACAGTCCTTTGTCCTGACAGAGAGTCTGGCTAAAGCAACGCAGTGTCCACTACCAGTAAAAAACAAATTACCTTATTCCATTCCTAAATATATACCCAAAACATGTGAAAGCAGCAACTCAGTTACCTGTATACCAGTGTTCATCGCGGCATTATTTGTAATAGTCAAAAGGTAGAAACAACCCAACGGATAAACAAAATGTGGTACACACATACCATGAAATATTATTCCGCCATAAAGAAAAATGAAATTCTGATACATGCTACAACATGGGTGAACCTTGAAAACATTGTGCCGAGAGAAATGTCAGACACAAAAAGGCAAATATTGTATGATCCCACTTATATGAAATACCTAGAATGGGCAAATGCATAGAGACAGAAAATAGATTAGTGGTTTTTCTTTTTTTTTAGGGACTAGGGAGAGCCCTGGTGGCGCAGTGGTTAAGAGCTCCACAGCTAAGCAAAAGATCAGCAGTTCTAATCCACCAGATGCTCCTTGAAAACCCTGTGAGGCAGTTCTACTCTGTCTTAGAGGGTTGCTATGAGTTCCAATGGACTCAATGGCAATGGCTAGAGGCTAGGGAGGAGAGGAGTTATTGCTTAATGGGTGTGGCATTTCTATAAAGTTTTGGAAATAAATAATGGTGATGGTTGCACACACACACACACACACACGCAAGTTTCTGCTTCAGACCAAATTTAAGGCATATTTTCTTTTATTCTAACAAGTTACATTTTATTCACTCTGCCTATTGCAGAGCCCTTCCGGAAGCAGCCCCACCCCTCCCCTCAGGAAAGCCATTGTGGGCTGATTGCTTTGGATTCATGGTCACTTCAGGTAGTAGGCTGTTTTATACACCGGCTCATCTTTAAAGACAAGAAAAATTTCTTCCTCCCTTCCTTATCCCAACCAGGCAGTATGTTAACTCCCTTGTCATCTTTCTCCCCATCCCCTTTCCCTAACTGGAAAATGGTCAAATTAATTTCTTCAGTGACTTGTGATCACTAATATTTCCATGGTGGATCTATTCCTTTTATTCCTTTTCCTTCTTTCTCTGAAGTTTGGCATTTTTTTCCACCAACAAAAATTGCTAAGTTTTCACATTTATGGAAGCGTTTATAATAGTAACCACACATATGCTGGAAGTTTTGAATATTCTGATTTATGAGCAAACATTTATTCTACTAATGAAAGAGGAAATTTGTTGGTTTGGAATGATTCTGAATGACTATCTAATTCTCTGCTCTCCAGTATTGATATATAACTTGGATGAATATGTGCACGCATAATCCAGATATCAGCCAGGGGCTTCCTAACACCTGTGTCTACATTTGCCGGAGCTGTTTTTGCCCTACGGCAACTGGTAACCAGAAGGCAGAAGTCTGTACTTTGACTTGTTTCTGCAAAGAAACCCAAACACTTAAGTCTTTGCTGCAGATCTGTGAGGGGTTGCAGTGTACAGAACACAGGGTTATATCAAAAAAATCCTCAACATTTTATGTTCCCACAATCTTCTTTGGTCACATTGCCATAGGAGTTTTCTTTCTCTTCACCCTGGCAGAGTCTAGCCTCTCTGATACTTTTTCTCCAGAATTTTCTTCTTTAGAAATCAGATTTCTCAGGTCTTTGTAATGCAAAGCAATTCGACTACCATCTTTTATTGGAGCAAGCCATTGGGGGGTGTCTCCCATCCCAAGTAACTATCAAAACACTTCATCTGAACAACGAACATGCGATATTTTCAAAATACCATCATCACCAACACCATCACCCTTATAAAAAATTTAAAAAGAAAGAAGAGAAATAAATCATTTGCTCTTTCAGGAATGCAACAAGAGTTAGGGAAAAACCTGTTAAACCTGTTCCGTTGAGTAGATTCTGACTCATAGCAACTCTGTAGGACAGTGTAGAATTGCCCCCTAGGGTTTCCAAGGAGCTGGTGGATTCAAATTGCTGATCTTTTGATGAGCAGAACAGCTCTTAAGCACTATGCAGAGTTAGGGAAATTAGGGGAGAATTGTTATTTATTCTCATCCCTCCTTAAGATGCTCTAACAACAGCAGCTGCTCAGAGTATCTGTAGATTGACAAATATCAGCTTATGTCCCTTCTGCATTTCTAGGTACCTCAGAGATCCCCATTTCTAGACATGCTATATCTTTCCTTCACTTACAATCCCTCCCTCTTAATTGACTTGCTTGGTCTAGAAAGATCCAAGGGCTTTTTCAGGCTTTTCTGAATTTCCTCCTCCTACCTTTGGGTGTCAGGTGCTCAGAATTCTTTCCCCTTTTTCATGTCTCTTTGTCTTTACTTTTCCTTTTTCAGTTCCCAACAATCTGATTATCTCTTCCTTATCTAGACTCTCACTGCCAGCCTCAGTAAAACTCTTAGTCCTTCAGTATTCATGCAATCTCATCTCCAAGGATGACAAACATAATATAGTGTTTTAAGGAGCTTTCTAATCCTGATATAAGGCATAGATTAGAATTCTATCCTTCTACTTTTCTGATGTATCTCTGAATCAAGAATCAAAACATTATGATTTTGCAGTTACCAGTTGCCATCAAGTTTGTTCTAACTCATGTAGACCCCATATGTGCCAGAGTAAAACTATGTTCCATGGCTGATTTTTGGAAGAAGATTGGCAGCCCTTTATTCCTAGGAATCTCTTGATAGGCTTCAACCTCTAATCTTTTGGTTAGCAGCTAAGAGTGTTAATTGTTTGTATTACACAGGGACTCCGTTTTGGAAGTTAGAAGTCTGAAAATGACCTAGCATAGTTCTTTTGAGTTGTCAGGCATTTTCAGAAATTATCTCATGTGGTGTCTCAACAATCCACGGAGGTGAATACTATTATCTGCACTTCACAGAAGTACCCTGTAACCTCCTTGAGAACAGGCCCTGTGTCTCTGTTTTCACCATTGTACACAGCTTTGGCAGTGTGTGACAGTAGCTTCTCCATAAATATCCGCTAAATGAAAAAGGATGAGAAATTTGACATTCAGAAATAAAATTAATATTTACTGAATCTTCACTATGGGCTGGTCACAGAGCTAAATATTTTCATCTACATTTTATCTGTATGATATTCCTCCGAGCTTGCCCAAGTTCCGTAGCTGCATAGTGCAAGCAGATGAAGTCTAAGATTTGTCTTTACCTTAATGGTGCTCTTTTATTGTATGGATATGCCTTACTATATACAATGCTTGTTCAAGTTCTTTCTATATCAGCCTGGCTTGCTATGTAGCTCTTTGCTAAAAAAAGATATTTCTAAACCTTAGGTCTCAACTCACATAATACCGATGCATTAATTTAATGAAAATATTATGGATACAGAAGTAGTGTAGAAGGGTAGAGGGGCAAAGGGTAGCATTCTTAGTTATTTCTGAGAAATAAAATGAATAAACAGAAGGGGTTCTGAGAAATAGATACTGGGAATGATCTTGTTAAAATCCTACCGCCCCCCGCCCCCCCCCCCCCCGCCAAATTGTCTGAAGTCTAAGGTTTGCAGATATTTCAGGAGTTCCATGTCAAGAAAACAGGAATAAATAGCAAAAGTCTCTATTAAGGCTCACTAAGGTATCTGTTTTAGAAAGAAGATATCTTGGTTTTATCTAGCAGAGACCTCATCTTGAAAGCTTCGATTGTGTTTTCTGTAAGAATTTATCAGTGTCTTGAGGAACAAAGGGATAGGCTTTTGAGAGAAGACACTATGGGCTCCATGAAATGCACAAGCTTGGTCAGAAGGTAAAGAGTCAGGGGAGAGGGAAAGAATAGTTTTTAAATTAGTAACCATCTTTTTTCCTATGTCTCTACCTTTCTTTTCTCCCTCACTTTCTTTAGAGCTTGAAATAAAAGCCTTGGCAAATAACGGATATATGTTAGTGTGTACATATACATTTATTTATTGCTAAAATTTCCTTAAGATACTGAAAGCACAAAGCAGTATTATTTTGTGGTCTATGCATAAAAAGGGGTAAAGCTCTTTTTCTATTTCATGAAGCAGCAGCCTAGGAGCCCCAGAACCAATTTACCAGATTCTGCAGGAGGAAAGTGAATTCCACAATGGAACCAGGAGCTTATCAGTAAAACCCTACCTCCATGGTGCTAGATTCACTGTTCATATCCAGTCCACATCTTACTTGCCCTTTGAGCAGCACTCTCAATTTCTTGAGATACTGTCCTCTCTGGGCTTCTGTGACTACACTCTCCTGACTGCCCTATACCCCTCCGGTTGCCTCAGTCTCCTTGGCCAGTTTCTCTTCTACTTGACTTCTAAGTGTCCAAGGGCTTGATCCCAGGTGCTCTTCTCTTCTCTTTTCTCTACAAACACTAAACAGGTAAGTTTTAAAAGTCAGGTCCATGTATAAGCTTCTGAATATGCATCTCCGGACTTCTCTAACAGACAGTTCCATATCACACTTCCCATTAAACAGTCCACATGGTTGTTTCATGAACACCTTCAATTTAGCATGTTCAAAATGACTCTTAATCTTACCCACCAGATCTGTGCCTTTCTCTAGGGCACCACTCTTTGTCCCGTTGCTCACCCCTGAAACAGAGCCAGACTTCCTTCTAAATCATGTAATTCTACCTTAAAAAATACACCTTAAATCTGTCTACAAGTTTTCCATCTCTAAAGATGGCATCCTCCCCCCCTCATCTAGACTACTGCAAGAGCCTGCAAATGGGCACCCTCAGATTTGCTGTGGCCTCACTTGTCAGCCCATTCTCCATACCACCACCATAGAGATTATTATCATTATTATTATCTTACAAAGTGGTTGTTGTCTTGTTCCCTCAAGTTGATTCCAACTCGTGGTGACCCTAGGTGTACAGAGTAGAACTGTTCCATCGGGTTTTCTTGGCCATAATCTTTACAGAAGCAGATCACCAGGCCTTTTCTTCCATGGTGCTGCTAGGTGGGTTGGAACATTTGGTTGCCAGCTGAGTGCAAACTGTGTGTGCCACCCAGAGACTTCCCAGTGATTATTTTTTAAGATGCAAATCTATTTATGTCGCCATCTTAAATTTCTAAACTGACTTCACATTGTTGTATAAAACTTAAAATCCTATTTGGTAGGATACTGTAATGGCGGACACATGACATTGTGCATTTGTCAAAACCCATAGGACTGTAAACAGAAAGAGTAAGGCCTAATATAAACCACGGACTTTAGTTAACAGTTACTTAACAGTACTATATCAATATTAGTCCATTAATTGTTTGCAAATATAAACACGAATGCAAAATGGTAGTAATAAAACAGTGTGGGAGCTGGGGGAGATGAGGCATGTGGGAACTCTCTATGCTTTCTGCCCAATTATTTTTCTAAAATTAAAACTGCTCTAAAAAATCTTTAAAACAGCCAAATTTTTTTTTATTAACTTTTATTGAGCTTCAAGTGAACGTTTATAAATCAAGTCAAACTGTCACATATAAGTTTATATACACCTTACTCCGTACTCCCACTTGCTCTCCCCCTAATGAGTCAGCCCTTCCAGTCTCTCCTTTCGTGACAATTTTGCCAGCTTCCAACTCTCTCTATCCTCCCATCCCCCCTCCAGACAGGAGATGCCAACACAGTCTCAAGTGTCCACCTGATACAAATAGCTCACTCTTCATCAGCATCTCTCTCCTACCCACTGTCCAGTCCCTTTCATGTCTGATGAGTTGTCTTTGGGAATGGTTCCTGTCCTGGGCCAACAGAAGGTTTGGGGACCATGACCACCGGGATTCCTCTAGTCTCAGTCAGAACATTAAGTATGGTCTTTTTGTGAGCATTTGGGGTCTGCATCCCACGGATCTCTTGCTCCCTCAGGGGTTCTCTGTTGTGCTCCCTGTCAGGGCAGTCATCAGTTGTGGCCAGGCACCAACTAGTTCTTCTGGTCTCAGGATGATGTAGGTCTCTGGTTCATGTGGCCCTTTCTGTCTCTTGGGCTCTTAGTTATCGTGTGACCTTGGTGTTCTTCATTCTCCTTTGATCCAGGTGGGTTGAGACCAATTGATGCATCTTAGATGGCCACTTGTTAGTATTTAAGACCCCAGATGCCATATTTCAAAGTGCGATGCAGAATGTTTTCATAATAGAATGATTTTGCCAATTGACTTAGAAGTCCCCTTAAACCACGGTCCCCAAACCCCTGCCCTTGCTCCGCTGACCTTTGAAGCATTCAGTTTATCCCGGAAACTTCTTTGCTTTTGGTCCAGTCCAATTGAGCTGACCTTCCATGTATTGAGTATTGTCCTTCCCTTCACCCAAAGCAGTTCTTATCTACTAATTAATCAGTAAATAACCCTCTCCCACCCTCCCTCCCTCCCCACCTCGTAACCACAAAAGTATGTGTTCTTCTCAGTTTATACTATTTCTCAAGATCTTATAATAGTGGTCTTATACAATATTTGTCCTTTTGCCTCTGACTAATTTCGCTCAGCATAATGCCTTCCAGGTTCCTCCATGTTATGAAATGTTTCACAGATTCGTCACTGTTCTTTATCGATGCATAGTATTCCATTGTGTGAATATACCACAATTTATTTAACCATTCATTCGTTGATGGACACCTTGGTTGCTTCCAGCTTTTTGCTATTGTAAACAGAGCTGCAATAAACATGAGTGTGCATATATCTGTTTGTGTGAAGGCTCTTATTTCTCTAGGGTATATTCCGAGGAGTGGGATTTCTGGGTTGTATGGTAGTTCTATTTCTAACTAAACAGCCAAAATTTTTTTAGAAGTTTAATGTTCTAGCGTACATGGCCGTTAATAGTTAGGTCCTAGCTGCATCTTTCATTCCCACCCTCCCTGCAAAGGCACTTGAATCCTAGCTACCATTTGGTCTGTGAATGACCCAGTTCCCCTTTAGCCTTTACACATAATCTTTCCACCTGCAATTCAACATCCACCGCTTCTCGGACTAGCTAAATTCTAAAACTCCTGAACTGAAACCTAATTCCTTAGAAAAGCTTATCCTGATTCCCTAGACTAGGTCAGTCCAACCTGTTCTTTGCCTGCTTAGCATAGTGGGCTTCATCTTAACAGTACTTATCACATTGTCATGGAATAATTCTTCTTTTTAAGGAATTGTTGAAAGCCTCCTGCACAAGAATGTTGGCCTCCAAAGGCAGGGATGTTGCCTGTCTGGTTCACTACCACATCCTCACGCAGGACCTTGGATGTAGTGGGTGCTTAATGCGTGTTTGTTATATAGACAGATAAGTAAATGAATAACTAAAACCATTGACTATTTATTGATCACTTCTGGAGTGCCAGTTAATGTTCCAAGGTCTTTCATGTATTTTTTCATTTAAAACAACTACCCTATGGGATAGGTTCTTTTATAATCTCCATTTTACATAGGTGGTAACAGGCACAAAAAGATTAAAAACTTGCTTAAGGAGGTGGAGCCAACATGGAACCCTAGACACATGCGCTATGTCATCCCTCTACAGCAAAGAACAAAAAAACTAAGTAAAACAGAAACAAACATCAATTTTGGAACCCTACACATCAAATGAAGTGACAAAGAACTCGGTCAAACACAAAATGGAAAAAGAAACTGAAGGAAAACAGAAAACGAGGAGAGCTACAGAGCAGAGGTCCCCTGCCAATTAGGACAGCACAGTGTGTCCATCTTGAAGCAGTCATGAATGACCCCAGAGGGGCAGTACAGGAAAGCAATTTTAACAGGGGACAGAGCACCCAGTAACCAAGGAAACACACTTTCCTACTCTTTACCCTTCTTGTGAGTAGTGGCAAGAACCCCCCAAACCCCCTTCTCCCTCCCATCCTGGCAGCCTCTACCACCAGGATCGACAATATCAACCTCCTCCCAGCCCACCTCTCTCCCTCCCACTATGTGGCTTTTTTTCTTTCTCTTTCATCATTTTCTTTTTCCCTTCCACCTAGCCCTGTACACCACCTCCCCCACTTCCCACCAGTCTCTGCCATGTTGGCCTGCTGCTGCCCCGAGTCAGCACCAGCCCCACCTGCTGGCCCCAGCCACATGGCCATTTTTTTTCTTTCTCCCTCCCACCTAGCCCCATTCCCCCTTCCCACTGGACTCTGAAGTGCTGCTGTGTCTAGACAGTCACCAGCTTGCCACCACCCCAGGTACTCCCCACCCCTATGCACTGTCCCCCACCATGCAGCCATTTATTTATTTATTTACTATTTTTTTCCTTCCCAACTAACTCTGTATGCCACCTACCTCCCTTCCCACATGCCCTTGCTACACCACCACAGCTACAGCATCCTTGGTGCTCAGGCCTGCCACCATACCAGGCCCATAACGCCCCTCACCTCCCACCACTCAAACAGCTGCTGAACCATCTGAAGCAAGCCTATATTACTCTCTGTCTGACATCCTCACCCATCTGGTGAGGGACTGGAACACTCCCACACCACTGGACTAACATCAGGAGGCAGACAATACCCACCCAGTCCTCCCTTATACAACTCCCAGGGGGAGAAAATGGAAAAGACAAAGAAGACTGTTGAAGAGTTGCTGGCAGAAAACTTCCCAAATAGGAAAGATGAAAAGCTGATCATCCAAGAAACTCAGAGAACCACATAAAGGATAAATCCCAAAAGAAAGTAACCAAGACATACCACAATCAAACTTCCCAAAACCAAAGACAAAGAAAGAATTCTGAGAACTGCTTGAGAGAAAAAAGAAATCACATACAATGGGGAAACAATAAGGCTAAGCTCTGATGATTTGGCAGAAACTATGCAGGCAAGAAGGCAATGAGATGGCATATATAAAACCTTGAAAGAAAAAAAAATGCCAGCCAAGAATAACATATTCTGCAAAACTCTTCTCTCAAATACAATGGTGAAAATAGGACAATTTCCAGATAAATGGAAATTAAGGGAATTCATGAAAACCAAATCAAACTTACAAGAAATATTAAAGGGGGTCCTTCAGTTAGAGAACTCAGACAACTACCTGAGTTTAGGACACGGGACAGTATCAGCCGGGTAACAACCCAGGTAAAGAGCTTTCAATAATAAAACAGCTTAAAGACTCAAAATACAGAAACAGAGACATCAGTCTGTAAGTGATGACAATGAAAAAAAAAGAGAATAAACAGCATAGGTATAGAACTTTCAAATGGAGAGGAAGTCAAGGCAATATCAAGTACTAAAAGATTGATTCAAACTTAGGAAGATAAGGGTAAATTTTAAGGCAACCACAAAGAAAGCTAACAAACCTACTCATTAGAATAAAAAAAAGAGAAAAACATAAAGTATATGTCTTAGTCATCTAGTGCTGCCATAACAGAAATACTACAAGTGGGTAGCTTTAATGAAGAGAGATTTATTTGCTCACAGTCTAGTAGGTTACAGTCGAGATTCAGGGTGTTGGCTCCAGGGGAAGGCTTTCTCTCTCTGTCAGCTCTGGAGGAAGGTCCTTGTCCTCAATCTTCCTCTGATTCAAAGAAGTTCTCAGGCACAGGGACCCTGGGTCCAGTGGACGCTCTCTACTCCTGGAGCTTCTTTTTTGGTGGTATGAGGTCCTCTACTCTCTGTTTGCAGGCCACACCCCAGGGAAACTCCTATTACCTTGGATCAGGGAGGTAACCTGAGTACGGGTGGTGTTACAATCCCCCCAATCCTCTCAATGTACAATTACAATCACAAAATGGAGAATAGCCACACAATACTGGGAATCATAGCCTAACCAAGTTGATAGACACGTTTTTGGGGGGACATAATTCAATGCATGACAGCATAGTAAAAACAAAATCTATAATAACAAACGAAAAGAAAATCTACAAGCAAAAGGAACTCAGCACAGGAAAATAAGAGTAGCAGAAAAATGTTAGCACCACACACACACAAAAAAGCGCAACAACGTGACAGCAAGAAATTCATACCTATTGATAATCACACTGAATGTAAATGGCTTAAACGGAGCTGTAAAGAGACAGAGAGTGGCAGAATGGATAGAAAAACCACCACAACGCATCAATATGCTGCCTACAAGAGACACACGTTAGACACAAAGACAGAAATATATCAAAAATCAAAGGATAGTAAAAATATATCATGCAAATAGTAGCCAAAAAATAGCAGGAGTGGCAATACCAATTTCAGATAAAATAGACTTTAGGGCAAAATCAACCATAAAGACAAAGATTAAAGGGACAGTCCACCAAGAAGACACTTTAATAAATATTTACACATCCAATGACAGGATTCCCAGGTACATAAAATGAAGTCTAATAGCATTGAAAAAAGAAATAGTTCCACAATAGTAGTAGGGGACTTCAACATTCCTCTCTCAGTAAAGGACAGACCATCTCAAAAGAAACTCACCAGAGATACAAAAGATCTAAAGGCAAAAATCAACCAACGTAAGGTAATCACAAAGGAGATAAACTATCCTGTTCATCAAAATAAAATACAAGAAAAAAATAGAGACTCAGCAGAAAGAAAATCAACAACAACAAATATGAGGAAAGGAAAATATATAAAGATAATCTACTCAGCGTATAAAATTAAGAGGGAAAAAGAAACTGTCAACAACACGCAAAAAAGACATCAAAATAATAACACTAAATTCATACCTATCCATAATTATGCTGAATATAAATGGACTAAATGCACCAATAAAGAGACAGAGAGTGGCAGAATGGATTAAAAAACACGATCCGTTTCTATATGCTGCCTACAAGAGACACGCCTTAGACTTAGAGACACAAACAAACTAAAACTCAAAGGATGGAAAAAAATATTGAGCAAATAACAAGCAAAAAAGAACAGGAGTGGCAATATTAATTTCTAACAAAATAGACTTTGAGTTAAATCTATCATAAAGGATAAGAAAGGACACTATATAATGATTAAAGGGACAATATACCAAGAAGATATAACCATATTAAATATTTATGCACCCAATGACAGGGCTGCAAGATACATAAAACAAACTCTATCAGCATCGAAAAGTGAGATAGACAGCTCCGCAATAACAGTAGGTGACTTCAACACACCACTTTTGGTGAAGGACAGGACATCCAGAAAGAAGCTCAGTAAAGACACAGAAGATTTAAATGCCACAATCAACCAACTTGACCTCATAGACGTATACAGAACACTCCACCCAACAGCAACCAAGTATACTTTCTTTTCTAGTGCACATAGAACATTCTCTAGAATAGACCACATATCAGGTCATAAAGCAAGCCATAGCAGAATCCAAAACGCTGAAATATTACAAAACATTTTCTCTGACCATAAGGCCATAAAAATGGAAATCAATAACAGAAAAAGCAGGGAAAAGAAATCAAACACCTGGAAACTGAACAATACCCTGCTCAAAAAAAGACTGGCTTATAGAAGACATTAAGGATGGAATAAAGAAATTCATAGAATCCAATGAGAATGAAAACACTTTTTAACAGAACCTTTGGGACACAGTGAAAGCAGTGCTCAGAAGTCAATTTATATCAATAAATGCACACATACAAAAAGAAGGGCCAAAATCAAAGAATTATCCCTACAACTTGAACAAATAGAAAGAGAGCAACAAAAGAAACCCTCAGGCACCAGAAGAAAGCAAATAATAAAAATTAGAGAACTAAATGAAATAGAAAACAGAAAAACAATTGAAAGAATTAGAATTAACAAGACCAAAAGCTGTTTTTTTGAAAAACTCAACAAAATTGATAAACCATTGGCCAAACTGACAAAAGAAAAACAGGAGAGGAAGCAAATAACCTGAATAAGAAATAGGATGGGCGATATTACAACAAACCCAAGTGAAATTAAAAGAATCATATTAGATTACTATGAAAAATTGTACTCTAACAAATTTGAAAACCTAGAAGAAATGGAGGAATTCCTAGAAACACAGTACCTACCAAAACTAACACAAACAGAGGTAGAACAACTAAATAGGCCTATAACAAGAGATTGAAAAGGTAATCAAAAAACTCCCAACAAAAAAACCTGTGGCCCGGATGGCTTCACTGCAGAGTTCTACCAAACTTTCAGAGAAGAGTTAACACCAGTACTACTAAAGGTCTTTCAGAGCATAGAAAAGGACAGAATACTACCAAACTCATTCTACGAAGCTACCATATCCCTGATACCAAAACCAAGTAAAGACACCACAAAAATAGAAAATTACGGACTTATATCCCTCATGAACTTAGATGCAAAAATCCTCAACAAAATTCTAGCCAATAGAATTTAACAGCATATCCCAAAAATAATTCACCATGACCAAGTGGGATTCATACCAGGTATGCAGGGATGGTTCAACATTAGGAAAACAATAAATGTAATCTATAAAATAAAACAAAAGACAAGAATCACGTGATTTTATCAATTGATGAAGGAGGGGCATTTGACAAAGTTCAACACCCATTCGTGATAAAAACTCTCAGCAAAATAGGAATAGAAGGAAAATTGCTCAGCATAATAAAGGGCATTTATACAAAGCCAACGGCCAACATCACCTAAATGGAGAGAGCCTGAAAGCATTCCCCTTCAGATCAGGAACCAGACAAGGATGCCCTTTATCACCACTCTTATTCATCATTGTGCTGGAGGTCCTAGCCAGGGCAATTAGGCTAGATAAAGAAATAAGCAGCATCCAGATTGGCAAGAAAGAAGTAAAATTATCTGTTTGCAGATGACATGATCATATACACAGAAAACCCTAAGGAATCCTCAAGAAAACTACTGAAACTAATAGAAGAGTTTAGCAGAGCATGGTGATACAAGATAAACACACAAAAATCAGTTGAATTCCTCTACAGCAACAAAAAGAACATCGAAGAGGAAATCACCAAATCAATACCATTTTCAGTAGCCCTCAAAAAGATAAAATACTTAGGAATAAATCTTTCCAGAGATATAAAAGACATACAAAGAAAACTACAATACACTTCCGCAAGAAACCAAAAGAGACCTGCATAAGTGGAAAACCATGCCTTGCTCATGGAGAGGAAAACTTAACATTATAAAAATGTCTATTCTACCAAAAGCGATCTACACATTTAATGCAATTCTGATCCAAATTTCAACGTCATTTTTAATGAGATGGAGAAACAAATCACCAACTTTACATGGAAGGGAAGGAGGCCCCAGATAAGTAAAGCATTACTGAAAAAGAAGAACAAAGTGGGAGGCCTTACTGTACCTGATTTTAGAACCTATTATACTGCCACAGTAGTCGAAACTGCCTGGTACTGGTACAGCAACAGATACATAGACCAATGGAACAGAATTGAGAATCCAGAAATAAATCTGCCTACAGATCAGCAGTTGATATTTGACAAAGGCCCCAAAACAGTGAAATGGGAAAAGACAGTCTTTTTAACAAATGATGCCAGCATAACTGGATATCCATCTGCAAAAAAATGAAACAGGACCCACACCTCACACCATGCACAGAAACCAACTCAAAATGGATCGAGGACCTAAATATAAAATCTAAAGCAATAAAGATCATGGAAGAAAAAATAGGGACAATATTGGAACCCTAATACATGGCATAAACTGTACACAAAACATTACTAATGATGCAGAAGAAAAGCTAGATAACTGGAAGCTCCTAAAAAGCAAACACCTGTGCTCATACAAAGACTTCACCAAAAGAGTAAAAAGATTACCTACAGACTGGGAAAAAGTTTTAGCTATAACATTTCCAATCAGCACCTGATCTTTAAAAGCTACATGATACTGCAAAAACTCAACTACAACAAAACAAATAACCCATGTAAAAAATGGGCAAAAGATATGAACAGACACTTCACTAAAGAAGACATTTAGGTAGGTAACAGATACATGAAATGCTCAGGATCATTAGCCATTAGAGAAATTCAAGGCAAAACTACAACGAGATTTCATCTCACTCCAACAAGGCTGGCATTAATCCAAAAAACACAAACCAATAAATGTTGGCGAGGCCGTGGAGAGTTTGGAACCCTTATACACTGCTTGTAGGAATGTAAAATGGTACAACCACTTTGGAAATCAATTTGGTGCTTCCTTAAAAAGCTAGCAATAGAACTACCATACGATCCAGCAATCGCACTCCTTGGATTATATCCTAGAGGAATAAGAGCCTTTACATGAACAGATATATGCACACCTGGGTTTTTTTGGTTTATGTTCATTGCAGCACTGTTTACGATAGCAAAAACATGGAAGCAACCAATGTGCCCATCAATGGAAGAATGGATAAATAAGTTATGGTATATTCATACAATGGAATACTACACATCAATAAAGAGTAGTGATGAATCTGTGAAACATTTCATAACATGGAGGCATCTGGAAGGCATTATGTTGAGTGAAATTAGTCAGTTACAAAAGGACAAATATTATATAAGACCACTATTATAATAACTCAAGAAATAGTTTTAAAAGAGATAAAAGTATTCTTTGATTGTTACAAGAGGGGAGATGGAGGGAGGGAGAGAGGTATTCACTAATTAGATAGTAGATAAGAACTACTTTTGGTGACGGGAAAGATAACACACAAGACAGGTGAGGTCAGCACAACTGGACTAAACCAAAAGCAAAGAAGTTTCCTGAATAAAATGAATGCTTCAAAGTCCAGCGTAGCAGGGATGGGGGTTTGGGGACCATGGTTTCAAGGGACAACTAAATCAATTGGCATAATAAAATCTATTAAGAAAACATTCTGCATCCCACTTTGAAGAGTGGCTTCTGGGGTCTTAAATGCTAGCAAGCAGCCATCTAAGATGTATCAATTGGTCTCAACCCACCTGGATCAAAGGAGAATGAAGAACACCAAGGACACAAGGTAATTAGGAGCCCAAGAGACAGAAAGGGCCACATAAACCAGAAACTACATCAGCCTGAGACCAGAAGAGCTAGATGGTCCCGGGCTACAACCGATGACTGCCCTGACAGGGAACACAACAGAGAATCCCTGGGGGAGCAGGAGAGCAGTGGGATGCAGACCCCAGATTCTTGTAAAAAGACAGGCCTTAATGGTCTGACTGAGACTAGAAGGACCCTGGTGGTCATTACCCCAGACCTTCTGTTGCCCCAGGGCAGGAGCCATTCCCAAAGCCAACTCTTCAGACATGGATTGGACTGGACAATGGGTTGGAGAGGGATGCTGGTGAGGAGTGAGCTTCTTGGATCAGATGGTCACTTGATATTTGTTGGCATCTCCTCCCTCGAGGGGAGATGAGAGGGTAGAAGGGGTTAAAAGCTGGCGAAATGGACACGAAAAGAGAGAGTGGAAGGAGGGAGCGGGCTGTCTCATCAGGGGGAGAGCAATTGGGAGTATGTAGCAAGGTGTGTATACGTTTTTGTGTGACAGACTGATTTGATTTGTAAACTTTCACTTAAAGCGCAGTAAAAATCAATAAAATTTAAAAAATGGGCAAAGGATATGAACAGACACTTCAACAAAGACATTCAAGTGACTCACTGTCTCATGAGGAAAAGCTCCCAATCGCTTGCCATTAGAGAAATGCAAATCAAAACTACAATGAGATATCATTGCCCCTCAACATTCCTGGCACTTAAAAAAAAAAAAAAAGTAAATAACAAATGTTGAGGAGGTTGTGGGTAAATTGGAACTCTCATGCACCGCCAATAGGAATGTAGAATGCTACAATCACTATTGAAAAGGATATGGTGCCTCCTTAAAAAGCTAAAAATAGATATACCATTGGATCTAGCAATCTAACTCCTAGGAATATATTCCAGAGAAACAAGACCTGTTACGTGAATAGACATATGGATGCTCATGTTCACTGCAGATTATTCACAACAGCAAAAAGTTGGAAACAACCTAAAAGCCCATCAACAGACGAATGGATAACCAAATTATGGTACATACACACAATGGAATACCAGGCAACGATAAAGAACAATGATGAATCTGTGAAACATTTCACAACATGGATGAATCTGGAAGGCATTATGTGAGTGAAATAAGCCAATCGCAAAAAGACAAATACCGTATGAGACCACTATTATAAAAGCCCAAGAAAAGATTTATACACAGAAAAAAACAGCGTTTGATGGTTAGGAGGTGAGGGAAAATCACTAACTAGACAGTAGACAAGTATTAACTTTGGTGAAGGGAAAGGCAATACACAAAACAGGGGAAGTCAGCACAACTTGATCAAGGCAAAGTCATAGAAGCTTCCTAGACACATCCAAACACCTTGAGTGACTCAGTTACTGGGGCTGAGGGCTAGGAACCATGGTCTTGGGGGACATCTAGGTGAACTGGTATAACATAGTTTATATAGAAAATGTTCTACATCCTACTTTGATGAGTAGCATCTGGGGTCTTAAAAGCTTTTGAGTGACCATCTAAGATACATCTATTGATCCCATCGCATCTGGAACAAAAAGAATGAAGAAAATTAAAGACACAAAGAATGTATTAATCTAGAAGACTAATGGATCACATGAACCACAGACTTTACCAGCCTGAGCCCAGAAGAAATAGATGGTGCCCGGCTACCACCACTGACTGCTGTAACAGGGATCACAACAGAACATTCTGGACAGAGCAGGAGAAAAATGTAGAAAAAAATTCAAATTCACAAAAAAAGACCAGACTTACCTGGTGACAGAGACTGGAGGAACTCCCAAGACTATGGGTCCCAGATACCCTGCTAGCTCAGATAAAGTCACCCTTGAAATTCACCTTTCAGAAAAAGGCTAGACAGACCTATAAAACAAACAACAGAGGTGAGGAACGTGCTTCTTAGTTCATTCAAGTATAGGAGACCAAATGGGCAACATCTGCTCAAAAGCAAATATGAGAAGGCAGGAGGGGACAGGAAAACTGTACGAATGGACATGGGGAACCCGGGGTATAAAGGGAAAGGGGTAGAGTACTGACACAATGTGAAGATTGCAACCAATGTCCCAAAAGAATTTGTGTATAAATTTTTGAATAAGAAATGAATTTGCACTGTAAACTTTCACATAAAGCATACACACACACACACAAAAAACAATTGTCCAAATTCACACAGTGAAGGAGTGGTCAGTCAGCATTTGAAACTACGCAGTTTAGACCTTTTGCAGTTTGGTTAATGTGTGGTGAACAACTGAGAGAGACAGGCCAAGGTTCAGTCAGGGAAATGAGAGCCGATGAGCCCACTGTGAGATGGCCCTAAGCGAAAACCTCATTTATCTCATGATTTCTATAATTGTCTGATTATTTCTTTTTCACCAGCCCATAGTGACTGTAGGTCCCTTTGGAGAAGGATAGGAAGAAGATTTACAATATAATATCTTGTCCATTCAGCAGGGTCTTTCCTTCAGGAGACTTAGCCTCCTCATCATTTAATGGGTAGAGTGAGAAAGAGCTGGGAAGAGAATGTGCACCAGGGAAATCGAGAAGATTAGAGTCAGGCCAACCTTCCCAGTTCCGTCCCTTACTATTGTGATCACAGAAATATAATTCATTTTTGTTAACTTCCACTTTTCTTTTTGTAAAATGTAGATAAACTATCTCCCTCTTGAGGTTGCTTGCAGGCCCCTAACTTTTTATTTTTTATTTTTTTGCAATCTATATACCCTCATGTCCATTTTAAGTTGATAGTAAAAATTTTCATCATGAGTTAAAATAGTTGTAAAAGATGTGATTTCTGGCATATTTTAATTACCGACATTTGATGAGAAAATTGTAATAACAGTCTTTTCAATGTACCTATCCAATATAATTTAAATACCATAGTGGCTTTATGTCCACCTTCAACAATTTAAAAAATACATGAATAAGCTCTTCTTTAACAACCAGAAATTTTCCATGTTTCCATTTTCTCCTTGAACTCATATTTCCATTCCATTTCTCCCATAGATTTTTATCCCTACATAATATATTTTTATGCCTCAAGGTCTTTTATTGGTCACATTTTATAGCTTTCTGCAATGAAATATGTATATAAATTAAAATTACTTTTTTTTTTTTTTTTAAGGCCTAAGTGTTAATTTTCTTTCATCTGGATTAAGTTATCATTACTTATTATCAGCACGTTATTGATAACAGTCTTAAGTACATCTATGTAATTTGATAAACAAACATAAAAGTATAGTTAGAAATACGTATCTTAATATGTGCTTAAGGAGCCCTGGCGGCACAGCAGTTAAGCACTAGGATGCTAACTGAAAAGTTGACGGTTTGAACTCACCCAGAGACTCCGTAGAAAAAGACTTGGTGATCTGCTTCTGTAAAGATTACAGCCTAGAAAACCCCATAGGGCAGTTCTACTCTGTCACACAGGGTGGTTGTAAGTCAGAATCAACTCGATGGCACCAAACAACAAAAATATGTGTATACATACAAACACATACTTATAACTCCGTTTTCTGATAGTGAAAAACTTGAATTCCAGCATCCTTGCTTTGTTTACTTATTTGCTTAATCCCACCTATCTGTAACCAGCCAATCATCAGCACCACCACTGCTGTCCATTTGCATAACCTCCCTGCACCTCCTGGGCTCTGACTCTCCGCAGAGAGCCACTGAGTGGATGCCTTCTTCGTCCTGCTGAGGCACCAACACTTGGTGCCGGGCTTACACCCCTATTTTACCATTTGTGCTACTTTGCTCTGCTCTATCTAAAGACGTTTCAGAAAGGAAGGTTGTGAAGGAAAAAGGAAGGAAGGGAGGAAAAAGAGTATACTTTAAAAAAAAAAAACTTCTAATTCTGAGAGAGAGGGATGTATAGCTGAGGCACAGAGCTTCCCCTGAGTTTCTCACCTGGATGAATTCACCTGCAGTGCCCTTCAGTGTTTGCTACCCACACACTTTGTTGCTGTCTTCTCAGGATCAATGATCTTCGACAGGAATTAAGAAATTGAAGAAAATACATACTTAAAAGAAAATTGTCATTTTTCCTCTAACTCCACTCTACAAATATATCTAAACTTGGAATATTTGAACCTAGGCAAAATACCCCTTTCTACTATCCATTTTACCCAAAACAGAAAAATGGATGTGGAAGGGAATGATAAAAGCCCTGCCTGTCATGACCTGTTAAGGTAACTTGATTTCAAGTTGGCTTGAGTCAGAATCGACTCAACAGAAAGAGGTTTTTGCCTAGTTTTCAGCTAATTAGGTAAGAATTGGGATAGGCTAAACATAACCTTTTCCTTGCAATATGACAGAAGTTTGGTTATGGGATGGGGAGATGGGAAAGGAAAACCAGTTGAAGCCTTGACCACAGGCCTGTCCACAGCAGCTGAATTTTAGCAAAAAGTAAAAGTTGGAGATAGGAAAATGGATTTTCTGAAATTTCTTTCTGCCTACAAAATTCCGAGAAGACTTTAGTGGATCCTCAGAGGTACATGTATAGAGGTTCAAAAAAAGTAAATGCAATAAATTTTAGTGAATTGACAGATGTAAAAATTAAAATAATCCATGCAAGATAATTCGATAAAGTGCACAGATGAGAATGAGGTGAATTTCTATAATGGACAACAGCATGTAATGGAAACTTCAAGAGTCATTTAAAAAATTTGTGGTCTTAATACACTGCCTCTTTAAGTGCAATTTTTCATACTAATACTTAATTCATCTCTGTGATATTATTTTAGAGCCCTGGTGGCACAGTGATTAAGTGATCAGCTGCTGAGATGTTAGCGGTTGGAACCCATATCACAGGAGAAAGATGCCACTCCGAAGGAGAAAGATGTGGCAGTCTGCTTCTGTAAAGATTAACCAAAAACCAAACAAAGTTCATTGTTGTCAAGTTGATTCTGACTCATTGCGACCCTACAGTACAGAGTAGAGCTGTCCCATAGGCTTTCTAAGGCTGTAATCTGCCACATCTTTCTCCTGCAGAGCAGCTGGTGGCTTTAAACCACTGAGCATTCAGTTTGCAGCTGAGCTCTTAACCACTGCACCACGAGGGCTCCTTCTTAAAGATTACAGCCTTGGAAACCCTATGGGCAGTCCTACTCTGTCCTATGGGTCGCTATGAGTCGGAATTAACTCTGTGACATTATTTAGATGCTTGATAAAAATTGTCTCAACTCTTTAGATTTAAGATGCATATTACCCTTTAAAACTTAAAGGCAATTAGCTTTTCTCAGAATTAGGGCAGCTATGAGACAGAATCAACTTGATGACAATGGATCTTCCCCCATATTTAGTCATCATTCAGCAAATAATTTAATACCTTCCACGAGTTAAATTCAGAGCCAGGCACAAAGAATATTAATAGTGAGTGAAATTAAGTATGATCTTTGTTTTCATGGAGGTATAGTCCAGTCCTTTGACTGAAAAGCAACAGGACCCATAACTTAATAGAGAAAATGAGATCTACTTGCAGAATACTGGTTAGCTTGCTAAAGTGAAAGACAAGATCCAGAGCATCCCTGTGGCTTCCATGTGCAAGAACTTGAGAACCTTCTCTCTGAGGTGTCTCCATTGGATGACTCAGACGCAAACAGTTTCTGCACCTATGGATCTTTGCTCTAATTCAAATTCCTCGGAGGGTAAATATGGACTGAAGTAGCCTGGGTTATGTTCCCATGACTGGGGATGGATATGTGACTGTAATTTATAGTTCCACCATAAACACAAGGAACGGAGAATTAAGAGTCCTCTAAGTGGGAGAAAAAGGATTCGATTAGAAGAAGGTGAGAAAGGATATTGGGAGTAGGAATGTAGACTTCAATCTTCCTTCAGTCCTGACTCAGCCCCTACAATGCTGTGTTCTTCACCTCCCTCCTCTGCTTTCCTCTTCCCTCCTCTCCCCTCTACTGTTCTGTCTCTCTTTCTCTATTTATTTATTTAATAGCTGAAGGTACTGTCCAGCTTTCCTTAGGAAAACACTTAATCACGTTTATATAAAATGTATTTAAAAATATGTATTGCAATTTTTTAATAATTTTAAGAATTAAAATAGTTCTGTAAGAGTTCAGTTTGTAAAAAATCTTTTTAATATATACACAAAAACATATGCCTGCTATTTGTTATGTGATGCCCACATGAATTCTATTCTCATTGTGGAGCACATTGCATAGGGAAGCAGCTCAATAACCGATTGATGCCTGTAATTTGTAGAACCTGCCCATGTGGCCTGTCAATGTCTAGGGTGAAAAAAGTGTTTCATGGGGAACTCCATATGCTAAGAGAGGAGATGTGGTCTAAGGACATCAGTAAGATCCATCCAAAACACTGGTTTCCTTTTACTGAACCCTAGGGGCAAACAAATTGAGGCCTTTGAATTATGGTGTTGGTCAAGAATATTGAATATACCATGGACTGCCAAAAGCACGAACAAATCCATCTTGGAAAGAAATACATCTAGAATGCTCCTTAGAAGCAAGGAAGGCAAGACTTCATCTCATATACTTTGGACATGTTTTCAGGAGGGACCAGTCCCTGGAGAAGGACATCACGCTTGGTAAAGTAGAGGGTCAGCAAAAAAGAGGAAGAGCCTCAAGGACATAGATTGTCACAATGGCTGCAACAATGGGCTTGAGCGAGCATAGTAATGTTTGTTAAGATGGTGCAGGACCAGACAGTGTTTTGTTCTGTTGTACCTAAGGTTGCCATGAGTTAGAAGTGACTCTACAGCACCTAACAACAACAACAACAGTGGACAATGTTTTTGACCTTTTTGCCATTTAAAAAATTTCTGGTTTTAGGTTTTTTTGGGTGTTGCTTTGTTAAAAGCCATTCCAGTAGTCTTGGAGGTTCAATAATTAGCTTTAACATGGGAACTTTGCACTCACCTTTAATTTCAATATTTATCTATACATAGGATAATGCCATCTGTAAATATGTCATCTGTGAGGTGTTTTTACTTCTCCCTTTCCAGTTTGGATGACTTTTATTTCTTTTTATTGCCTAATTGTTACGGCTAAAACTTCCAGGACAATGTTCATTAGTAATGGTGAAAGTGAGCACCCTTGTCTCATTCCTGACCTTAGGGAGAAGATCAAAGACCACAGCCTTCGGTATGGACTGCACCTCAACATAAAGAAAACAAAAGTCCTCACAACTGGACCAATGTGCAACATCATGATAAATGGAGAAAAGACTGAAGTTGTCAAGGATTTCATTTTACTTGGATCCACAATCAACACCCTGGAAACAGCAGCCAAGGAATCAAAAGACGCATTGCATTGGGCAAATCAGCTGCAAAGGACCTCTTTATTATACTCAAAAGTAAAGATGTCACCTTGAAGACTAAGGTGTGCCTGACCCAAGCCATTGTATTATCAATCGCGCCATATGCACATGAAAGCTGGACAATGAATAAGGAAGACCAAAGAAGAATTGATGCCTTTGAATTGTGGTGTTGGCGAAGAATATTGAATATACCATGGCCTGCCAAAAGAACAAATAAATCTGTCTTGGAAGAAGTACAACCAGAATGCTTCTCAGAAGCAAGGATGGTGAGACTGAGCCTTACATACTTTGGACATGTTGTCAGGAGGGATCAGTCCCTGGAGAGGGACATCAAGCTTGGCAAAGTACAGGGTCAGAGGAAAAGAGAAAGACCTTCAATGAGGTGGATTGACATTGTGGTTGCAACAATGAGCTCAAGCATAACAACGGTTGTGAGGATGAACAGTGCTCCGTTTTGTTGTGAATAGCGTCGCTATGAGTTGGAACTGACTCAATGGCACCTAACAACAACAACAACAGGGAGAAAGCTCTTAGTATGTCACCATGGAGTTTGACATTAGCTATGGATTTGTCACAAATGCCCTTTATTATATTGAGGAAGTTCTCTACTATTCCTAGTTTTCTAAGTGTTTGTATCACTGATGAGTGATATAAACAAATTTTGTATTACATTGATTGATTTTCTTATGCTTAACAACCCTTGCATTCCCGGGGTAAATTCAACTTGTTCATGGTGTATAATCCTTTTAATATGTTGTTGGATCTGGTTTGCCAGTGTGTTGTTGATGACTTTGTCATCTATATTCATAAGAGATAATGGTCTGTAATTTTCTTCTCTTGTCATATCTTTATCTGAGGATAAAATTGGCCTCATAAAATAAGCTAAGGAGTGTTCCCACCTCTTTATATTTTTGGTAGAGTCTGAGAAGGATTAGTATTAACTGTTTTTAAATGTTTGGTATAATTCCCCAGCAAAGCCATCTGGATCTGGATTTTTCTTTGTTCGGAGTTTTTGATTATTGACCCAATTGTTACTTGTTATAGGTCTGTTCACATTTTCTATTTTTTTCTTGAGTCATATTTGGTAGTTTGTATGTTCTAAGAATTTGTTCATTTCATCTAGAATATCTAATATGTTGGCATGTAATTATTCATAGCATTCTCATATAATCCTTATTTCTGTAAGGTTGATAATAACAACTCTGATTTCATTTCTGATTTTAGTTATTTATGTCTTCTGTAAATAACTGGTAGTCTAGCTAAAGGATTGTCAATTTTGTTGTTATTTTCAAAGAATCAGCTTTTAATTTCATTGATTCTATTGTTTTCCTATTCTCTATTTCATTTAGCTATGTTTTAATGCATGTAATTTCTTTCTTATAGCTTTGGGTTTAGTTATCTTTTCTTGTTCTTGTTTCTTAAGGTGCAAAATTAGCTTATCGATTTGAGATCTTTCTTCTTTTTTAATGTAGTCTTTTTCTGATATAAATTTATCCCTGAGAACTGCCTTCATTGCAACCTGTAAGTTTTGGCAATGTTGTGTTTTGGTTTTTATTCATCTCTAAGTATTTTATAATTTGCTTTGTAATTTCTTCCTTGACCTATTAGTTGTTTAAGAGTGTATTGTTTAATATTTAAATGTTTGTATATTTTCCAGTTTTCTTCTGTTGTTATCTAGCTACATTCTACAAAGAAGGAGAAGGTGCTTTATACGATTTCAATCTCTTTAAATTTATTGAGAATTGTTTTGTGGCCTAACATACAGTCTATCCTGGAGAGTGTTCCATGTGCATTTGAGAAGAACATGTGTTCTGCTGTTGTTGAGAGGAGTGTTCTTTTGTCTGTTAGCTCTAGTTGGTTTATTAATATTTATCAATAATGACAAATTTCAAACATCAAACCCATACTCCATTTCTTGGTTTGAGGCTCATGTTTAAAACCATTGTTTGTTTCCTCTGTCCATCTTAATATGCATGGTGTGCCTCTCCTCCCCTGACTGGCAGCCAAATTTCCCTCAGGCTGGACTTTTAACTCCTTGTGACAGCCTGTCCTGATTTGCAGTCACATGGGCATCAGATTCAGCTGCTCTAGAAGATGTCTGCTTCTCGGTGGTCAGTCATTCCTCGCCTTGTGCATCAGTTTCAGTTGTCCTTGACAGAAAGTACCTGGCTCTCCTGATTGTCCTCAAGAGGTGATCAGTCAGAATTCTCCTTCTCGTTTTCAGACTTTTGATGATGTGATGCTATGATTTTCTAATCTTTGGACTTGCCTTTTGTCGGGTATAATTTCTCATGGCTGTGACCAAAAGAATATTAAAATCAATCACATTAGAAAACAAATGAACATTTTGAGTCCTCTCCCTTCAAAATATAAAGTATTTTAAAAAATGTGTAACGTAAGTGATCGAAATCTTTCAAATTGTGCTCCCTCAGCTTTCACATGTCATTTGTGTAATTGTGTATACGGTGGTGCAATAAATTTCTTTATGTGGTATTTTGCCTTGGTTTTTGGAAAAGCAGCTTGAGAGATTTTTTTCCCCTAAGCCTTGAGGAGTTACCTTTGCCCTAGTTTTCTACCCCAGAGGGTTTGTTACGCTTCCTGGGTAAGCTGTAAACAACTTTGTTTGACTTTTTGTCAGGTCCTGGGCTGCAGGCTGCCCTGTGACTGGTAAGAACCTTGCACGGATTGGAACCCTGGTGGCACAGTGGTTAAAAGCTGCTAACCAAAAAATCAGCAGTTGAAATCCTCCGGCTGCTCCTTGGAAACCCTATAGGGCAGTTCTACTCTCTTCTACAGGATCGCTATGAGTTGGAATTGACTCAATGTCAAGGGGTTTGGTTTGGTTTATTTGTAGAAATGACATCTTATATGTTACTGGTGCCATATAAGACAAAACTTTCAGCTTCTTATAGAGCTCCGTGAATTCTCTGGACACAAGAACTGGTAGTATATTGCTGGATGTTTTTTTAGATGAAACAGATATTTCTTCCCAAATCTTACAACTCAGTATTCACACTAGAGTCCAGAGTCTTAGAGCACAACCATTAATATGGTTATAATGACAAGGGAGAACTTGGAAGTTATTCTGCTTTAAGAGCGTGGTACAGTCAAGGGAAAGCTTGGTTACTTAGCAAAAAAGTTTGAAAGTGAGACCTGCTGAGGAAATCAATTCAGTTATCTGGATTTTGGCCAAACTTTTTTGTTAAAACTTTGTAAAAACAAAAAAAAATTATTTTCAAAGAATATTTCACTTTTTTCATTTGGTGAAATTTTGCATTTCTGTCAATTTCAAAAAAGATGACTGACACGTATCCCTCTCCAGTGATTGAGTCTCATAGTGTAATATTTATATACTCTTATTGACTTACGGAAGCCCTGGTGATTCAGTGGTTAAGAGCTTGGCTGCTAACCAAAAGGTCTATAATTCAAACCCACCAGTCACTCCTTGGAAACCCTATGGGGTAGTTCTTCTCTGTCCCAAAGTGTCACTATGAGCTGGAATAGACTTGACAGCAATGGGTTTGGTTTTTTTTTTTTTCTGGTTTTGATTTATGAATTGTTACTTTAAGGAATTAATGATACCATATCTTATTTATACTCTCATTTTCAAGGTGAATTAACAAAGTAAGTCATAATGAATATGACTATGGCTTTCCGGTTATTAGGAAGGCATTTGTAAACCTTCATCTTACCCCTTTCCTCTTTTATTCGAGCCTTTGAGAAAATTTATCCAAATTCTGTTAAAAGTAATTAGGAATACTTTATGGTTCCTGGGTGGCACAAATGGCTTGCACTCAACTACTAACCTAAAGGTTTGCGGTTTGAACGCACCCACTGGCGCTATGGAAAAAAAGCCAGATGATCTTCTTCCATAAAATTATAGCCAAGAAAATCCTATGGAGCACAGTTCTAGTCACCCTGAGTCAGAATTGACATGACAGCAACAAATTTGGGTTTTTTGTATGTGTGTATTTTGTTCTGTTTTACCAGTGCCTTGGGGTAAATGGAGTGACCCTTGAAGCTATGGCTCTAGGAGAGACCATCAAAGGGAACCAGGCCAGACCACTCACTACATGTAATAGCTTACACTGTTTTAGGCAGCGGTGTGAGGACTAGACAAGGATTTTCTTTGCTCTAAGTCAGAACTTACAGCAATTATGAAAGGCAGTGGTTATCACTTCATAGTTGAATAATGAGTGACTTTTATTTCCTTTTTATAGTTTTGGGTTTTCTAAGTGTCCTTAATAAGCTTGTATTTCTTTTAAATATTATTTTTTAAAAGTAATTAAAACATTAAGTTAATGAATCAAGTTTTAATGGTCAATATTTTATATCATGGGTTAGTAGTTTATTTATTTCTTGAGTTAAAGAGGAGTTCCTAAAGAGTGAGGTGCACCTGATCCAACCATGGTATTTTCAGTCACTTCATGTGCATGGGAAAGCTAGACAATGAATAAGAAAGACCGAGGGAGAATTGATGCACTTTAATTATGGTGTTCGTGAAGAATATTGAATATATCGTGGACTACAAGAAGAACAAACAAGCCTGTCTTGGAAGAAGTACAGCCAGAGTGCTCTTTGGAAGCAAAGATGGCGAGACTTTAGCTCACATATTTTGGACATGTTATCAGGAGGAATCAGGACATCATGCTTGGTAAAGTAGAGGGTTCTGTGAAAAAGAGGAAGACCTTCAAGGAAATGGATTGACACAGTGGCTGCAACAATGGGCTCGAGCATAGCAACGTTTGTGAGGATGGTGCAGAACCATGTGGTCCATACGGATCACTATGGGTGGGAATCAACTTGATGACATCTAACATCAACATCTAAATGTTTCAAGAATTGGCATATTCTGAATAAAAGAGACTAGAACGTGTACCAAAATGTTACCAGTGGGTGGTGAGAATTAAGGTAGTTAAAATAATTTTTATACTTGTCTGTATTTTCCAAAATTTCTATTGTTGGAAAGTATTAAGAGGTTCTTAGAGACATTGCTGAGGACTATCTGTATTACTAGGAATCCTGGTGGTGCAATGGTTATGTGCTCAGCTGCTAACCAAAGGTTAGCAGTTTGAGCCCACCAGCCATCCTGCAGGAGAAAAAACCTGGAGATCTGTTCCCATAAAGATTTGTGTTCCCATAAAGATTACAGCCTAGGAAATCCTACGGGCCAGTTTTATTCTGCGATGAAGTCAGAATAAACTCAAAGGCACACAGCAACATCTGCATCACTAGGTCTTCGTTCTGCTTTTGTCAACCCTATGGCTCTTCTCTCTTTGCATCACAGAAAGAAATAAAAAGCTTGAAACTTTTTAGAAAAACCTTGAAACTTTTTACTGCCATGTTGCTATACTAAAGGAAAAAGCAGAAAAGTTGCGGCATCACGGAGCACATTAAGAATGTAGAAAAACCACTTGTATCCAGTGACTTATGCCAGGGAAAGAGCTTGCCAATCTGCGTATTCATCCCAGGGCTTCAATGGGAAAAAAAAAAAAAACTTCCACAAAAGCCTAAAATTTCAAAAAGTTTCAAACTTTAAACTTAAAAAATGCAAGCCCCTGTCATCTCTTTATTTAAATAGGATTAATCATTTTTGCTTTTGTCATAACCCTTAAATCAGGTCAGCTTACAGAAGAACTGGTACATGGGCATGGGAGTGAGGAGAGTGTGGCCATTTCTGATTCTGAAACGTTTCAGATGAAGGTAAATCTGAATGGAGCCTGGCAGTGGAGGGCTCTGGGAAGATGGAGGTCAGGTTGCGTGCTCTAGGTACTTAGTAAGTGAAGAGAAAGGCCTACAAAGATTTAGAAGGTTTGTAGAATGAAATGGGTACATATTAAAGGCAAATGGAACTGACTTAGAGCCAAGTGATCTGCGAGCCCATCCAGCCTTGCAGACGGTGGAATAGGCCTATGTGGTCTGATTTTAAAACCACCAAAAAAGTCTAGATCAACAAACAAAAAATCCTTCTCCTGCCAAAAAGATCTGTCATAGCCTGCTGTCTGAGGCTTGAATTCTGTAACTTTATACCTATCCAGTATAATACTTCCAACAGGAGCAATGCTTTTGAAGATATAAACAGAGAATAGGGAGTGACTGCTAATAGGTATGGGGTTTCTGCCTGGGGTGACAAAATTTTTCTACAATTAGATAGTGTTGATGGCTGCATAACTCTGTAAATATACTAAAACCACTGAATGGTACCCTTTAAGGAATGAGTTTTATGCTGTATGAATTACTTGTTTGCTATATGAATTACTGGCCAACCAGTAAATTCTGACTCATAGTGACTCTATAGAAGAAAGCAGAATTTATAGGGTTTCCAAGGAGCAGCTGGTGGATTGAATTATACCTCAATAAAACTGTTATTAAAAAATGAATTTGCCTTCCCCTGAAGAAAAGATATAAACGTTCACTTTCTTATTAATTAATAATGAAAATAAATAAATTAATAGCAAAGTTGAAGGAAGAAAGCAACTGGGCTTGGAGCATTGGGTTGGAAGACAAAAAAGAGAATCTTCAAAGAGGCACAGTTCAAATAACTAGGAGGCAATGACAACTGACATCTGACTCAGACTCTCCCATCCACCACAACGAAACACATGAAGACATGTGGCTGCTGGAGGGGACAACAGGACACTTTAGACTAGATCAGTGTGCAGAGGAGCCCAACAGGCAATGTACATGTGTGAATACCTCTACAGTGAACTGGAGGAGAACATGCTCTTTTAAAAAAGGGGCAGCACTACTCAGCTGCTAACAGTAACATCATCACATTAGAACGCAAGTTCTTTTTTGTTGTTGTTGTTATTCTTTTTTTTTTTTTAATTGTGCTTTAGGTGAAAGTTTATAGCTCAAGTTAATTTCTCACTCAAAAATTTATACACATATTGTTTTTTGACATTGGTTGTAATCCCTACAATGTGACAGCACACTCCCCGTTTCCACCCCTGGCTCCCTGTGTCCATTCGTCCAGTTCCTGTCCCTTCCTGCCTTCTAGTCTCAGGCTCGTTTTTGTTGTGGATTTTTTTCAAGAAAATAGTGACAACTTAGAGCTTTATGTAACGTTGTCATATTTTTGAATGTTGGTAACCAACTAAGAAATCAAACAAATAAAAAATCAGAAGTCAAAAAACCCTTGGTTGGAGTTCTGGAAAGGCCACACAGGGTATTCCCAAAGCCCCGGGCTAAAAAGTTGAATGGGTTAACGAGCTGCGAGTATCATTTGAAGGGTGGAGGAAATTTTCTGGGATTCTCACATGAATATCCAATGCCCCTGCACCATGTAGTGAATAGGTCTTCTTTCCTCCCTGATCTGCCAGGCTACCTCTGGCATATATCAAATTTCTGTGTATACAAAGGTCTTTTTGGGGGCATTCAAATCTATTTCATTGGTTAATTTGCCAGTCCCTGAGCCATTATTAGCTGTACCGATTCCTATAGCTGCATAATACATCCTCATACTCGGTAGGTAAAGTCTTTTCCTCCATAAGCATCCTGGCCATTTTATTGTTTTATTCTTCCTGATGTGTAGGTGTGTGTGTGTGTGTGTGTGTGTGTGTGTATGGAGCCCCGGGGGTGCAATAGTTAAGTGCTTGGCTGCTCTGTGGGTGGAATCTTTAATTCTTGAAGACTAAACCCAAACCCACTGTTGTCAAGTCTATTCCGACTCCTAGAGAACCTAAAGGACAGAGAAGAACTGCCCCATAGGGTTTCCAAGGAGAGCCTGGTGGATTCAAACCGCCGATCTTTTGGTTAACAGGCAAACATTTAAACACTGAACCACCAGGAAAATGGGATAGTTCTACTCTGTCACATGGGGTCACTATGAGTTGGAATCAACTTGACAACACCTAACAACAACAACAACTATATACATTAATTTATTTATATTAGTACTACTGTTGCACCAGAGTCTATCCCAGCTCATAGTGACCTTATAGGAGAGAGTAGAACTGCCCCGTAGGGTTTCCAAGGCTGTGATATTCACAGAAGCAGATTGCCACATCTTTCTTCCTCAGAGTGGCTGGTGGGCTTGAACTGCCAAACTTTTGGTTAGCAGCTGAGTGCTTAATCACTGTACAACCAGGGCTCCTTTATGTCAGTATATACTTATGATTTCTATTTTATTCAAAAGACTTTACTGTTGTTGTTGTTAGGTGCCGTCGAGTCGGTTCCGACTCATAGCAACCCCATGCACAACAGAACGAAACACTGCCCGGTCCTGCGCCATCATTACAATCGTTGTTATCCTTGAGCTCATTGTGGTAGCCACTGTGTCAATCCACCTTGTTGAGGGTCTTCCTCTTTTCCGCTGACCCTGTACTGTGCCAAGCATGATGTTCTTCTCCAGGGACTGATCCCTCCCGACAACATGTCTAAAGTATGTAACACACAGCCTTGCCATCCTTGCCTCTAAGGAGCATTCTGGCCGCACTTCTGCCAAGACAGATATGTTAGTTCTTTTGGCAGTCCATGGTATATTCAATATTCTTTGCCAACACCACAATTCAAAGGCATCAACTCTTCTTCAGTCTTCCTTATTCATTGTCCAGCTTTCACATGGATATGATGCGATTGAAAATACCATGGATTGGGTCAGGCGCACCTTAATCTTCAGGGTGACATCTTTGCTCTTCAACACTTTAAAGAGGTCCTTTGCAGCAGATTTGCCCAATGCAATGCATCTTTTGATTTCTTGACTGCTGCCTCCTTGCCTGTTGATTGTGGATCCAAGTAAAATGAAATCCTTGACAACTTCAGTCTTTTCTCCGTTTATCATGATGTTGCTCATTGGTCCAGTTGTGAGGATTTTTGTTTTCTTTATGTTGAGGTGCAATCCATACTGAAGGCTGTGGTCTTTGATCTTCATTAGCAAGTGCTTCAAGTCCTCTTCACTTTCAGCAAGCAAGGTTGTATCATCTGCATAATGCAGGTTGTTAATGAGTCTTCCTCCAATCCTGATGCCCCGTTCTTCTTCATATAGTCCAGCTTCTAGTATTATTTGTTCAGCATACAGATTAAATAGGTATGGTGAAAGAATACAATCCTGACGCACACCTTTCCTGACTTTAAACCAATCAGTATTCCCTTGTCCTGTTCAAACAACTGCCTCTTGATCCATGTAAAGGTTCCTCATGAGCACAATTAAGTGTTCTGGAATTCCCATTCTTCGCAGTGTTATCCATAGTTTGTTATGATCCACACAGTCGAATGCCTTTCCATAGTCAATAAAACACAGGTAAACATCCTTCTGGTATTCTCTGCTTTCAGCCAGGATCCATCTGACATCAGCAATGATATCCCTGGTTCCACGTCCTCTTCTGAAACTGGCCTGAATTTCTGGCAGTTCCCTGTCGATACACTGCTGCCACCGTTTTTGAATGATCTTCAGCAAAATTTTGCTTGTGTGTGATATTTATGATATTGTTCTATAATTTCCATATTTGATTGGATCACCTTTCTTGGGAATAGGCATAAATATGGATCTCTTCCAGTCGGTTGGCCAGGAAGCTGTCTTCCATATTTCTTGGCATAGACGAGTGAGCACCTCCAGTGCTGCATCTGTTTGTTGAAACATCTCAATTGATACTCCACCAATTCCTGGAGTCTTGTTTTTTGCCAATGCCTTCAGAGCAGCTTGGACTTCTTCCTTCAGTACCATCGGTTCCTGATCATATGCCACCTCTTGTAATGGTTGAGTATTGACTAGCTCTTTTTGGTATAATGACTCTGTGTATTCCTTCCATCTTCTTTAGATACTTGCTGCGTCATTTAATATTTTCCCCATGGAATCCTCCACTATTGCAACTTGAGGCTTGAATTTTTTCTTCACTTCTTTCAGCTTGAGAAACGCCAAGCGTGTTCTTCCCTTTTGGTTTTCCATCTCCAGCTCTTTGCACATGTCATTATAATACTTTGTCTTCTCGAGAGGCCCTTTGAAATCTTCTGTTCAGTTCTTTTACTTCATCAACTATACTGTTACTGCCGTCTTTATTTTGATGGTTAAATTATCCAGACTTTGGCCAGAGGAAGCTACTTCAAGATGGATCCAGTGTTCTTTTGAAACATTCCAATGATTTTTGAACATTTTCTTGCTTTTTGGCACAACACGATGTTCCAGGCTTTTCTTGTACACTCCTTTCCTCATGCCTCCTGTGCTCCTTGCTCTTGGGACATTGTTACTCTCAGGCCCTATCAGTGGACAGTGCTAAGTATGTATATGGAAAACCATGAGTTCACGCCAATACCTCCAATTCCAATCCAACACCACAGTGTTCATGTAATTCCCATGTGTAACTAATCTCTCATTGCTGCTGTCAGTCCGTCCTTTGCATACATGTCCTCTTTACTATGACATGAGCTCCAACATCCTGTGTCAGACCACTGCCATTGCCCCCCATGAGGACACTCTTTTCTCTTTTTCGAAGCTCTAGGCACCACATGCTGGGCTCACTGCAGAGCAGAAGGCTTCCTCAGCCCACATTGGCTCCATTCTCTCATGTTGGATGCCCTCTTCAACTCTTCTGGGCTTTGACACTCTTTGATGTGCTGCCCCTTTGGGTGGACGCCCCCTTTACCCATGAGCCTATACCCTGTGCTGTGCCTTCTGCCAGTGTGGACACCCTCCTCACTTTTCTTGGCCTCTGACATGCCAAGACATGTTTCTTTTTTAGGAGAATGCACTTCTCATCCTGCTTGGGCTCTAACACCCACTGTGAATCACTCTCCACATCCCACTCAGGCTCAGTCGCCATTCTGGGCCACCTCTTTGTGTGAATGCCCTCAAAAGGCATAGTGCCCAGGGGCAATCGCTAAGTTGTGCCCCCCCCATTTTAAGATGAATAGGTGTTGTTAGCAGTGACAAATCAGCAGAAACTCCTTCCCCTCTCCTGTCGAGCTGCCTCTGTCAGGTGCCTTTCATATTTGTGGCACCTAGGAATGTCATTCTGTGCCTTGTCTGGTGCCTCCTTGGGCTTGCACCTGGGGGCAAACACCCCCTTCTGCCCCTCCCCCTTGCTATGCCTCTCATGCCCTCCTGTCCCAGCTCAGGCTCTGACTTCCCACACTGGACGGCCTTCCTACATGTATGTCCTCCTTATCATATTTGGGGTCTGGCATCTCATCCTGCCCTACTGCAGTACACTGCCTGTCCTCCTTCCTTACCAGCACAAAGCCTACCTTGCTCTGCTCCACCTATTGCCATGAGGGCTGAATTGTTTAGGTAAGAAAAGGAAGAGGAAGAAGAGCGTATATCTTTTGAACAATCTTCCATGAAATTTCCATGAAAAACAGTTTAGATTTCTATTGGAGTTGCATTGCATTTATAGGTGGATTAGTAAAAATTGGCATCTTAATATTATTGTCTTCCTTTTTGTAGCCACAGAATATGTATTTCATTTTAGTTTCTTTCAGTAAAATTTTATGATCTCTTGTGCACAAGTCCTACACAGCATTTTTTAGACACATATTAAGACCATTGGAGGTTTGGTTGCTATTACAAATGGTGTTTTCTAAAATTTTGTTGTTGCCAGTGCTCAAAAATCCAACTGATTTTTCCATATCGATCTTACATCCAGCAACTTTGTTAAACTCTTCTATAATTAATTATCGTTTATGATTAATGAAAGCTTCATCAAGTATTAATTATTGATGTGTCTACAGATTATAAAGACAAATCTGTGGTGGAAGAAGTACAGTCGAAATGCTCCTTGCAAGCAAGGATGGTGAGACATTTTTTGGGCATGTTGTCAGGAGAGACCAGTCCCTGGAGAAGGACGTCACGCTTGGTGAGGCAGAGAATAGGCGAAAGAGAGGAAGAGTCTCAACCAGATGAATTAACACAGTCGCTGCAATGATGGGCTCAAGCATAAAAATGATCATAAGAATGGCACAGGACTGGGCAGTATTTTGTTCTGTTGTACATAGGGTTGCTATGAGTCGGAACCAACTTGGTGGCACCTAACTACAATGTTAATGAGGCAGGACACAATCTGCAGGATTGGGCGTGTCTTGAGTCAATCTCTTTGGAGATATAAAAAAGAGAAGCAAGCGGAGAGGGGAGTGACTTCCTATCATCAATAAAAAAGAGCCAGGAGTGGAGCAAGTCCTTTGGGACCAGGGTCCCTGCACTGAGAAGCTCCTAGACCCAGGGAAAATAGATGACAAGGACCTTACTTCAGAACCGATGGAGAGAGAAATACTTCCTTGGGAGCTGGCACCCTGAATTTGAAATTTTAGACTCCTAGGCTGCAAGAGAATAAATTTCTGTTTGTTAAAGCCATCCACTTGTGGTATTTCTGTTATAGCAGCACTGGATTACTAAGACACTAGTGATCACAAGCATTTCCTCATATGTCTGTTAGCTGACTGTCTTCTTTGGTGAATTGTCTGTTTATAGGTTTTGCCTATTTTTAAATTAGATTATTTGCCTTTTTGTTGTTGAGTTTTTGAAGTATTCTGTAGATTTTAGAGGTTAGACCCTTGTTAGATACGTTGTAGTCAAAAATTTTTTCCCAGTCAGTAGGTTCTTTTTTTACCCTTTTGGTGAAGTCTTTTGATAAGCATATGTTTTTAATTTTTAGGAGCTCGCAGTTATCTAGTTATCTTCTGGTGTTTATGCGTTGTTACTTATGGTTTGTATTGAATTTATGCCATGTATTGGGGCCCTTAGCATTGTCATTATTTTTTCTTCCATGATCTTTATTGTTTTAGGTTTTATATTTAGGTCTTTGATCCATTTTGAGTTAGTTTTTGTGTCTGTGTGAGGTATGGGTCCTGTTTCATTTTTGTGCAGATGGATATCCAATTTTGCTGACACCATTTATTAAATAGACTGTCTTTTCCCCATTTGATGAACTTTGGTCCTTTGTCAAAGATCAGCTGACCATAGATGGATGGATTTAGGTCTGGGTCCTTGATTCTCTTTCACTGATCTATGTGTCTGTTGTTGTACCAGCACCAGGCTGTTTTGACTACCGTGGCTGTCTGTACAGTAGGTTCTGAAATCAGGTAGTGTGAGGCCTCCTACTCTGTTCCTTTTTTTTTTTTTTTTCAGGAATGCTTTACTTTTTTACTTATCTAAGGCCTCTTTACTTTCCATGTAAAGTTGGTGATTAGTTTTTCCATCTTGTTAAAGAATGCTACTGGTATTTGGATTGAGATTGCATTACATCTGTCGATTGCTTTGAGTAACATTGATATTTTCACAATGTTGAGTCTTCCTATTCATGAGGGTGGTATGTTTTTACATTTATGTAAGTCTCTTTTGGTTTCTTGCCGTAGTGTTTTGTAGTTTTCTCTGTATAAGTGCTATTATAAATGATGTTGTTTTCCTGATTTCCTTTTTGAAGTTCTCTTTGTGTAGAAATCCAACTGATTTTTGTATGTTGATCTGGTATCCTGCTGTTCTGCTGAATCTTTATATTACTTCCAGTAGTTTTCTTGTGAAATCTTCGGGGTTCTTTATGTATATATAAAAAAAAAAACCCAGTGCCTGTGAATAGGCAAAGATATATTTTTCCTTTCCAATTTGAGCACCCTTTATTTCTTTTTCTTGCTTTATTGGTCTAGCTAAGACTTGCAGCACTATGTTAAATAGGAGTGGTGATAAAAAAAAAAAAAAAATCCTTGTCTTATTCCTGTTTTCAAGGGGAATGCTTTCAGCCTCTGTCCATTGAGAATGATGTTGGCTACTGGTTTGTATTTAAAAAAAAAAAAGTGTTGCGTTGAGTCGATTCCAACTCATAGCAACCCTGTAGGTCAGAGCAGAACTGCCTCATAGTATTTCCAAGGAGCGTGCCTGGTGGATTTGAATTGCTGAACTTTTAGTTAGCAGCGCTAGCACTTAATCATTATGCCACCAGGGTTCCCTTGGTGTCTTAGTTATCTAGTACTGCCATAACAGAAATACCACAAGTGGATGGCTTTAACAAAGAGAAATTTATTTTCTCACAGTCTAGTAGGTTACAAGTCCAAATTCAGGGTGTCGGCTCCAGGGGAGGTCTTTCTCTCTCTGTCAGCTCTGGGGGAAGGTCCTTATCCTCAATCTTTCCCTGGTCAAGGAGCTTCTCAGGTGCAGGTTTAGGTCCAAAGGATGTGTCCAAAGACGCACTCTGCTCCTGGCACTGCTTTCTTGGTGGTATGAGGTTCCCAACTCTCTGTTTTCTTCGCATTCCTTTTTATCTCTTGAGAGACAAAAGGTGGTGCAGGCCACACCCCAGGGAAACTCCCTTTACATTGGATCAGGGATGTAACCTGGGTAAGGGTGGTGTTACAATCCCACCTTAATCCTTTTAACATAAAATTACAATGGCAAAATGGAGGACAACAACAGAACTCTGGGAATCATGGCCTAACCAAGTTGATACACACATTTTTGGGGGGACATAATTCAATCCACGACACCATGACACTTGGTTTGTATAGATGTCCTTTATTATGTTGAGGAATTTCCCTTCTATTCCTATTTTACTGAGACTTTTTATCAGGAATTGTTGGGCTTTAGAAAATGCCTTTTTTATGTCAACTGAGATGATCGTATGAGTCTTCTCTTTTGTTCTAGTTATGTGGTGTATTACATTGATTGATTTTATAATGTTGAACCATACTTGCATACCTAGTATGAATCCCACTTGGTCATGATGTATTTTTTTGATATCCTGGTTGAATTTATTTGCTATAATTTTGTCTAGAATTTTTGCATCTATATTCATGAGAGATATTGGTCTGTAACTTTCTTTTTTTATGGTGTCTTTGCCTGTTTTGGTTTCAGGGTTATGCTGGCTTCATAGAATGAATTTGGGAATGTTCCTTCATTTTCTATGCTCTGAAATAGTTTGAGTAGTACTGGTGTGAGCTCTTTTCTGAATGTTTGGTAGAATTCTGCAGTGAAGCCATCTGGGCCAGGGCTTTTTATTTTGGTTGGGAGTTTTTTCTTTTTTAGCCTCTTCAATGTCTTCTCTTGTTATGGGTCTGTTCAGATTTTCTTTCTCAGCATGTGTTCTTTTAGGTAGGTAGAGTGTTTCTGGAAACCCTGGTTAAGTGCTATGGCTACTGGCCACAAGGTTGACAGTTCAAATCCACCAGGCTCTCCTTGGAAACTCTGTGGGGCAGTTCTACCCTGTCCTATAGGGTCGCTATGAGTCGGACCTGACTCGACGGCAATGGGTTTGGTTTTTTTTTATTAGTGTGTTTCTAGAAATTTATTCATTTCCTCTAGGCTTTCGAATTTTGAGGGGTATAATTTTTTATGGTATCTGTTATGATCCTTTTTATTTCATTTGAGCCTGTTGTAATGTTCCTCATATTGTTTTTTATTTGGGTTATTTCCTTCCTTTCCTGTTTTTCTTTTGTTGTTTTGGCCAACGGTTTCTTGATTTTTTTAAGACTCAAATTTTGGTCTTTTTGATTCTTTCTATTGTTTTTTTGTTGTTGTTGTCTATTTCATTTATTTGTGCTCTGATCTCTATTGTTTCCTTTCTTCTGGTGTCAGTGGTCTTCTTTCCTGGTTTCTTTGTTCAAGTTGTAGGGCTAACATTTTGATTTTGGTCTGTTCTTTTTTGATGTGTGTGTTTATTGCTGTAAATTGCCCTCTGAGCACTGCTTTTGCTGTGTCCCAAAGGTTTTGGTAAGATGTGTTTTCATTCTCAATTGATTGTAGGAATTTTTTGATTCCGTCTTTGATTTCTTCTATTACCTAGTTGTTTTTAAGGAAGGTGTTGTTCAGTTTTGATGTATTTGATTTTTGTTTTGTTTTCCTGTTATGATTTCTACTTTAATGGCATTGTGATCAAAGAGAAAGATTTGTAGTATTTCCATATTTTGAATTTTATTGAGGTTGCTGTGTGTTCTAAAACGTGGTCTATTCTGGAGAACACACCATGTGTATTGGACAAGAATGTATATTTTCTGCTGCTGGGTGGAGTGTTCTGTATACGTCTATGAGATCAAGTTGATTGTGATCTTTAGATGTTCTCTAGTTTCTTTCTAAATGTTCTGTCCTTTACCAAGAGTGCTGTATTGAAATCTCCTGCTATTATTGTGGTACTGTCCATTTCTCTTTTCAGTGCTTTTAGGGATTGTTTTCTTATGTTTTTTGAAGTCTTGGTGTTGAGTGTGTAGATATTTATTAAGGGTATGTCTTTTCTTTGTAGTTTTTTCCTTTTATCATTATATTATGTCCTTCCTTGTCTTTTATATCAGATTTTGCCTTAAAGTCTATTTTGTCTGAGGTAAGTGTTACCACTCCTTTTTTGATTACTGTTAGCTTCATATATATTTTTCCATAATTTGATATTTAATATATTTATGTCTTTATGTCTAAGGTATTTCTCTTGTATACAGCATATTGATGGGTCTTTTTTTTTTTAATCCATTTTCCTACTCTCTGTTCCTTTACGGGTGCATTTAACCCATTTACATTCATTGTTATTATCAATTGGTATGAGTTTAATGCTGTCATATTATTGGGCTTTTTTTTGTGTGTGTGTGGTTCTGACCTTTTTTTTCCTTCCTCTTATTTTCCTGTGATGAGTTCTTTCTGTTCGTGAATTTTCTTTTCTTGTCTTTCATTCCTATAGCTTTTATTTTTTATGTTTACTGAGTCTTTATATTTTTTGCTTTTTTTAAATGTAATTTTGTTAACTTTCTTTGTGATTACCTTCAAATTTACCCTTATCATCCTAAGTTTAAACCTGTCTTTTATTACCTGATATTGCCTTGACTTTCTCTTCATTTGAAAGTTCTATACTTATACCTTTTATTCTCCTTTTTATTGTTTTTGCCATTGTCGTCATTTACAGATTGATGTCTCTGTTTCCCTGTTTTAAGACTCTTACCTTTGTTTTATTATTGAGAGTTCTTTACCTAGGCTGGTATCTGGCTGATGCTGTCCTGTGTCCTAGACTCTGGTTGTTGTCTGATGTTGTTGGTTCTCTAACTGCAAGATTCTCTTTAATATTTCTTGTAAGTTTAGTTTAGTTTTTATGAATTCTATTAATTTCTGTTTATCTGGAAATGCTCTAATTTCACCATGTATTTATAAAAGAGTTTTGCAGGATATATTATTCTTGGTTGGCCATTTTTGTCTCTCAAGGTTTTATTTATGTCATCACATTGCCTTTTTGCTTGATAGTTTCTGCCAAATAATCAGAGTTTAGTCTTAGTCTTATTATTTCCTTTTTCCATGTGATTTTCTATGTTTCCTTAGCTGCTGTCAGAGTTCTTTCTTTGACTTTGGTTTGGCAAGTGTGATTATGATATATATATTTGTGACTTTCTTTTGGGTTCTATCCTTTATGGGGTTTGTTGAGCTCCTGGGATAGTCAGCTTCTAACCTTTCACAATATTTGGCCAGTTTTCTGCCAGCAAATCTTCAACAATTGCGTTTCCCATTTTCTCCCTTGTTCTGGAACCCCAGTCACTGGCAGATTTTTGCTCTCAATTGTGTCTCACATAATTCTTAGGTGTTCTTCATTTTTCTTCATTCTTTTGTCCGATTTTTTCCTCAAAGTGGCATTCATGGATTTGTGTTTAATCTCACTGATTCTGTCTTCCTTGTTTCATATTTGCTCCTAAAACCTTCTATTGAGTTGTCCATTTCTGAAATTTTGTTGTTTACCTTTCGTATTTCTAGTTGCTGTTTTTTGTATTATTTCTAATTGTTTATTTATTTTGACATTTTTTCTTGTATTATTTTCTTGAATTCTTCTATTTTCTGTGTTTTCCTTGATTTTGGCTATGTTTTCATTGGTTTTGTCTTGTTTTTCCAAGATTTTGTCTATTTTTTCCTTGGTCTCGTCTGTTTTCTTTGATCTCTTTCCTAATCTCTTGAAGAGCCCTAAATATGAGTCTTTTGCATTCCATATCAAGTAGTCCCACTGCCTTTTTTTCTACCAGAAGATTATCTGATTCTTTGTTTTGATTACTTGGTGGAGCCTTTTGTCCTACTTTTTTAAAAATATATTTTGATATTATCTGTTGTCTTCGGGACATTAGGTATTATTTTCTTTATTTATGGATTGCATGTTTAATTTTTTGTCCTGCTTTTTTGTTTTGTTTTGATGTGTTAAGGTGGTAAGACTGGGCATGTTTTGCTGCTTGCTCCTCTGTAGGCATGATAGTTCTCACCACCTTGCCCTCTTGTGTAGGGCAGCAGCAGAAAGGGCAAACCCATTTTGGTTTTCACTGGTTTAGTAAACTGGCTGAGGGTGGACTAGGTGGGCACTGATGTTCTAGCAGTGTGAGTGCATTCACAGCCCCTTGCCAGATGGACGAAGGAGCATAAGGGCCTGCTTCCCACCATTTAGCCGCTGTTCAAGTGCTAGGAGGGGAAGGGTGGTGAGGATATGGTGTGACAGCAGGTCTGAGCCCTGGGGATGCTCTAGTACAATAGCATGGTGGAGGCTGGCAGGAAGTGAGGTGCGGTGGTTTATGAGGCTAGATGGAAGGGAGAAAGAAAAGAAAGGAGAAAGGAATAAAAAAAGGGTGGTGTGGTGGGAGCCAGAGTGCTGGGTGGGGCTGACCCGGGGGCTGGCAGGAAGGACCAGGAGGTGGCATACGAGGCTAGATTTGAGGTAAAAAGAAAAGAAAGAAAAACAAAATAATAAAAATGTGGCCATACGATGGGAGTCAGTGGGTGGTGATGAGGAGGACCCAGAGCAGCAGTGGGCCAGTGTGTTGGCAGGTCTCTAGCCACAATGGCAAGGTAAGAGTCATTGGGAAGAGGGGGGAGCTGTATGGGTCTAAGTGGGAGGGAGAAAGAATAGAAAGAAAGAGAAAAAAGAAAAAAAGGATTAAGAAAATAAGAAAAAAATGGCGGTATGGTGGAGGCCGATGAATGTGGGTGAGGCAGATTCAGAGATGGGTAGGAAAGGGAGGGGATGATGTATGGGGTTAAGTGAGAGAGAGAAAGAAAAGAAATAGAAATAAAAAATGTCTGTGTAGTGGGAACCAGCAGGCAGGTAGGGGCAGACCCAGGGCAGCAGTGGGTTGGTGGCTGTATAGCTGTGGCAGCATAGTAAGTGCTGGTGGGAAGTGGGTGGAGGTGATCTATGAGGCTAAGTGGGAGGGAAAAAGAAAAGGAAAAATTAGAAAATAAGAAAAAATTTAATAAAAAATGGTGATGCAGGGGGCGGGGTGGACTCAGGCAGGTAGGAAGGGAGGGGAGGTGACATACGGGGCTGGGAGGAAGAATAAAGAAAAGATTAAAGAAAGAAAAAAGAAAAGAAAATGACATGGTAGGAGTCATTGGGTGGGGGTGGGGTGGACCTGGGGTGGTTATGGGCCAGTGGTTCTCTATCCATGGCAGCCTGGCAGGGATTGGGGGGAGGGGCAGAAAGAGAAAGAAAAAAGAAAAGGGAAAAAAGAAAACAAATAAACAAAATGGTGACATAACAGTAGCCAGTAGGGGGGGTTGGGCAGAACCAGGGGCCAGCAGGAAGGAAGGAGAGGTGACATATGGGGCTAGATGGGAGGGAGAAAGAAAAGAGGAAGAGAAAGAAAAAAAAAAAAGGAAAAAAATGGCTGTGCAGCAGAGTTGGCAAGTGTGGGCAGGGTGGAACCAGGGTGTCAGTGGGCTGGTGGGGGTTTGGTGGGAGGTGGGTGAGGTGGCCTAGGGGGCTAGGTGAGAGGAAGAAGGAAATGGGAAAAAGGGGGGGGAAAGAAAAACAAACAAAAATGACCCCCTGCCGGTGGGCACTGGCAGGTGGTGGGGGGCAGACGAAGGGCAGGGGTTAGTCAGTGGGTCTCTGGCTGTGGCAGTCTAGCAGCGCCCGTCAGGAAGGTGGGAGATGGTGTATGGGGCTAAGTGGTAGAGAGAAAGAAAAAGAAGAAGGGGGGGCTAGGTCACATTGTGGACCCTAGTGGTGGGGGCTGCTGGGCTGGAAGAGTTCTTGTTGCCACTCACCAGAAGGGTGAGGGGTGGGAAAGCATGTTTCTCTGGTTACCAGGTGCTCTGTATCCTGTTGGGAGCTCTGTGAAGTTGCCTTCCCGTACTCAACAATGGGGTCGTTGCTGGCTGTTTTCCAAGATGGCAATGCTGTGCTGAGTTAGTTGGCAGGAGACCTCCACTCCATATCTCTCTTCGTTCTCTGTTTTCCATCCATTTCTTCTTCCATTCAGTGTTCATTCTAGTTCTTTATTCCTTCATTTGATGCTTAGGGTTCCAGGACTGACATTTGTATCTGTTTTACTTAGTTTTCAGGTCTTTGTTGCAGAGGGATGGCATGGTGTGGCTGTCTAGGGTGCCATTTTCACTCTCAAGTTTCTTTTTGAATTTTTCGTTGAAGGATTTTTACTTCTGCCAGGCTATTTTTTTTTTTTTCCCATTTTACACATATTTAATAATAGTAATCTACTATATCTTTTTTTTCCAGAATTTGTTTAAATAAGAAAACAGATTTTTATGTATTGCTTATATAAAATTTAAATATATTGACATGCTCATTTACCATTGTTTCATAAAATATATCAACCTTAAACAGCATTTGGAAAGTTTCCATTTTCCCCCAGATTCAAAGTAAGTGCAGCATATGTTTTTATTAACTTTGTCATTCAGTTTTTCTTTCTACCTTCATCTGTGTTTCTAGATCTTTTGGACAAAATTCCGTACCAGTGAAGTACCTAATGTTCTGAGCGGTTATTGTTGTTGTTCGCTGCTATTGAGTCGATTCTACTCCTGGCTATCCTGTGTGTGCAGAGTAGAACTGCTTTATAGGGTTTTCAAGGCTGTGACATTTTGGAAGCAGATTGCCAAGCCTATTTTCTGAGGCACCTTTGTGCCTGAGCAGTAGTGGCTCTAGAATCCTATCATATGGACTATAATACCTGATGACTGGTGTACCAGCAAAGAGGCTGGGCACGTAGTACTTTCTGTGATGAATTTGCACTCTTCCTAGCTAGCCAAAATTCTATCATTTGCATGTTCTCAAGGTCATTGACTTTGCCCTCAACTTTTGAAATAACATCACAAACACTTTGTTTAAAATTTTAAAAAGTTACAACTTAATTACATGAGCAAATTAACAGCACTGGCTTATTTGAGCAAAAGGGACATCACTATTAAAAACAATCATATCTGCGTTTTACATTTTAAAAGAATATACATATATGAGGAGACATTTGTTTTTATTCCTGAATGTGTGTGTTTATATACACAAAGGCAGGAGCTCTGTTTTTGCTACCATTGATTCCTCAGGGCACAGCACAATGCTTGGTACATTGTTGGTATACTGTTAAAAAAAGAAAACTCTAAAAACAAACCCACTGCTCTCGAGTCGATTCTGACTTATAGTGATCCCATAGGTGCTGAGTAGAACTGCTCCATATGGTTTTCTTAGCTGTAATTTTATGGAAGCAGTTTTCGAGGCCTTAATTCCATGGAGGCACTGGGTGAGTTTAAAACACCAACCTTTATGTTAGCAGCCAATTTCAAACTACTTGCATCACACAGGGGCCTGCTGGTATGCTATAAATATTTATTAAATAATATCTATCTATCATCTGTCTATCCATTCATCCATCCATCTATCTGTCTAATCTACTTATCATTCACGACGGACCGAAGTAGAAATAAACAAACTTTATTTTGAAGCTCTGAGATACAAGTTTCAAATATAACCATAAATAAGGAAATAAATAAGCATAGCTTTTTTAAAAGTAAGCTTTTATTTTGAGTTTCTTCGCATACTCACCAGCATTTGGTTGTCATTAATTTTATTTTGGCCATTCTGATATCTCTGTAATGACATCTCATTGTGTTTTTAATTTGTTTTGCCCTGATGGCTAAAGATGTTGAATATCTTTTCATGTGCTTATTTGCTATCTGTATGTTCTCTTTGGTAAAATGTCTATGTCTTTCGTCCACTTTTTAATTGGAATGTTTTCTTTTTTTACTGCTGAGTTATGAGAATTCTCTATATATTCTAGTTACTAGTCCTTTGTCAAGTGTTACGTGGTTTGCAAATATTTTCTTCCATTCTGTAGCTTATTTTTTCATCTTTTTAAACATGGTCTTTCACAGAGCAAAATTTTAATTTTGATGAAGTCTAACTTGCCAATTATTCCTTTTATGGATCACAATTTTGGTGTCAAATCTAAGAACTCTTTGCCTATCCCTAAATCCTGAAGATTTACTCTTCTGTTTTAATCAAAATGTTTATATTATACAGTTCATGATCAGTTTTGACTTAATTTTTGTGTAGGATGTGGGACTTAGTTTGGGGTTCGTTTTTCTGCCTTTAGATGTCTAATTTCTCTCGCCCCACTTGCTGAAAAGGCTATCTTTCTTCCATTGGATGGCCTTTGTATCTTTGTCAAAAATAAACTCAGCATACTTGTGTGGGTCTATTTCTGAGCTCTCAATTCTTTTCCATTTCTCCTCTAATACCACACCATCTTGATTTCTGTAGCTATGTAAGTCTTGAAATCAGATAGAAGTACTTCAACCACTTTGATCTTTTCAAAATTGTTTTAGCTGTTCTAATTCTTTACATTTCCTTATAAATTTTAGAATCATCTTGTCTGTATCTAAAAAAATCTTGCTGGAATTTTGATAGGAATTGTGCTAAATCTGTATATCAGTTTGGGGAGAATTGACATCATAACCATGTTGAGTTTTCCAGCCCATAACCACTGTATGTCTTTCCATTTATTTATATTTTCTTTGAGTTTTTTTGTTAGCATTTTGTAGTTTTCCCCAGAGAAGTTCTTTGCATGTTTGTTAGATTTACATCTAAGTATTTGAGTTTTTAGAGAGAATTGCAAATAGTATTGTGTTTTTAATTTCATTGTTTACATGTTCTTCGTTAGTTTATAGAAATACAATTGATTTTTAAATATTTATCTTGCATCCTGTGCCCTTGCTGACCTCACTTATTAGTTCTAGCAGTTTTGTTTAGTTTTTGAGATTATTTGGGATTTTCTAAGTGGATAATCATGTCATCATTGCAAATAGGAGCAGTTTTATTTCTTTCTTTCCAATTTGTACACTTTTTATTTTCCTTTCTAGCTTCCTGCATTGACTAGAACTTCCAACACTATGTTGAATAAGAGTAGTGAGAGTAGAAATCCTTGCCTTGTTCCCCATCTTAGGGGGAAGCATTCAGTTATTTGCCATTAAGTATAATCTAGGTTTTTTTTTGTAGATCCTTTTTGTCAAGTTTTGGAAGCTCCTCTACTCGTTATTTTTTCTGAGCATTTTTATCATCAGATTTTGCTTTACCCATTTTGCAACTCAGTTGTTTGATGCATACACATTTAGAATTGCTGTGCCTTTTTTTGTATTGACCTTTTTATCTTTATATAATGTCATCTCTTCTCTGGTGATTTTCTTTGCTCTGAAGCCAGCTGGTAATAGAGCCACTCCTGCCTTTTTCTAAATTAATGTTTGCACAGTATGTCTTTGTCCATCCTTTTACTTCAACCTGCCTATGTCATTATATTTGAAGTGAGTTTCTTATAGACAACATATAGTTAGGTCATGTTTTTAAATCCTCTTTGCCAATATCTTTTAATTGATGTGTTGTCAGGTGCCATCAAGTTGGCTGTGACTTATAGTGACCTTATCTATAACACAATGAAATGTTGCCTGGTCCTGCAGCATTCTCATGATCATTGCTATTGCTGCAACTACCATGTCATTCCATCTCATGGAGAGTGTCCTTCTTTTTCACTGGCCCTCTACCAACATGATGTTTGTCTCTAGTGATTGGTGCCTTCTCATGACAAGCCCAAAGTAAACAAGACAAACTCTCCACATCTTCATTTCTAAGAAGCATTCGAGAAGTACTTCCTCTTTAATTGGTGTAGTTAGACCATTTACAAGTTTCCCGCTCAATCTCCATTGATAGCCAACAGGTAGAAGTTCCTTATTACTGCTAATCGGAGGTGGGAGTCAGAGGATCCATGGGCGGGGCGGAGGGCAGTGGCCCCTTGCACAAGTCCAAGGGGGCACCACTTGAGGTGCTGAATGACATTCTGAGACACCACAAAAGTGAAAGGCCCCTGACTGAGGCAGCCGGACAAATGCGGGGAAGGAGTTTCTTCTGATGTGTCACCACTATCAACATCTATTTATCTTGAAATTGGCGGGGTTGGGGAGGGGTGGGCAACTTAGAGATTGTCTCTGTGCACTGTAACCTCTCTACACCTCTGATGGGAGTTCTGGTTTCCCAGGAGGTGTCCATTGATGCTATTCCAGAAGAGAGGGGCTGTAGAGCCTCATTACTGCTGAGTGGTCTAGTCTTCTTACGTGGTCTCTAGGGATACCATAAGGAAGGAAGGGCCCTGGTTACTATCTGGTGTGGATGAAAATTCAGACTCCTTACTTGGCCTTTTCTGACACCACCCCGCTGTGGCGTTGGGGCATTCACTAGCTCTTGGCAACGGTGTAAGTCTAGATTCCTCACTCAGACTTTGGTGACATTGTGGGGGTGGGGCTACACATTTCCTGTGTATTGTTGGCTGAAGTAGAGTGGTCACTATGTTGAAGTTGTTAGTCTTTCTAGGCTGCCCTTTTCCTGGCCCTTTGGCCAGAGAGAGTAGGTTTTCATTAGGGCACTTTTTTTTTTTTTTTTGGTCTGTGTTCATTGACATTTCCAGGTTGCTCTCAAAAAAGGAAAACCAGAGAATTCACTACCATGTCATGTGTCTCAAAGGCCCTAAATGATAAACTTCTTTCCTCCTTTCAAAAACTTGTGATTGTTTTCCAGGGTTTTTAGTTGCATTTAGCAGTAGGGTAGGAAAAAGCATGTCTACTCCATCTTTCCAGAAGTTAAAGTCTCCAAATATGCATTTTCCTCATATTTATCTTGTTAAAGATAAGTCCTTAGAAAACATACCAGGTATATAGACTTAAAAATAACAATGCATGAAACTTGCCTTAATGGCTATATAATGATCAGTTATTAAATGTGTGCAAGTTTTTTTTTTTTTTTTTTTGAATAAACAAAGCACGCACACACACAAATCCTATAGAGGTGCTTGTAAAGAGTAATTATGAAAATAAGATTCCACTTTCCTGATAGATTCTATTAGCTGACGTGGGTATATTTCTGGAGTATATTGTTGTCTAAGTCAGATCTTGCTGCAATAACCTTCAAAAAACCATCCTAAAAATCAGTGGCTTAAAATTTATTCTCATGTTTATCGATTTTCAGGTTGGGTGCAACTTGACTGGACTGTGCTGGATCTAGATTGCAGGCTCTAGACCACTGTTTCCGTCCTGGTCAGAGACATATGTCCCTCATTCTCCTTGAACCAACAGTGCCCTGGGGCATGTGGACTGCTTCAAGTGTCTCATTCTGAAGTTCAGGCTGAGGGAGCAGACGCTTGTTGTTAGGTGACGTCAAGTCACTTCTGACTCATAATGAAACACTGCCTGGTCCTGTGCCATCATCATGATTGTTGTTATGCTTGACCCCATTGTTGCAGCCACTCTGTCAATCCATCTTGTTGGGGTCTTCCTCTTTTTTGCTGACCCTCTACTTTACTAAGCATGATGTCCTTTTCCAGGAACTGGTCCGTCCGAGTAACACGTCCAAAGTATGTGGGATGAAGTTTTGCCTTCTTCGCTTCTAAGGAGCATTCTGGCTATACTTTTTCCAAGACAGATTTGTTCGTTCTTTTGGCAGCCTGTGGTATATTCAATATTCTTTCTCAATGCCGTCATGCAAAGGCGTCAATTCTGTGGCCTTCCTTATTCATTGTCCAGCTTCTGCATGGACATTAAGCGATTGAAAACACCATGGCTTGGGTCAGGAGCACCTTAGTCCTTAAAGTGACATCTTTGCTTTTTAACACTCCAAAGAGGTAGCAATAGCACCACTTTTTTTTTTTTTTAAAGAGGTCTTTTGCAGCAAATTTGCCCAATGCAATGTGCCCTTTCTATCTTTTTTTTTTTAATGAAAATATTGTTTATTGTTTTTCACCTCTTACAGTCAACCTAAGTACAAAGAATAGAAGACTTGACTGTGGTTGCAGAAGAGAATATAAGTGTCCACAGCCTTGATACATTGCAGTTGTAGAAGGTCAAGGGAGGAAAGTTGGAAGGAAGAATGGGGCATTAATATTCTCATTTTACAAAGGGAAGGATGAATCAACTACAGTTGATGAAACAAGTAGAGAACAACTATATTTTAAAAAATTATTTAGGTAATCAGTAATAGAATTAAAAACAATATTGTAGTTGTCAAACCTTAGGTGAATGGGACCAGCATATGTGAACTCTCATTCACTGTAGCAGAGAGTCAATAGATACTGCCTCCACTTGTTGGATCAAGGAAGGCTGCCTCTGGGGCAGGGTTGTTGTAGGGTAAAAATATCACCAAGTTTAATAAAGCAAAAAGAAAGTTTTATTCAGCATACATTAAAAAAGGCAAAAGTTGAGAAGTGGACAAACATGATGCCAGAGCCATGTCTGCCTAAGTCCAGAGAATATTACAGAATAGGAAAGAATGGGAAAATGGACAAGCATGCTGCCACAGCCATGTCTGTCCAAGCCTGAAGAAAGTTACAGAGTCATCAGTATGTATTGACATTACAAATGGGCAAAACCATTGAAAGCTTCATCTTTTCACAGATTGGCTAGAACCTGGGATGTTACATTTCGAATTGTCTTTCTCAATGATCATTGGTGCAGGTTTCAGTAGCTGACAGTCAGGAGGGTCTTCATTGGTCCAACAAATTTTCTATTCACTAAATTCTAATAGAAAAAGATAAGAGTGGAAAGTCTTGTTTTCTGGCTTATGTGAAAGGTTCCCTAAAAGATGTTTTCCAAGATTATTCTACCTATTGTCTTTATTTCAGGGCCTAGTTGATATGTCTTTGTGAGACTTTGTGAGCCCCTTTGAGCCCAGCTGTAGCTGGGTCACATTCTCTATACTCGAAGACAGGAAATAATGACTCCAATATTATTTCCTAAATCATTCCCTCCTTTTGACTGGAGATTGGAGCTAACACATCGATGATCAATATCTGGATTTAGTCGAGCTCCTAGATGATGACCATGGCAGATTTTTTAAATTCATGGTGCTGATTTTCCACTGGCTACCATCTGGTTCTTCACTAGGATCTTAAGTAATAGCCATGTTCTCATCAATCACATTGCAAAAGTGAGCAGACTCAATGTACATCAACGTTTTAGCCTGAGGCCTTCTTTTGTGTGTAAGACAATAGAAGATAAATTTTATTATGCTTAATACTATTAGGATGCAGACTAAGAATATTACTTGCAGTAGTGATCTAGCCCATGTACTTATTCCTGATGGTAACCAACCTAAAAAATCTGGTGTTTGCAAAGGTGTTAAGTGGTATTATCCAATTCTATGTATATCCTTTTCTTCTTCTGCTGTGTTATTTATCCAAATGCAACAAGAGGTATTTGCTACAGCACAGACTACACTTTTCTCTGACTAATTAAAAAAAAAAAAAACAACTTAAGGCTATTTTTTTATCTCATGTCACCTTGGCTAATGAGGTCAGAGATCACTGCTGTGTTTTCATCCCACTAGCAATTTGTCCTATAGTAATGATAAATTTCTTAAAGATTTCTCCCATTCAAATATCCCGTTTAAGTAGGAATTAAAACTACCAACCACATCCTGGATGTTGGACCAATGGGCTTTCTTCTGACTCTCATTTTACAATGTGTAACAAATTAACATTACCTTTCCAATATTTACTAGCATCATTACTATGAATATCTAAAGGTAATACTAAGGTTCCCAAAGTGTATTGCCCACACATTTGCCAGGAATCTAAGCAAGAGATTACCCACTTAAATTCACTGTCAATTAGAAAGAGATCATCTAAATTAGTTTAGTTGGATCTACCACACAAAAACATATACCTATAAAGGGCACTCAAAGCTTGTCTACAGAAAACAGAGAAAAAAAAAAAGTACAGAAAAATTTACGTGTGACAAGATTCTGTTAAAGAATACATGAATAGCAAGATAATACAGGATGGACTTCTGTTAGAGGTTTCCAGTTAATCTGTCTAAAATATACTAAGTGTTCTCCCTGAGGGCAAGCTGCCCCTCCTTGGTTTACCTATTAACAGTCATGCGTCAGTCACTTTCTCAGAAGCAGAAGTGGAATCTAGGACAAAATGGAGTCTGAAACATGAGGTCAATCTCCTCTGAGAATCTGATTTCTTTAAGATACATAATTTTCTGTATAGCAAGAGGATGACAGTTTGATTATAAATATTAGTTTTTCATACAACATTGTCTTGAAGGCTGATTAAGCTATTTACTGATTTACCTTAAACATAACTCTCAGTCTGATCTTTGGAGTCAATTTCTCAAAACAGACTGAATTCTTAAAAAAAAAAAAAAAGCATAATACCCAGAGCAAAATGGTCTTGCTAGTTTATCTGGACAATTTTTTGACTCAAAGTGGCTTCAGGATTCAGTTTTTTTCTGAAAGCTTGAGATTCAAAAGGACACCCAAAGGCGATGGCCTGTGTGGGTTGCCCCAACCTCCATGAAAGCCAGAAATAGGGATTCCAGGAGAATTACGTACAACTCTTTCATGGTTCCCTCCTTTGGCTCATGATCTTGTTATAGAATCTTTGACCAAAAATGCTCGATAGATGGTAATTGGGCACCATCTGGTTTTTAAGATCTCAGGCACCATACAGCAAATCAGGAGGTAGAATAGAAACACTAACAATAATATTAGGCCAGTTGTCTGAAATAACCAACGAAACCATGACCCTAAGGTCTTTAAACCAAGCAAACAAATCTCATGAGGTGCTTGTTTAGCATAAGTGCCATCAATAACTGCTTTTCACGTGCCTCAGCAAAAACTACATTGTGCCAAACCTAAGACTGCATATTATTACAAACACAACAACATGGATCTATCAAGGCACAAAGTGTTCCTTCAGAGAACTAATAGGAAATCTAACGCTATTCTAATTTGTAAAATCACAGCTCAAATTTCAGATACTTCTCTGGTTATGATATTTGCAACTTTGCTAAGTTTACCAACAGGAACTTCTAATTCAAGAGTTAAACTAAACCCATTAGTTAGATAATTTAAGAGAAAAGAGGAAAATGGTTTCTTTTATATAGAAAGTAAGACCTTAAAGCATGTCTTATTTCCAGAAAGAAAGACCTTAAAACATCAGCAATATTCTCACATAAAACCCACAGTATTGTTTCTATTACTCAGTCTTATGTAGTTAATTTCTGTTCCACGTGATTCTGGCTAGTCTGCAGTCTGCAAAATTATCAGCTTCTGCATAACAGATCTGGAAATCTTGATTGAGTCTAGTCACAGTCCTTTTTCCAGTCCAATATAATCCATCCTTTTTTGTTGAGATATTCTGGTCAAACGTTTTCAGAAAATCAGCAAAGTAACTTATCTGCAGAAGACAAAACTTAATATAGCCATGATTAATTTATAAAAATAATACTCTTAATACTGAAAGACCTGATAAAAATTAATTACAAGCATAAAGGCCAAATAAAATCAGCTAAAAAAAAAACTTTAGATAAATGTATTTCTAAATATAACCATTAACCATTTTTTAAAGAGCTTCAGATATAATACATACTAATCTTGAGACGTAATACCATATAGTCTGGATATACTAACAATACACCAAGATTATCAAATTTCTAAAACCTGAATAGTAATAAAAATGAGTTCATAGGTAATTTGAATTCTCCAGTCAAACTATTGGCTTTGATGATGTTAGATGCAAAAATATAGTTTCAACCAAGTTAGCAGTAAAGAAATAATAATAAAATTATGACTTAATATTATGCTTTTGCTGTCTAATATTAGGCAAAAACACGAGAGGAAATGAAACCCGCAATCAACACCCCTTCTGATCCTTTCTTTGTCTTGCTGACCATGAGCTTGTTTTGAGCAACATTTTTCAGGAAGTCGCAGAAGATAGTGGCTTCATCCACTCAACTGGCCCAAACTACACCTTGAAGCACGCACAGATTTAGGAGATCACACCCTTCACCCGACCCTGGACCTGGTTGTCACCAAAAAGAATGATATTTCCCAGCCCATGGTTTTACTTGATTCCATTTGAGAAGTGAGGGGTCCCACCACACGGGTATCCGACAGAAGATGATTGAACAACCGGACTTTCAAATATGGACATGGGAGGGCTAAGGGCGGAGAGTTCCTGGCACCAAACCCAACCCCCAGATGCCACTGGAAACAAAAAGCTTCCCAGCCCCCTCAGACAGGGAGCATTTGGTCTCATGGTTGCTAGACCCCATGTTGCTCCTTGTCTGCGCAGACAATAAACTTGCCACTTTCTGTTTCCCTTGCAATTAGTGTCTGTCTTATTTTGATTGGCTAATAGGACATGACAAGAACTTGAGTGGCGTTCAGTTACGGAAATACTAACAAATAAATTTTAACCCAAAGAGGAAGAATCAGGCACTTCTCTTGATTTTAACAACGCATCCCATGTAATTTATGACATGTTAAATAAAATTTTGCTGAAGATCATTAAAAAATGGCTGCAGCAGTATATCGACAAGGAACTGCCAGAAATTCAGGCTGGTTTCAGAAAAGGACGTGGAACCAGGGATATCATTGCTGATGTCAGATGGATCCTGGCTGAAATCAGAGAATACCAGAAAGATGTTTACCGGTGTTTTATTGAATATGCAAAGGCATTCCACCGTGTGGATCACAATATAGATAATATTGTGAAGAATGGAAATTCTGGAAAACTTAATTCTGCTCATAAGGAACCTTTACAAAGATCAAGAGGCAGTTGTTCCGACAGAACAAGGGAATACTGATTGGTTAAAAGTCAGGAAAGATGTGCGTCAGGGTTGTATCCTTTCACCATACCTATTCAATGTGTATGCTGAGCAAATAATCCAAAAAGCTGGACTATATGAAGAAGAACGGGGCATCAGGATTGGAGGAAGACTCATTAACAGCCTGTGTTATGCAGATGACACAACCTTATTTGCTGAAAGTGTAGAAGACTTGAAGCACTTACTAGTGAAGATCAGAGACCACAGCCTTCAGTATGGATTGCACCTCAACATAAAGAAAACAAAAATCCTCACAACTGGACCAATAAGCAATATCATGATAAATGGAGAAAAGATTGAAGTTGTCACAGGTTTCATTTTACTTGGATCCACAATCAACACTCATGGAAGCAGCAGTCAAGAAATCAAAAGACACGTTGCATTGGGTAAATCTGCTGCAAAGGACCTCTTTAAAATGTTGAAGAGCAAAGATGTCACCTTGAAGACTAAGGTGAGCCTGACCCAAGCCATGGTATTTTCATTCACATCATATGCATGTGAAAGCTGGACAATGAATAAGGAAGACTGAAGAATTGACACCTTTGAATTGTGGTGTTGGTGAAGAACATTGAATATACCATGGACTGCCAAAAGAACAAACAAATCTGTCTTGGAGGAAGTGCAACCAGAATGCTCCTTAGAAGCAAGGATGGCGAGATTGCATCTTACATACTTTGGACATGTTGTCAGGAGGGATCAGTCCCTGGAGGACATCATGCTTGGTAAAGTACAGCGTCAGCAGAAAAAAGGAAGACCCTCAATGAGGTGGATTGACACAGTGGCTACAACAATGAGCTCAAGCATAACAACGATTGTTAAGGATGGCACAGGACTGGGCAGTGTTTCATTGTGTTGTGCATAGGGTGGCTATGAGTGGGAACTCACTCGACAGTACCTAACAACAACAGATAAACCTTTTCAGCACTTTTCCTTTATAAAAATCCTGTGGCTTTCCATGACATTTCAAACTTGTCAGGAGTTTATTAAAGGTCACCATTAAACAATACATAAGTTATTTAACCAAAGATCTTAAAATAAAAAACTTGGTGTTTTTTTTTTTTTTTTACTAAAACCATGTGGCTTGGTTTTCAACTCAGGAGTTTTATTCAGCAGTTTTATTCTAATGAGAGACCAAACCTTTGTCTTTGAGGCAGATTACACAAAGAGTAGATTAACTCTTCAACTCAGTAATCAAAGAAAATTTTGTGAACAGCGAGATATCTAATTCTTTGTTTTATGTGCTATTTAACATTAAAGCTTCTGAAAATCTCATAAATTACACCATTAAACTTCAGTCAGATAAAGCTTATGACCATATTAAATAAATTTCTTTTTCCAATAAACCTCTTAAACGTTGTCTTTGTTGTATATCTTATAGTAAAAAAAAAAATATATATAGTACATCTCTTTAAATGGCAAAAATGAACACACTCATTAGCAGACCTAAATATACACATATATATCCTCTCTCTTGTGGTATAAAAAGCAAATGTATATAAACTAGGAAACCCTGGTGGCATAGCGGTTAAGTGCTATGGCTACTAACCAAAAGGTGAGTAGTTCAAATCCACAAGGAACTCCTAGGAAACTCTGTGGGAGCCATTCTACCCTGACTTATAGGGTCACTTTAAGTAGGAATCGACTTGACTGCAATTTTTTTTTATGTAAGCTTAAATTATGACAAATATCTATTAACTCAATTTAACATCAATAAGTTACCTAAAAGGCCTTAGAAATTTCTAAGTTTTAACACCATAAAACATAAGTAATTGAAATAAAGTTTCTTTTAAGTATTCCAAGTTTTCATTTGACTTCTACTATTTCTCATATTTTCTGAGTCTAATTTTATTAACTGGCAATTCATTGATATGGTTATAACCTTAAGTGTCTGGCTACTGTTGGAAACATTTTTCCAGGCCATTTTAGGTGTGTCTCATTGTGAGTTCTATTTGACCTTGGAGACTGAGGGCTGGGGAACCTGATGCTGTCCCACCCTCTCTATTTCTTGACTCAAGGTAGAAGACAAGATTAGCCCGTTCTGATTAATTTACATATGTCTAAATTGATGAGGGCTTTTTGAAAGTCTATCTACCCAGCAAATACCAAAGCTCTTTAGCAATTTGGTAAATGATTCCATCAATTCTTAGCTAGGGAGACTAGGGGCTCGGGGCGGCGGGGGGAGGGTCATCCCAATTCATTTATGTATGTTTAAGTTGACCTAGACATTTTGAATGGCGAAAGATAACTAATTTCTTTCTCTTTTGCTGTTCTGGAACTGTTACTTTTTCTTTAAGACAAAACTATCTTTTCTTTTTAAATAAAATACATTTACTTTGAAAGTTTTCACTTCTGAGAGTGACATACAGAACATGAATATCTTGGTGTACTTTTCAAAAAGACCGATTTAAAAGTTACTCTAAGTTGCTACTAAAAATCTAAATTGTAAGACAGACACAAGATGCAGCTTTTCTGGACAATGAAAGAACTGAGGCTCTTCAAGTCCTCTTCATTGTCCATTTCTTTTTATTCCAAATCTTGAAAAACCAACAATAGTCAGCCGTAGCCTCTAACCTGATACAAGGCAGAAACTTAGACACAATGCTCTAGACCAGAAGCAAGCGCTTAGGAACTAAAGGAGACAGAAAGATCACATAAACTCACTGAATAATACCACACAAACGAGGATATGGGGGTCCCAGTTTCTAAAAGTGTATATACCATTTTTTGGTAAGATCGACTCATCAGAAAAAAACAGATTCTAGATAAAACTTGTTAGAGCCTCAGATGGAGGAACATTAGATCTTTGACAAAACCTGAGCATCAAGCATAAGCTCTCTAAAGAGGAAAGAAAGGCCAAAACAAATGAAAGCTCATTTTCCCAAAATGATCACTGATCTTCCAAATTACTTCTAGTATATTCAGTTTACAATGTTTTTCTATATGAACCCCTAACCAGTGCTCAGTAAAAAAAAAAAAAAAAAAAAATCCAGGCTCATTTATCAAAGGTATTAAGCTTTAAGGCTCAAGCTTCTGGTTTCCTTCTTTTTTGAACTTAATTCATTCTGCTGGCTAGAGACCTAGTCTCTTGTTTTAGACGGTAAATACACTAGTTCTTCCAATTGGAAAGTACTTGCAAGCTACTGATGATTTTAATTTTAACATTGTGATTTTTCATTGAGAAACTAGATCATAAAAAAGGTACAGAACTCCCACTTCTCCCTTAAATTTCATAACAAAGGTCAGGAGCTGCCACTTCCCCCTGAGAATTTTATCACACAGGTCAGGAGCTGCTACCTCCCCCTGAAAATCTGGCAAAACAGAGCACTATTTTCCAGATTTTCTGATGATCCAGAGCTCTTTGAAAATGGAATTACCTCTTTAATGTTTCAAATGCCTGAATCTGGACCGAAACTGTGGTTTACCTAAAGAGTTACCAAATGGCACTCTTAGCCAAACAATCAAGCAAAAATCTAAGAAAGATTCTCCTTAATCAACCAAATGGTTTTTCAAACAAATATGTCAAACAAAACTTAAGAAAACCTGAGGAAGAGAACAAAAAACAGTAAGCAAAGGCTCGTTTTCCGAGAGCACTCACTTGTCGGTGTAGGAGGGTCATACAGTGGGAATATGTGGGCCCAGAAGATAGGACCTCTTTTTACTGGCTTCTGCTCCCCAGTCCAAGTCTCCTCCAGTTTGACTGGATTTGTGGCTTCACAAATCCTTGACAACTATGCCATTAACTGTTGTAGGGTAAAAACATCACAAAGTTTAGTAAAGCAAAAAGAAAGTTTTATTTGGCATATTTTCAAAAAGGCAAAAGTGGAAGAGGACAAGCACGCTTCCAGAGCTTTGTCTGCCCAAGTCCAAGGAAATAGAATAGGCAAGAATGGGAAAATGGACAAGCATGCTGCCACAGCCATGTCTGTCCAAGTTCAAAGAAAAGCATCCTTTTGATTTCTTGACTGTTGTTTCCATGGCTGTCGATTGTGGATCCAAGTAAAATGAAATCCTTGACAACTTCAATCTTTTCTCCATGTATCATGATATGCTTATTGGTCCAGTTGTGAGGATTTTGGTTTTCTTTATGTCGAGGCGTACTAAAAGTTGTGGTCTTTTATCTTCATTAGTAAGTTCTTCAAGTCCTCTTCATCAGCAAGCAAGTTTGTGTCATTTGCATAACACAGTTTGTTAATGATTCTTCCTCCAGTCCTGATGCCTCGTTCTTCATATAGTCTAGCTTCTCAGATTATTTGCTTAGCATACGGATAGAATAAATACAGTGAAATATAGCTTCAGGTACAACCCTGAAGCACACCTTTTCTGATTTAAACCACACAGTATCCCTTTGTTCTGTTCCAACCACTGCCTCTTGATCTATGTACAGGTTGTTCATGAGCACTATTAAGTGTTCTGGAATTCTCATTCTTCAAAATGTTATCCGTAGTTTGTTATGATCCACACAGTCAAATGCCTTTGCATAGTCAACAATACACAGGTAAACATCTTTCTCGCCTTTGAAGTGTGCTGTTGGCGAAGAATATTGAATATACCATGGACTACCAAAAGAAAGAACAAATCTGTCTTAGAGGAAGTACAGCCAGAATGCTTCTTAGAGGCAAGGATGGTGAGACTGCGTCTTACATACTTTGGACATGTGTCAGGAGGGATTAGTTCCTGGAGAAGGACATCATGCTTGGCAGAGTTTAGGGTCAGCAGAAAAGAGAAAGACCCTCAACGTGGTGGATTGACACAGTGGCTGCAACAATGAGCTCAAGCACGGCAATGACTGTAAGGATGGCTCAGGACAGGGCAGTGTTTCGTTCTGTTGTGCATAGGGTGGCTGAGTTGGAACCGACTCGACGGCACCTAACAACAACAACAACAACAAACATCTTTCTGGTATTCTCTACTTTCAGCCAGGATCCATCTGACATCAGCAATGATATCCCTTGTTCCACCTCCTCTTCTGAATCCAGCTTGAATTTCTGGCAGTTCCCTGTTGATGTACTGCTGCAGCTGCTTTTGAATGATCTTCAGCCAAATTTTATTGCATGTGATATTAGTACTGTTTGATAGTTTCTGAATTCTGTTGGATCACCTTTCTTTGGAATGGGCATGAATATGGATCTCTTCCAGTTGGTTGACCAGGTAGCTGTCTTTCAAATTTCTTGGCATAGATGAGTGAGCCCTTCCACTACTGCATCCGTTTGTGGAAACATCTCAACTGGTATTCTGTCAATTCCTGGAGCCTTGTTTTTTGCCAGTCTTCAGTGCAGCTTGGACTTCTTTCTTCAATACCATGGGTTTCTGATCATAAGCTACCTCCTGAAATGGCTAAAAGTCAACCAATTCTTTTTGGCACAGTGACTCTGTGTATTCCTTCCATCTTCTTTTGATCCTTCCTGTGTCATTCAGTATTTTGTCCACAGAATCCTTCACTATTGCAAGTTGAGGCTTGAATTTTTCTTCATTTCTTTTAACTTGAGAAATGCTGAGCATGTTCTTCCCTTTTGGGAGCAAACATATTCATTTCTTCAGGTCAACAAGTCCTATAAGGCATTCAAGACCTCTGCTTGCATCTTATTTGCTCACATTCCATTGACCAAAGCAAATCACAGGGCCAAGTCCATATCAGTGAGGCAGGGGGATGTACTCCATACATAGTGAGATAGAAGGGGAGTCAGTATTTGCTGAACATTAATACAAATTGCCAGAGTCTCATTTAATCACCATGCTTCTGTGATGAAGGGGAGGAATAGGTAGTTCATATGCCTCTTGCAATGTAGGCAAGTACGAGGGTTGGTGTTCCATTTTTACCCTGTTATCTAGAATGCTGGAGCCAGATTCTCATCTTAGCTCCAAAGTTAGCCACTTATTAGTCATTCCCTGACCTTTAATCTCAAGTGTAGTCCTAAAGTACTTTCTCCAAGTTCTCCAGCTGCTATTGTTTCTTCAATGACAGTGACATTTCCTCTGCCTTTCTATGTATTTAAAAAAAAAAAGTATTTAAATGTATTTAAAAAAATGTATTTAGGCACAAAAAAAGGAAGATGGGATTCTGTTATTCCTTAGTGCATATAAGTGTGGGTATGTGTGTTTGAACTTTTTAAAGTTTTATATCTATGGCAGTGCCACCTCTCCAAACCTTTTCCTTTTCTGCTTTAACCACTATGGAAACAGATAGATGATTAGGATTCCATAACTGTTCTTTGAAGAACGTTGCCACAGTCACACATCAAATTAAATATGCATTAAATATGTTTTCATATTCTATGTCACATCACATTTAACCACAAGTTTGGCCTAAAAATTTAGAACATGGGGGAATATATTTGGTTCGTGTGTGTGTATGTAGGTATGTGCGTTTTGTTGGGATTTTTTTTATGTGGGACAGAGTTCCTCTAGGACTCTTATTCAAGGGTTTAATCATTTATTTTTCTTGACTTCTTGAACTTTTCCATTTCTTTTTATTTCAAATCTTTAAAAGCCATTCCCTCATTTGAGATACTATAAAAACTCACAGGATTTCACCAGCTGTGGAAGAGCAGAAAACCTGGTATTCAATCCTGACTCTGATACTTCCCAACTGTTTCATCTTGGGCAAGTTGGGAGCTTTTTCAAGAGACTGTTTCCTCTTGTGTACCATGGAACGAATGATACCCATCTTCCTAGATAATTGTGAAGGCTGGATGAGATGATGGATTTTAAATTCCTCCATGAACAGTCCAGTGCTATTCAATTTTAATTTATTTAAATATGCGTCTTGAATTGGTGCTTCTTTTCTCTATTTCTATTAATGCTAAGTTCCAAGGCAAAACATTTGGAACCAATGGCGGTGAAGCCTCCTTTATTCAGACAGCTGGAGCGCCTTCCTTTTTCGCAATTCAAAGGCTTGGAGGACGCCAGTGGAGTTGTAGTTCCCCTCAGATCAATCACCTCAAAGGTCTCTTTAGTGGAGTTCACACAGCTAGCGGAGTTCACACAATGGTAGAATTCCCATGACACATATGTCTGGTCATGAGCCTGGTTTAGTCTCGTAGCTGTGCTGAGAGACCATGCTAGTCCTGGGCACCTTCCTTTTAAGGTACCCACCCCACATCATATTTAAAAAGAAAAAAACTGCTGTCAAGTCGATTCCAACTCATAGAGACCCTTTTGGACAGAGTAGAACTGCCCCATAGGGTTTCCAAGGAGAAGCTGTTGAACTGAAACTGTCGAACTGCTGACCTTTTAATTAGTAGTCAAACTCTTAATGGCTGAGCCACCAGGGTGCATCATATTAAGCATGTTAAAATACAACTTGCATCCCACCATAAAAAATAATTTTTGCTCTAAAGATGGAAAAGGTTATATAATTTTGCTTTAGAAAATATTTGCTTCAAGGTCTCCATTTAATGTTGGATATAATTTATCAGTCATCCTACCCTCTTAGGAATTCTTGAGAAGTGAGAAAATTGAACTTCCAAATTGTTTAAAATGTTACTATATTATTACTAATTCTCAATGCAGCAAATAATGAGTTTGAGATAATGTCATGTTTTGTTGAAATTTAATTAAAATATCTTAATTTTTAGCTTAGGTATTATTTTCATATATTGGAGTGCAATTTTTTTTTGAGTTGCAATCATTTTCTTAGGTCCTAGGCATGTAGTCTGGGTAAAAGGGATTCCAGGCCTGACTCTTTCATTAAGTATGTGTGTCTTTGGAAATTTTATCTAACATTTCTGGACCTCAGGTTCTTTAGTTCCAATATGAGGAAGTTGAACGGGATGGTTTCTAAGGACACTTTCAGCTTGAAACTATATAAAAACAGCTCTTGGTTATCAAACTTATAAAAATACTCTAAATTTAAGGCATATACTCAATTTAGAGCTATTTGAATTGAATGCTATAGTTGGACCAATACATTTAGAGTAAAACTTAAAAAGTTTCAGAACAGATAGGTCAACGGTCTCTAAAAAATAATTTGAAAACTAAACACCAACTTATAAAATCTTATGGCTGTGTTGAAGTTGATTAATGCCTCAAACTTTTCCAATATCAGACTTCATGCATCCCCCTCTGGGGAGGGGGTATCATTTGCCTACCTTCCAACTCCCCGTGTGTGGTAGGCAAATGATACCCCCTCCCCAGAGATGTCCACGTCCTAATCCCTGGAATGTGTGAATATGTTCTATTACATGGCAAAAAGGACTTTGCTGATGTTGACTAAATTAAGAATTTTAAGAGGAGATTATCCTGTATTATCTAAGTCCAAAGTAATCACAGGGTCCTTATTAAGAGAGAAGAGAGACAGGAGATTCAGAGAAGGGGGTGTAAAGATAGAAGAGGAGGTTGGAATGATGCTGGCTTTAAAGATGGAGGAAGGAGCCACAAGCCAAGGAATATGGGCATTCTCCAGAAGCTGGAAAAGGCAAGGAACAGATTCTTGCCTAGAGCCCCCAGAAGGAGCAGAGCCTGACCAACAGCCCAATTTTAGCTCATGAGACTTTTGACTTCCAGAGCTGTAAGATGATAAATTTGTATTGCTTTAAATGATCCAGATTTGTGTTATCTGCACTAGGTTAAGCTCTTTGGTGATCCTAGACATCTGCTCCTTCATCCTTGCTAGCATGTTTCTTCTCCTATCCTGATCCCAGGTCCTGCTTGCCCTTCCATGGAATTCCCTGAGACTCAGATTCCTCTATGAATACTTCTCACACTGCTCTATGAAATCCTCTACGTTTGTATGCACAAGTCCCTTTACTTCTTCTCACTTCTACAAACAATCTTTTCTTTACCTTGCCCCTAATATGGTGCATTGTTACCCTTCCTATCAAAGCACTTCTGTCTAACAGAGAGGAGAGAAAGCTCACTTTGCTTGCAGTCTCAGGGCTTATCTTGAATCTGTCTGCTGAATCAATGACATTTCTTTGATATTATGTTTTAACTTCAAGATCAAGAAAAATTTCAATACTATTGGTAGAAAAATGATTCAAATATCTTGTCAGCTCAAGTTCTTTTCTCTCTCCACCTGCCCTTGTAAGTAAAATTGATGCTCCAGGAAGATGCATCTTATTCATCTTGAACTTCCTTTTCTCCTGGCAAAGCAATTGAATTTCTTCGGGATATCTATACTTCAAAATCAAGACCTTAACACCAGCCTGGATTTTCCCTGCTGCATTAAATTTGTTAACTTTAATAGCAAAAAATAACTGCTTTTTAGTCTCTCTTCTGTCATCCTCTCCACTTTTGAACCTGGAAAGATATGGAAATGGCCACTGGGGCTAGGGTGGATGAGAAGGGAATGGAGCCAGAAGAAGAGGTGTTAGGAGATTAGACCCATGTGAAGAAAAATGGATTCAAAAGAGATGCAGATCTGGGAGATGGCAGGCAAAGAAAATGGAGACAGGGAGGGCATTTTGAAATGATGGGATCTTGAAGATTAAAAAGTCAAAGTAATGCCCAGGTCACAGGTGTGGCCCATGTAGCGGGCAGCTGATGCAGAAGAGTGATGGAGGTCACCAGAGTTATGATGTCTGAGGCTGCTGTGAAGCAGGATCACTGGCCAACACTTAGTCCATACAGTGAAGGACAATTAAATTTGGTGTTAGCCAATTGTAGATGGCCTCTTTCTCATAGATTTCAGTCAGTTGCAAAAAATCATCTCGATGACTCTATATTGAGAGTGGATGCTTTCAAATTGTGCTGCTGGCAAAGAATATTGTATATGCAGTGGGCGAGAAGAATGAACACGTCAGTCTGAGAAGATATACAACCAGAGTGTTTTCTTAGGGAGGATGGCAAGACTTTGGCTCATTTACTTTAGATAATCATCAGGGAAGTACAATTACTAGAAAAGGACATCATGTTTGGTCAAGTAAACGGTCCACAAAAATGTGGGAAACCTTCAGTGAAATACATTGACACAATAACCACAACAATGGCTCAGATATACCAATAGTCACGAAGATGGCACAGGGCCAGGCAACATTTTATTCTATTATATATAAGGTCAACATGAGTTGGAGCCAACTCTGTGGCAATTAACAACAATAACAAAGTGCTTGTAATGCATTGTAATTTTGTCTCGAGGTTTTTTTTTCTTTTCTCAACATAGCCTATCTTCATATAATAAGGTTACTAAAAATAAGTCAGGAAATCCAATCTTTTGATAGTAGATCAATACAAAGAAAACTCATCTCAATCTGGTATGTAAACATTCTGGAACAGGCCTTTGGAAACAAATACAACCACTTTACTGATGACTAAAAACTCAATGAGATGCAAAGAGTAAATGGTTAATTTTTCTCCAATCATTACCTTTAATTCTGTTGTAAATCTCCCTTTCCTCTTTTTTAAATGGCATCTGCCACAAACCTCGTAGTGTGTCCATTACATTTAGGCCTAAAAATTCCAATCCAGTTTAGTTTAAAATTTCAGTTTGTTGTTGTTGTTGTTGTTGTTGGGCGCTGTTGAGTCAGTTCCGACCCATAGTGACCCATGTACCAAAGAAGGAAACACTTCCCTGTCCTGCACCATGCCCACAATTGTTGTTATGCTTGAGCCCATTGTTCAACCACTGTGTCAATCCATCTAGTTGAGGGCCTTGCCCTTTTTCACGGACCCTCTTCTTTACCAAGCATGATGGCCTTCTCCAGGGACTGATCCCTCCTGACAACATGTCCAAAGTATGTAAGATGCAGTCTTGTCATCCTTGCTTCCAAGGAGCATTCTGGCTGTACCTCTTCCAAGACAGATATGTTCGTCCTTTTGGCAGTCCATATTATATTAAACATTCTTCACCACCACCACAATTCAAAGGCATCAATTCGTCTTTGGTGTTCCTGATTCATTGTCCAGCTTTTGCATGCATATGATGTGATTGAAAATACCATGGTGTGGGTCAGACTCACCTTAGTCTTCAAGGTGCCATCTTTGCCTTTCATCACTTTAAAGAGGTCTTTTGCAGCAGATTTGCCAAATGCACTGCATCTTTTGATTTCTTGGATGCTGCTTCCATGGGTGTTGATTGTGAATCCAAGTAAAATGAAATCCTTGACAACTTCAACTATGATGTTGTTTATTGGTCCATTTGTGAGAATTTCTGTTTTCTTTATGTTGAGGTGTAATCCATGCTGAGGGCTATGGTCTTTGATCTTCACAAGTAAGTGCTTCAAGTCCCCTTCACTTTCAGCAAGCAAGGTTGTGTCGTCTGCATAAATGAGTCTTCCTCCAATCCTGATGCCCCATTCTTCTTCATATAGTCCAGCTTCTAGGATTATTTGCTAGGCATACAGATTGAATAAAAAAAAAAAAAAAAAAAATTTTTTTTTTTTTTTAGGTATGGTAAAAGGATACAATCTTGAAGCACACCTTTCCTGACTTTAAACCAGGCAGTATCTCCTTATTCTGTCCAAAAAACTGCTTCTGGATCTATGAACAGGCTCCTCATGAGCACAGTTAAGTGTTCTGGAATTCCCATTCTTTGCAATGTTATCCATAATTTGTTATGATTCACACAGTCGAATGCCTTTGCATAGTCAATAAAACACAGGTAAACATCTTTCTGGTATTCCCTGCTTTCAGCCAGGATCCATCTGACATCAGCAATGATATCCCTGCTTCCACATCCTCTTCGGAATCCGGCCTGAATTTCTGGTAATTCCCTGTCAATATACTGCTGCAGCTGCTTTTGAATGATCTTTGGCAAAGTTTTACTTGTGTGTGATATTAATGATATTGTTTGATAATTTCCACATTCAGTTGGATCACCTTTCCTGAGAACAAGCATAAATATGGATCTCTTCCAGTCGGTTGGCTAGGTAGCTGTCTTCCAAATTTCTTGGCATAGAAAAGTGAGCACTTCCAATGCTGCATCTGTTTGTTGAAACATCTAAATTGGTATTCTGTCAATTCCTGGGACCTTGTTTTTCACCAATGCATTCAGAACAGTTTGGACTTCTTCCTTCACTATCATTGGTTCCTGATCACATGCTACCTCTTGAAATGGTTGAACGTGAATCATTTCTTTTTTGTCTTAATGTCTCTGTGTGTTCCTTCCATCTTCTTTTGATGCTTCTTGCAGTTCACATCCAATTTTATGCCTCCATCTTCCTCTTCCTGGGGTCCAGCGGCTCCTGTCAAGGGGTGTGAATGGAGATGGGCAAAGTCTGGCCTTGGATACCTCTTCTTCCCTCTGCTCATGCCCTGAACTCTCTATTTGCCCTCAGTGTTGAGGCAGGAAAAGGGCAGGGCAGGTAGAAAACAAACATGTCTGTCATGAGTGCCTAGCAGTGCCCTGTTCCTATCCTCTGGTGGATGGCACAGGCTGGCCACACATGTCCTCTGTGCGGAAACTGTAAATACTGTCTCTCATGTGGGGTTCATGCCGGAGTCCTTCCACGGGTGCTGGACTGGCTCTCTACCCAGGTCCTGAGGCAGATGAAGCATTCTGGGAAGACCTGTGTCCCCTCAGGCCCCTTCCCTGGCAGTGTACCCACAGATTTTGCTCCTGTAAATATTTCTCCAGGTGACCAACACTGTAACATAGGATGGATGGTACTCATAGGATGGTCAAGCTTGGTCCCCTCCCCATGCCCATTTAACTAACCAGGAACTCACACATCCTTGACACACCAACGCCTGTTAGTGGAGGCTGCTTCATTCTGCCCACTTCTTTCTTTTTTTATTATTGTACTTCAGATGAAAGTTTACAGAACAGATTAGCTTCTCATTAAACAGTTAGTACACGTATTGTCTTATGACTTTGGTTACCAACCCCATGACATGTCAACATTCTCCCTTCTCAAACTTGGGTTCCCAGTTACGTTTCCTGTCCCCTCCTGCTTTCCAGTCCTTGCCCTTGACCTGGTGTGTCCCATTAGTCTTGTTTTGTTTCATGGGCCTGTCTGATCTTTGGATGAAGGGTGAACCTCAGGAGTGACTCCATTACTGAGCTAGAAGGGTGTCCTAGGGCCATATTCTCAGGGTTTCTCCAGTCTGTGGCAGGCCAGTAAGTCTGGTCTTTTTTTGTGAGTTATAATTTTGTTCTACATTTTTCTCCAGTTCTGTCTATTGTGAACCCTGTCAGAGTAGTCAGTGGTGGTAGCTAGCCACCATCTAGTTGTACTGGACTCAGTCTAGTGGAGGCTGTGGTACTTGTGGTCCCTTAGTCCTTTGGACAAATCTTTCCCTTGTGTCTTTGGTTTTCTTCATTCTCCCTTGCTCCAGACAAGGTGAGACCAGTGGAGTATCTTAGATGGCCACTCACAGGCTTTTAAGACCCTAGATAATACTCATCAAAATAGAACATAGAACATTTTCTTTATAAACTGTTATGCCAATTGAGCTACATGTTCCCCGAGGCCATGATGCCCATAGCCCTCAGTTCAGGAGTTCAGTCCCTCAGGGAGTTTCGATGTGTCTGTAGAGCTTCCATGATCTGGCCTTGTACAAGCTGTGCTGGCTTTCCCAGTATTGTGTATTGTCTTACCCTTCACCAAAGCTACCACTTATCTATTGTCCATTTAGTGTTTTTCCCTTCCCATCATTATCCTGCCTCGTAACCATCAAAGATTGTTTCTTTTTGTGTGTAAACCTTTTCATGTGTTTTTACAGTAGTAGTCTCACGAAATATTTGTCCTTTCGTGACTGACTTATTTCACTCAGCATAATGCTCTCCGGATTCATCTATGTTATGAGATGTTAGTCATTTTTCTTTATCTTTGCATAATACTCCACTGTGTGTATGTACCACAGTTTATCCATTCATCTGTTGATGGTCATCTAGGTTGCTTCCATCTTTTTGCTATTATGAACAATGCTGCAATGAACATGGGTGTGCATATGTCTATTCCTGTGACGACTCTTATTTCTCTAGGATATATTCCTAGAAGCGGGATTGCTGGATCACATGGTATTTCTATTTCTAGCTTTCTGAGGAAGTGCCATATCATTTTCCAAAATAGTTGAATCATTTTGCATTCCCACCAGTAGTGCTTAAGAGTTCTTATCTCCTCGAAGCCTCTCCAACACATGTTATTTCCTGTTTTTTTTTGATTCATGCCAGTAGTGCTGGGGTGAAGTGGTATCTCAATGTGGTTTTAATTTGCATTTCTCTAATGGCTAGTGATGGAGAGCATTTCCTCATGTGTCTGTTAGCCACTTTAACGTATTCTTTGGTGAAGTGTCTGTTCATTTCCTTTGCCTATTTTTTTTCAATAATTTTTATTGAGCTTTAAGTGAACGTTTACAAATCAAGTAAGTCTGTCACATATAAGCTTATACACACCTTACTCCATACTCCCACTTTCTCTACCCTTAATGAGTCAGCACTTCCAGTCTCTCCTTTCATGACAATTTTGCCAGTTTCTAACCCTCTCTACCTTCCTATCTCCCCTCCAGACAGGAGATGCCAACACAGTCTCAAGTGTCCACCTGATACAAGTAGCTCACTCTTCATCAGCTTCTCTCTCCTACCCATTGTCCAGTCCCTTCCATGTCTGATGAGTTGTCTTCAGGAATGGTTCCTGTCCTGGGCCAACAGAAGGTTTGGGGACCATGACTGCTGGGATTCCTCTAGTCTCAGTCAGAACATTAAGTCTGGCCTTTTTATGAGAATTTGGGGTCTGCATCCCACGGATCTCTTGCTCCCTCAGGGGTTCTCTGTTGTGCTCCCTGTCAGGGCAGTCATCGGTTGTGGCCAGGCACCATCTAGTTCTTCTGGTCTCAGGATGATGTAGTCTCTAGTTCATGTGGCCCTTTCTGTCTCTTGGGCTCATAGTTGTCGTGTGACCTTGGTGTTCTTCATTCTCCTTTGATCAAGGTGGGTTGAGACCAATTGATACATCTTAGATGGCCACTTGTTAGCATTTAAGACCCCAGATGCCACATTTCAAAGTGCAATGCAGAATGTTTTCATAATAGAATGATTTTGCCAATTGACTTAGAAGTCCCCTTAAACCATGGTCCCCAAACCCCCGCCCTTGCTCCGCTGACTATTGAAGCATTCAGTTTATCCCGGAAACTTCTTTGCTTTTGGTCCAGTCCAGTTGAGCTGACCTTCCCTGTATTGAGTATTGTCCTTCCGTTCAAATAAAGTAGTTCTTATCTACTAACCAATCAGTAAATAACGCTCTCCCACCCCCCTTCCTCCCCCCTTGTAACCACAAAAGTATGTGTTCTTCCCAGTTTATACTATTTCTCAAATCTTATAATAGTGGTCTTATACAATATTTGTCCTTTTGCCTCTGACTAATTTCGCTCAGCATAATGTCTTCCAGGTTCCTCCATGTTATGAAATGTTTCACAGATTCGTCACTGTTTTTTATCGATGTGTAGTATTCCATTGTGTGAATATACCACAATTTATTTATCCATTCATCCATTGATGGACACCTTGGTTGCTTCCAGCTTTTTGCTATTGTAAACAGAGCTGCAATAAACATGGGTGTGCATATATCTGTTCGTGTAAAGGCTCTTATTTCTCTAGGGTATATTCCGAGGAGTGGGATTTCTGGGTTGTATGGTTCTATTTCTAACTTTTTAAGAAAACGCCAGATAGATTTCCAAAGTGGTTGTACCATTTTACATTCCCACCAGCAGTGTATGAGAGTTCCAATCTCTCCGCAGCCTCTCCAACATTTATTATTTTGTGTTTTTTGGATTAATGCCAGTCTAGTTGGTGTGAGATGAAATCTCATTGTAGTTTTAATTTGCATTTCTCTAATGGCTAATGATCGAGAGCATTTTCTCATGTATCTGTTGGCTGCCTGAATATCTTCTTTAGTGAAATGTGTGTTCATATCTTTTGCCCACTTCTTGATTGGGTTGTTTGTCTTTTTGTGGTTGAGTTTTAACAGAATCATATAGATTTTAGAGATCAGGCGTTGGTCGGAGATATCATAGCTGGAAATTCTTTCCCAGTCTGTAGGTGGTCTTTTTACTCTTTTGGTGAAGTCTTTAGATGAGCATAGGTGTTTGATTTTTAGGAGCTCCCAGTTATGGGGTTTCTCTTCGTCATTTTTGGTAATGTTTTGTATTCTGTTTATGCCTTGTATTAGGGCTCCTAAGTTCTATACCTACACTACTTGTTTCCTCTTTTATTGTTCTGTTGTCATTGTCATTTACTGATTAACCTCTTTTGTTTCCTGTTGTAATTCTTTTGGTTTTGGATAGTCCTTGAGAGTTCATTTCCTAGGTTGGTATCTGGCTGGTATGATCTTGCACCCCAGATTCAGGCTGTGGTCTAATGTTGTTTGTTCTCAAACTGAAGAACTCCCTTTAACTGTTTTGGTTTGGTTTGTTTTTTACATACTCCCTTAATTTCTGTTTTTCTGGAAATGTCTTAATTCACCACCACACCCGAATGAGAGTTTTGCAGGATATATTATTCTTGGTTGGCAATTTTTTTCTTTCAAGGTTTTATATATGTCATAACATTGCCTTCTTGCCTGCATGGTTTCTGCTGAATAATCAGAGTTTAGTCTTATTCTTTCCCCTCTGTATGTGACTTCTGGTTTTTCTTGAGCTGCTCTCAGGATTCTTTCTTTCTCTTTGGTTTTAAGGAGTGTGATTACGATACGCCTTGGTGATTTTATTTTGGGGTCAATTCTATATGGGTTTGTTGAATTTCTTGGATGGTCAGCTTTTCATCTTTCATGATATTAGGGAAATTTTGTCAGTAATTCTTCAGTGATCCTATGTGTGTTTTCCATTTTCTCCCTACTGTTCTGGAACTCTGATCACTCGCAAATGTTTGCTTTTGATTGTATCCCACATAATTCTCAGACTTTCTACATTTTTCTTCATTCTTTTTTCTTCAAAGTTGTGTCCAAGTGTTTGCCTTCAGTGTTGTTGATCCTATATTCTGTTGTTTCAAACCTGTTCCTAAGCCCTTCTGTGTCACTGTCCATTTCAGAATTCTTGTTGTTTATCTTTTGGGTATCTAATTGTTGTTTTTGTATGCTTTCTAGTTGTGAATTTATTTTGGCATTTTGTTCTTGTATTATTTTCCAGAATTATTCCTTTTTTTTTCTGTATTTTTCATGAATTTGTCTGCCTTATCCATGAATTTGTCTATTTTTTCCTCATTTTTATCTGTTTCTTTTTCTTCAACTCTTGGATAACTCTGAATATTAGAGATTTGAATTCCCTATCAGGTAGTCCTAGTGCCTTTTCTTCTGCTAGAAAGTCACCCGGTGTTTTATTTCATATGCCTACTGAATGCCCCCTCCAAAAAAAAAAAAAAGGTTTTTGTTTTTTTTTTGGGTTACTGGAACCATTTTGTCCTTTTTAAAAATGTTTTGATATTATCTGCTGTCTTTGGCGTATTCAGTATTTATTGTCTTCATTTATTGATTGTGGTTTTTTTTTTGTTTGTTTCACCCTGCTTTTTTGTTTTATTTGGTTATGTCTGAGCGAGCAGGCTCTGTGTTCTTTGTTGTTTGCTCATCTGTGCCCTCTTTGTCCAAAGGGCAGGGTCAGTCATTCAGCTATTCTGCAGCATGGCAGGGCCAACTGAAGGGAAGGAGTTAGGATGGATTGTGTGTGGCATGTACGAGGGCCAACAGGGCTGGCTGGGAATCAATGAAAAGCAGCTTGTGGTAGGCTGTGCCTGTGCTGCTCGGTGGTATTATGTTCGCACATGGTGCAAGTAGGCAGGAAGGAGGGAGGAGGTTGTGACATGTGGAGCTAAGGTAGGTATGGGAAAGAAGAAAGAGAGGAGAGAGAAACCAGGAGCCAAAACAAACAAACAAACTGACACAAAAGAGTGCTAATGGAGCTTACAGTTGGAGTGGAGAGATGAAAAACTGAGAAATGGAGAAAACCAAAAAGAAAAAGAGAGTAAATAAACAAAAATTAGTAAGAAAGAAAAAAAAAAAAAAACTCCTAGGGATCCCATTAGTGTGGCTGCACAGACCGGGGAAGCAGTTCGTAGGCAGTGCAGTACAGCCTGGCTAGAAGGTGCAGACATGTCACACAGCATCAGGTATTCAGGAGATAGGAAAAGAAGGCAAGTATAGAGAAATGTGAAACTGAGAAATGAAAAAGGATAAAAAAAAAAAAAGAAATGCCCTCGGGGTCCCACCAGTGCCACCGTACAGACCAGGGAAGTGGCTCCCAAGCCACGTGGTAGAAACTGGATAGAAAAGGCTCCCAAACTGAGAAAAGAAAAAGAAAACAAACATAACAAGATAATCTAAGGAAAAGGTCCTGAAGATCCCACTACCTTAGTGGCCTGAAACGGTGAAGAAGCTCTCCAGCTGAGCAGCACTTCTCAGCCCTTCAAAAAGAAGTAACGATGGCATAAACAGTCAGGTGTTCAAGAGAAAGGAGTGACAGGAGATGAGAGGCAGGAAAGAAACCAAAAGAAGTGGGAAAAAGAAAAATCAGCAACAAAGAAATGGCACTGAATGAGCCAGTCAGTGTTGGCGGAGAGCATCCAAGAGGCACAGAGCTGGAGCTGGTGCCTCCTGGCCAAGAGACTGTGGCCAGTGGGAAGGGGCAGAGGATGAGCTAGGGGAAGAAGGGTAGGGGGTGGGAAAGTGTATATCAGTGGTTACTAGGTGTTCTGTCTCCTGCTGGGAGCTCCATGAAGCTGCTTTCCTGTACTCCCTGTCCATGGCTCTTTGATATGGGTGGGGTGAATCCAAGTTGCACAGAGTCTTCGCTTCTCAGCTGGCAGAGGGACTGCAGCCACCTAGGAAGCGGCGAGGGCTGAGTGGGGGGAGAAGGATGGGGGGTGGGAAAGCATATATCACCGGTTACTGGGTGCTCTGCCTCCTGCGGGGAGCTTCCTGAAACCGCTTTCCTGTACTCCCTGTCTGCTGATCTCTGACAGGAGTCCAAGGTGGTGAACTCATGCTGCATTAGCTGTTAGGGTGCCTCTGCTGGTATCTTTCCTTGCTCTCCATTCTCTTTCAATTTCTTATTCCATTTGGTGCTTGGCTGAGTTCTTTATCTTTTCATTTGATGCTTCGGGTTCAAGGACTGATGTTTGTCTCTGTTTTACAGATCTTTGCTGGGTAGGATGGTGTGGTGCTTCTGTCTATAGCACCATGTTGGCTCCACTTCTCGTAAAGGAAAACTCTGCCCTCTTCTGTCCAGTTCTCTCTCCACTTCATGTCCCCTGTCTCTTAAATAAACACAGTTGGCAGATCAGCTGGAGAATATGGTTTGAGTCACCTTGGTGCAGGGATTCCAAATCTCCATGAATGATTTTGTTGGGGCTCTGAGTTGGCTTGGGGTAAGGGATGTACTCTTCTTCCTCTTTCCCACAGTAGAGGGAATGGAAATGGAGAAGCACTCCTCCAGACCTTTCCTTCATGTCCCTCTGGCCTTTGGCTCTCAAGGCCAGGTGGGGAAAGGAGCCTGAGGTGATTAAGTCCAGTTTGGTTAGTCTGAAGAAGGCCAAGAAAAAGGGTTCTTGTACACCAAATCTTTGGTTTTTGATTGTTGGCCTTTTTGTCTTCAGCTTTGATTCCCAGTCTTCAATTTCATAGTCGTAGGAAAACTCCTTTAATGTCCCATTACATGAAGATTAAAAGAAGTAAAAAAAAAAAAAAAACTAAGTTACAAGTGGGGTCTACAAAAATAGTGGAACACAATTTGGTGTAAGATATTTATTGATGGGGGCCAGGCCGGGCAGAAGAAAGAATTGAACTATGATGCAGGTCCAACCAAGCCTTGGCCAACCCACTGGGAACTCCAGATTGCAGATTAGCCATCCAAGTGTTTTGTGTTGGGCCAAGATGACAAGCGTTTATACCCTTATGTCATGCAGTCATTGGGGGTGGACACTCTGGTAAATGTGTGCTCTTGAGCAAGGCAGCCCTCTGCAGCTGAGGTGTATCTTGAAGTAGCTGGGTGCTGGAGGCTGTCACTACCACAGTCTCTGCAGCTGGGCATCAAGTCCTCCTCGAAGGGGGATCTGGGTGGTGCGCCCCCATATCTACCACAAAAATCAACCAAGATTCTTGTCTTCTGCTAAAAATTTGGCTGACATGTATCTGAATGACCATGATGCAAGAAAATTTACTAAGAAAATTCAACTAGGTACCTTCTCTTCCCATTTGTGGAAAAGTAAATTTCGAAGTTAAGCATGGTAAGAAGTTTAGAAGTTTAGAAGGTAAGAACTTGGTCAGTGTGATTAGGGAGATGATTGCTCCAAAGTCTAGGAAAAAAAAAAAAAAAGTAAAAAGTCTCAGTAAACGTTCAGTAAGATGACCAAAGACATCTGAATTTAGAAAGACTTTAAGACAAATCTTTTATGAAATCTTCAACCAGCCACCTTGTAGTTTTCCAGGGCAAAAACTAGCAATCAAAACTTGCATTTGCTCACAAGTGTTCTAGTTGTGGTCAATGGAGAATCAAAGGAGCATGTTTTCCAGCCAGGCTAACTCGTCCTCATGAATTGGAATGCAGATCCCCCTGCCAAGTATGGCTCGAGAGGAGGAAAAAAGGATGTTTGTTTATATGACATTGTTGTTCCCCATGCAATGGAATTCATATGATTTGTACAAGAACAGTAATTAACTTTCCTGTATTTCTTCCTTGGATTTCCCCTGGCTCCCATAAAGTACTGAATGCTAAGTAGAGGAAGTTTTTTTTTTTTTTGTGTGTGTGTTTTCAGTGAAAGTTTACACAGCAAGTTAGATTCTCATTTAACAATTACTACAGATGTTTTGTTCAGAGACACAGGCTACGTTTTTCACAATGTTTTATTTAACATTCTCATTAATTCCCTTCTGGATGTTTTGCTTCCAGTAATGTGATCTCCCTGTTCCCTTACCCTTTCATCTTTGAGTAGAGGAATACTCTTGAACTAAGAGATTTAAACTATTTAGAGAAATTTCTGAATCACAATCATTCTACTGTAGATTCTACCCAATGTGCTGTTTTCATCTGCCTTTGCCTACTGTGTAGTTGAATGGCTCATAGAATTGTTTGTTGCTTAAATATACTTTGTGCATTTGCTGATAAAATGAAATATACATGAGATCTCTCTTAGGATTCTTGTTATTTCTACATCTGTCCTATGAGCATTTGCAAGTAATTATTTTTACTCAATAACTGAAGTATGGTCAGTTTTTGTAAACAGTGTTTACTTTGGGGAGGGAGGAGGTGATGATATGTTTTACATATGTCATCTGCCTCAGGGCATAAGGGATGTGACAGATTTTGCAAATTAATAGCAATATATTTTTAAAAAAATTGTTGTTAGGTGCCATTGAGTCGATCGATTCAGGATCATAGTGACCTATACACAACAGAACTAAACACATTCTCAGAATCATTGTTATGCTTGAGCCCATTGTTGCAGCTACCCTATCAATCCAACTTGTTGAGGCTCTTCCTCTTTTTCCTTGACCCTCTGCCAAGCATGATGTCCTTCTCCAGGGACTGATTCCTCCTGATAACATGTCCAAAGTATGTGATACAAAGTCTCGCCACCCTTGCTTCTAAAGAGCATTCTGGTTGTACTCCTTCAAAGACAGATTTGTTCATTCTTTTGGCAGTCTGTGGTATACTCAGAGTTCTTCATCAGCACCATAATTCAAAGGTGTCAATTCTTCTGTCTTCCTTATTCATTGTCTAGCTTTCTCATGCATATGATGTGATTGAAAACACCCTGGCTTGGGTCAGGTGAACTTTAGTCTTCAAGGTGATATCTTTGCTTTTCAACACTTTAAAGAGATCTTTTGCAGCAGATGTGCCAAATGCAATGCTTTGTTTGATTTCTTGACTGCTGGGTGTTGGGTGTTGATGTGGATCCAAGTAAAATGAAATCTTTGACAACGTCAATCTTTTCTCCATTTATCATGATATTGTTTATTAGTACAGTTGTGAGGATTTTTGGTTTCTTTATGTCGAGGTATAATCCATATTGAAGGCTGTGACCTATGATTTTTATCAATAAGTGCTTCAAGTCCTCCTCAAGCAAGGTTGTGCCATCTGCATATTGCAGGTTGTTAATGAGTCTTCCTTCAATTCTGATTCCCTTTCTTCTTCATGTAGTCCAGCGTCTCGGATTATTTGCTCAGCATACAGATTACATAAGTGTGGTGAAAGGTTACAACCCTGAAGTACACCTTTCCTGATTTTAAACCTTTCAGTATCCCTTTGTTCTGTTTGAATGACTGCCTCTTGATCTGGGTACAGGTTCTTCATGAGCACAATGAAGTGTTCTGGAATTCCCATTCTTTGCAATGTTATCCATAACTTGTTATAATCCACACAGTCAAATGCCTTTGCGTAGTCAACGAAACACAGGTAGACATCCTTTTGGTATTCTCTGCTTTCAGCCAGGGTCCATTTGACAACAGCAATGATATCCCTTGTTCCTCACCCTCTTTTGAATTTCTGGCAGCTCCCTGTCAATGTACTGTTACAACCGCTTTTGAATGATCTTCAGCAAAATTTTACTTGTGTGTGATATTAAAGGTATTGTTCGATAATTTCCACCTAAAAAAATTAGTAAAGAAAAAGAAAAATAATCAGTGTACTGATCTCATAGGAGGAGTGATGCCACATAGCAAAATAAGCAAACAGAAACTTAGCATCCCAAGGCCTCATTGAAAAAATGAACTGCATTTGATAGATGTGTAGTTGTGCTCATTTCAGTCTTAGCCATATGGAGCCAGAAATCCAACTAAAATAGTGCTGTTTCACACAATGATAGCTATGATATCTATGCATATGTATTAGAAATAAAGGATCTGACTTAAAGCTGAGTGGAAAAAATGGGGAATTAGAGTGTCCCTGTGAATTTATGTGAAAGAATTCACACCTTCCATGTGGGAGACCTGAGTTTAATGCTTGGCCAGTGGCAGCCACCACTCATCTGACAGTGGAGGCTTGCATGTTTTTATGATGCTGAATAGGTTTCAGTGGAGCTTCCAGACTAAGACAAACTAGCGAGAAATGCTTGAAAATCTACTTCTGAAAATCAGGTGACCAAAACCCTATGGCTCCCAATAGTCCAACCTGCAGCCAGTCATAAGGATGGCACAGGACCAGGCAGCATTTCATTAAGGTATGCATGGGGTCAGCAGGAATCAGGGGCCTACCTGACTGCAGTGAATAATGACAACAATTAGCTAATAAGTTTGCCTGTAACTGTTTCATAGATTCAGGCAGGCAACGTGAGAGTCATGGGTCAGAGATAAAGGACTGTAGTACTCACAGCATAGCAAGCAGCACAGCCTTCTGTTAGTGTTGGCTTCCCTTGTCCCCACAAGTCACTTGGGGCAATATGGAGGGGCCCAGATGGATGATACACAATTGGCGTGTTTGTGTTGGAGCTGTGGAATGAGTTTAGGAAATCTATCTCTTTTATAGTAGGTAGTAAGTAAGCCCACCCTATGCTGCAGGGTGACATCACCTCATCTCTTTGGGCTGCTCACTGCAAACACAACCCTGAGAAGTGACCTGAGTGAGGAGCAGTCAGGGCTCTGTGTCCTTGGTACACCTAGCAAGAATGTATAGATATTCTCAGGTACATCGCCTAGAGGATTACAGTGAGAAGTAGTCAAGCTCTGGGTAGAACTGGAAGGTAAAGCTAATAAGACTTGCTGGGGGCTTTGATTTGTGAGGCATTGTTCTATATGGTCAGTCTTTTATTATTTAATTATTTGAGGACAATTTTATCTGTAAATATTGGAAGTATCTTATATTCAGTCCCAGTGTACTGAGTGCACCTCATTCCATTCAAAGTTCAACTTCAAAGTGATATATTCAGGTCACAACATGCATGCAGATACCTCAAATAAAAGAACAGATTAATTAACTGAACACTTAATTTTATCAAAAGGTTTCTACCTGGTAAGACTTGAGAAAATTTATTTCATAAAACCTGGAAAAATTATGATGCAAAGTTTTTCTAACCAAAGAAAACACTGCTTTCTCTTTGAAAAAAGATATTTGTATCATTTTCTTCTGTTAAGATATCCACTTTCAAACTGTGCTTAGCATTTGTGCCAATTTCTTCCAGTTATACTTATCAGGGATTCAAGCATCCAGATTTACAAGACAATGCTTGCATTATCAGGGAAAATCTTTATCAAGGAACCAAATGTAGAAACTTCCCTTAAAGGTAATTAAAATAATATAGATTGCATGCAACATTTCAGCAAACCAAGGTATGTCTGAACTTCTTAAGCTGGTTTCTCAATCTATGTAATCTTTTTAGTCTTCTGAACTACAAATATACATAATCAATAAAGAATAATTAAAACTCATACTGCTAGAATATGATCAGTAGAAAGCCTAATTAATATACTCCACTGATAAATGTCGTACTGGTATGCCATTCCCTGGCACTGATTCTCAACACTGATTGGCCATTAGAATCACTGGAATACTGCAAAAAGAATACTAATGCTTAGGCCCCAATCCTAAAAATTCTGATTTCATTGGGTTAGAATGAGTTTGGGTATTTAGAATGAAAAAAAAAAAAAAAAAAACAGACAGACAAACACCAGCTCTGGTGGTGCAATGGTTAAGAGCTGGGCTGCTAATCGAAATGTTGACTGTTTGAACCCACCAGCCACCCGTCAGGAGAAAAGACCTGGCAATCTGCTTCTGTAAAGATTACAGCCTAGAAATCCCTATAAGGCAGTTCTACTCTGTCATATAGAATTGTGATGAGTTGAAATTGACTGAACTGCAACATGTTTCGTTTGGTTTTTCGGTTATGAGTAGGCATCGACTTGACACAGAACAACAATAACAGATTTTGCATTTGTGAGGATTCCAAAGGCTTACACAAACAAAAACACCATCCCAGAAACAAAAACAAACAAACAGAAACCTTCCTTAGGTGAAAGTAATGTTGAAACAGAATTGAGAACCAGTGCTCTCTTGAATTTCAAAATACAAGTCCCTCAAGTTCGACTGCTGCTACCGAGTGTACTATGTCACCAGATACATTAGAAATAATACGGTTCTCATAGACAGGCAGTCTTCAAATATCCCTAGTCTGTTTTTCTCTTTCTTTTCTTCTTGGAGCATTAATAATAATTCGTTTGGCTTTCTCTCTATTTCTCTCTGTGTGTCATAAAACATCCAAATCTAAACCCCTTTCCATGCAAATGACAGCATCTTCCAACTGTGAATAATGGGATCCAGATTCCTTCTAGCTGGGGGCTACTGTGTCACTTATGAAATTGCCTCCAACACCCCAATTACTTGGTCTGTGAGAATCCAAACCATCTTCAAAATTTCTACAGTTTCTCAGAGGACATGCATTCTCCTAGCCTCCTTGACTTCTTGGGCTTTTGTTGTCTCTGCCTGCCCCATGTCAATAGTAGCCTGAAACTCAGCCCTTCTTTGGTGTTAACACACACTTAATGTAAACGCTTTTTCAATACTTCACTGACAGTGTTGGCAACATGAGAGGAAGTTAAGGAGTATCACTCTAAGTTGTTTTTGTTGTGTGCCATCAAGTTGATTCCGACTCATAGTGACCCTATATGACGGAGTTGAACTGCCCCATAGGAATTTTAGGCAGTGATTTTTACAGGAGCAGATGGCCAGGTGTTTTCTCCCTCGGAGCCACTGGTGAGTTTGAACTGGAGACCCTTTTTTTAGTAGCCAAGTGCTTTAACCACTGTGCCACCAGGGCTCTTATCATTCTGCCAATTTTCCCTCAATATACATTCTCTCTTCCTTCTTTTTTAGTCACTCACCACTCCCTTCCCTCCCAAAGCATGTCTTTGTCTGGAAAGACATTCCTCTTCCTAAAAGAAATTATGATGACAGCTGTTGCAATAATATCAACTACATGAAGGAAATTTGAATAAGAACTGGTACACATTATCCCTTTATAGATACAAAGCAATTATCTTCTTTTCTTTGAAATACTGTGCTAAGACGAAATCTTATCTGTCTGTCCAAAAATGTTTTTCAGAATTTGAAAATAGAGCATTAAGAGGCAATAAATAAATTATGAAATTTTACTGTATAAACAAATTAGAGTCCTCTAGAGTTTTATTTTCTTTTTAACTCAACTTGATGTTGTTGCTTTTAGGTCCCATCAATCAGTTCTGACTCATAGCAATCCTATTCACAATAGAACGAAACACTGCCCTGTCCTGTTCCAGCCTCACAATTGTTGTTATGCTTGATCCCATTGTTGCAGCCACTGTGTCAATCCATCTCATTGAGGATTTTCCTCTTTTTTGCTGACTTTCTACTTTGCTAAGTGTGATGTCCCTTTCCAGACAGTGGTCTCTCTGATAACATATCCAAAGTATAGCATTCTGGCTATACTTCTTCCAAGACAGATTTGTTCGTTTTTCTAGCAGTCCAGAGTATATTCAGTAGTCTTCATCAACACCATAATCCAAAGGCATTAATTCTTGTTTGATCTTCCTTACTCATGTCTAGCTTTCACATGCATATGAGGCAATTGAAAACACCATGGCTTGGGTCAGGTGCATCTTAAACTTCAGGGTGACATCTTTGCTTTTAAATGCTTTAAAGAGGTTTTTTGCAGTAGATTTGCCCAATGCAATGGGTAGTTTGATTTCTTGACTGCTGCTTCCATGGATGTTGATTGTGTTGTTGCTGTTAGGTGCCATCGATTTGGTTCTGACTCATAGCAATCCTACGTACAACAGAACGAAACACTACCTGCTCCTGTGTCATCATCACAATCCTTGTTATGCTTGACCCCATTCTTGCATCCACTATGTCAATCCATCTTGTTGAGGGTCTTCCTCTTTTTCACTGGCCCTCTACTTTACCAAGCATGATGTCCTTCTCCAGGGACTGATCCCTCCTGATAACATGTCCAAAGTATGTGAGACACAGTCTCACCATCCTTGCTTCTAAAGAGCATTCTGGTTGTATTTCTTTCAAGACAGATCTGTTCATTCTTTTGGCAGTCCATGGTATATTCAATATTCTTTGCCAACACCACTGTTCAAAGGTGTCAATTCTTCTTTGGTCTTCCTTATTCATTGTCCAGCTTTTGTGTGCATATGAGGAAATCGAAAACATCATGGCTTGGGTCAGAATCTCCTTAGTCTTCAAGATAACATCTTTGCTTTTCAATAAAAGAGGTCTTTTGTAGCAGTTTTCCTCAAGCCAATGAGTCTTTTGATTTCTTGACTGTTGCTTCCATGGGTGTTGGTTGTGGATCCAAGTAAAATGAAATCCTTGACAACTTCAATCTTTTCTCCGTTTATCATGATATTGCTTATTCATCCAATCATGAGGATGTTTGTTTTTTTTATGTTGAGGTGTAATAATACACTCTGAAGGCTGTGGTCTTTGATCTTCATCACTAAATGCTTCAAGTCCTCTTCACTTTCAGCAAGCAAGGTGTGTTGTCTGCATATCACAGGTTGTTAAGGAACCTTCCTCCAATCCTGATGCTCCGTTCTTCACATAGTCAAGCTTCTCAGACTATTTGTTCAGCATACGGATTGAATAATTATGGTGAAAGGGTAGAACCTGAAGAACACCTTTCCTGACTTTAACCCATGCAATATCCCCTTCTTCTGTTCGAGTGACTGCCTCTTGATCTATGTACAGGTTCTTCATGAACACAGTTAAGTGTTTCAGAATTCCCATCCTTCACAACGTTATCCATAATCTGTTATGATCCACACAGTCAAATGCCTTTGCGTAGTTATTAAAACACAGGTAAGCATCTTTCTGGTAGTCTCTTGTTTCAGCCAGGATCCATCTGACATCAGCAATGATATCCCTTGTTCCATGTCCTGTTCTGAATCTGGCTTGAATTTCTGGCTGTTTCCTGTTGATATACTGCTGCAGCCAATTTGAATGACCTTCAGCAAAATTTTACTTGGGTGTGATATTAACAATATTGTTTGATAATTTCCGGATTTGGCTGGGTACCTTTCTTGGGAATAGGCATAAAGATGGATGATTGTGGATCCAAGCAAAATGAAATCCTCAACAACTTCAACCTTCTCACCATTTATGGTGATGTTGCTTATCGGTCCAGCTGTGAAGACTTTTGTTGTCTTTATGTTAAGATGTAATCCACACTGAAGGTAGTTGTCTTTGATTTTATTTCATGATGAAATAAAAATACCTTGAATTCAAGATGTAATAAAAATAAATGCCAATGCCAACAGTGTTGCCATTTCTGTAGGACTAAGCAGCATGGCCTATACCAGTTGAAGACATCTCTGGTTTCAGGGCTGTGGAAATAAACAAAGACCATCAAATGAAAACAAACTAAGGCTGTTTATTCAGAGCTTACTATAGCCCTTACTCTTGGCAGAGACTCAGGCAAGCAGGTGAGTGAAAAAGCTTTGCAATGAAAAATAGGAAGGCTTCAGGTACGCTTTGATTGGTGGCTGTTAGCACGGGGAAGCCAGAGTTGGGCTATATAGAAATGGAGCATCCTATGTGATTGGAGCCCTGGTAGTTCAGTGGTTAAGAGCTCGGCAGCTAAGCAAAAGGTCAGCAGTTTGAAATTACCAACTGCTCCTCAGAAACCCTGCGGGGAAGTTCTACTCTGTCCTATAAAGTGGGAATTGACTAGATGACAACAGGTTTGGACCTGCTGGGGACAATTGCTGTATAGGTCATGGTTTGACTTCCCAGGCTGGTTGCTACAGGTCATAGGTCAGAGTTTTATTTTAATATACGGTCTTACTGTTGTCCATTTGCATATTTAGTCTCTCAGTATTTTCTGTTTTCATGATTGCTTAGCTATTTTTTAAATTAAAATTCAGTGATTAATAGAATGAAAATAGTTAAGCCCCTGACTATTAGCCGAAAGGTTGGTGGTTTGAACCCACCCAGAGGCATCTTGGAAGACAGGCCTAGCGATCTACTTCCAAAAGGCCACTGCCATTGAAAACCCTATGGATCAAGGGTTTTCTACTCTGTACACATAAGGTCACCATGAGTGGGAATCAACTCTATGACAACTAACGACAACATTGTATGAAAGTAGAGTTGAGTAAATAAGAGATCCTATTTTACCTGAAAGGCTTCATTTATGCCATCAAATGTAAACCACTGGTAACGAATTACAGCATAAAAAACATAGGCCTGTGATAATGGTTATATTTGCTTACTTTTTTTAACTCCATCTTCTCTCAGGAAGAGGAAGATGTTTGCTCCCTCTCCCCATTAAATAAAGTCATGGCTTTTTGTCCTAAACAGCAGTTAGGCTGGAGTAATGGGAAGGATGAGCCTCTGGGGTCCACAAATGGTTATGTGAGTGGCTACTAACTGTAAGATTGGTGGTTTGAATCCACCCAGAAGCTGCTTGAAAGAAAGGTCTGGCAATATGCTCCTGAAAGTTCGCAGCCATGAAAACCCTACGGAGCATATAACGCACAGGGTTGCCATGAGCTGGAATTGACTCCATGGCAACTTTTTTTTTTTTTTTTTTTTTTAAGGGGAAGAGAAGAATTAGGGTGCTGGTGATAGGCTAGTGGTAAGGATGATGTTGACATTTATTTTAAGAGTTTGGCCTCAATGTGCAGATGTCCTAGTAGCCCTGGTGGCACAATGGGTAAGTGCTTAGCTGCTAGCCTAAAAGGTTGGCAGTTCGAACCCACCAGTGGCTTCGAGGGAGAAAAGACCTGATTATCTGGTTCCTGAATGATTATAGCCTAGGAAGCCTTATGTGGCAATTCTGCTCTGTCCTACAGGGTCACTATGAGTTGGAATTGACTTGATGGCACACAACAACAACAGCCAGGTTCAAATCTCAATTCAGCCACTTAATCTCTGTGTGATCTTGGACAAGTTGCTTCACCAATCTATGCCTCAGTTTCTTTATGTGTAAAATGAAGCTAATGATAGTGCCCACCTCAGGTAAATCTATGTAGTGTGCTTAGCATATTGTAAGAGCTAAATAAACATTAGCTATTATTATTGAGAAACTTCACTGACCAGGGTTGATACCAATTGGAATTTCAGTGTATGTGGGCAAGAGTCTAATACATAATGTCTCATCACTTCAGCAACTAATAATACCAATTAATTAAAGTGACACATTTTATTATCTCAGAGATGAAATGAAACCCCCTCTGTTACAGAAAATTCCCTCTCACCCATAGTTTCTACGGGAGATTCATCTACTTTAAATCAGAGAGAAAATTCTAAAGAAGATACCTGTTTTATCTTATATGCCATGTACGTCTTCATATTCACATACAATGAAAGTATGTCCTTCTTGTGTTTTCTATCCGCAAATATAGAAGATACTGTTACAGTCACATTTTACTGTGTGTTAAACATCTGGTGTCAACAGAAGAAACATGAAAAAAAAAATGTACTGTCAGAGTCAATAATTTAAAGTATGAACCAGCTCTTAAAATCATCTATAGTATATCGTACATAATTGGCCCTTGTGAATTTTTCTCCCTTTTGTTACTTAGTGAAGTTTATAACTAATTAAAAAATAAAAAAACTCCCTTGTATTACTTAGTGAAGTTTATAACTAGCTTAAAAAAATTAATCAGGCATATTGTTCTCACATGCAGAGCCCAGGTGGCACAGTGGTTAAGCGCTCAGCTGCTAACTGAAATGTTGGCAGTTAGAACCCACCAGCCGCTCTGCAGAAGAAAGATGCGGCAGTCTGCTTCCGTAAAGATTTACAGCCTTGGAAACCCTATGGGGCAGCTCTAAGCTGTCCCCCAGGGTTACTATGAGTTAAAATCAACTTGATCGCAGCGGGTTTGAGTTTTTCTTTTTCGGTTTATTGTTCTCACATCTGATGCTGTTTTGGGTAAACTATTTTTGAGGAGTTAAAAGAAAAAGCTTATTACAGTTGATTCTCATTATTCATAGTAATTAAAAAAAAAAAAGTAATTATGTTCCCTAAAATCATCATGAACACTGAATTAGAAAATACTGAACTGCTGTTCCTAGGGGAAATACAGGATTACGTTCCTGCAAGCCTCTGATCACAACATTTTTGTTGACTGATCAGTACATGACCTTGTTTTATGTATGCTTCCTTTTAAAGACAACTTATTTAATACGTATTGTTGATTCACTAATATTGAACTCACAGCCAACAGCACTATGACTCAAGCCTGAATGAAGTCTCTCTGGCACATGTTTTTCTCTGTCAGGCACATCACAGGCCTACTTATGTTTAGGAGTACTAGACAGCATGTCAGCACTATCTGTGGGGGCTGTTTTAAACAGAGAAATCATCAACAGAAAGCAAAAATATGTGAAAAACGTGGCACTAAAGTGACCAGGGAAAGGATACTTGTTTACACTACTAGAGCTGAAATAAGAAGGCAGAGCATCTTCTTGTTTTACCTCAGTTGGGAATGTGCACACTGGGCAACTCAGATTTTCAGTGTTGTGTACGGGTCCATGAGAGACTGTGAAAGTACCTCGAATATTGGTTTGGGGGTTACGAGTGAATTCTAGCAAGGAAGTGAATTCTTAAATATGAAATCCACCAATAATAAGGATCTAGCAGCATAGTGGTTAAGTGCTATGGCTGCTAACCAAGAGGTCGGCAGTTCAAATCAATGAGGTGCTCTTTGGAAACTCTACGGGGCAGTTCCACTCTGTCCTATAGTGTCGCTATAAGTCAGTATTGACTTGACGGCAGTGGGTTTGTGGTGGTTTACTATATTAACGTCACTGAACCAGTGTTAAACATCAACCTGATGGCTCCAAAATAATGCCCTCACAGGTGGGAAAGTTCCAGGGAACGTGGAGACATAAACTGTCATTAGGAACACACAGCAGTTTCAGCATTTGAGAGAAAGTGTATTGTTATATCACTGTATTTGACTTTGCTGAATAGTAACAGCGATCGGTTGTTGTTGTTAGGTGCTGTCGAGTTGGTGACTCATAACGGCCCTACAGGGCAGAGTAGAACTGCCATATAGGGTTTCCATGGAGTGGCTGGTGGATTTGAACTGCCAGCCTTTTGGTTAGCAGGTGCCACTATGCCACTGGGCTCCATGGTGATAGTAGATGGGTTAATCTCTAACCACCACTTTTGATGGATGGCAACTGCAGCCGCCTAAGCTCCACAGTGTGCAGACATAAGCTAGAACAATATTTGAAGTTTAGTAAGTTCTCAGACTTGCAGCCACCCCCTTACTTAAAACCAGTTCCAACTTTTGGCATTTGTATGCTGCATCTCATGTTCCGCACTGTAATCCTCTTTATTTTCTAGGATAGCATTAACCTCTACTGCGCTGTCACATTTTACTGTGCATTAAGCATCTGGTATCAACAGACCAAACAACATGGAAACCAGGATTATGCTGTCAGACTTAATAATTCAGAAATATTAACCAGCTCTCAATTTTCAGTAGCTTTTCACGTGTAATTGGCCCTTGATGTACATTTTGTACTTTCGTGTAACTCTCTGCACACCAGTATACGATAATAGTGCCTAATCTTTCATGTAACTAACAGAGTTAATTTGGCTAAATGAAATCGATTCATTAGCCATAGTAGTTCTTTGCCACATACATACACAAATTAGTTAAACACACACACATACCCTAAGAAACAGCTATTTTAAAATAATGCAACTTGCTTTTTATTGTGTGCAATAACAGATGAGAAAAACTAATTAGTCTTAAGGAAACTTGAGAAAGGTGAAAAGTGAACCATATTCAAGGAGACCTTGCCTGTGAAGTTAATGTCTATGGCTTAGTTCACTGCCAGCCTCAGTTTGAGACCATTTGCTCCCCTATTTAATTAGAACGTATTTCTCATCTGTTGCGACTCTTTTTAGCTGCAGTACTGCAGGACTGTTCAAGGTCTGTTTAGAATTGGTCTGAAACAGTTTAATTGCAGTTTAGAGAGTGTTATTACTAGTGGAGGACCAGTGTGTGGGATCTGGAACTGAAGCAGCAAGCACTGGCCAAAAGTTCTTTTTCTCAGAATATCCTTATTTGAGTATTTCAAGTTGAAAGACAGCCTACTGCCTTGACCCTAGTCAAACTTTTCTTCAAATATTTTAGTACTATTTTTAGATATTTAAAAATTACTTATTTTATTTTTGTTGTTGCTGAGTATCTTTCACTAATTTACATTAGCATTTTGCATGCTTTTGCCTTTTTCCCAGTCTTTGCTCCCAACTGCTGTTACATGTCATGGTCAATGTATTTGAGAGGAGTGGTTGCTTTTATCTCTGGTGGTTTTCTGCTGTTTATATTATTGAAACAATACAAACAAACTTGCTAAAAGCAAGTTCTATCTAAAAGGAGCCCTGGTGGTGTGATGGTTAAGCACTGGGGTACTAACCAAAAGACTGACAATTTGAACCCATCCAGCAGCTCCGTGAGAGAACGATCTGATGATCTGCTCCCATAAAGAGTACAGCTAGAAAGCCCAATGGAACAATTCCACTCTGTCACATAGGGCCACCATGAGTCAAAATCAACTCAACAGCACCTAACAACAACAACCCTTAAGAGCGAATGGGCACTGGGTGAGAAAGGAAGGTTTACAGAGTAGCAAAGTAAATGAACTCCAAAGCTCCTTCTCTTCGATATTCCTGAAGTGTTCAAAGCATTTTTGGTTGCTTTCTATTTCTCGGTTGTGTTCCAAATGTATAAGGTTTCCTAATATCTGAACTTCGGATAGGGTAGATGGACTATTTCTAGTAAAGAAAGACCTTTCAACAATCCGAAGATGAAATTAAGAAAACGATTCCATTCTTAACAGCTACAAAATGAATAAAACACTTAGGAATAAATTTAACAAAACAAGTGCAAAACTTATATTGTGAAAACTACAAAACACTTTTGAAAGAAATTAAAGAAGATCTAAATAAATGGAAAACATCTTATGTTCAAGTTGAAAGACTTAACATTGTTAGAATGGTAATGCTCTCCAAATTGATCTACAGCTCAAAGCAATCCCTAACAGAACCTGGTTGACTTCTTTGGAGAAATTAACAAGCTGATTTTAAAATTTGTGTGGTTTTGCAAGGAACTCCAAATAACCAAAATAATCCTGAAAGAGAAGAACACAGTCAGAGGACTCAAACTTCCTGATTTTAAAACTTACTATAAAATAATGGCGATGAACGCAGTATGGTACTGGCACAAGGATAGGCATAGAGATCAATAGACTAGAATGGACAGCCCAGAAATAAACCCATACAGATTTATTTTCTCTTTTTAGAAGCTCTGTTGCCATTCATGAACCAAAAATCACATAATAAATTTTAAGATTTCAGCATTTTACTCATAGATTTATGCACCAAGCACTAAGGCCAAAGATGAATAAATTTTTACCAACTTCTACAGTTTGAAACTGACCAGACATGCATCAGCATGCACTGATAATTACTGGTGACTGAAATGCGAAATTTGGAAACTAAGGAGAGGGATTAGTAGTTGGAAAATGTGTCGTTGGTGATAGAAACAATGCTGGAGATTACAGGATAGAATTTTGCAAGAGCAATGACTTATTCATTGCAAATACCTTTTTTTCAACAACATAAACAGTGACTATACCCATGGACCCCACCAGGTGGAATACACAGAAATCAAATTGGCTACATCTGTGGGAATAGACGATGGAAAAGTTCAATATCGTCAGTCAGAACAAGGCCAGGGGGCTGACTGTGAAACAGACAATCAGCTGCTCCTATGCAAGTTCACGTTGAAGCTGAAGAAAATTAGAACAAGTCCAGGAAAGCCAAAGTATGAACTCGAGTATATTCCATCTGAATTTAGAGACCATCTCAAGAATAGATTTGACGAGTTGAGCACTAATGACTGAAGACCAGACGAGTTGTGGAATGACTTCAAGGACATGATACATGAAGAAAGCAAAATGTCGTTGAAAAAACAAGGGAGAAAGAAAAGACCAAACTGGATATCAGGAGAGACTCTGAAACTTGCTCTTGAACATGGAATAGCTAAAGTGAACAGAAGAAATGAAGAAGTACGAGAGCTGAACGGGACATTTCTAAGGGTGGCTCAAGAAGACAAAATATTACAAAGACACATGCAAAGACCTGGAGATAGAAAACCAAAAGAGAAGAACACGCTTGGCATTTCTCAAACTGAAAGAACTGAAGAAAAAATTCAAGCCTCAAGTTGCAATACTGAAAGATTCTGTGGGCAAAATATTGAAAGACTCAGGAAACATCAAAAGAAGATGGAAGGAATACACAGAGGCACTGTACCAAAAAGAATTGGCTGAAGTTCAGTCATTTCAAGAGGTAGCATATGATTAAGAACCAATGGTACCGAAGGAAGAAGTCCAAGCTATACTGAAGACATTGGCAAAAAATAAAGCTCCAGGAATTGATGGAATACAAATTGAGATGTTTCAACAAAAGGATGGAGCGGTGGAAGTACTGACTCATCTATGCCAAGAAATTTGGAGGAGAGCTATCCGGCCAACCGACTGGAAGAGATCCCTATTTATGCCTCTTCCCAAGAAAGGTGATCCAACTGAAAGAGGAAATCATCAGACAATCACATTAATATCTTTGTTTTTCTCTTTCTTTAGTTTAAAAGAAGTATATTGATCTCTTCCTATGTGCTAAGGGACAGAAAGTACAAATACAAAGAAGACAAAGCCACTAACCTCAAGAAGTTGACAGACAATAGAAGAGATAGACATAATAACACGTATTTATAAACATAATCTAAATGTAGTGACAGACATACACACAAGTATTGGATAAAGTGAACCAAACTCGACCAGTGCAAAAGGCAATAAGGGATCAGGATAGGCTTCCTGAAGGAGGAATCTAACAGGAGAAGTAGGTAAATATAGCTGAAGGGCTCTAGGTAGGGCAGAAACAGAGTGTGAAAGAATGAGATGTGTACAGAGAACTACAAATGTAAGTGTAAATGTGAAGCATGAACCAGGAAGCAAAGGCAAGACATGAGATCGCATCATGTAGACCTTTGTGTGCCAGGTTAAGGAGTTTAAAGCTGACTCTACAGACAGATGAGTAGTTTAAAGTTTTCATCAGGGTAGCAAGCTGTCAGATTTTCATTGTAGGTAAAACACTCTGACATTTGTGTGGAGCTGAAAGTGACAAGAATTTTGAGAATAAGATGGAGGAAAGGATACTGAATAGGAGAATTTAGGTGAGAAAAGATGAAGATCCGAATTAAGACAGTGTTAAATTTGTACCTCGATATACTCTCACTGCGGCACACATGAAAAGACATATGCACAAGTTTAGTTTGTGCAACACTATTTATAACAGTACAGTCCCTTAAGCTCTCAGTTACTAGCAGAGAGTTTGGAGGTTTGAATCAACCAGAGGCTCCATGGAAGAAAGGCGTGGTGATCTATTTCCAAAAAGTCAGCCCTTGAAAATCCTATGGAGCACAATTCTACTCTGACACACATTGGGTCTTCATGAATCAGAATTGACTCAACTACAACTTTTTTTTTTTTTTTTTCTGTAAGATTGGAAACAACCATAGTGTTTTATTTAATGCACAGATGTCAAGATGTGGAATCTTGGTAACTGCGATGTGGATATATGGGAGTAGTTGGAGGAGTCAGAAAATCTGATTTCTTCAGGACTCTTCCCACCATCTCATATTAGGATGTAGTCTAAGGAAATGGTCAATATTTAAAAGCAGATTAGCCTCATCATTTTAGTCTGTTCTTCTCTGCTCATAGTCACTAGAGTCATTTGCTATAAACTAAGAATAAGGCAAATATATTGACTATCACCACGATTATTAAATCTTACTCTGAACGTTCTAGCCAATATAACAAGACAAGAAAAATTGTATAATGCTCGTACACCCTGGAAATTAGTTGATAAATGCCTATTATTATTTTTCTTCTGGAAAAACATAAGGGAATCAACTGAAAAACCTACTAGTATTCAATAATGAGTATTCAATAATGTGGTAGATTATGAATTGTAAAAATATTGAATTTTCTGTATACTAGAAAAATCCACTTAAAAATAATGGGAAATAATTCTAGTCCTAACACCAAGCCAAATACAAAATATTTAAGACTAAGTTAACATGGATGTGTAGAAATTATGTGAGGAAAATTGAAAAATTTTATTAGCAAGGTAAATACAGAGTTGAATAAATTGAATAAAATACAGTTTCTGAATTAGAATATTTACTTTTTTTTAATATGTGAAGTCTACCCTAAATTGATCATAAGCTCATTCAATCCTAGTAAAATACCAATGAAGAAGTTTTTAGGATATGATGTAATTATTCTTACTTTTTTTGGTAAGCAAAATCATGCCCCAAATTATCAAGAAATTTTTCAAAATAAGGGCCGATAAAGGGACTTGCCTTAACAAATAGTAGCAATTACTATCAAGCAGTAACAGTGTCATCTTTTTTTTTTTTTTTGCTATGGATGGCCAAGATTTTTAAAAAATCTGGTATTTATATACTCATAAAAACTGATCATAAACTGAGACAAGTCAATAATATAGACTAGAGCTGTATTTTAAACTAGGACTGTAAGTTGCATAAAAGTAGAAATCAGAATAAATAAATTCTGTGGGCAAATTAATCTGGCGAATTTTGAGAAAAATAAAGTTAAACCTGTTTCTTTACTGCTAAGACTTTAATAGATTCATATACATAGTGAATTTTTAAACAGAGCCATTACATACAATAGTTCTCAGATTTATTTGATCTCAGAATCTTTTTAAAAATACATAGGGCAAGATAAATACTCTTCTTAACAATTACTGAAAAGTTGAATGAGAAGTAGGCACACATTTGTATAATTTAAAGTTCTAGAAAGAGATACCTCAATTCATTTGAGAAAGAATAGATTCAGCAAGTGGAATTTAGACACCTGGGTTAAATTTGGAAATAAACATCATAAATATTAAGATTTAAATTTAAAAATTAAAACCAAAAAGTAGTAGAAGACACTAAACTTTGAATACATACCGCCAAGGTAGATGTCACAGTTCCTATAGCTCAACCTCCCTGGGCCCAGAAGTGACTTTACTGAGAGAATAAGAGAAAATTTATTGAGAGAATAAAAGATTCTGGATAAATGTTCAACCTCCTTAAATTATGTAAACTAAATGGACACAGAATTTTTCACTCATGAGATTGACCATGATTAAAAACACATTATCTAATATTCATATAAGGAACCCTGGTGGCACAGTGGTTAAAGTGATGGACTGCTAACTGAAAGGTCGGCAGTTTGAAATCTCTAGTTGCTCTTTGGGAGATGTGGCAGCCTGCTTACGTAGAGATTTACAGCCTTTGGAAACCCTATGGGGTCACTATGCGTAGGGATCAACTCGACAGCAATGGGTTACCGTTCATATACTCATAAAAACTGATCACAAACTGAGGTCGCATTTCCTTTTTACACCTGGACTCATATCCCAAGAGCTCCCATCTTGATTAACTGCAAGAAATTCAGTCTTACACTAGGGTTCTCTGCCCACGACTCTCTGGGAATACCCAGGTAATGCTTACAGGCTTGGGGGATTGGTTCCGGTGGCCACTTGTCCCCAGCCAGCAATCTTGCTCTGGACCACTGCTCCAAACTCTTGGTCCCCTTAAGCCACTTTATTCCAAGTGAGGAAATAACCAAACCCAGTGCCGTCGAGTCGATTCCGACTGATAGCAACCCTATAGGATAGAGTAGAACTGCCCCATAGAGTTTCCAAGCAGCGCCTGGCAGATTTGAACTGCTGACTCTTTGGTTAGTAGCCGTAATACTTAACCACTAGGCCACCAGGGTTTAATAATAAAAAAAAAAAAAAATTGCTTTTTTTTTTTTTAGGCTACCTTTAATTCTCCATGACTCAGGTGATAACAAAGTATTAACTAGGTATATTGAAGACAGGGAAGTAACCGATGAGTATTACAGAGTATTACACAGAAAACATGTAAACATTCCCTAGTAGATAAGACTCTGTAAGAGTGCGGAGACCTGACCTCTCTACCGGGAGCAGCCTAGGTGGCTTCTCTCCTTAATCTTGGGTATGTCACCATGTCTCCAAGTGCTGGGGTCTCTGCCAACAGGAGTACCCTGGACGTGTCTCTCCTATTTAAAGACAGGGAGGATAGAATCTTTTCTTTATTTCATATTTACGTAATCAAATAGCCAATTAATTTTTTTCTTAGAAAAAAAGAACAGCCATTTCTCAAAGGTACTTGATGCCATACTTCAGTTCAGTTGACTAAGTTCATATCTATATTATTTACGAAAGGAAGTCCACTGTGATGGCTGAGAGTATGAGCTGGAATCGTGACTTTGCCTCTTATAAGTTACCTTGAACAGTACACATAATTTCTCTGAGTTTTCTTTTTCATTTCTGTGAAATAGGATTAATAACATCTACCTCTTGAGCTGGAAAACAGAAGACCGAGGATCCAACTCAGCTGTGGTGCCAAGTCTAGTTACTTCCTTTTCGCTTTTAGGCACTATGTAGCTCTTCTAGAAAGAGATTCCTTTAATTATATAAGGATGTCCTCTGGCGCAAAATTTCTTTTTAATGATTCAGTTCATTTCCACAAGAAGGCTACTAAATAGAAATCTGCCCTCCTTTATTTAGGATATTGATTTATTATCTTTTCATATATAAAATAATACTAATTCAGAAACCAGGATGACTTCTCCCAAAAACATTGTTTGCCTCGGGACTGCACGTTGGGTTAGTACAATATAGGCACAATTTCAAATGTCAAGTTTCTAGTTGATGAGGTAACTTTTGATTTTAGATATTTGACTGTGCTTTTGGAATTTTTTTTTTCTTCTTTCCTTCCTAGTGAGTAGATCCAACCAAGAATCCATAAGAAAGTTGATTTTAAAACATCCTGGGATGATTGTATGTGTTAATTTTCATTAGTCCCAAAACAATGTGGAATGGATTCTATACGGAAAATATTAAAAGACTCAGGAAGCATCAAAAGAAGATGGAAGGAATATACAGAGTCACTACGCCAAAAAGAATTGGTGGATGTCCAACCACTTCAGGAGGTAGTGTATGATCAAGAACCGACTGAAGGTAGGAAGCCTAAGCTGCACTGAAGGCATTGGTGAAAAACAAGGCTCCAGGAATTGATGGAACACCAATTAAGATGTTTCAACAAACAGTTGCAGTGCTGGAGGTGCTCACTCATCTGTGCCAAGAAATTTGGAAGACAGCTACCTGGCCAACTGACTGGAAGAGATCCATGTTTATGCCTATTCCCAAGAAAGGCGATCCCATGGAATGTGAAATTTATCGAACACTATCATTAATATCACCCATAAGTAAAATTTTGCTGAAAATCACTCAAAAGCGACTGCGGCGGTACGTTGACAGGGAACTGCCAGAAATTCAAGGTGGATTCAGAAGAGGATTTGGAACCAGGGATATCATTGCTGATGTCAGATGAATCCTGTGGACTAACTCTACGGCCAGTTCCATAGTCTTATTCACTTTCCCATTTACTTAACAATACTATTCAGACATTCATATTTGCAGATAGATATTTGATAACATTTACGAAATCAGCAAAAAGAATAATTAGAGGAGAATTTTAATGAAAACATAACTCCTAGGGCAATTTTCAGCAACATTAAATCAAATGATTTGTTTTTTTTTTTTTTTTGCTTGTCTTATTTCAGCTAGAGACTAGATAAATCCAACGAACGTTTAGCTGTGTGTTTTCCCTAAGTATTGTTAACCAATTCAATCTCCAGCAAAATATAATACAATGTGTAAATATGGCACAAGTCCTTTTAGCCTAGCAAATTTTCAGATAAGGACATTTTCTGTTTCTGAGGGACGACAAGTGTTTTTGATACCCTTATAAAGAGAGCTAGAATGTTCTCTTTAGTGTACTCATACTGCAGTTCATCGTGGATCATTGTACTGTACTCTAAGGCCTTTCCACATCTGGATGAGGGTGGGTGGAGAGTGATGACAACTCTAGGGCCCTTTTCTGTCTTTCCCCTTTTTATACCTTTTTCTTTTTTAAGGGCCACACAGATGTAACTGTAAAATCTTCATTCTAATGAGAGAGCCGAGAGCTTGGGAGAACCCACCTGGAAAATCCTCTTATGTTTTTATATCCTTCCCGCTTTTTTATAGAAAGCTCATCAAGCTTATAGGTTAGGGAGAACTTAAATGGAAGCAACAGAGAACTAAAAACGGGAAAAACAGGCCAATGACAAATCATAATAAAAATAGTAGTTGAGAAGAAAAAATGGAATAAAAAATATCTAGTAATAGTGTGCATGTCTCTGGAATAATTGGTAATAATTCTTCCAGTGGAAGAATCTGTGATCCATTTTAAAAATAATTTCATGGTGAGATTTACTTTTCCTAGGTGTTTAGAACTTCTGTCTTGGCAATCACAGGACAGACTTTTTGTTCTCAATGATATATCATTAAGGAATAAATGACGAAACCTACAGGGAAATTACTGGTGTTCATAATCCACGGGACAGAAAAAACAGTATTTTGTGGGATTCTTTCTCCCCAACTTGGCTGTAGAATGCTATGTATATTCTTTTTCTTTCTTTCTTTCTTTTTTATAAATCCTAAGTATAGAAAATCTGAGTTACTATCTGCTGGCTAAGCTTAGGAAAGTACTGAAAAAGTACTTAAAAAAAGATAAGATTTAAACCTGGGTCCACTACTAGGTTTAAGAGACCTATAAAATATTTTAATTAATTAATTAATTTCTTCTCTAACACAGTGGTTAAGAACAAGGGTTTTCATGTTGGAATGTCTGGTATGAACCTTGCTTTGTCACTTCCTAGCTCCTGACAAGAAGATGTGTAACTTTTCTGGCTCCAGTTTCCTCTTTCATAAAAGGGATATAACAATAGTAACTACTTCAAAACATTGCTGTGAGGATTAAATTAGCTTTGCTTTTTTTTTTTTTTTTGCTTAGAAAAATAAGGAGCCATGGTAGTACAGTGGTTAAGCAGTGGGCTGTTAACTGAAAGGTCAGATGGTTCTAACCTACCACCTAACAATTATTGTTCTTAGGTGCCGTCGAGTTGGCTCTGATTCCTGGTGACCCCATGTACAATATAATGAAACACTGCCCGGTCCTGCACCATCCTCACAATTGTTATACTTGAGCTCATTGTTGCAGTCACTGTGAGGATCAGTTTCATTGAGGGTCTTCCTCTTTTTAGCTGAACCTCTACCAAGCATGGTGTCCTCCTCCAGGGACTGATCCTTCCTAATAACATGTCCAAAGTATGTGGGACTTAATCTTTCCATCCTTGCTTCTAAGGAGCATTTTGGTTGTACTTCCTCCAAGACAGATTTGTTTGCCAACGCCACAATTCAAAAGCGTCAATTCTTCAGTCTGCGTTATTCGTTGTCCAGCTTTTGCATGCATATGAGGCAATTGAAAATACTATAGCTTGGGTCAGATGTGCCTTAGTCTTCAAAGTGACATCTTTGCTTTTCGACGCTTTGAAGAGATCTTTTGCAGCAGATTTACCCAATGCAATGCACCTTCTGATTTCTTGACTGCTGCTTCCATGGTTGTTAATTGTGGATCCAAGTAAAATGAAATGCTTGACAACTTCAATCTTTTCTCCATTAATCATGATGTTGTTTATTGGTCCAGTTGTGAGGATTTTTGTTTTCTTTATGTTGAGCTGTAATCCATACTGAAGGCTGTGGTCTTTGATCTTTATTAGTAAGTGCTTCAAGTCCTCTTCACTTTCAGCAAGCAAGGTTGTGTCATCTGCATATTACAGGTTGTGAAGTCTTCCTGCAATCCTGATGCCCGGTCCAGCATCTCAGATTATGTGCTGAGCATACAGGTTGAACAGGTATGATGAAAGAATACAACCCCGATGCACAACTTTCCTGATTTTAAACCACACAGTATCTCCTTGTTTTGTTTGAAGGACTGCCTCTTGATTCATGGACAGATTCCTCATGAACACAATTAAGTTTTCTGGAATTCCCATTCTTTGCAATGTTATCCATAATTTGTTATGATCTACACAGTCAAATGCCTTTACATAGTCAATAAAACACAAATAAACAACTTTCTGGGATTCTCTGCTTTCAGCCAGGATTGATCTGACATCAGCAATGATATCCCTGGTTCCAAATCCTCTTCTGAATCCACCTTGAATTTCTGGCAGTTCCCTGTCAATGTACTGCTGCAGTCGCTTTTGAATGATCTTCAGCAAAATTTTACTTATGGGTGATATTAATGACAGTATTCGATAAATTCTGCATTCCATGGGATCACCTTTTTTGGGAATAGGCATAAATACTGATCTCTTCCAGTCAGTTGGCCAGGTAGCTGTCTTCCAAATTTCTTGGCATAGATGAGTGGCCATTTCCAGCCCTGCATCTGTTTGTTGAAACATCTCAATTGATATTCGTTCAATTCCTGGAAACTTGTTTTTCATCAATGCCTTCAGAGCAGCTTAGACTTCCTTTGTTCTGTCAGTTCTTGCTCATTCGATACCTCCTGAAGTGGTTGAACATCCACCAATTCTTTTTGGCATTGTGACTCTGTATATTCCTTCCATCTCGTTTTGATGCTTCCTGAGTCTTTTAATATTTACCCTGTAGAATTCTTCAATATTGCAACTTCAGGCTTGAGTTTTTTCTTCAGGTCTTTCATCTTGAGAAATGTTGAGACTGTTCTTCCCTTTTGGTTTTCTATCTCTAGGCCTTTGCACATGTTCTTATAATACTTTGTTTCCTCAAGCTGCCCTTTGAAATCTTCTGTTCAGTTCTTTTACTTCAACATTTCTTCCATTTGCTTTAGCAACTTGAAGTTCAAGAGCAAGTTTCGGAGTCTCTTCTGACATCCGTTTGGGCTTTTCTTTCTTTCCTGTCTTTTTAATGATCTCTCGCTTTCTTCACATGTGATGTCCTTGCATAACTCGTCTGGTCTTTAGTCATTTGTGTTCAACTTGTCTTATCTATTCTTGAGATGGTCTCTGAATTCAGATGGGATATATTCAAGGTCGTACTTTGACTCTGGTGAACTTGTTCTAATTTTCTTCAGTTTCACCTTGAACCTGCATATGAGCAATTGATAGTCTGTTCCACAGTTGGCCCCTGGCCTTGATCTCACTGATGTTATTGAGTTTTTCCATGGTGTCTTTCCACAGATATAGTCGATTTGATTCCTGTGTATTCCATATGATGAGGTCCACGTGTATAGTCACCGTTTATGTTGGTGAAAAAAGGTATTTGCAATGAAGAAGTCGTTGGTCTTACAAAATTCTATCATTTTGTAAGACCAATGACTTCTTTGATCTCTGGCATCATTTCTATCACCAAGGCCATATTTTCCAACTACTGACTCTTCTTTGTTTCCAACTTTGGCATTCCAATCACCAGTAATTGTCAATGCATCCTGACTGCATGTTTGATCAGTTTCAGACTGCAGAAGTTGGTGAAAATCTTTAGTTTCTTCATCTTTGGCCTTAGTTGTTGGTGTGTAAATTTGAATAATAGTCATTTTAACTGGTCTTCCTTGTAGGTGTGTGGACATTATCCTATCACTGACAGTGTTATACTTCAGGATAGATCTTGAAATATTCTTTTTGATGATGAATGCAACACCATTCCTTTTCACACGGTCATTGCCAGCAGAGTAGACCATATGATTGTCTGATTCAAAATGGCCAATACCAGTCCATTTCAGCTCACTAATGCATAAGTTATCGATGTTTATGTGTTCCATTTCATTTTTGGAGATTTCCAATTTTCCTACATTCGTACTTGTGCATTCTACATTCTGATTATTAATGGATGTTTACAGCTTTTTCTTCTCATTTTGAGTCATGCCACATCAGCAAATGAAGGCCCCAAGAGCTTTAGTCAGGGCATGTCATTAAGGTGGACTTTACTTTGAGGAGGCAGCTCTTCCCCAGTTGTCTTTTGAGTGTCTTCCAACCTGAGGGGTTCATCTTCCGGCACTAGACCAGACAATGCTCCACTGCTATTCAAAAGATTTTCAATGGCTAAGTCTTTTCAGAAGTTGATTGCTGGGTCCTTCTTCCTAGTCTGTCTTAGTCTGGAAGCTTAGTTGAAACCTGTCCACTGTGGGCTACCCCGCTGGTACTTGAACACCGGTGGCGTAGCTTCTAGTATCACAGTGATACAAAAGCCCTTACAGTATGACAAACTGACAGACACTTGAGGGATTTTGCAATTCATAAGCATTTAGTTAAGGCTAGGTGATAAATATAAATGTTATTATTATTGGTACTATAAGGCATTGATGGTTCAGTGGTAGAATTCATGCCTTCCGTGTGAGAAACCTGGGTTCAATTCCCGGCCAATGCACCTCATGCAGAGCCACCACCCATCTGTCAGTTGAGGCTTGTGTGTCGCTATGGTGCTGAGCAGGTTGCAGGGCAGCTTCCAGACTAAGACAACTAAGATTGAGTAGAAAGAAAAGCCTGGTGATCTACTTCCAAAAATTAGCCAGTGAAAGCACTATAGATTGCAATGGACAATCCCAACTGATCATGGGGATGGCAGAGGATTGTGCAGTGTTTCATTCCATTGTGTATGGGGTCACCATGAGTTGGGGCACACTCCACAACAGCAACAATACAACAGCAATAACAACCACACTTATCATTACTATTGGCTAATTATTGTTACTATTAGCTATTTGTAAAAAATATATATATTTTGCTGGACCTTCTGCTAGGTGGTAATAAAACATGACTCAGATGAATGTCCTTATTTTGTACTTTCTTGGAGTTCGGTGGGGGCCAGAGGTTCTTATCCAGGAGTCCATGGCTGAGTGTCAGAGAGTCCATGCATTCTATGCAGAATTGTGGACAAGAATTTTTTTTGGGCGAGGAGATGATTTCCAGCTTTATTAGATTACCTTGGAACCAGTGATCCTAAAGTAATGAAGGTCCACTGGTCTACATAGAAATTTCCACAACAGATTACAAAGGGACATGTGAGCCTCCATCTCATCTGGACCAAGAAGGAGGGAGATGCTGAATGGCCTCAGGCATCAGGGAAAATTAAGGACCCTTTAGAGCTCAAGTACCATTTTATCACCAAATACTTTCCACTTCCTTACTTTCTTGGGAAAAGCCCCATCATGTTTTTAATACTAGGTGTGCATGTACACACATATCCACACCTATGACAACCAAAGAGGCTTTGATGCAAAACAATTCAACAGAAGTGATATTTTCACTTTTGTAACAAAGATTTTTCCAAATCCTTTTCCCAGCAACACTTAATGTTTTCATCAGCCTGCAAATGATCTGATGACATGTTGTTCTCCTGCAACCAGACTGTGAGTTCCCAAGGGGCAGGGCCTGAGTAGTAGCAACCTTTGTACCCCAGCATCCAGCACAGGGCCCTGCACACAGTAAATGGTCAGTGTAGTTTTCAGTTCTTAATTGAGCTTTGACTGAACTGTACTAAAGTTTACCAACACAGATACGCATTCCTTATCAAGGAAGCAGGGTTCACCTGTGAAATATTTTGCTTTCTGTGTTGCCAGGACCAAACCCACTGAGACACACTTAGTTTAAAATGACTAATTAGCAGCTAATGATTTTGATTTGATTTTTTTTTTTTTAATTCTCTAGTTGCCATTTGACTATAAACAATGAGAAAATGACAAATTGAAATCAAACGACTGGTATGGTAGGTTAAAGAAAAAGGGAGGGTCTCGATGCCATTCCAGGAAAGAGCGGTAGTCAGCAGGAAAAGGGGGGGATGAGAGGTGAGAAGCTGCCATTTGAGTAACCGTGTCACTGCCCGTAGCTATGAATCACTGATAGAGCATGTGGCAACTCAGGATTTTTGTGATTTCAGTCTGTGCACCACACTAGCCTTGTAATGAAGCATTCCTTCATGGAACTGATTACCATTGCGGTTTATGTACCCACTTCCCAAGCAGTCACAATCATAGATCGTGTCCTGAAGGATTTCCCAACGGTCACCACCAGCCGTAGGTTTCCACAACCCAAGCAATTTTAAGATATGCCAGGACAGTGTTTTTGTTTTATTTTATACAAAATTTACTTTTCCTTTACAATGCTATACAAAAAACAGGGATACGAAATAAACCCCCGAAATCTTCCTACAACCCTGAACTGGGGGTTGGAGAGGTGCTTTGTACTTGCTCAGATAGAGAAGAGGAGAGCCAGCTCCTCCTCACCATAGGTGTCAGGTGCCCTCTGTTAGTGCTATGGATGTGGGACACTGAAGGTTGTAGTGAACATGAATCCACGGCCAGAGCTCCCTGGTTTAAGAGGTCTAAACAGCTGGGAGCCAATATTCCCTGTGTTCTGCCTTAATGTAAAGCCTTGATATGGCACTGGGATGTTTCTTCAAGTCTCGACTGTCTGGTATCTTCATTGTGACTTCCTTAATTCAGGCCCCTGCCACGTCTTGCCTGGTGTAAGCATCAAGCCCCATATTGACTTCCCTCATTACCCCTGAGTGGTCTGCTACCTCTGTGCACCCCCCTTACCTCCCAAGTCCACAATCGTCCCGGCTACACAAAACTACATTTGTTGTAGTTAGCTGCCACGGAGTCGGCCCCTGACTCATGGGCAAAGTTCCTTTTGGAAGGAGGTTGCTGGGCCTTTCTTCCTAGTCCGTCTTAGTCTGGAAGCTCCGCTGAAATGTACTCAGCATCACAGCAGACTCTGATGCCCCACTGACAGACAGGTGGTGACTGCACCTGAGGTGCATTGTCTGGGAATGGAATCCAGGTCCTGTATGGAAGGAGAGAATTCTACCACGGAACCAGCACTGCCCCCAAATTACATTTAGCTGTCCTTGATCTCTCTGTCCTCAGGATCTCTATGCACGCTGTTTTTTCTGCCTAGAATATTCTCCTTCCCTCTTCATCTTACAGCCCAACCCCTCTAGACCTCCCTTCTTCCCCCAAACACTTTCTCACGTCTTGGTTAGTGCCCCTTGTAGGCACTTCTATAGCTCTATGGGCCATCCTCAACACAGCCCTCATAACCCTATGATCTAATTGTTCACCAGACAGCAGACTCATGAGGCAATAAAGTGTGGGTCTTGTTAATCAATACATCCTGAGTCCCTTGCACACATCCTGATCCAGTAGGGTCTCAATAATTATGCCATAAATGAATAAACGAATGTGTCAAGGTTCAAGAATGTGTTTGCTATAACTGTCCTATCCGTTTTTGTGTTCACGGATCAAAACTCTCATGGCTTCTAAAGACATCGCTCTTTTGATACAAGTTTTTTTTCCAAATGAGACTAGAGAAAAAACTTTAATTTGATTAAAATAGTATCAAAAAACTTATAAGCCTCTTTCTACCGTTAGGATAAGAGAGAGGGGACATCAGAGTGCTCAGTAAGTAGGGTAACCCTGTATCCTGCTTATTCCTGTTGTTTTGGTGTAATTATTTTATTTCAATTTTTATTTCTTGTACTTTAGATGAAGGTTTACAGAACAAACTAGTTTCTCATTAAACAGTTAGTATACACGTTGTTCTATGACACTGGCTAACAACCCCACAACATGTCAACACTCTCCCTTCTCAACACTGAGTTCTCTATTACCAGCTTTCCTGTTCCCTCCTGCCTTCCAGTCCATGCCCCAGGGCTGGTGCACCCCTTTAGTCTTATTTTGTTCCATGGGTCTGTTCAATCTTTGGCTGAAGGATGAACCTCAGGTGTGACCTCATTACTGAGCTGAAAGGGTGTCTGGGAGCCATACTCTCGGGGTTTCTCCAGTCTCTGTCAGGCCAGCAAGTCTGGTCTTTCTTTTTGAGTTAGAATTTTGTTCTACGTTTTTCACCAGCTCTGTCTGGGACCCACTATTATGATCCTTGTCAGAGCAGTCAGTGGTGGTAGCCAGCCACCATCTCCGTGTACTGGACTCAGGCTGGTGGAGGCCTTGGTAGATGTGGTCCATTAGTCCTTTGAACTAATATTTTCTTGTATCTTTAGTTTTCTTCATTCTTCCTTGCTCCCAAAGGGGTGAGACAGGTGGAGTATCCTACATGGCCGCTCACAGGTTTTTAAGACCTCAGACGCTACTCACCAAAGTAGAATGTAGAACATTTTCTTTATAAGCTATATTATGCCAGTTGAGCTAGATATTCCCCGAGATCATGGTCCCCATAGCCCTCAGCCCAGCAATTTGGTCCCTCAGGGAGTTTGGATGTGCCCACGGGCCTACCATGACCTTGCCTTGTACAGGTTATGCTGGCTTCCCCAGTATTGTGTACTGTCTTACCCTTCACCAAAGATTCCACTTATCTATTGTCTATTAAGTGTTTTTCCATCCCCACACCCACTCCCTCATAACCACCAAAGATTCTTTCTTTTTTTATGTAATCCTTTTCATGACTATTTACAGTAGTGGTCTCATACAATATTTGCCCTTTTGTGATTGACTTATTTCACTCAGCATAATGCCCTCCAGATTCATCCATGCTATGAGATGCTTCACAGATTCATCATTGTTCTTTATCGTTGAGTAATACTCCATTGTGCATATGTACCACAGTTTGTTTATCCATTCATCTGTTGATGGGCATCTAGGTTGTTTCCATCTTTTTTTGCTATTGTGAACAATGCTGCAATGAACGTGGGTGTGCATATGTCTATTCTTGTGATGGTTCTTATTTCTTTAGGACATATTCCTAAGAGTGGGATTGCTGGATCATAAGGTTATTTCTAACATTCTGAGGAAGCACCATATCGTTTTCCAAAATAGTTGTATCATTTTGCATTCCCACCAGCAGTATGTAAGAGTCTCAATCTCCCTGCAACCTCTCCAACATTTGTTATTTCCTTTTTTATTGTTTTATTGTAAGGTCTACCTGCTCTTTCTGCCTTGATTCCATTGGATACTACTGTGTCTGGGTTTCTGTTCATTGTAACCGAAGTTGCCAAGATGTAGGCGGCTAAAATTCACGCTGGTTCATCTTGACACTTGTTGGCAGACCCAAGTTTGCCAATAAGGTTATTCAACATTTACTATCATTCTTAAGTCCATCCTTCCCTTCCTCCTTTCCAAGGTTACTTATAAAAACAGAACTATTTCTGGGCGGGGGGGGGGCGGTGGGGGATCTTGATTTTAGCAGCAAACGTCTCAGAGAGGTTTCATTGATAACTAATTGAAAGGGAAGTTCCTTGGGTGTAGCTCACAGGGTAGATAGCTTCATATGGCTTTGAGAAAAGGGGAGAGGGGCTCAGCCACAGGTTGAACTTGGATGATTTCTTGCTTCTGCTATGGTCGGCCTTGACTTAGCTTTTGAAAGAGGCAATTCTGTAAAGGAGAAAGTAACCAAAATTAAGGTTCGGAATGACCTTAACATGCTAATAATCTGTCTTAGTTCTCCTTTTTAGTCATGTGATTAATCCAGACATGAACTTAATAATCTTATATGTAAATTCACATGGGAAAACAGAACAACCTAATTAGTTACGGTCATTTCTGAATTTTTTTCAGCAGGGTTGTTCTGGCATCTCCATGGAGAATCAGTCCTCAGATGGAAATATTTCTTACTTTCTTTGAAAATGGAATTGGAAAATGTAAGATGTTCCCTAATTCAGGACTCTTTGATCTCCTGGCCTCTTAATTAATGTTTTGGGTCAGGAAAATTTCTTCTCTTAATGTTTGTCATGGAATCAAAGAAAACTTCAAAAATAAATCATTCTCTCGAAGAAAAATAAATGGACTTTTTTTGATTAAACCCAGAACCAAACCCAGTGCCATCGAGTTGATTCCGACTCATAGTGACCCTATAGGACAGAGTAGAACTGCCCCATAGAGTTTCCAAGGAGCGCCTGGTGGATTCGAAGCCATAGCACTTAGCCACTACGCCACCAGGGTTTCCTTTTTTTGATTAGTCATTGTAATATCATAGACTCATAGCACTTAGAGACAAACTGGACTAAGTGTCTTCACTTTTTGAAATGAGAAAATTAGAAACTTAGAAATAGAATTTATAGTCTTGTGATCCTCCTGTCAATGCTCTTTAGTATTATTTTAAACATATTTATTAACTATTGAAAAGATTCTAATATAATACAGTAGATTCTCAGTCTTTGTAGCCTCTAGGGAACAAGTGAGGCACCTTTCATACTGACTTGAGGACTGTGCCAACAGTGATACAAGCTCAAAAACCAGTGTGTATTTGTTTCTTTCAAGTTCAGGTTTCTCATAAAAGAAACTTAAGACAGAAGTTTTATTTTCTATTTTCCTTTAAAAATTATGACAGCAGGCTAAGAGAGAGAAATCAAGAGGAAAATCAAGCAATGAAAACATTTTTGTAATGTAACAAGATATTTAATATTCTGTAATTTTCCCTTACGTCACACATTACTTAAGGAGCATAAACCTGACTTGCTTTTGTTCATAATTAATATTAATCGGCATTTTAACAGGATGCTGTCTTTGCAAAATCATCTATGGCACTGCTTTCAACATCAGCATGTATCACAAAATACATTTCAACTGTTTTGCAAACAAACTTTCTTCCAATTAATAATTGAAGAGAGGAACAGCTTGCAGTATATGCTTGGAACTAATTTTAGTATATATAGTTGGAAATGACAGGCACACTTGAAGATGTGACTGAAGCCTGGTAATATTTAAATATTCAGCTTTTCCTGTTACCTTGACTGGAGTAAAGTTGGTTCCCAAGGTAAAAACTAAGTGGTCTGCCGGCATATGGTAGAACCTCCATTTGAGTGCTAAAAGCTGGATACTGTTTTTGTGAAACAGATGTTGTTGAGTGCAGCAATGCACAACTGACTCTAGCTAACAGCTGGGAATCCTTCGTGACCCATATAGCGAGAAATAAACATGGTCCTATGCTTGGCAAAAGTGTAAGAAAGCAAATTTCCATTTGTTAAGGGCTTATCAAAATGAAGAATAAATGTTTTTAGCCATAAACTGATTTTATTCACCAGAGTAATCTTTCCAGCAGCTTATGTGATGTTCTCATAACATTCCAGGCACCCTTTGCCAGATGAAGGCTGCAGTTTTGCTGACATATAGTACAGATGGAAAATAAACATCTGCCTCAATCAGAAGAGAAGACCAAGGACAAGGTTGACGGATATTATCTGGCATGTTTATCTTTGTGGGGAAGCATATAAATGCTACAGGACCAAAACCACTGGCATCGTCTGGTGTTGTCCTTATGTGGTTACTGACCATGAAGAGAGACGATTAGTGTCTCCCTCCAAGGAGCGCTGCTGCAGATGCTCAGGATGATACCATTCCAGCTCTCTACGATCTGCTTGCTGCAGCCACACCACACCAGCCGCAGAGCGATTCCCTTTGATTTTTCGTTCATGGTTTTGCTGCATTTATTGTCTGCAAAGTTTCCCTTCTTGTGGTTGAATGCCACAAAAAGAGGGAGGAGGGAACAAGAAGAGGAGTTCAAAACAGCTAAGATAAAAACAGCTTTTTTCATGGTCTTAGGAAAATGTCAGTAAAGGTGCCGAGGCCAAGTTCAAGTGATTTTCTTCAGCTGGGACTAAGCCCCAACACCATATTTTAATACATGGGCCAACCTCACCTTTGACAAAACCTGAATGGGATAACATATGTGCTGTAAGAAAGCCACCCACACATGCACACACGTGGATACACACACATGCAGTGCAGTCCCAGCACTGAGTTCCTTTTGTCCTCATTGCAACCAAATGATTCATGTGGCACGAATAATATGACAGATGTAGCCTTAAAAATTCAGTTTTACTGCGAGTGTCTTTTTGATTGAGCCTTCTCTCGTTTTCTGGTAACTTTTGTGACCATATGGAGTTTTGATGGCAGTGAATTCACTTCTACTAACTCAAACCCTTTTCTGCACCTGGGCACAATTCTGGGCAAGGGGGTGAAGGGGAAAAGTGTCAGGCTTAATATACAGGAGTATTCTATGAATAAAAGCATTCTTTTCTTTTTGTGAATAGACAATTTCAAGTAGTGTGGTTTGGTTAGAGTTATTTTTTTAGGTCATGTTATGGAGAACTCTAAAATGGTGTATGGATTCTTGATTATTTCCTTCCCTTGAATAATAAAGAGGAGAATTTTTAAGATTCTAATAATCTAGTCAAGGCAATTATGATCTTAACTTTTTTACTTTGGATTCTAGAATGAGATAAACTCTCAAACTCCAGTAGTAATAACAGCAAGTATTTATCAAGTGTTTTACTATATAGCAGATACTGGGCTTATGTCTTTATATGTACTAAAAGAATTTTTTTTTATTGTGCTTTAAGTGAAAGTTTACAAATGAAGTCAGCCTCTCATACAAAAATTTATATATACCTTGCTATATACTCCTAATTGCTCTTCCCCTAATGAGACAGTATGCTTCTTCCCTCCACTCTCTCTTTTCCTGTCCATTCGGCCAGATTCTGATCCCCTCTGCCCTCTCATCTCCCCTCCAGACAGGAGATACCTACACAGTCTCATGTATCTACATGATCCAAGAAGCTTATTCTTCACCAGTATCATTTTCTATCCCATTGTCCAGTCCAGTCCCTGTCTGAAAGTTGGCTTTGGGAATGGTTCCTGTCTTGGGCTAACAGAAGGTCTGCGGACCTTGACCACCGGGGTGCTTCTAGTCTCAGTCAGGCCATTAAGTCTGGTCTTTTTATGAGAATTTGGGGTCTGCATCCCACGGCTCTCCTGTTCCCTCAGGGGTTCTCTGTTGTGTTCCCTGTCAGGGCAGTCATCAGTTGTAGCCGGGCACTATCTAGTTCTTCTGGTCTCAGGTTGATGTAGTCGCTGGTTTATGTGGCCCTTTCTGTCTCTTGGGCTCATAATTACCTTGTGTCCTTGGTGTTCTTCATTCTCCTTTGCTCCAGGTGGGTTGAGACCAATTGATGTATCTTAGATGGCTGCTTGCCAGCGTCTAAGACCCCAGACACCACTCTCCAAAGTGGGATGCAGAATGTTTTCTTAATAGATTTTATTATGCCAATTGACTTAGATGTCCCCCGAAACCATGATCCCCAAACCGCTGCCCCTGCTATGCTGGCCTTCAAAGCTTTCAGTTTATGCAGGAAACTTCTTTGCTTCTGGTTTAACCCAGTTAAACTGTACTGTGTGTTGTCTTTCCCTTCACCTAAAATAGTTCTTATCTACTAACCAATTAGTGAATACTCCTTTCCCTCCCTGCCTCCCTCCCCCCTCTTGTAACCATCAAAGAATATTTTCTTCGCTGTTTAGACTATTTCTCCACTTCTTATAATAGTGGTCTTATACAATATTTGTCCTTTTGCAACTGACTAATTTCACTCAGCATAATGCCTTCCAGATTCCTCCGTGTTATGAAATGTTTCACAGATTCATCACTGTATCGATGTGTAGCATTCCATTGTGTGAATATACCATAATTTATCTATTCACTCACCCGTCAATGGGCACCTTGGTTGCTTCCATCTTTTTGCTATTGTAAACAGTGCTGCAACAAACATGGGTGTGCATATATCTGTTTGTGTAAAGGCTCTTATTTCTCTAGGATATATTCCAAGGAGCGGGATTACTGGGTCATATGTTAGTTCTATTCTAGCTTTTTAGGGAAGCGCCAAATCGATTTCCAAAGTGGCTGTACCACTTGACATTCCCACCAGCAGTGTATAAGTGTTCCAGTCTCTCCACAACCTCTCCAACATTTATTATTTCGTGTCTTTTGGATTAATGCCAGCCTTGTCAGAGTGAGATGGAATCTCATTGTAGTTTTGATTTGCATTTCTTTAATGACTAATGATCATGTATCTGTTAGCTACCTGAATGTCCTCTTTAGTGAAGTGCCTGTTCATATCTTTTGCCCATTTTTTAATTGGGTTATTTGTCTTTTTGTAGTTGAGTTTTTGCAGCATCATGTAGATTTTAGAGATGAGGCGCTGATCGGAAATGTCATAGCTAAAAACTTTTTCCCAGTTTGTAGGTAATCTTTTTACTCTTTTGGTGAAGTCTTTGGATGAGCATAGGTGTTTGATTTTTAGGACCTCCCAGTTATCTAGTTTCTCTTCTACATTTACATGTATGAAGAGAATTTAATCCTCACAAAAATTCTAGGAGTTAAACACTGGTATTATTATTATCCTCATTTTACGAAGGAAGACATTGAGGCACGGAGAGGTTAAGTAATTAGTGTAAGGTAACACAACTAGGAGTGGTAGAACCATGATTTGAACTAAAGGATCTGGTGCAAAAGTCCATGCTCTTGACCATGGTACTACTAGTATCATAAATTAAAGCTCACTGTACCAAATGTCAAAGTGAGTTAACATCATTAAAATGAACTGTATTTGGTATGGTACTGAAAATGCCATTTCATTTAATCATTTTTACAGTATTAGATTTTATTTATTCACAGAAGCATTTTATGGTCATTGTATAATCAAATAACATAGAAATTCATATAAAAACTAATAATTCCCTGTAATCTCCCTTCAGAGACTCTGGGTATCACAAATGGTTAAGCGCTTGACTATTAGCTGAAATGTTGACAGTTTGAACTCACACAGAGGTATCTCTGAAGATGTCATTGTTGTTATTAGGTGCCATCCAGTTGGTTCCAACTCATAGTGACCCTATATACAACAGAAGGAAACACTGCCCAGTCCTGCACCATCCTCATAAACATTGGTATGTTTGAGCCCATTGTTGCAGCCACTTTGTCAATCCATCTTATTGAGGGCCATCCTCTTTTTCACCAGCCCTCTACTTTACCAAACATGATGTCCTTCTCCAAGGACTAGTCCCTTCTGATATCATGTCCAAAGTATGTAAGGTGAAGCCTCAGCATCCTTTCTTCTAATGAGCATTCTGGCTGTACTTCTTCCAAGACAGACTTGTTTGTTCTAGCAGTCCGTGGTATATTCAATATTCTTCACCAACACCGTAATTCAAAGGCATTAATGCTTCCTCAGTCTTCCTTATTCATTGTCCAGCTGTCGCATGCATATGAGGTGATTGAAAACACCATGGCTTGGGTTACTGCACCTTCATCCTTAAAGTGACAGTCTTTGCTTTTTAACACTTTTGCCGCAGATTTTCTCAATGCAGTGCATCATTTGATTTCTTGATTGCTGCTTCCATGGGTGCTGACTGTGGATCCAAGTAAAATGAAATCCTTGACAACTTCAATCTTTTCTCCCTTTATCATGATTTTGCTTATTGGCCAAGTTGTGAAGATTTTTGTTTCCTTTATGTTGAGGTATTATCCGTACTGAAGGCTGCGATCTTTGATCTTCATCAGTAAGTGCTTCAAGTCCTCTTCACTTTCAGCAAGCAATGTCGTCTCATCTGCGTATTGTTAATGAGGTTGTTAATGAGCCTTCCTCTAATCCTGATGCCCGTTCTTCTTCATATAGTCCAACTTGTTGAATTATTTGCTCAGCATACAGACTGAATAAGTATGGTGAGATAGGTTTGGTGACCTGCTTCCAATCACAGCTTTGAAAACCCTATGTAATAGTCCTACCATGCACATGTGGAGTCACCATGAGTTGGAATCAACTCAAAAGCAGCTAACAACATAACAACAGCAATCTCCTTTCAAATCAACTCTCCTGAAGTGACAAATCTTACCAGGTGTGCTTTTTCTATGTTAATAATTTTCCTCTCTGTCTCTCTTTTTCTCTCTTGTTCTTCCTTTTTTCTCCCTCAGATGCATTCATACTCTGCACATTATTTTGCAGCTTCAGAGCATAATATTCCAGAGTATAAGAAGCATACCATAATTTAACCACCCTCCTATTGGTTCCCATTTAGTTTTTTTTCTTTTTAGTACACTAATTTGTTGTTTCCCCTAGTCCAAGCAATGCCATAATAGGCATGTTTATACTTTATACCTCCATGTGCTGCTGGTTTATATCTATGTAAAAAATTTTCAGAGTCGGAGTGGTAGGCGAGGGGTATGTGTATATTTTTATTAAGTGACCAAAAAAAAATTTAACGTACAGAAAATTTTGACTTATATATTGACATTTGTTTATACCTTTATGACATTTTCAGTTACATTTTTTAGTCATATTAACTGAGATGTAATTAACTTACAGTAAAGTACACAATTCTATGAGTTTTGACGCATGCAAATGTTGTGCACCACGACCACGATCAAGATATTGTTGTTTTTGTTAGGTGTTGTAGAGTTGGTTCTGACCCATAGCAACCCTATGTAAAACAGAAAGAAACAGTGTCTGGTCCTGTGCCATCCTTGCAATTGTTCCCATGATTGAGCCCATTATTGCAGACACTGTGTCAATCCATCTCCTTGAGGGTCTTCCTTTCTATCACTGACCCTCTACTTTACAAAGCATATAGGCTAGTTCCATCACCCCAAAATTCCTTCTTGCCCCTTTGCAGTCAACCCTCTTCCCTTTCCCAGGTATATTATGTATCCCTATCTTTTTTTTTCCTTTTCCAGAATATCATATAAATGGAGGCAATGTGTAGCCTTCACACTCACCAAGCCAAACCCAATGCTGTTGAGCCATTCTGACTGATAGCGACCCTATAGGACAGAGTATAACTGCCCCATAGAGTTTCCAAACAGTGCCTGGTGGACTCGAACTGCTGACATTTTGGTTAGCAGTCGTAGCTCTTAACCACTATACCACCAGGGTTTACCCTTTGCATTTAGCATAATGTATTTGAAATTCATTTTTACTTATATCAGTAATTCATTCCTTTTTTTTTTTTGGATGAGCTGTAATTTTATTTACTCAAGAGACATGTCTCTGAAGAGCCATGTACAAATCATATTTTTGGTATTGTGGTAAAACATATAACACAAAAAAATCTGCTGTTTCAACCAATCTTAAGGTATAGTTCAGTGGCATTAATCACATTCACTGTGCTATGAAACCATCACTACTAATCGTTAAAAAGAACGGTCACTCCAAACAGAAACCCAGCACCCTGCCAGCAATAATTTCCCATTCCGCTTTTCCCGTATCCCCTGGCAGCCACTGATAAACTTTTGTTTCTATCCATTTCCTGTTCTAGATAGCTCCTATAAGTGGGATCACACAGTACTTGTCCTTTTGAATCTGATTTATTTCACTTAGTGTAATGTTTTCAAGGTTCATTCATGTCAAAGCATGCATCAGTACTTCATTTGTTTTTATGGCTCAATATTCCATTGTATAGACATATCGCATTTTGTTTATTCATTCATCTGTTGATTCCACATTTTGGCTATTGTAAATTATGCTTTAATAAACATTTGTGTACAATATCTGTTTGAGTTCCTGCTTTCAAGCCTTTTGAGTATATTCTGAGGACTGGAATTGTTGAGTCATATAGTAATTCTGTGTTTTAAGTTTTTGAAGAACCTCCAAATTGTTTTCCACAGCAGCCGTGCTATTTTACAACCCCACCAGTAATGAAAGTTCCAATTTGTCCACATCCTTTCCAACACTTGTTATTTTCCATTTTTCTGATAATAGCCATCCCAGTAGGAGTGAGGAGCCCTGGTGACGCAGTCGTTAGGAGCTCGGCTGCTAACCAAAACGTCCACAGTTTGACAGTTTGAATTCACTAGCCACTCCTTGGAAACCCTGTGGGGCAGTTCTGTTATGTCCTATAGGGTCACTATGAGTCGGAATTGACTCAATGGCAATGGACGGGTTTAGTAGGTGTGAAGTGGTATCTCATAGTAGTTTTGAGTTCATTCTTTTTTTGTTGGTGAGTAATATCTAGTTGTACCACAGTTTGTTTATCCACTCACTAGCTCAAGGACATTAGAGTTGTTTCCAGATTTAGTGTTTATGAATAAAGCTGCTACAATGGTTTGTGTAAAAGTTTTTGCATCAATATGAGTGTTCATTTCTCTTGGGTAAACAGACAGGAATGAAACTGCCTGATCTTATGGTAAGTGCATGTCTAACTTCATGAGAAACTGCCAATCTCTATTCGAAAGTAGTTCTACTATTTTGCATTTCCAACAACCATGTATGAGAATTCTAGTTGCTCCATATTCTTACCAGCACTTAGTATTGTCAGTTTTCGTTGTTGTTATTTTTAATTTTCATCATTCTAATATGTGTATCTCATTGTGATTTTAATATTAATTTTCCTAATGACTAATGATGTGGAAGCTCTTTTCATGTGCTTGACATTTGTATCTCTTCTTTGTTAAAATGTGTGTTCTTTTGTCATTTTATAACTGCCTTTTGTCATTTTACTTTGGGCATTTGAAAAATGTTATGTATTCTAGACACCAGTCCTTAATCAGATATCTGATTTGTAAATATATATTATCCTAGTCTGTGGCATGTCTTTTCATTTTTTCAAAGAACTGAAGTTTTTAATTTTGATGAAGTCCAATTAATCAATTTTTCTTTGTTTAAATTGTTATTTTTGGTGTTTAAGAAATCTTCACCTACATAAAATATTTTCTTTTACTTTTTTTCTAGAAATGTTTATAGTTTTAGATTTTACAATAAGGTTTATGACTCATTTTGAGTTAATTTTTATATATGGTACAAGATATGCTTTTTACACATCTATTGAAATAGCATATATTTTTTTTCTTTAGACTTTTGATCCAGTGAATTATATTGATTTTCAAATGACGGAACAGCTTTATATTCTTGGGGTAAACCCCACTTGCTTATCATATGTTATCCTTTTTACAAATATTCAAGTTAGCAATATTATGTTGAGAATTTTTGTGTCAATATTCATAAGGGATATTGGTCTGCGGTTTTCTGTTCTTATAATATTTTTTTTCTATTTTTAGTATCAGGGTAATGCTGACTTCATAAAATGAGTTAGGAAGTTCCTACCTCTTCTATATTCTGAAAAAGTTTGTCTAATATTGACATTATTTCTTCCATAAAATGTCATGGAATTCTCTACTGAAACCACCTGTGTCTAAAGTTTTCTTTATTTGAAAGCTTTTAACCCCAGATTCAAATTTTTAAGAGTACACAGGTCACCTATTTTTTTTCCTCAAGTTTTGTTATTTTGTGTCTTTTAAGAAATCTGTGTACTTCATTTAAGTTGTTGAAGTTATGGGCACAATTTTTTTGTGTGTAATATTTCTTTATTGTCTTTGCAATATCCATAAATTCTGTAGTATGTCTCTGCTTTCATTCCCAAAATTGATAATTTGTCTTTTTTTCTCTTAACCTGGTTGGTTTGGCTATACACTTATCAATCTGATCTTTTAAAAAAATCCAATTTTGATTACATTAATTTTTCCTATATATTTTCTATCATCAATTTGATTGATTTTTGCTTTAAATTTATTATTCCTTGATTCTGCTTGTTTTGACTTTAATTACTCTTCTGCTGGTTTCTGAAGGTGGTACCCAGATCACTAATTTGAGAACTTTCTTTATCTTGTTTGTGAATAAAGACAGTTTTATTTCTTCCTCTGCAATATCTATACCTTTTAATTTTTTTTCTCCCTCATTGCATTAACTGGGACTTCCAATCTGATGATAAACAATAGTGGTGGCAGTTGACATTTTTGCCTCAATCAGCACCACCATGCAGACAGAATAGCATTTTGCAGAAAATATGAGAAGATATGGTTGGGCAGACAAACAATTATAATTTTATAGTAAACATACATTCTAATTCCAAAGTTTAAATTAAAAGACCAAATAGTAATTTCTTTTTTTTTTTTTATTGTGGTGAAAATATATACAATAAAACTCACCAATTCAACAGTTTCTACATGTATAATCCAGTGACGTTGACTACATTCTTCATGTTATACAATCAAATCTCCCTATCATTTACCACATTATTCTACCACTGTTAACATGAACTCAATGTCTCCTAAGGGAAAACTCTCCGTTTCCTCCTTCTTCCCATCCCTGGTAACCACTAATAATCTTTGGTTTCTATATATTTGCTTATTTTATATAAGTGATATCATACACTGCTTTGTCCTTTTGCAGCTGCCTTATTTTGGTCAGTATAATGTTTTCAAGGTTCACCTGTGTGTGGCATGCATCAGGACTTCATTTCTTTTTCTGGTGGAATAATATTCCACTGTATGTATAAGCCACATTTTGTTTACACACTCACCTGTTAACGGACATTTTGGTTGTTTCTCCAAATAATTATTTATTAATTTTTAAAGAGCTGGTATATGTTGTTGAGCATGAAATGTTACTAAGCAAGGTGGAACATACAGAAGAGAGCAATCAATGTATAATAAGATAAGTGAAGGTGTGAGGTAGAAAACATTCACTACTTTATCATTACATAATGAGTTTGACTAGGTTACAACTCCACATAATATTAATTTATACCTGAGTACTTCCATATTCTACAAAGGTGTGTTGTGGTTGTTAGGTTCCATCAAGTCTATTCTGACTTACAGCAATCCCATGTAACAGAGTAGAACTTCCTCATAGAGTTTTCTAGGTTCTAATCTTTACAGGAGCAGATCACCAACCAGGTCTTTCTCCCGTGGAGCTTCTGGGTGAATTCAAACTGCCAACCTTTCAGTTAGAAGCCGGGAGCTTAACCATTTGTAACACCAGGGCTCCTTTGAAAGGGGTGTTAAGCACAAGTTAATGAAATCAGAGGTCTGGGAATTGACTTGAAGAGAGAAAAATGTCTTAGTATGTTAAAGTGGAAAGGGGCAGTAAAATTATCTAGTTAACTCCTTTGTTCTATTAATGGAAGAATTGAGAGGAAGAGAAGTTAACTAATTTGATCATCATAATCCAGATAACAACAGTAGAGTTAGGCCCCTGGAAACCCAAGTTGTTACCAAATTCTCAGCCTTCTGAAGGCAAGGACCATGTCCCTTAGTTTCTTCAGATTCCCCATAGTGAAGAATATGATGTAGTGTATTATTTTAGAAATAATGAGAGATATTTAAAGCATAAAAACAGAGAAAGAGAGAGGAGAGAAAAAGAAAGAGAACAAATTTGTTTATTTCTTGAAGAAAGGACCTTCCAGGTCATGCTTGCTGTGAACTAGTAATCAGCATCAGAAAATAATTCAATTCTTCCTTCTACCGTTCTTTTTTTAGAGGAAGAAGGACCCTTCCTATGTTCTCTATTTTTCTCCTATAAGGCTTATATGGAAACCTTGGTGGCGTAGATAGGTTTTCTTCTTCCTGAAGTGGCCTTTCCTGAGGATGGGACAAAGTGATGCCAATACCTCATGTGTTCCTTCTAGCTATACCATAGCGTTATGTAAGCAATTAAATAGTAAAGGAAAAAGATTCTTCTTAAATGCAGTGTAAACTTTACCTGTGTGTACATGAAGTAGAGTAATTAATTTGTGGATGTCTCTTAGGCATCTCTAAGAATTCCACGAGTGCTAATCATTTGTAATTATTAGTATGTTCCCTAACTTTGAGCCAAACAGGGTTTTTTTTTTTTCTTACAACTTGTGCTCATCATGGTGACATGTCAGATGAAAATCATATATGCTATTATTTAATGAGAAAATACTAGTGATGGTTTAAAAAAAAATGATGGCTTTCTTATTTTCCTAGGATCTCTGTGAAATGACCCACCTAGTAAAAAACAAGCAAACACACACACACGCACATGCACACACATGTGCACAAAACCAAAAACCCAAACCACCTTCCATTGCTGCAGGTGACAGGTCTAATCCTGCCCAGGGACTCAGATCCACTAAGCTATCCTGTCTTTGGCTTCTTTACCCAACAATTGTACTTTGAGATGCTCTGCTTATTTCACATTCCTTATAAATCATCAGATTAAAGAGAGAAGAATTATATTTTTCTAACTCTTTGCTAGTTTGAGTCTCCGCCAAGGTATAATGTTCTAATATTAACAGATAATTCTATTCAGTCAGGAAATTAACCCTAATAAATTGTATGTGGTTTAGAGATGAATAAAGCATTTCCCTTTTACTGGTCATTAGCATGTTTATATGCACAGAATTAATCAGTTTTTCTTTCTGTGGCATTAATACAACTTGAGAGTAAGCCTCTTCAGGAACAAGAAGCCCCATGGAGATAAGTTTTAATACAAAAGTATAAGAAGAGACAGAGCCATGATTCGGAGTTACTTAAGACAGCCAGGCCTGTGCAGAGCTATAATAAAGGGCCCTGGATGACCTCAAGAGGAATGTCAGTGGATAAGAAATGAGAGGTAAGTGCCAGGAATAAGTGGAGAAGGAAGATCATGAAGGGCACTGTGGTAAATTTTGCTTTCTTCACAGTTTTTCATAGGACTAACCCTGAAGAGGAAACCCTCGTGGCATAGTGGTTAAGTCTACGGCTGCTAACCAAGAGGTCAGCAGTTCAATCTGCCAGGTGCTCCTTGGAAACTCTATCAGGCAGTTCTGCTCTGTCCTACAGGGTCGCTATGAGTCAGAATTAACTCGACAGCAGTGGGTTTGGTTTGGTTTGGTAACCCTGAAGATTAACATTTGAATTGACATTTTCTCCTAATAGCACGGAGTTAACGTGACGCCAAATATTTAAATAAAAAATAAATACGTGATGCCAAATATTTGCAATTATTTTTAGTGATATGGTTTAGAACTTTAAACTCACTATGCATAGCTTCAATGCACGGTAACTCACCTAAAGGTCCCAATCGTAGCAGGAGACTGGCGGCATTACTGACCTTTGCAGACAAAGAATGGTTCTGGAATTTCTCAAAGTGCAACAAGACCGTTTCTAACCTCCTCCTGCTGAACTGACATGCTGGGTTGAGCTACTATCCTATAAACCACTTTCCCTGGCACCTTTTTTCCTCTCTAGCCCTATCCAGCATCTTTCTTGCACACTAAGCTTTCTCAAAGAGCAGTCTGGACTCATTATATTTACCTCCCATCTTCCTTTGACTGGTATCATCCACTGGAATAAGTTTTTGCCACCACCAGTCTATTGAAACTGCCCCAGCCAAGGACCCTTGAACTGGCAGATCCAATGCACAGAAGTACTCCAGGCACTGGACCGTTCTGCTGCATTGACCCTGTGGCTAGCCAGGTGCTGGTAGGCAGGAGACACTCTCCATTTTCTTGTCCAACCCCTATCTAGGCAGGTACTGTGTTCTTGGGTCTTAGGGTCGAGGCCTTCTCAGGGGTTTTGTTCCTCCCCCAGTGGCGGGGATCAGTAATAATTGGGTTCGGGATGTTTTCCCGCTTGTCCCCCAAGAGTAGAGGGCTTTTTGTCCCCTCTCTGTTCCCTTTTCCCAGCTTTAATGGGTCTTCAAATGTATCCTGAGCAATGGTATCACTAAGGGTGTGGGGAGGGGTGCGGATAGTGTCAGAGGGCGTGACACTAAAATCACCCAAGGGCCCCCAGCAGCAGCGGAGGTAGGCAGGCCGGTGTCACCAGGTGAGGGGCCGCCAAGGCAGTGGTGTCACTAGTCACCCAGCGCGATAACTCGTACTCTCCTCACCTACCAGTCAGAGTGCGCTGCGGCATCCCTGCCTTGGGTAGTGGGAGAGGGAGGAGCTGCAGGGAGCCACAGGGGTGGGAGTGGGGCTGGGAGGTGCAGGCCAAACTGTGTGGCACTCTGCCCTACGTGGTGGTGGGACAATTCGGTCCGGAGGGTGGGGGATATTCACTGGCCGGCTGCCCCCCACCCCGGGCAGGGGGATGGAGGCGACACCATAAGTTATCATTCTGGGTGACACCAACCCTAGTGATGCCACTGGTCTTGAGGGCAACGCGTGCCCTTTTCTCAGTAACTTAAGGCTTTTGTTCTACAGGGAAGAAGGAGAAGGATCAGGTCAGGATTAAGGCTTTATCCACAATAGCTGTTGTTCCCATCCCCTAGACCTGTAGCCTATGGAAGGATTTCTCCAGTTTCTCATCCTTTCCCAGGCTTTCTTTTGAGTACTTGGTAAAGCTCATGGAGAAAAGCCTACCAGTTAGTTTGATTTTTCCTTTTTTCTATGGTTCCCATGGGCCCTATACTCTCAAGCTAGCTCATACTCAGCATTTAGAAATTTGTTAAAAGATCTAAGCTAAATTCTTCTAAAACTTGTGTGGCTAGCTAAATTCTTCTTAGAACTGTGTGGCTCCCAGTGTTTCTCATAGGTAAGCAAGTCTTGCATCCCACCTTTTTTTCTCTCTGTTTTTGGTGGGAAGGGCGTATATCATTCCTTAGACTCAAGCTAGTTTGTTATCCTGTGAGTTCAGCTCTCTAATATATTTAAAGAAAAAAATCATGTTTTGTAGATTATTGGCCCTTTTCTTGTTATAGCATTGGAATGACACTCTTTTCAGGTTTCTACACCCAAAGTTGAAGCCAGAAGCCTTGCTTTCATTTTTGAAAGATATTTTTGGTGGGTATGGAATTCTAGGTTGACATGTTTTAGTTCTTTAAAGATGCCGACCCATTGTCTTCAGTCTGCGTGGTTTCTGACATGAATTTTTCTATAATTCTTTTTGTTCTGTAAATAATGTGTCTTTTATCTCTGAGTGCATTTAAGGTTTTATCACAGTTTTCTGAAATTTGTATTTCTTCATGTGTATTTTTGCCTGAATTTTTTGAACTTCTTTGATTGGTGAATTTACAATTTACACAAAATTTGGGAAAATTTCTACCATTATTTCTTTAGTTTTTGGTCCTGTTTCTCTCCTCCTTTTAGGATGCCAATTGCATGTCTATTAATCAATGGATATTTTCCACAGGTCTCTGATCTTTTTTTTTCTATTCATTTTCTTCAGGCTCTTTTTTTTTTTTTTAACTCTGAGTTTAATTTTGGATAGCTTCTCTAGCTGTGTTTTTTAGTTCATTGTTATTATTATCATTTTTCTTCTGGAGCATCTACTCTTAATCCCAGCCAGTATATTTTTTAATTTCATATTATTGTATTTTTACTCCAAAACTCTTTTGTATATTTCATTACTCTTCTCACCAGGTTTGTGATTTCCTCTGCTTTTTTAAATCTATGGAATATATCTATTATAGTGGATTTAACACTATCTGAAAGCATTAAATAGTGCCTTATAATTCTCTCAACTGCCATTTCTGTGTCTGTTTATATCGATTGATTTATCTCCTGGTTTAAGGTTGTATTTTCCTGCTTCTTTGCATGAATGGTATTTTATGAATTTTATAATTTTGATTCCCAGGTTTTATTGTATGTCTTTAAATATTGGGTTTAGTTCTGGGATGCAGTTAATTTATTTGGAATCAGTTTGATTCTTTTGAGGCTTGTTTTTAAGATTTATTAGGGCATGTTAGGAGATTAGAGATCCACTACTAAGGCAATAACCTTCCGGACTCTACTTAGTTCCTCTCCTACTTGGGGGTCATTCCACTCTGGCTGATTGGAACACAGGCCTTTCTCAGCCTTATGTTAACTCCAGGGATTGTTTTGCTTAGTCACTTTCTTTTTTCAAATGCTCTCCTCCCATGTGTATGTAGATAGTCCTAACCAAATACTCAAGAGAAACTCTCTGAATATCTCTGGAGCTACCTCTTTGCAGTTCCTTTCTCTGAGGTTTTCTACACACACACACACACACACACACACACACACACACGCATGCATGCACATGCACATGCATACACACACACACACAAATACACACACACTGTAACCACCTTAACCTTCCAGAGCCCAACTCTGTTTCCACTACTTAGTCATACCTGTGGGCTCTGACTTGGTTCCTCTTGTACTGATTTGGAAAGGGTCTCTAGGCTGTAAACTTGGATAACTCTAGGTTTCACCTAACTTGTTTCCCTTTTCTGAGGGATCAGTGTCCTAATATATCTCTTGTCCTATTATATCTCTTGTCCTGTATCTGAAAATGTTTTTTTCATTCTTTTGTCTCCTTTTGTAGTTGCTTAGGGTGGGAGGGTAAATCCAGTCCCTGTTAATACAGTATAGCCAGAAATGAAAGTCTCCCAGAGCCTGTTCCATATTATACTGCAATTCAGAACCTTGGTTTAATCCAACCATCTGCTTTCTCTACTCTTATTTCTGAGATGCTAGGAGGCTGCTAGAGGAAATCACATAAATGTGAGCAATGATGACACTATATTTTTATGGTCTTCAATTTCAGCTGCCTCCTCAGGACCATTTCCCATTTCAGCTATTTCAAATGTTTGCCAACCTCTTCAAGTCCCCAATTATAACATCTAGCATCTTTGTCTAAGCAAATTAACCTCTTTTATATTTTACAGAAGAGATTGAGAGTATCTTAATGGGAAACCCTTAAATTTCCCACCAGTATGCCTAGAAACATTTCTAGTTCTCCTTCCATTTTTTTCTTCCAGTCTTCAAGGGAAACGTCTTCTTTGTTCAAACGAAATCCTCGTCTGTGCTCATTACATGTTTCTTTTTTCTCTTTTCTGTGACCTTGACATAGATTATTTCCTTTTTATCTTGTGTTTTTCTTTTACCATGGTATCCTTATTATTGTATGCTTATCATTAGTTGGAAAACATGGCCTTAGTGATAGAAACAATGCCAGAGATAGCATGGTAGAATTTTGCAAGACTGATGACTAACTCATTGCAAATACTTTTTTTCAACAACATAAACAGCAATGATACACGTGAACCTCACTGGATGGAAAACACAGGAATCAAACTGACTACATCTGTGGGAAGAGATAATGGTAAAACTTAAAATCATCAATCAGAACAAGGCCAAGGGCCTACAGTGAAACAGACTATCAATTGCTCATATGGAAGTTTAAGTTTAATCTGAAGAAAATTAAAATAAGTTCATGAAAACCAAAATATGAACTTCAGCATATCCCACCTGAATTTGGAGACCATCTCAAGAATAGAATTGACACATTGAACACTAATGACCAAAGACCAAATGAGTTGTAGGATGACATCAAGGACATCATACATGAAGAAAGAAAAGGTCATTGAAAAAAAAAAAAAAAAACAGGAAAGAAAGAAAAGACCAAAATGGTTGTCAGAAGAGACTCTGAAACTTTCTCTTGAACATAGAGTAGATAAAGTAAATGGAAGAAAAGAGGAAGTAAAGAAACTGATCAGAAGATTCCAAAAGGTGGCTCGTGAAGGCAAAGTAAAGTATTATAATAACATGTACAAAGAACTAGATTTAGAAAGCCAAAAGGAAAGAACACACTTGGCATTTCTCAAGCTGAAAGAACTGATGAAAAAATTCAAGCCTCTAGTTGCAATATTAAGGTTTCTATGGGCAAAATACTGAATGACACAGGAAGCACTAAAAGAAAATGGAAGGAATGTGCAGAGTCACTGTACCAAAAAGAATTGGTGGACATTCAACTATTTCAGGAGGTAGAATACGATCAAGAGCCAATGGCACTGAAGGTAGAAATCCAAGCTGCACTGAAGGCATTGGTGAAAAACGAGGCTCCAGGAATTGACGGAACACCAATTGAGATATTTCAACAAAGGGATGCAGCCCTGGAAGTACTGACTCATCTATGTCAAGAAATTTGGAAGACAACTACCTGGCCAACCAACTGGAAGGAATCCATATTTGGGCCCATTCCAAAGAAAAGTGATCCAATGAAAGGTGGAAATTATCAACCAATTTCATGAATATCACACACAAGTAAAATTTTGCTGAAGGTAATTCAAAAGTGGTTGCAGCAGTACATGGACAGGGAACTGCTGGAAATTCAAGCTGGATTCAGAAGAGGATGTGGAATGAGGGATACCTCAGTAACATTAGATGGACCTTGGTTGAAAGCAGAGAATACCAGAAAGATGTTTACCTGTATTTTATTGACTATACAAGGCATTGGACTGTGTGGATCATAACAAATTATGAAGAACATTGTGAAGAATGGAAATTCCAGAATCACTTAATTGTGCTCATGTGGAACTTGTATATAGACGAAGAGGCAGTCATTCGAACGGAATAAGAGGATACCGGAAGGTTTAAAATCAGGAAAGGTGTACGTCAGGGTCGTATCCTTTCACCATATTTATTCAATCTGTATGCTGAGCAAACAATCTGAAAAGGTGAACGATACAAAGAAGAATGGGACATCAGAATTTGAGGAAGACTCATTAACAACCCGTGATATGCAGATAACATAACCTTGCTTGCTGAAAGGAAGAGAACTTGAAGCTTACTGATGAAGGTCAGACTCCAGACTCCCATATGGATTACACTTCAAAATAAAGAGAGCAAAAATCCACACAATTAAATCAATAAGCAACATCATGATAAATGGAGAAAAGATTGAAGTTGTCAAGGATTTCATTTCACCTGTATCCACACTCAACACCCGTGGAGGCAGCAATCAAGGAAACAAATCTGCTGCAAAAGACCTTTTAAAAAAGCAAAGATGTCACTTTGAGGACTAAGGTGCGCCTGACCCAAGCCATGGTGTTTTCAGTTGCCTTATATGTGTGCGAAAGCTGGACAATTAATAAGGAAGACCGAAGAATTGATGCCTTTGAATTACGGTGTTAGGGAAGAATATTGAGTATAGCACGGCTGCCAGAAAAATGGCTCCTTAGAAGTGAGGATGGTGAGACTTTATTTCACTCACTTTGAACATGTTATTAGGAGGGACCAGTCCCTGGAGAAGGACTTCATGCTTGGTAAGGTAGACAAAGGATCAGCGAAAAAGAGGAAGACCCTCGATGAAATGGATTGACACAGTGACTACAACAGGAGCTCAAACATAGCAATGATTGTGAGGGTGGTGCAGAATGGGGCAGTGTTTCATTCTCTTGTACACTGGCTAGCTATGAGCTGGAATTGACTCGATGGTACTTAACAACAACAACAACAATCATTTCATCAGAAAAATATGATTATAGCAAAAGACTAAAAGTCTGAAAGAGTGAAATCATTCCTCACATAAATAATAAAAAATAAATTGGTAATTTATTTTAAAAGTCAGCTGTTGCTATTGTTTTCTGCTTCTGTGTAGTGCTGCCTTGAAGGATGTCTTCCATAACCTTGTAGATGTGGCTGATAGAGGCCACTATCCCAACAACTATTGTCCTTTGAAAAACACCCCCAGTTCCTCAATTCTCACCTCAGTTAAGTGTTCTCCTTTATTCAGAATCCGCTAATGACTTCATCTTTTTTGCAAAAATCCTAAAACTCACCTAGGAACTCCACAGCGCCTGGCCCTTCGCTATCTCTTGTATGCTACTTCTCCCCCATTTGCTCATTCCATCCTGGTTCCCTGGCGTGTTTATGTCCCTTGTATAAGATGCACACTCAGGGCACTTGTCTTTGCTGTTCTCTTAGTCTGAAATCCTCTTTCCCAGATATCCATATAACTTGTTTTCTCAATTCCTTCAAATGTCTTCTCAAAATGTACCGTATCAGGCAGTTCTTCCACAATCGTTGTTACTGTTTACTGCTGTCGAGTCAGCTCTGACTCATAATGACCTTATGTACAATAGAAGGAAATGTTGCCTAGCCCTCTATCGTCCTCACGATCACTGGCAGGTTCAAGTCCATTGTTGTGGCTATTGTGCCACTCCATTTCACCAAGGGTCTTCCACACCCTTGTTGGTCCTCTACTTCACCAAACATGATGTCCTCCTCCAGTGACTGAGCCCTCCTAATGATAGTGTTCTGTTGCTATCCATAGGTTTTCACTGGCTAAATTTTGGAAGCAGATCACCAGGCCTTTCTGCCTAGCCTGTCTTACTATGGAAGCTCCACTGAAACTTGTCAACCCTGGGTGATCCTGCTGATATTTGAAATATCAGTGACATAGCTTCCAGCATCATAGCAACATGCAAGGCATCACAGAATGATAAACTGACAGAGGGTGGTGGCTTCCATGACTAACCAAAAACCAAACCCACTGCTGTCGAGTTGATTCCGACTCATAGCGACCCCATAGGACAGAGTAGAACTGTCCTGTGGAGTTTCCAAGGAGTGCCTGGTGGATTCGAACTGCCGACCTCTTGGTTAACAGCAGTAGCACATAATCACTATGCCACCAGGGTTTCCCTCCATGACTACCTTGTATAAAATAGCCATACTCTTCTTCCCACCCTGGTGCTCCCTGGCTCTAATTCAATCCATAGCTCTAACATTTCCTAACATATGATGTCCTTTTTTGTTTGTTGATTGTTTCTCCCTGCTAGACTGTAAGCACCATGTAAACAAGGATTTTTTATTTTTGGTTCACTGTAACACATGAACAGTAATTGCTATGGAGTGAGTATTCAAAAAGGAGCCCTGGTGGCACAGTAGTTAAACACTTGACCGCTAACCAAAATGTCAGTGGTTCAAATCCACCAGAGGCTCTACAGGAGAAAAAACCTGGTGATCTGCTCCTGTAAATATTATAACCTAGGAAAGCTTGTGGGGGTGGATCTACTCTGTCGTATAGGGTTGCTATGAGTCAAAACCGACTCAATGGCACACAACTGCAAAAACAAAGCACTCCAAAAATATTTGTTGAGTAAATTCTTTGTTTCCTCTTCAGTTTACATTCTGTGGTTTCCCAGAACACAAACATTTATGTGTGTTAAATGTGAAGTTGTTTGCACGGTTAATAAAAGCTCTGTTGGAACAAGCCACCTCTACAGATCCCGGGACTCTTGTTTTCAGCCCTGGCCACCAGCCTGTGTTCACCATTTCTTTGAGGTAATTCTATTTCAGAAACCTTCCTTGCCATGGGCCTTGGTGAGGCAACTCTGATAGATCAGTAGGTCTACTTGATTTCAGATCTGAGGGAGCAGAAGCTGAGCATTAATTCCTTTTCTTCTTGTGCAGTTGATAAATTGAATTAAGCTAATTTTGTCTACAAGGATGTGCTACTCTTAACTGAATTACAAAAAGCTCCACATTTTCCTGAGAGACACTTAAGTGATCACTCCCTAAATAAAGGTAGATTCTTTTGCTTAAAAAAAAAAAAATCTTATTTATGCTACATATGTTAATTTTTTATCTACGCACGTGTTAATATAATTTATTTACTACTCTTTAATCAACCTGCTGTCGTTAATTAATAATCTATTATTTACACTTTCCCATGTCAGTACGGAAAGAGTTGACATATTCTCTTTAATGTTGACATAGATGCCATTTTATTTTCAAACTCTCCCATTGATTTTAACTTATGAGTCTTTTTACATCATGGAAGTGAGTATTCTTGTATATAGCTTTTGAACTATATTTTCTTAAGAAATTATTAGAAGTGCCATCTAATAACCAAAGTGTATGAACATTTAAAAATTAGTTTTATTTCCAAATTACCTCTAGAAAACTGTGCCAATTTATACCCATACCTATAATGCAAATGACTTCATAGTCTTCACTTTCTTACCATCACTGAACAATTGTTCTTTAATATTTTTAGAGACAAGGAAACATATTACCTAATTGTTTTATTTTACATTTTTTAAAATTAATAGTGAAGTTGTATATATTTCTTATTTCTATTATCCATGTGTATTTCTTCTTTGATGGATTTCTCAGTCATAAGCCCTTCTCCTTTTTCTGATAAGGTGATCAACTTTTTAGTGCATGATTAATTTCTGTAAAATTTCATATGTATAGAATCAAGACTTGTGATTCAAATTATCTGTATGTTTATCTATTTGTTGATTATTTGAGCCAAATACTAGCAGATCTTTTAAAACTGTTCCGCTATCACTGTGGCTTTTTAAATTTTCTTTATATTTTAACAGCTTTTTATGTATTACAATGCAGTGTTGGTGGAGATATAAATCCTAATGACTTTTGTTTGCTTTTGATATATTTTAATTCCTTGGCTGAGCAGTTTCTACTTGGTATCTGTAAATATTTTTTTGTTTTTCCAAGATGTGACATACCCTTGCAGTTTGTCTTTATAAGTTCAGATTTTTCTAAAGCTTTGGCTTAAGTAAAGTTTTCTTTATTATTCTCATTTCTCCTCTATAATTTCCCTTGTTATCATGGAGAGGAGTTCGGTAAAGCTCACTTTGATCTTTCCTAGATTTCCTCATTCTCCATTTTCAACCTCCCATTCTTAACAAGCTGCTTCCAATAATCTTATAATCCTGCTTGAGTCAATTTTAATTAAATAACAAAAGCAAACAATGCAGGAAAATCAACAAATAACTCTCCTTCCCAATTCATTCTTAAACTTTAACACCTTTCTAGATCTTACTTTATATTTTTTTCATCTTTCCATAGTCGAGTTACACAAAGGATAGTCTTTAAATCCACAGGTTCTTCATGCTCACCTTTCCCCTACTCTTCTTCCTAAACCTGGGCTTCCATTTCACCTCACTATGACATCTTCTCCAGCAAAAGTCACCAGTGATGCCTAACTGCTACACCCAGTCAATTATTGTCAGGTCTCCTATTATTTGATCTGTTCTACATTGAACACCATTTTGCTCTCTTGTGGAAACGCTTTCATCCTTGTGCTTTTATAATACACTCATCTCTTGCATTGCTTTGCCACTTTTGTTTCCTCTGCTTGCCCTTTATACATCCAAATGTATTTGCATTCACAGCTTCAACCTCTACCTGATCATCCTGAGATCTGTATCTCTAACATAAATTTCTCTCCTGAACTTCAGACGCATTGAGTGCGGGACAGTCTATGTGGATATCCCAGGAGAAGCTGAGAGAACATTTGCAAGGCTGGACTCATCTAGCCTCCACTGTACTTGATGCAGGTTTCTAAATAGCACCTGAAAGCCTTCATTACATCTGTTGGAGTGTAGGTTGGTTTCCTGCTACTAGAGCAACGATTTTCAAATGGGAGGCTGGGGATGTGAAGTCGATAGTCTCTAAGACTCTTCAAGGGTTGTACCTCCAGGTTGGAACTCCCTTCTGGAATGATTGTCCATGTGATGAATGTGGAAGCAGAAAAAATGGTGGAGAGTCAATGTCTTGGATAACAAATCCTTGGGGTACTTATTGGTATTCATCTTTTAAACTGCAGAGTGCTTAGAACATATTAAATAGTCCATATATGCTTATTAAATTAAGCTAAACCAAAGGTTAGTTGTTGAGCCTTATTTATAACTTAAGGCTTGGTTAAAAGGTAAAGGAAAAGAGCAACAATTTCCATGGATAATCATAACTCTAAATCGTAGAAAACTAGGCATTTTTCACACAATTGGAATTTTTTATGCTAAACCGCTTTATAGCTGAACAAAAATGCTGAAATCCAAACATGTAGTGATAATTTTCATTAATTTATATAACTTTACTTGTCAAAAGATTCAAATTTATTAGCATATTTAACTTGTAGGTATGGTAACATTATTATTTGGTGTGCAAATATATGTCGTGTTTTTTGACCCTAGTCTTACTGCTTCCTCTTTAAACACTGTGGATTCTTTCACTGAATGCCCTAAAAGGTTCTGCCAGTTTGAGACCCAGGAGGCTGGTACCCCATCTGTTTAACTGGAAACCATCTAATCCAAACAGACACTTCTCATCTTAGGAGGTATTTTCAACGCTTTGTGAAACCAAAACTTTCCATTCTATGCTGCACATATATCTCTCGATCTGACAGTGTGCTAAACACTCTGGGGTAAATGCCCAGATGTCCCTGCCACCATGGAGGACAGCTAAATTCTGTCCAAGCCCCAACAATAGAATTCTAGAAAAGAACAAGTCACCTACAAAGAAAGTGGTTATCTGGGAATCTGTTGTTGTTGTTAGGTGTTGTCAAGTCAGTTCCAACTAACAGTGACCCCATGCACAACACAAAGAAATGTTGCCTGGTCTGGCGCCATCCTCACAGTCATTGTTATGCTTAAGCCCATCGTTGCAGCCACTGTGTCAATCCATTTCACCAAAGGTCTTCCTCTTTTTTCGCCAACCCACTACTTTACCAAGCATCGTATCCTTCTCCAGGGACTGGTCCCTCTTGATAACATGTCCAAAGTATGTGAGACGAAATCTCGCCATCCTCGTTTCTAAGGAGCATTCTGGTTGTACTTCTTTCAAGGCAGATTCGTTTGTTCTTCTGGCAGTCCATGGCATATTCAATATTCTTTGCCAACACCATAAGTCAAATGGATCATTTTTTCTTTGGTCTTCTATATTCATTTTCCAGTTTTTGATTGCATATGAGGAGACTGAAAATACCATAGCTTGGGTCAGGCACACCTTAGTCCTTAAAATGACCTCTTTGCTTTTTAACACTTTAAAGAAATTTTGTGCAGCAGATTTGCCCAATGCAATACGTTATTTGCTTTCTTGACTCCTGCTTCCATAAGCATTGATAGTGGATCCAAGTAAGATGAAATCCTTGACAACTTCAGTGTTTGCCCTGTTTATCATGATTTTGTTCAGTTTGAGAATTTAGATTCTGGGAATTTAACTTGACCCAAATCCACATCACTCATATGTGAAATTAAAGGGAATCTTATGGGTTAAATCAGATATAACCCAGCATATCCGGGTTATGAAAATTACCCAGACTTGTCCCAGAGCTGTAGGCTCTTCAACACAGAATTTATAATCAAGAATGAACATGTAGATTGATGTAGAACTGGATTTATTTTCAGAGGAGGAAAAGGTGAAATATTACAAAGCACGCTGGTGAATACTTTTAAAAATGTAAACAAAATTTTGGATACAAGTATGTAGACAGTGCCTCTGTTCTCAGTTTTCTTTGCCACTGTGTCCCCAGTGGAGTCCCTGGCTGATGAAACGGTTAAAGGTTGGAGGTTTGAGTCCACCCAGAGGCACCTTGGAAGAAAGGCCTGGCAACCTACTTTTTGAAAAATCAGCCATCGAAAACCCTGTGGAGCACAGTTCTACTTTGTAACACATGGAGTCGACTCAACAGCAACCGGTTGGTTGGTTGGTTGTGTGCCCAACACATAAACAGCGGTGGGCACAGAAAGGCGCTACATTGTTGAAAAACGGTGAAGAACAAAGGCGTAAGTCAGATATTTGGAAATACCTTTAATTTTTTGGTTGTGTGTTTGTATGTGTGTCAGAGACAGAGAGCAGAAGACACAGAGGGAAAGAAACCGTTAGTACCCTACTGCTCATGTTTAAATCTTCCCAGTTCCTTTATTATATAGGTTGTGTATCACCTAATAAAATTAAATTTTATCACTGATTAAAGTTAAATAAATTAATTAAAAAAAATTTTTTTTTTTAAAGTTACCAGAGTTGGCTAAGAATGATATTTTTAACAATAGATGGTGGCATGAGGGTTGGCCAAAAAAACAAAAATGAAAAACAAGAACAGCTTTGATTTGTAGATATAATCTATGGTGGACACAGTCAAGGGTACTAAAAGGATAGGAGAGAAAACTGCTGGGTAAGGAAGTGGATGGGGAGGGTGTCCACCAACTGATAAGTTTTACTGCACTATTATTCTTCTAAGGAGTCCTGGTAGTACAATGGTTAAGAACTGGGCTGGTAACTAACAGGTCGGCGGTTTGAACCTATGCAGAGGCTCCAGTGGAGAAAGAGCTGGTGGTCTGCTTCTGCAAAGATTACAGCCAAGAAAACCCTATGAGATAGTTCTACTCTGTCCCATGGGGTCACTATGAGTCAGAATTGACTCAATGGCACCCAACAACAACATTCCTAGGAATCAAACTAAAATGCGCAGTACAAGAACAGGAATCTTGTCTGGGAAGCAAAACCCAATTTTGTAGGTTAATACAGTACAAGAACATCACTGAATATTAAAAATGAGAAAAAGGATCTAGGGTAATTCTTACTGCATAGAGAGCAGTCAATAAATCTCTCTTTTTCTGACCATATTGTTGAGCTTAATAAAAACCAAAACTTTTTTTAATTCAAAAAGTTTAGAAACTATATTTTGTTATTCATTAATTAAAGGATTAATGTTCTCATTTTGCCGAGATATTTAAAAATCCCAATTATAGGGAAAAAAAATGAAGACTTACTGAATTTAATGCCTACTTATTCTACTAAAATAGTCTTATGTGGGTGTATAAGTTTGAAAGTTTTGGAGCTGCCTAACATTGTTTGAAGCAGCTGACATCTTGAATAACACTGTATTTAAGAAGTTTGGATGAACTTTTAATTCACAAGAAAGGTGCAGGGAAGACAATTCTAGTTTTGTGAACCCCTGAACCCTATATCTGCCTTCAATTGTTCTTTTTGTACTTAAATAACTTACCCTATAAGGAAGTGACCTTATATGACACCAATTCTTTGAAAACTTTTATATGCTTCCATAGAGCCTAGTGTTGTTCTCAAGGCACTTATCACATTTTTAGATTATGTATTGGTGTAGATATTAGAATAATATCTGATTTCTCATCAGATTGCAAACTTAATTATGGCAGGAACCAGATCTGACTTTTAATCATATTGATCTCCAAGTCTGGCACAATGCATGCCATCTAGTAGGTTTTCAATAAATACGTACCGAATGACTGAACCTCTTTTGGTCTTATTTCTTATACCGTGCATTAGACATTGAGGGGAAATGGCTAATTCTAAAAACAAAGGATTTCTTCAGGTGCTGTCTTAGTCATCTAGTGCTGATGTAACAGAAATACCACAAATGGATGTCTTTAACAAAGAGAAATTTATTTCCCTCACAGTCTAGTAGGTTACAAGTCCAAATTCAGGGCATTGGCTCCAGGGGAAGGCTTTCTCTCTCTGTGGGCTCTGGAGGAAGGTCCTTGTCCTCAATCTTCCCCTGGTTGAGGGGCTTCTCAGGCACAGGGACCCCGGGTCCAAAGGACTTGCTCTGCTCCTGGTGCTGCTTTTTTGTTGGCATGAGGTCCTCAACTCTCTTCTTCCTTCCCTTTTCTTTTATCTCTTGAGAGATAAAAGGTGGTGCAGGCCACGCCCCAGGGAAGCTCCCTTTCCATTGGATCAGGGATGTGACCTGGGTGAGGGTGGTGTTACAATCCCGCCCTAATCCTCTCAACATAAAATTACCATCACAAAATGGAGGACAACCAGACAATACTGGGAATTAGGGCTTAACCAAGTTGGTATACACATTTTTGGAGGGACAGAATTCAATTCATGACAGGTGCCTCTCAATTTAGGGGGATTATTGGCAAAGTTAAGGATTTGTTTGTTTTGTTTTGTGTTTACCAACACCCACTCACTCATTCATAATTTAATCACTTATTCAACCAATATTTCTTGACTGCCTACTATGTGCCAGGCTCTGTGTCAGAACCTGAGGATAGTCAGTGAACAATGGCAACAACAACAAAAACCAGGTGAATGCCTTTATAGAAATTACATTCTGTGGACGGTAAGTTTTTGTGGATTGACGTCTTTAAACAAAAATAGTGCTACACTACTAACCTAATGGTTGGTGGTTTAAACCCACACAGGGGCGCTGCCCAAGAAAAGCCTTTCAGTCTGCTTTAATAAGATTAAAAACAACAACAAAACAAAACAAAACAAAACACCTGTTACTATCAAGTCAATTCCAGCTCATAGCGACACTATAGGACAGAGTAGAAATGCACCATACTGTTTCTAAGAAGCAGCTGGTGGATTCGAACTGCCAACATTCTGGTTAGTAGTCAAGCTCTATAACCACTGCACCACCAGGGCTCCTCCGTAAGATTACAATCAAGAAGACCCTATGGAGCAGTTCTACCCTGTAACACGCAGGATTGCCGTCAGTCAGAATCAACTCGACAGCAACAGATTTGGTTTGGCTTAACCATTCACATCTGACAGCATCACCTGCCTCTGAAGCCCCTCAAGTCCCCTCCCACACCCATCCACTCCTCACAGCCACCCCAGCCCCTCAGACCAGGACTAGTGAAGAAGCCCGGCCCTTCCTGTGCCATCTCGGGATTGTGGTTTGGAAAACAACCCTGTTGTATAAGAATTTTTCTGCAGACATGCTCAGTCCTATTTCAGACTTCATTCTGTTTCTGTTTACTCTGTGGTACCTTTACTTTGTACCTCAGGCTGCTGACAGAAGTAAGCATCACTTAAAAAGTAATTTAGGAAATAAGTGTACTTCCCCTAGAGTGCAAATAAAAGGAAAAGTTGTGATAAATAGCTAATGTAAGCAAAAGGTGCCTTGGGGGGACCCGAAGAGTCACTTCTTTCAAACCAGCAATAACTTCTGTTGCTATCGGTCCTGAGGCAGCAGCCATCAACATTGTTGAGAAAAGCTCCCTTATGGTCTTCCCATTAATTAACTGCACTGTTTGCTGATTCTGGATTGACTCAGTTTGTTCTCAGGAGAGTGTTTTTGGAAACTCAGTAATGCCTTCATGCAGAATTTCATCTTCAGGCCCTCAATTCCCAGGATGGTGGTTTACTGAGACATATAGAAGATGAAGTGAAAAAGAGAATTTGTTAGATAAAAATGATAATCAAAATATTTTAAATTCAGATGTAATTTTTGAAGATTTTCCCCACAGAGCTAAAAAATTACCTGAAGCAAAGTTTGACTGACAGGTGGGCTTAACAAACACAACAAGACAAACCACATGCAAAACAGATAGGGGAGGATTTGTTGCTAATTACTCGAGAAAGCATTTTAATTAAGTTGTTTGCCAATTAATGCCTCGTTTTGAACATTCCATAAATATTTAAACATGTTTCATGAACTTTCCTTCTTATGGAAGCATTTGCAAATGTTATTATGGAGTTTCTTTGGGAATCTCATAAGAGAAAAATTGTACAGTTTGGAAGATTCTACTTACCAGTTTATAATTAAATGAGGAAATTGTTTTCCTAATATTGGCAGCTATTATACTTTAAAATACTCTATCTGCGTGAACTTTTCTTCCACTTTCTCCCATGACAAGTAAATAAATACAAGCCAGATATTGTTTTGATCTTATAATGAAAATTTAAAATAACGTTGGACATAGACATTTATGTAAGTTCAGTCATTTTAGTTGAATGCAAGAAAATGGTTTTGGATGAAATAAATTCAGCAACTAGCAGTTGTTAGTGTTTCAGCCATCTTTAATCTAAGACACTGAAATTCTATCTACCCAACTGAAATAAAATGAAAGACAATATGTGTAAGCAAATCAGAAAGGTTTCACTGTTACCAAGTTTGGACTTAGCTTGTAATATAAGCCTCACAAATTCAAGCCAAAACATCTTCAGCAGTTAGCCTCTCTTTCCCTCTTTACTACTTCATTGGAACAACCATGCTTGTGGTTTCCAGGAAACTAAGGGATGAGAAAAGAATGTTTAGAATTTAGCCAGAGGACTGAGGACAGCCACTCCTTCTGTCAGCTCATTGCCGTTTTTCATCTAACTGATGTAACCACGTAGAAAGTCACCAAAAGGGGAGGCCTGTCACCTACCGGGCCGCTAGCCATCAGAAAATTTTTTTACGGAACCTGCTGCGCCATCCTTAGGCGGCAGTAAGAACTGCATCAGCACACAGGTGCCTTTTATTCAATGAAAATTAGAAGAGAGGGACAGGAGCTTCAAGGAGGGTTTTCAAATAGTGAAATGTTGATCCTTTAGATGCCATAGGAGTAAGTAGGGCTGGTTAAAGGACATGAGCAGGGAAACGTTATGGAGCAGCCACCAGGAAATACACATTTGTTTAGCATTCGGAGATAGTCAAGGAGCCCTAGTGGCCAAGCCGTTAAGCCTCAGCTGCTAATCAAAATGTCGGCCATTTGAACCCATCAGCTGCTCTACGAGGGAAAGGTGTGACAGTCTACTTCTGTAAAGATTACAGCCTTGGAAACCCTACGGGGAAGTTCTATTCTATGCTATAGGGTTGCTGTGAGTCAGAATCAATTCGATGGCAGTGGTTTTCAGGGACAGTGGCATAGCACTGAGGGGCTATGCCCAGCTGTACTCACCAATATATCAATCACTGCAGCCCATCTGTACCCACCACTGTAAGGATCACTGTCCAAGCATGAGGAAAGTCAGATCGCACCCGTCCCAAAGGGGACAGTTGAACTGTAATAGCAAAAAGAGGAGCTCAGCTATGTAAAGTGTAGTAACATAACTTGTTTCAATTAGTTCTGGGACCAGGCAAATCCTTTTTGCTGCTGTCTAGATGAGAACTATAAGAAAAGATAATTGGGAGCACAGTCTCAGGGAGAAGGTTATCACTTGCAGGTCTGATTGGATTTACCAACTGAAAAGCTACCACTTGTCACATTTGGGGAGGGGACCCTTTACGGCATCCACCACCTGTGAGTTTGTCCTACTGTGGTGGCTTGTGGGCTGCTATGATGCTAGAAGCTATGCCACCTGTATTTCAAATACCATCAGGGTCACTGATGGTGGACAAGTTTCAGCAGAGCTTCCAGACTAAGACAGGCTAGGAAGAAAGGCCTAACGATCTACCTCTAAACATTAGCCAATGAAAACCTTATGAATCACAACAGAATGTTGTGTGATATAGTACTGGAAGATTAGCCTCCTAGGTTGTAAGGCCCTCAAAATACACTGTGGTCGCAACAATGGACTTCAGTACACCAATGATCACGAAGATGGAGTATGACTAGGCAACATTTTGCTCTCTTATACATGTATCATGAGTCCTGACTGATTTGATGGCAACTAACAACAACATTGCGAAGAATGGGAATTCCAGAACACTTAATTGTACTCCTGAGGATACTGTACATAGATCAAGAGGAAGTCATTTGAACAGAACAAGGAGATACCGTGTGGTTTAAAGTCAGGAAAGTGTGCATCAGGGTTGTATCCTTTCACTATAACTATTCAATCTGTGTCCTGAGCAAATATTCCAAGAAGCTGGACTGTATGAAGAGAACGGGGCATCAGGATTGGTGGAAGACTCATTAACAAACTTCGATGTGCAGATGATACAACCTTTATTGCTGAAAGTGAAGAGGACTCGAAGCACTTACTGATGAAGATCAAAGACCACAGCCTTCAGTACGAACTACACCTCAACATAAAGAAAACTAAAACCGTTACAATTGGACCAATAAGCAACATCATGATAAATGGAGAACAGATTGAAGTTGTCAAGGATTTCATTTTACTTGGATCAACAATCAACACCCTTGGAAGCAGCAGTCAGAAAATCAAAAGACAAATTGCATTGGGCAAATCTGTTGCAAAAGGCCTCTTTAAAGTGTTGAAAAGCAAAGATGTCACATTGAAGACTAAGGTGCACCTGACCCAAGCCATGGTATTTTCAATCTCATCATATGCATGTAAAAGGTGGACAATGAATAAGGAAGACCGAAGAAGAACTGACGTCTTTGAATTGTAATGTTGGCGAAGAATATTGAATATACCATGGACTGCCAAAAGAATGAACAAATCTGTCTTGGAAGAAGTACAACCAGAATGCTCCTTAGAAGCAAGGATGGCAAGACTATGTAACATACTTTGGACATGTTTTCAGGAAGGATCAGTCCCTGGAGGAGGACATCATGCTTGGCAAAGCAGAGGGTCAGCAAAAGAGAGGAAGACTCAATGAGATGGACTGACACAGTGGCTGCAACAATGGGCTTACGCACAACAATGATTTTGAGGATGGCGCAGGACCAGGCAGTGTTTCATTCTGTTGTACATAGGGTCCCTATGAGTCAGAACCCACTCTACGGCACCTAACAATAACAAGAACAATAACACAACAACTACAACATTTTATGGGTAAAGGACTTATGGTGCCACTCTATCGTGGCCATGGCCCTCCCAGAATATCTAAGTTTGCATTGTTGATGCTGATGGAAGTAGGGTCTTTGGCATTATGAACACAGTCATACACTAAACTCAGCTTCAGAAGCTAAATTATCTCCCCTTGCTGATATTAAATATTTTTCTCATACTGAACTTACAGTTTAACCAGGGTTTAATTAGTAATAAAATTTCTAATTATCTTGAAAATATACTTTAAAAAAAAGGAAGAAGTGGAAAAGTCTCTCAGGAGAAGGAGGCTACTAGAGGGAATGGAGAAAATGCTACAAATATATGGGTCACGTTTCTGCTTCTGGCTGGGATAGAGTAACTGGAAGTGGACTTGCTTTCCTGCTGGAAATAACTAAATACCAGACAAAACTATGTGAGACTGTTTTGAGACACTGCATAGCAGCTTTGCAGAGTTGCAGACCCTGAGAATGGCTGTCCTGGCTACCTGGAGTGCAGGGTCCCACAAGCTGACTGAACCAAGGAGACATATGTTGGAGTTCAGGGAGGCTCCGGCAACTGGAATGTGTGGAGCAGAGGACCAGAGAGGTGGGACTACAGAGGAGGAGCGCCAGAGATCGCTGGAGTCCTGGTGTCTGTTACTGAACACTAATGAGTACACACACATGGCAAACCTCTGCTGGGAGTGGAACAGTCCCCAGGACTCCCACAGGACAGGAGAAACTGGAGTACCTAACAGCCAGGATGGAGGGTGAGTCCTTGGTGAAGGGCACTGAGATACAGAACAAACCCATGATACATACAGCATAAAACAAAATAAAACAAACCCGTTGCCTTCGAATGGATTCTGACTGTAGCCCTGTAGGACAGAGTAGAACTGCCCTATAGGGTTTTCCAGGAGGGGCTGGTGGATTCAATTTGCTGAACTTTCTGGTTAGCAGCGGTAGCTCTTAACTACTACCCACCTAGGTTTCCACACGCAGCATAAAAAACAAAAACTAAACCTGTTGCCATGGAGTGGATTCTGAAATCATAGCAACCCTATACGACAGAGTAAAACTGCCCAATAGGGTTTCCAAGAAGCACCTTGTGGATTTGAACTGCCGACCTATTGGTTAGCAGCCGTAGCTCTTAACCATTATGCCACCAGGGTTTCTGTACATACTGCATACGGTCCTTAAAATAACCGTGTGCTATGAAATGGTTTCATCTCCCATTTTGACCAGTTAACAGAACCTGAATATTTTGAAATTTCCATTGTAATTTTTTTTTTTCTTAACTCTGAAATATTATTTGTTGTTGCTGTGGTTAGCTGCTGCCAACCAAAGGATTGGCAGCTCGAATCCACTAGCTTCTCCTCTTGGAAACCCTATGGGGCAGTTCTACTCTGTCCTACAGGGGGAGCTATGAGTTGGAATCGACTCCATGGCAAAGGGTTTGGTTTTGGTTTGGTGGATAGCAGCTGTAGAGTTACCCCTGACTCATAGTGACCCCATGCATACTAGCACAAAAATGCTGCCTATGATCCGTTGGAGATGAGAGCCTTGTGATCCATAGGATGATTGCCAGGCCTTTCTTTCTATTTCATCTTAGCCTTGAAGCTCTGCTGAAACCTGTTCAGCATCATAGCAACATGCACGTCTCCACTGACAGACAAGTAGTGACTGTGCGTGGAGTGCGCGGCTAGGAATTGAAACCGGGCCTCCCCTGTGGAAGGCAAGAATCCTGCCACTGAACCACCACTCTAGTTCTTCTGAATTATTTAGACTTGGTTAATTTCCAAATATATGGGTTTGTGAAATATATTTTCATTACTGATTTATAGTTTTATTGCACTGCGATCAGAGAATTTGGTCTGTAAAATACCAACTTTTTAAAAATTGAGACATTCTTTTGGAATTTAGTACATGGTCGATTTTTGTAACGACTTCAACTTGAAAGTAAATGTGTTATCAGAAAATATTTCAGGAGCTCCAGAGTATTTTTAGACTAATCCATAAGATTCAATTTTTTTCTTTAATAATTTTTTTTGAGCTTTTAGTGAATGTTTACAAATCAAGTCAGTCACATATAAGCTTACATACACCTTACTCCATACTCCCACTTACTCTCCCCCTAATGAGTCAGCCCTTCCAGTCTCTCCTTTCGTGACAATTTTGCCAACCTCTAACCCTCCTATCTCCCCTCCAGACAGGAGATGCCAACACAGTCTCAAGTGTTCACCTGATACAAGTAGCTCACTCTTCACCCGCATCGCTCTCCAACCGACTGTCCAGTCCCTTCCATGTCTGCTGAGTTGTCTTCGGGAATGGTTCCTGTCCTGGACCAACAGAAGGTTTGGGGACCATGACCGCTGGGATTCCTCTAGTCTCAGTCAGACCATTAAGTCTGGCCTTTTTATGAGAATTTGGGATCTGCATCCCACTGATCTCCTGCTCCCTCAGGGGTTCTCTGTTGTGCTCCCTGTCAGGGCAGTCATCGGTTGTGGCTGGGCACCATCTAGTTCTGGTTTCAGGATGATGTAAGTCTCTGGTTCCTGGGGCCCTTTCTGTCTCTTGGGCTCATAGTTGTCGTGTGACCTTGGTGTTCTTCTTTCTCTTTTGATCCAGGGGGGTTGAGACCAACTGATGCATCTTAGATGGCCGCTTGTTAGCATTTAAGACCCCAGATGCCACATTTCAAAGTGGGATGCAGAATGTTTTCATAATAGTATTATTTTGCCAATTGACTTAGAAGTCCCCTTAAGCCATAGTCCCCAAACCCCTGCCCTTGCTCCGCTGACCTTTGAAGCATTCCGTTTATCCCGGAAACTTCTTTGCTTTTGGTCCAGTCCAGTTGAGCTGACCTTCCGTGTATTGAGTATTGTCCTTCCCTTCACCTAAAGTAGTTCTTATCTACTAACTAATCAGTAAATAGCCCTCTCCCACCCTCCCTCCCTCCCCCCCTCGTAACCACAAAAGTATGTGTTCTTCTCAGTTTATACTATTTCTCAAGATCTTATAATAGTGGTCTTATACAATATCTGTCCTTTGCCTCGGACTGATTTCGCTCAGCATAATGCCTTCCAGGTTCCTCCATGTTACGAAATGTTTCACAGATTCGTCACTGTTCTTTATCGATGCATAGTATTCCATTGTGTGAATATACCACAATTTATTTAACCATTCATTCGTTGATGGACACCTTGGTTGCTTCCAGCTTTTTACTATTGTAAACAGAGCTGCAATAAACATGGGTGTGCATATATCTGTTTGTGTGAAGGCTCTTATTTCTCTAGGGTATATTCCGAGGAGTGAGATTTCTGGGTTGTATGGTAGTTCTATTTCTAACTTTTTAAGAAAACGCCAGATAGATTTCCAAAGTGATTGTACCATTTTACATTCCCACCAGCAGTGTATAAGAGTTCCAATCTCTCTGCAGCCTCTCCAACATTTATTATTTTGTGTTTTTTGAATTAATGCCAGCCTTGTTGGAGTGAGATGGAATCTCATCGTAGTTTTAATTTGCATTTCTCTAATGGCTAATGATCGAGAGCATTTTCTCATCTATCTGTTGGCTGCCTGAATATCTTCTTTAGTGAAATGTGTGTTCATATCCTTTGCCCACTTCTTGATTGGATTGTTTGTCTTTTTGTGGTTGAGTTTTAACAGAATCATATAGATTTTAGAGATCAGGCACTGGTCGGAGATGTCATAGCTGAAAATTCTTTCCCAATCTGTAGGTGGTCTTTTTACTCTTTTGGTGAAGTCTTTAGATGAGCATAGGTGTTTGATTTTTAGGAGCTCCCATTTATCTGGTTTCTCTTTGTCATTTTTGGTAATATTTTGTATTCTGTTTATGCCTTGTATTAGGGCTCCTAACGTTGTCCCTATTTTTTCTTCCATGATCTTTATCATTTTAGTCTTTATGTTTAGGTCTTTGATCCACTTGGAGTTAGTTTTTGTGCATGGTGTGAGGTATGGGTCCTGTTTCATTCTTTTGCAAATGGATATCCAGTTATGCCAGCACCATTTGTTAAAAAGACTATCTTTTCCCCGATTAACTGACACTGGTCCTTTGTCAAATATCAGCTGCTCATATGTGGATGGATTTATATCTGGGATCTCAATTCTGTTCCATTGGCCTATGTGCCTGTTGTCGTACCAGCACCAGCCTGTTTTGACTATTGTGGTGCTATAATAGGTTCTAAAATCAGGTAGAGTGAGGCCTCCCACTTTCTTCTTCTTTTTCAGTAATGCTTTACTTATCCAAGGCTTCTTTCCCTTCCCTATGAAGTTGGTGATTTGTTTCTCCATTTTAAAAAATGTCATTGGAATTTGGATCGAAGTGCATTGTATGTATAGATGGCTTTTGGTAGAATAGGCATTTTTACTATGTTAAGTCTTCCTATCCATGAGCAAGGTATGTTTTTCCACTTAAGTAGGTCCCTTTTAGTTTCTTGCAGTAGTACTTTGTAGTTTTCTTTGTATAGGTCTTTTACATCTTTGCTAAGATTTATTCCTAAGTATTTTATCTTCTTGGGGGCTACTGTGAATGGTATTGATTTGGTTATTTCCTCTTCGGTGTTCTTTTTGTTGATGTAGAGGAATCCAAGTGATTTTGTATGTTTATCTTAAAGCCTGAGACTCTGCCAAACTCTTCTAATAGTTTCAGTAGTTTTCTGGAGGATTCCTTAGGGTTTTCTGTGTATAAGATCATGTCATCTGCAAATAGAGATAATTTTACTTCCTCCTTGCCAATCCGGATGCCCTTTATTTCTTTGTCTAGCCTAATTGCTCTGGCTAGGACCTCTAGCACAATGTTGAATAAGAGCGGTGATAAAGGGCATCCTTGTCTGGTTCCCGTTCTCAAGGGAGTCCTCTGCTCCTCTGACTTCCTATTGCGTTGTCTAATTCTGTAATTTTATTGTTAATCTTTTGGATTTCTGAATGCTGTCTCTCTATGGATTCTTGCAACTTATTAATTTTTCCACTATATTCTTGAATAATCTTTTTGAGTTCTTCAACTGCTTTATCAGTGTGTTCCTTGGCTTTTTCTGTAGATTGCCTTATTTCATTTCTGAGGTCATCCCTGATGTCTTGAAGCATTCTGTAAATTAGTTTTTTATATTCTGCATCTGGCAATTCCAGGATTGTATCTTCATTTGGGAAAGATTTTGATTCTTTAGTTTGAGGAGTTGTAGAAGCAATCATGGTCTGCTTCTTTATGTGGTTTGATATGGACTGCTGTCTCCAAGCCATCAGTAAGATATTGTAGTGATTTATTCTATATTTGCTCACTGAGTCTTATCTTGTTTTGTTTTCTTTCAATATACGTAGATGGGCTACTAGATTGCACTGTCTTGAGTGTTGTAGCCCTTGACTCACTTATGTCCTATTACCAGCTGGTTTGGGCTGTTACCAGATATATAAGCCTAAGAGTCCATTCACTATTCTTGAGTAGAATCTGATTTTGGGTCATCAAGTGTGTGGTGCAGACTGTCACCTATCCACCTAGAGAAGTAGTGGTGATAGTTGTGTGCACCAGATTCTAGTAGCAGCAGGGGTTCACAGTCGGGGGGGGCAGGATGCTGACAGGCTTCCGCCAAGTGCCAGTGAAGTAGGTGTGTCTCTATTCCTAAAGCACTTTGGTGGGTGGGCTCTGCAGCTGTACCTTAGGCCCCCAATGCAAGTACCTCTACGGATTGATTGGTAGGTGTCACCCTCCTTAGACCCCTAAGGCAGGAGGCTAGGTGGTCTGGGGGGAGCTTCAGCCCTCAGTTCCCTGTTCTGGGTCAGTGAGGGCTCTGTTGAATATGCAGAGCTATCTGACCTGGGAAACTTGTCTTTCCAGTAATCTGCTAAAACAATTACAGTCAGATCCCTATCAGAAATGCCTTTGCATTATAATAGCCACCTTGTTCCCTGTAGGAATGAAAGCCCAAGACTGTGGATCACATATGCTTGGCTGAAGCTGGTTTTGTGTTTTTAGTCCAATTAGGGAAGGATTTTTGGTCCCTGGGTTTTTTGTAGCTGCTTTTCTCAGGCCAGGAGAATGGGTTAGGAAAAGACAAAAAAAAAAAGAAAGAAAGAAAAACTGCAGCACAGTTCACTTTCTGGCTCAGGAAATTCCAATGTTAATGAAGCCGCCTGGGAAGGAGAGGGGAGGGGAGGGTTCAGATAAATAGGAGAGAGTAGCACCCTGGAATATAGACAAAGTTACTTATCTTGCTTGGGATGTCCGTTTTATCTAAGATTCCCGACGGGCGTGTTGACTGTGTGTGCTGGCTGGGTAGAGATTGCCCCCGAGGGTCAGGCCCGCGTCCTGTGCTTGCGCTGTCTCAGAAGCCGCGGTTAGTTCCTCCGCTCCCAGTCCAAAGCCCAGTGCCAAGGTTCCCCGGCTGGGACGCCGCACTCCCGGCTCCAAAACCAGTCACTGCCTCCCGGTGACTTCTCCTCCTGTCAACTGTGTCACTGCACTGCCTGCGTGCACTTGCTGGGCTTCCCCCGAGGTCAGTTCAGGGGGCTAGGGCTGCATCCTGTGTTTGCGCCCTCTGAGAATGCCGTGCTCAGCTCCTCTGCACCCAGTCCAAACCCTGGCGCCAAGGTTTCCTGACTGGGACACTGGCTCCAGGCTCCGAAAACAGTTGCTGCTTCCCCGTGGTTGTTCGTTCTCAGTCTCTGCCACTCAGGTCAACTCTTTAGATCTATGTTTGATGGTCAGGGCTAGTAGATTGTCATGTATGTGATCGATTCACTTGTTTTTCTGAGTCTTTATTACAAGAGGGATCCGAGGTAGCTTCTACCTAGTCAGCCATCTTGCTTGTTCTGATCAAGATTCAATTTGTTAATTGTGCTGTTCAAATCTATGTCCTTACTAAATTTGGCCCTTGATAAAAATCTACCCCTACTGTATTTTTAGGTAAATAACTTGCACATTTTACATTTGTTTGCCAATTGCACCCCACTCCCATCTTAAGGGAGCTATGCTAATACCTGGTCGGGGAGGGCCCGGTTGGCAAACAAATGGAAGAGGAGTGTGTTATTTGCGTAAAATTCGATATGTTTGTAGATTTGCTGATTTCTCCTTGTTATTTTTGCAATTTTTGCTTTATATATAAGAGGCAAGCTTATAATGCATGCAGGTTATAAGTGTCATATTTTCTCAGTATGATGTTTGTTTTATCATTTCACTTTATATTCTGTTAGGCCTGATATTATCGATCTACTGATTTTCTTTCCTTTCATATTTGCCTGGTATATCTTATCCTACCTTTTTCTTGTAATGCATTTATTTGTTTTATGTGTATTGTAGCAATTTACATATGAATTTGGGTTTCATTTTTATATTCCTATCTGAATCCCTGCTTTTAACAGATATTCATACGTCTTAATTTTTTTTATTGTCTATGATTTTTCTTTGCCTTCTTTTTTTTTTCCTGCCTTTTATTACCAGCTGTCCTCTAGCCTTTGAGTCTGTCCATTTCCATTGCTTTGTAGAGTTGATTTCAACCCCTTGCCCTTGCTTTATTTTATATTATTTGTGTGTGTGTGTTTAATTTTTCCTTTTCACTCACGCTGGAGATAGCAATACAGATCTGTTTTCTTTTTTTAACCCGATAAGGAATTGACTAGCTATGCTTGCAATGGTTTTATTTCTTGTCCACTTGGGTGCTTGTCAAATCCAATTCTCAGATCAATAGCTAGAAAGCAGATTCCTGTGTCCAGCCTCTAGCCTCCCCTAACTCCCTGAGTCCACCAGGCGTGCATCCTGTGTGGCTATGCTGCATTGAGTTGGGACCTTATATTTCCATCTTTTGGCTCTCACACACTCAACCGACAGAGCACATGAAATGCACAATGCCCAGTATGTACCACTACCCAAAGCCTTCTTGCTTCTGTCCCCATCTGGCTCTGGGGAAAAAACTTCTCAGAATGAAATAGACTACCTGCAATACCTCATTTCTGCTTGTGTCTGATTTTTTTTTTTTTTTTTTTACAAATGAACAATCTACTTCTGTTCTATAAAAATAATTATTGGTGGTGACAAGGAAAAAGGGGCCATTTTCTGGCTGATTCCTTGCTTTGGAGGCTAGAAGAAGTGCCCTTCAGTTTTGATCCCAGAGCATCTTGGCATACTCTTATCATAACACTCATTTTTCCTCAACTGTTACTGTTAGCCTATGAGATTTTAGAGGACAGCTAAGTTTTATTAAGGCTGGTATTCCTAGATTAATGCAAATGGCGCATAGTAAGTGTTCGAGAAATATCGAATGAATGCATGGGCGAAGCATGAATGAATGAGTTTGGGATAAAATGGAGGTAAGACAAGAGCTTTTAGTTTACTATTTCTCACTTCTTCCATGATTTTCCTATGTTAAAAGAAGAGATTTGTATTACCCAGTAGTTTTAATCACGGACGTACAGCAATCTCACGCATAATTTAGTGGAATGGCTATAACTTCCTGCAATCTGGGGTCTACATCTACGTGATGAGATTTGAGGAGCAGCTGGAAGGTGCTCATTTAGAAAATCCTTTGCACTTGCCATACCACTTTAGATCCCAAATTTTTAGTTTCAGCCTCAATATTAAATATTGCCTAATAAAAACTTCCCTTTAAAAAAATATGCACGCATTCCTCATTTGGGTGATTTGGCTACCCTTGGTCTCTTTGAGGATAAGAGAGAAAGGGGATGAACTAGCATATGTTAATCATTCCACATACCAGGCATGGTACATACTATCAAACATTATCCTTTCAAGTCATTAACCACTAATGACATTGCCAGCTAATCACATTGAGGTTCAGAGATATAACCCAGGTCACTACAATACTATTCAAATTGTAAGGTAGTGACTTCTTATTTACCTCTAATCTATTGAAAATCTAATGTAGTGCTCCATACATAATAATTGTTTGAAAAATATTTATTGATCTGCAGTGAGAAGGATTCTTGAAGAGCATGGGTACTTCTAGGATAGGATTAAGAGGGATTTGTTGTTGTTAGGTGCCATCGAGTTGATTCCAATTCACAGTAACCCCATGTGACAGAGTGGAACTATCCTATTGGATTTTCTTGGCTCTGATCTTTCGTTTTTTTTTTTTCTTCAGGAGGGAAGGAACTTCATTTTACTTAAACTGTTTGAAAAACGCTTACTGAATGAATTTGAGACTACAATCCTTTAGTCGAATGTCCAGTAGTGTTTCATTTATTGGACCATGTACATTTCCCATATGAATGTAACATATCTTGTCAGCACTGAATCTTCTTTTTTCTTTCTTTTTTAGGTGAAGTGTGTTTTAATCGAGTCCTCATACCCAAGCTTCACAGCATTTATCATGGCTTTTTTAAGAGCTTCAAAGAAAATCTTAATTTTCTAAAATGTTATTGTGTGTTAGGTGGAAGTTTACAGTGCAAATTAGTTTTTCATTCAAAAATTTATACACAAATTGTTTTGTGACATGAGTTGCAATCCCCACATTGTGTTATCACTCTCCCCCTTTCCCTTTCCACCCTGAGTTCTCCCTGTCCATTTATCCAGTTTTTCTGTCCCTACCTGCAGTCTTGTCTTTGCTTTTGGGCAGGTGTTGTCCATTTGATCTCGCATACTTGATTGAAATAAGAAGCATGTTCCTCGTGTGTGTTATTGTTTGTTTTATAGGCCTGTCTAATCTTTGGCTGAAAGGTGGACTTCAGGATTGGCTTCAGTTCCGAGTTGGCAAGGTGTCTGGAGGTCATAGTCTCAGGGGTTCCTGCAGTCTCTGTCAGACTGGTAAGTCTAGTCTTTTTTTGTGAATTTGAATTTTGCTCTACATTTTTCTCCTGCTCTTTCCAGAACTCTCTATTGAGATCCCTGTCAGAGCAGTTGGTGGTGGTAGCCAGGCACCATCTAGTTCTTCTGGGTTCAGGCTGGTGGAGGCTGTTGCTCATGTGGTCCATTAGTCCATTGGAATAATATTTTCCTTGTGTCTTTAGTTTTCTTCATTTTCCTGTGCTCCAGACAAGATGGGACTTACAGATGTACCTTAGATGGCTACTCAAAAGCTTTAAGACCCTAGATGCTGCTCTCCAAAGTAGGATGAAGAACATTTTCTTTATAAACTGTTATGCCAATTGACTTAGATATCCTCTGAGACTACGATCCTTAGCCCTCAGCCCCAGTAACTTGGTCCCTCAAGGTGTTTGGATGTGCCTAGGAAGATTCTATGACTTTGTTTTGGTCAAGTTTTGTTATGTTCCCCTATTTTGTGTGTTGTATTTCCCTTCACCAAAGTTAACTTGTCTAATATCTAGTTAGTGATTTCCCCTCTCCAGCCTTCCCCTTCCTCCTAACCATCAAAGATTGTTTTTTTCTGTGTGTAAACCTTTTCTTGGGTTTTTATAGTAGTGGTCTCATACAATATTTATCCTTTTGTGATTGACTTATTTCACTCAGCATAATGCCCTCCGGATTCATCCATGTTGTGAGATGTTTCAAGGATTCATCATTGTTCTTTGTCATTGCATAGTATTCCATTGTGTCTACGTACCATTATTTGTCTATCCATTCATTTGTTGATGGGCACTAAGGTTGTTCCCATTTTTTTGCTATTATGAATAATGCTGCCATGAACATGGGTGTGTATATGTCTATTCATGTGGTGGCGCTTATTTCTCTCAGATACATTCCTAGGAGTGGAATTGCTGGATCATATGGTATTTCTATATGTAGGTTTTTAAGGTGCCACCATATTGTTTTCCATAGTGGTTGTGCCATTTTATATTCCCACCAGCAGTGAATAAGTGTTCCAATTTCCTCACAACCTCTCCAACATTTGCTGTTTTCTGTTTTTTTAATGAGTGCCAGTAATGTCGGGAGAAGATGGTATCTCACTGTAGTTTTGATTTGCTTTTCTCTAATGGCTAATGGTCATGAGTATTTTCTCATGTGTCTGTTAGCTACATGAATGTCTTTTTGGTGAAGTGTCTGTTCATATCTTTTGCCCATTTTTTTTATTGGATTATTTGTCTTTTTGTTGTTCAGGTGTGGAAGTAGTCTATAGAGTTTAGCCCAAAATGTCTGGCAGTTTGTCATATTGTAGGGGCGTGCTTACAGATGTAATGCTGGAAGGTATGCCACCAGTATTCAAATACTAGCAGGATTACCCGTGGCAGACAGATTTCAGCTGAGCTTCCAGACTAAGGCTGAGTAGGAAGAAGGATCTGGCAGTATAAAGTATACCTCCGAAAAAAATTAACCAGTGAAAACCTTATGAATAGCAGTGGAACATTGTCTGATATAATGCAGAAAGATGAACCCCTCGGATGGAAACCACTCAAAATACTACTGGGGAAGAGCTGCCTCCTCAAACTAAAGTCAACCTTAATGACTTTAAGTGGGTGGAGTTAAGCTTTTGGGACCTTCATTTGCTGGTGTGGCACTACTCAAAATGAGAAGAAACAGTTGAAATATCCATTAATAACACAAACATGGCATGTACAAGTATGAATCTAGGAAAACTGGAAATCATCAAAAATGAAATGGAAAGTGTAACAATCACTATCCTAGGCACTAGTAAACTGAAATAGACTAATATTGGCCATTTTCAATGGGACAATCATATGGTCTAATATGCTGGGTATGACAAATCAAAGAGGAATGTCATTGGCATTCATCGTCAAAAAGAGCATTTCAAGATCTCTCCTGAAGTACAATGCTGTCAGTGATAGGAGAACATCCATACAGCTGCAAGGACAACCAGTTACTATGACTATTATTCACATTTACTCACCAACCACTAAGGCCAAAGATGAAGAAATTGAAGATTTGTACCACCTTCTACAGTCTGAAATTGATCAAGCATGCAATCAAGAAGCATTGATAATTACTGGTGATTAGAATGCAAAAGTTGGAATCAAAGAAGAAGGAACAAGTTTGGAAAATATGGCCTTGGTGATAGAAATGATGCCAGAGATCGCATGATAGAATTTAGCAAGACTTCTTCATTGCAAATTTTTTTTTCAACAACGTAAATGGTGACTATACACGTAGACCTCACCGGATGGATACACAGGAGTCAAAACAACTACATCTGTAGAAAAAGATGATGGAAAAGCTCAATATCATCAGTCAGAACAAGGCCACGGCTGGCTGCAGAATAGACCTTCAACTGCTCATTTGCAAGTTCAAGCCGAAGCTGAAGAAAATTAGAACAAGTCCACTAGAGCCAAAGTATGAAGTTGAGCAAATTCAGGTAGGCCCGAATTTAGAGACTATCTCAAGAATGGATTTGACACATCGAACTCTAATGATCAAAGACCACGTGAGTTGTGGAATGACATCAAGGAAATCATACATGAAGAAATCAAGAGGTCGTTAAGAAGACAGAAAAGAAAGAGAAAAGAAAGAAAAGACCAAAATGAATGTCAGAAAAGACTCTGAAGCTTGTTGTTTAACACAGAATAGCTAAAGCGAAAGGGAGAAATAATGAAGTAAGAGAGCTGAACAGAAGATTCCAAAGGGTGGCTTGAGTAGACAAACTAAAGTATTACAAGGACATGTGCAAAGATTTGGAGTTAGAAAACCAAAACGGAAGCACATCCTCAGCATTTGTCAAGCTGGAAGAACTGAAGAAAAAATTCAAGCCTTCAGTTGCAATATTGAAGGGTTCAATGGGCAAAATATTGAACTATGCAGGAAGCATCAAAAGAAGGTGGATGAAATGTCCAGAATTACTGTACCAAAAAGGATTTATTGATTTTTAACCATTTCAGGAAGCATGTGATCAACAATCAAAGGTATTGAAGGAAGAAGTCCAAGCTGCCCTGAAGACATTGGTGAAAAACAATGATCCAAGAATTGACAGAATAACAATTGAGATGTTTTAACAAATGGATGCAGTGCTGGAAGTGCTCACTCATCTCTGCCAAGAAATTTGGAAGACAGCTACCTGGCCAACAGACTGAAAGAGATCTGTATTTATGCCCATTTCAAAGAAAGGTCATCCAACAGAATGTGGAAATTATTGAACAATATCATTAATATTATGCACAAATAAAATTTTGCTAAAGAATATTCAAAAGCAGTTATAGCAGTACATTGACAGGGAACTGCCAGATATTCAAGCCAGGCTCAGAAGAGGATGTGGAATGAGGGATATTATTGCTGATGTCAGATGCATCCTGGCTGAAAGCAGAGAATACCAGAAAAATATTTGTCTGTGTTTTATTGACTATGCAAAGTCATTGGACTCTGTGAATCATAACAAATCATGGATAACATTGTGAAGAATGGGAATTCCAGGACACTTAATTGTGCTTATGAGGAACCTGTACATAGACCAAGTGGCAGTTGTTCGAACAGAACCAGAAGATACTGAGTGTGTTAAAATCAGGAAAGGTGTTCATCAGGGGTATACCGTTTCACCATACCTATTCAATCCGTATACTGAGCAAATAATCTGAGAAGGTGAACTATATAAAGAAGAACGTGGCATCAGGATTAGTGGAAGACATCAACAACGCGCGATATGCAGATGATACAACCTTGCTTGCTGAAAGAGAAGAGGACTTGAAGTACTTAATGATGAAGATCAAAGTCTACAACCTTCAGTATGAATTACACATCAACATAAAGAGAACAAAAGTCCTCACAACTGGACCAATAAACAGCATCATGATAAATGAAGAAAAGATTGAAGTTGTCAAAGATTTCTTTTACTTGGATCCACGATCAATGCCCAGTGGAAGCAGCGGTCCAAAAATCAAATGCATTGCATTGGGTGGATCTGCTGTAAAAGACCTCTTTAAGGTGTTAAAAAGCAAAGATGTCACTTTAAGGACTAAAGTGTGCCTGACCCAAGCCATGGTATTTTCAGTGGCCTCATATATGCATGAGAAAAATGGACAATAAATAAGGAATTGTTGTCTTTGAAGTATGGTGTTGGTGAAGAATATGGAATATACCAGAGACTGCCAGAAGAACAAACAAATCTGTTTTGGAAGATGCACAGCCAGAATGCTCATTAGAAGCAAGGATGTTGAGACTTTGTTTCACATACTTTGGACATGTTATTAAGATGGACTAGTCACCAGAGAAGGACATCAAGCTTGGTAAAGTAGAGGTCAGGGAAAAAGAGGAAGACCCTCGATGAGATGGACTGACACAGTGGCTGCAACAGTGGGCTCAAGTATACCAACAACTGTGAGAATCGCTCAGGACCAGGCAGTGTTTTGTTCTGTTGTACATGGGGCCGCCATGAGTCAGAAGTGACTGGTGGCACCTAACAAAAACAACAACACAGATTTTAGAGATAAGACCCCTTGTAAGATATGCCGTAGTCAAAATTTTTTCCCAGTCTGTAGGTTCTCTTTTTACTTTTTTGTGAAGTCTGTTGATGAGCGTATATGTTTAATTTTTAGGAGCTCTGGGTTATCTAGTTTATATTCTGGTGTCCGTGCATTATAAGTATGATTTGTATTGTACTTATGCCATGCATGAGGCATCCCGTCACTGTACCTATTTTTCTTCCCTGATCATTATTGTTTTAGGTTTTATATTTACGTCTTTGATCCATTTTGAGTTAGTTTTGGTGTATGGTATAAAGTATGGGTCCTGTTTCATTTTTTCTGCGGATGGACATCCAGTATTGCGAGCACTATCTGTTGAAAAGAATGCCTTTTCCCCATTTAATGGGCTTTGGTCCTTCGTCTAAGATCAGCTGACTGTAGGTGGATGGATTTACACCTGGGTCCTGGATTCTGTTGCATTAGTCTGTGTGTCTGTCGTTTCACCAGTACCAGGCTGTTTTGATTATGATGGCTGTACAGAAGCTTCTAAGATCATGTAGTGTGAGGCCTCCTACTTCGTTCTTTTTCTTCAATAATGCTTTGCTTATCTGGGAGCCTATTTCCTTTCCACATAAAGTTGATAATTAGTTTTCCATGTCTTTAAAGAATGCCACTGGTATTTGGATTGGGTTGCATTATGTCTGTAGAATGCTTTGGGTAGAATTGACATTTACACAATGTTGAGTCTTCCTATCCATGAGCACGGCATGGTTTTCCATTCATGTAGGTCTCTTTTGGTTTCTTGCAATAGTATTTTGTAGTTTTCTTTGTATAAGTCTTTTAGGTCCCTGGTTAGATTTATTCCTAAGTGTTTTATCTTTTTAGGGGCTATTATAAATGGTTTTTGTTTTCCTTTTTTAAGTGCTCTGTGTTGGTATATAGGAATCCAACTGATTTTTGTATGGTGGCATAGTGGTTAAGTGCTACGGCTGCTAACCAAGAGGTCACAGTTCAAATCTGCCAGGCACCCCTTGGAAACTCTATGGGGCAGCTCTACTCTGTCCTATAGGGTCGCTATGAATCAGAATCGACTCAACAGCAGTGGGTTTTTTGGGGGGGAGGGGGTGGATCTTATATCCTGCTACACTGCTGAATCTTTCTATTACTTCCAGTAGTTTTCTTGTGGAATCTTTGGAGTTCTGTTTGTACATAGCATCACATCATCTGTGAGTAGGAATAGTTTTACTTCTTCCTTTCCAATTTGGTTGGCCTTTATTTCTTTTTCTTGCCTTATTGCTCTAGCTAGTAATTCCAGCAAAATGTTAAATAGGAGTGGTTATAAAGGGCATCCTTGTCTTGTTTTCATTCTCGGAAGGGAATGCTTTCAGCCTCTATCCATTTAGAATGATATTGGCTGTTTATTTTGTATAGAAGTCCTTTGTTATGTAGAAGAATTTCCCTTCTATTCCTATTTTATTGAAGTTTTTTTTTTTTAAATCAGGAACGGGTGCTGAGCTTTATCAAATGACTTTTTAGCATGGATCGAGATGATCATGTGATTCTTTTCTATTTATCTGATGGATTATGTTGATTGATTTTCTGATGTTGAATCATCCTTGCATACTTGGCTTCCCACTTGGTCATGGGTTTTTGTTTTTTTTTTTTTGATATGATGCTGTATTCTCTTGACTAGAACTCTGTGGAAAATTTTTGTGTCTATATTCATGAGATGTACTGGTCTACAATTTTATTAATTTTTTTGTGGTGTTTTTGCCTGGCTTTTGTATTTTTTTGGTATTAGGGTTATGGTGGCTTCATAGAATGAATTTGGTAGTATTTCTTCCTTTTCTATTATCTGAAATAGTTTGAGTAGTACTAGTGTGTGCTCTTCTCTGATGTTTGGTAGAATTCTTCAGTGAAGTTGTCTCTGCCAGGTTTTTTGGCGGGGGGGAATTTTTTTATATTATCTCTTCTTTTGTTATTGATCTGATCAGCTTTTCTATCTCAGTTTGAGTTAGTTTAGGTAGGTAAAGTGTTTCTAGAAATCTGTCCATTTCCTCTAGGCTCTCAAATTAGCTGGGATACAATTTTTAATAGTATTCTTTTATGATCCTTTTTATTTCAGTTGGGTCTGTTGTAATATTCCCCATCTCATTATTTGAGTTATATGCTTCCTCTGCTATGTTTCTTTTGTCATTTTGGTCAATGGTTTCTCAATTTTGTTGATGTTTTTGAACACCTAACTTTTGGTCTTTTTGAGTCTTTTGGTTGTTTTTCTGTTGTCTATATAATTTATGTCTGCTCTAATCTTTATTATTTCCTTTCTTCTGGTGTCTGTAGGCTTCTTTTGCTGTTCTCTATTTGTTCTAATTGTGGTTCAGACATTTTGATTTTGACCTGCTCATCTTTTTGGTAGTGTGAGTTTATTGCTATAAATTGACCTCTGAGCACTGCCTTTGCTGTGTTCCAAAGGCTTTAGTATGATGTGCTTTCATTTTCATTTGATTATAAAAATTTTTTTATTTCCTTTTTGGTTTCTTCTATTACCCAGTTGTTTTCAAGCAAGGTGTTATTCAGTTTCCATCTGTATTCATTTTCTTCATTTTTTTCTCTTATGTTTTCTCAAACAAAATGGTGTCCATGGATTTGTCTTCAATCTCATGATCCTATCTTCCAGTTTTTCAAATTTGCTCCTAAAACCTTCTAGTCAGTTGTCCATATCTGAAATTTTGTTGTTTACCTTTTGGATTTCTAGTTGCTGTTTTGTATGATTTCTAGTTATTTATTTTGACACTTTGTTCTTGTATTATTTTCCTGAAGTCTTCTATTGCTTTGTGTTTTCCTTGATTTTGGCTATGTTTTTGTTGGTTTTGCCTGTGTTTCTGGGATTTTGTCTATTTTTGCCCTGGTTTTGTCTCTGTGTTTTCTTTGATCTCTTTCCTAGTCTCTTAGAGAGTTCTAAATATTAGTCTTTTGAATTCTATATCAGATAGTTCTACTGCCTTTTCTTCTACAAGAAGATTAACTTTTCTTTATTTTAGTCACTTACTGGAGCCATCTTGTCCTGCTTATCTATGTTTTGATATTGTCTGCTGTCTTCAAGACATTTAGGTATTATTTTCTTTATTTATTGATTGTGTGTTCATTTTGTTCCACTTCTTTGTTCTATTTTGATGTCAGGCCTGTTGGAACAGGTGTGCTTTGCTGCTTGCTCGTCTGTAGGCATGATAACTCTCACTATCTTATCTGGGTGGGCAAGGCAGCAGCAGTCAGGGCAAGCCTGCTTTGATGTACACTGGTGCGGCGAGGTTGCTGAGGTCATAGTGGGTGGGTGCTGTCTGCATCCTGCTGTTGGTTCAGCAGTGTGGGAGTGTTCACAGTTCTTCATCAGATAGGTGTGGGTATCAGATGGGAAGTGGTATAGACTCATTTTCTACCACTCAGCAGCTGGTCGAGTGTTAGGAGTGGAGGATCAGTGCAGGTCTGGTGTGTTAGCAGGCCTGAATGCTGGGTATATTGTAGCTGTAGTGGAATGATGAGGGCTGGTGGGAAGGGGTATGGCGTACAGGGCTAAGTGGCAGAGGGAGGGAGGAGAAAGAAAAGAGAGAGAAAGAATAAAATAAAAACTGTACCCAGCAATGGGGCAGGGTGGGCCTGGGAGCTGATGTGAAAGAGAGGGAGGTGGTATATGGGGCTAGGTAGGAGATAGAAAGAAAAATGAATATATATATATTGTGGCACAGTGTAGGCTGGCAGGTGGGGACTGATTGGTGTGCTAGTGACACTCTATCTGATGTGGCATGAAGTGGGTATGTGGGAAGTGGGGGGAGGCAGCTTATGGGGCCAAGTGATCCCAGGTGAAGAAATGTAAGAGTGGAAAAAGAAGGAACAAAATGGCAAGTAGGGGTAGGTAGGACCCAAAGCGATGGTAAGCCAGTGGCTCTCTAGCTTTGGTGCTATGGAGTTTGGTGGCCAGGAATGAGGTGCATACACAAGTAGGTGGGAGGGAGAAAGAAAAGGAAGAATGAGAAAAAAAATTAAAAAACTGGTGGCATGGTGGAGGTTAGAGAGTAGGGGGTGATGTGGGCCTGAGGGCTTGTTGGGGGTGGAGATGACATACAGGGCTAGGTGGGAGGAGGTGGGAGAGAAAAAGAAAAGAAAGAAGAGAAAGCAAAAAAAAAAAAAAAGAAAGAAAGAAAAGGCAGTGCAGCAGGAGCCAGTGGGTAGGAGTGGTGTGTACCAGGGGTGGCAGCATGCTGGTGTTTCTCTAGCTGAGGTGGCACAGTGTGGCCTGGTGGAAAGGGGTTGAGGTGGTGTATGGGCCTAGGTAGGAGGGAGGAAGAAAGGGGAAAAAAATGGAGTGACATGAGCTGACCCTTGTGGGGCAGGGTGGACCCAGGGTGATAGAGGGCTAGTGGCTCTCTAGCCATGGTGGTGTGGCCTGGCCCAGCAGGAAGTGGTAAAGCTATCATATAGGGCTAGGTGGGAGGAAGAATGAAAAGGAAGAAAGGGAGCTAGCGGTTAGGGGCAGGGTAGACTCAGGCTGGTGACGAGCTAGTGGCTTTCTCTTTAGCCAGGTGGCATGGCATGGCCCAGTGGGAAGGGGTAGGAGGTGGCATATGGGGCAGAAGGATGAGGGATGGGAAAGCATATTTCTCTAGTTGCCAGGTGTTCTCTCTCCTATTGGGAGCTCTGTGAAGTTACCTCCCCTTACTCCCTATCTGGGGTCATTGCTGGCACTGCTCCAAGGTGGCGATGCTGTACAGTGTTAGTTGGCAGGGGACCTCCACTCTGTATCTCTCCTCATCCTCTGTTTCTTGTCAATTTCTTCTAGTCAGTGTTTAATCTAGTTCTTTATCCCTTCATTTGATGCTTAGAGTTCCAGGATTGATGTTTGTAACTGTTTTACTTAGTTTTTCAGGTCTTTGCTGCAGACGGATGGCATGGTACATCTGTCTCGGTACCATGTTGACTCAGACTCTGTCAGTTATTTAAAAATAAATAAATAAATAAGATAGTTTAAATACTCAAAGTTTTTTGCTTTTTTTGTTTGTTTTCTATGGCAATATTTCCCAGATGCATAATACACTGTCCCATGTGTTAGTAAATGAAACTTCCTGAATTTAGGGTCATGTGTGTTATATAAGGCAAATGGTTTAAGACACTAAATTGGCTCTATATTAAACACTGGTGGGAAAGGGTGTTCCTCTGGTTATCGGTTGTTGGGTGTTTGTCTTCCGTTGAAGGTGCCATGAAGTTGCCTTCCTGTACTTTCTGTCTGGGGTTGTTGCTGGCTGTGTTCCAAGATAGCTATGCTGTGCTATGTTAGTTGGCAGAGGACCTCTAGTCCACATCTCTCCTTGTTCTCTGTTTTCCTTTAGTTTCTTATTCCATTCAGTGTTTGATATAGTTTTTTGTCCCTTCATTTGATGCTTAGGGTTCCAGGATTGACATTTGTATCTCTTTTACTTAGATTTTCAGGCCTTTGTGAAAATGATTTTCTGAGTTCGAAGGCTTAGGACCTTAGTCTCATGGGACAACTCAGTCAATTGGCATCACAAAGTTCATGTTCTGCATCCAAGTGTGTGAGTAGCATCTGGGGTCTTACAAGCTTGTGAGAAGCCATCTAAAATACAACTATTGGTCTCTACTCATTAGGAGCAAGATAGAAAGAAGGAAAACTAAAATCTTAGAGAAGAAGCTAGTTGAGAGAGCTAATAGCTAAATGAGCCATGTCCTCATCTACACTGAGACCAGAACTAGACAGTGCCCCGCTACTACTATCGCCTGTTTTGATCAGGACCACAATAGATGGACCGTGATAGAATGGGAGAAAAATGTGGAACAGAACTTAAATTCTTAAAAAGTCCAGATTTACTGTACCAATTGAGACTAAAGAACTCCGTGAGGTTATCACCCTGAGATACTTTTTTTTTTTTTAAATTGTGCTCCAGGTGAAGGTTTACAGAACAAACTATCTTCTCATTAAAGAGCTAGTACACATATTGTTTTACGACATTGGTTAACAACCCCACTGTATGTCAACGCTCTCCCTTCTCATCCTTGCCCCTGGGCTGGTGTGCCCCCTTAGTCTCATTTTGCTTTATGGGTCTCTCTAACCTTTGGCTGAGGGGTGAACCTCAGGAGTGACTTCATTACTGAGCTAAAAAGGTGTCCGGGAGCCATACTCTCAGGGTTTCTCCAGTCTCTGTCAGACAAGTAAATCTGGTCTCTTTTAGTGAGTTAGAATTTTGTTCTACATTTTTCTCCAGCTCTATCCAGGACCCTCTATTGTGATCCCTGTGAGAGTAGTCAGTGGTGGTAGCCAGGCACCATCTAGTTGTACTAGACTCAGCCTGGTGGAGACCATGGTAGTCATGGTCCATTAGTCCTTTGGACTAATCTTTCCCTTGTATCTTTAGTTTTCTTCATTCTCCCTTGTTCCTGAAGGGATGAGACCAGTGGTATATCCTAAATGGCTGCTCACAGGCTTTTAAGACCCCAGATGCAACTCACCAAAGTAGGATGGATAATATTTTCTTTATAAACTATCTTCTGCCAATTGAGCTGCGTGTTCCCCTAGACCATAGTCCCCACAGCCCTCAGCCCAGTAATTCTGTCCCTCAGGGAGTTTGGATGTGTCTATGGAGCTTGTCCAAGTTGTGCTAGCTTCCCCAGTATCATGTACTGTCTTACCCTTCACCAAAGATACCACTTATCTATTGGTTTATTTAGTGGTTTTGCATTCCCACCTGTCCCCTCCCTAGTAACCATCAAAGATTATTTCTTTTTGTGTGTATACCTTTTCATGAGTTTGTACAGTAGTGGTCTCATACAGTATTTGTCCTTTTGTGATTGACTTATTTCACTCAGCATAATGCCCTCCAGGTTCATCCATGTTGTGATGTGCTTTGCAGATTCATCATTGTTCTTTATTGTTTTGTAGTACTCCTATGCGTGTATGTACCATAGTTTGTTTACCCATTCATCTGTTGATGAACATCTAGGTTGTTTCCATCGTTTTGCTATTGTGAACAATGCTGCAGTGAACATAGGTGTGCATGTGTCTATTTGTGTGACAACTCTCATTTCTCTAGGCTATACTCCTAGAAGTGGGATTGCTGCATCATATGGTATTTCTATTTCTAGCTTTTTAAGGAAGCATCATATCATTTTCCAAAATGGCTCTACCATTTTGCATTCCTACCAGCAGTGCATAAGAGTTCCAATCTTCCCACAGCCTCTCCAACATTTGTTATTTTCTGTTTTTTTGATATGTACAAGTAATACCAGGCTAAGATGGTATCTCATTGTGGTTTTGATTTGCATTTCTCAAATAGCTAGTGATCGTGAGCATTTTCTCATGTGTCTGTTAGCAGCTCGAATGTCTTCTTTGGTGAAGTGCCTGTTCAGTTCCTTTGCCCACTTTTTAAATTGGATTATTCATCTTTTCATTGTACAGGTGTTGGATTTTCCTGTAGATTTTAGAAATCAGAACTTTGTCAAATCTGTCATAGCCAAGATTTTTTTCTCAGTCTGAAAAAAAAAAAAAAGTTCTCTTTTTACTCTTTTGGTGTAGCCTTTTTGATGAGCATAAGTGTTTAATTTTTAGAAGATCCCAGTTATCTAGCTTATCTTTTGGAGTCTGTGTGTTGTTAGTTATGGTTTGTATCCTATTAATGCCATGTATTAGGGCCTCTATTTTTTCTTCTATGACCTTTATAGTTTTTGGTTTTATATTTAGGTTTTTGATCCATTTCGAATTAGTTTTTGTTTATGGTGTGAGGTATGGGTACCGTTTCATTTTTTTGCAGATGGACATTCAATTTGCCAGCACCATTTGATGGACTTTGGGCCTTTGTGGAAGATCAGGTGACTGTAGGTGGATGGATTTGAGGTACTTTTTAAACCTTGAACCGAAACTATCCTCCGGGGTCACCTTTTAGCAAAATAACAGATTGACACACAAAATAAAGGATATTATGTGTGAATATGGTGCTCTATTAAAAAACAAAAAACATGTATATGATACCAAAAGGTCAGCAATTACTCTAAAGCAAAGATGAGAAGGTGAGGGGAAAGGGAAACTAAAAAAACTAGAGTACTAGAAATGGAACAACTAGAACACAATTAAAGAGAATGTTGACACATTGTGAAAAATGTAACTAATGTCACTAAAAAAATAAAAATAATTTATGTGGACACTGTCAAATGGGAACCTTATTTTCTGTGTAAACTTTCACCAAAAATACAATAAAACATTTTTTAAAAAAGTTAAATATACATACCATTCAAAGCTAATTTCTAGTTAAACTACTAAATTACAGAAATAATAGATTCAGTGTCATTTTCCTTAATGTCATTCTATGTCATTTTCCTTAATCACTCATTAAACAAATATTTAAGTGCCAAAAAAGGAGAAGAAAGACCTGGTGCGGAGGGATATTGCCGTGCAAAGTAGTAAAACTTGATAAGTGGGTGTGAAGAGTGGATAGGAGGTTTAAGAAAGGGAACAAAAGATTTGGTCTCTGTCAAGCTCAGCTTCAGAGCCCACGGAAAGCAGACTCAAGCTTCAAGAGGCCAGCATGAGAAAGAACTGAAGCTAAAATGCAATATCATTGAGTGGGATCAGGCCCTGTCTGGGTGCCTTTGTGGTATTCCAGTTCTCTTCACACAGGTAGAAACTGAGAAACTTAAAAAAGCAAAAGCAACAAAAAATCCCCAAACAAACAAAAACAGCCAGGAATTTTGCACCTCTTTTACAACCCCGGACATAAGATTCTGCCTAATGCAGTGATGTGCCTCTGTAAACAGAAAGGAACAGAGGGAAGACCTCTGTGGAGTTGGGCAAGTCTCCAAGTTTCTGAGCCTCAGTTTCCTTACTTGCCATCTCGAAGTGATTGCCCTTCCTGACATGATGACTTCTGAAGGTTGTGAAGAGGAAAAGGCAGTGATCCCAGAAAGGATCTCTATATGGTGGTTGTTGTTAGCTTCTGTCAAGTAGGGCCCTAACTGATGGAATAAAACATTGCTCCGTTAGGCTCCATCCCCCTGATAGGTTGTAGATTGGACTATTGTGATTCATAGATTTTTCACTGGCTGATTTTCAGAAGTAGCTCACATGTGGAAGGCAGAATAATGTTCCCCCAAAATGTTCACTTCCTATCCCCAGGACCTGTAACTGTGCTAACTGACATGGCCAATGTGATTAAGGATTTTGAGATGGGGAGGTTATCCTGGATTATCCAGGTGGGTCCTGTAATCACAATAGTCCTTATAAGGAAAAGAGGGAGGCAGGAGAGTCAAAGACTAAGGAGTGTTGGCATTGCTGGCTTTGAAGATGGAGGATGGGGCTACAAGCCAAGGTGTGCAGGTGGCCTCTAGGAGCTGGAAAAATCAAGGAACAGATAGTTCCTTAGAACCTCCAGAAAGAATTCAATCCTGCCAATATCTTGATTTTAGCCCATTAAGACCCATTTTGGACTTCTGACCTCCAGAATTATAAAATAATAAATTTTAGTTATTTTGAGTCATCAGTCGTGGTGAATTGTAGCAGCAATAGAAATGAGGTTTTATTAAGCAGAAAAAAAAAAAAAAAATTTTTTTTTTTTCAAGGCCTGAGAGGCAAAAGTCATTCAGTAGAAACATTGGGGTTTGCTGCCTGTTTGTTTTGTTTTCTTCAGGGGGGGAGGGGGATAGAAAATTAGCACGTTCTATCTGAAAAAAAAATTTTTTTTATCTGAAGTAGAACGTGCTAATTTGCCTGCCTGCCTTAAAGCCTATGTCCGCCAGCAGCTAGACAGCTGCAGGTGATTTTCTTGTTATTTGTTGGCTGAAAGACATGAAGAGACTCCATTAAAGCAGTTTCACTGGAACCAAAAGTCACACAGCAGGCTTGCCTCTATTTGGGTACACACAGGCTCCTTAGAGCTCACCTCACGTAAATTTTCTGTGCTGAGCCAGCATTAATGCCTAACACTGAAAAGCCAATCACAACAAGTGATTACTTGAATTTATGGTCTCTGAAATGCATGGCTTGTATTTATACTCATAGAAACATGTTTGGAATTGTGATTGTCAGAAATATGCCTCCAAAGAAGGTTTAGTTAATTCTTGCAGCATCCATTAGAGATGAGTGATAATATCCACCTCTTCTTTTAAGCAAAAGCCAGCTGGTAGAAAACTTGCTACAGTAGTCCCTGGATGGAGCAAATGTTTAAGGGCCCAACTACTAGCCGAAAGGTAAGTGATTCAAACCCACCCAGAGGGGCCTGGGTAGACCGGCATGGTGATCTGCTTCGGAAGAGTCACAGCCTTGAAACCCCTGTGGAGCAGTTGAACTCTGCATATGTGCAGCTGCCATGCATCAGAATGGACTTGACTGGTACCAATAACAGCAACAGAGAAACTTGCCTTCCCTGGTAGGTTTTAGATTCCCAAAGTAGCTTGGCTGGCATGAGGAGGTTGAAAGCCTAGATTCCCAGGCTTCCGTAAAGACTTTAGACTAGAGTTTTATCTGAAGTAGAAGTAGAAATATGGAACACTGCAGTCTGTGACTCCAGTGGGGCCGAAAATCCCAGAATTAGATACCGGAGTGGGTTGACAATGAACTGCAGGGATGTTGGGCCCCTGATCCTAAGAGCATCGTTGTACTCAGTGCCTTCTTCCTACCTGAGTTATGAAAAATTAAACTGTTGTAAATCTCTTACACATCAGCTATTACCCAGAAACACCCAAAGAATCAAATGTTAGTAAAAGAAAAAAAAGAGTTTCTCAGCATGTACTAAGGAAAATGAAATCCTTTTTCCTTTCAAAAGAAGTGTATAATGACTCATAAAGTTGATAATGACTCATCAAGAGCTTGATTTCTGTAGAAAAATCAGCTTGGCAGTCGCCCATTGACCCTACGTTGTTGAGCAGCTTATCAGATTGAAAATGACAAACTCCTTAGCCAAGGGAGGAAAATATACCTCAATTACTTATTCTTCTTATATGTGACTAAATATTGTTTCTAGAGCAATAGATAACATGGTTTAGGCCAACTTGTTGTTAGGTGCCATTGAGTCAATTCCAACTCAGCAACCCCATGTGACAGAGTAGAACTGCCCCATGGGGTTTTCTTGGCTTTAATGTCTATGAAAGCAGATTGCCAGGTCTTTCTCCCACTGAACCACCAACCTTTGGGTTAGCAGTCGAGTGTCTAACCACTTGAGCCACCAGGCCTCTTTCAGAGCAACTAGTTTTAGGAAAAGAACAACAACGACTCTGTTGCCATTGAGTTGATTCAGACTCATAGCAACCCTATAGGACAGAGTAGAACTGTCCCATATGGTTCCCAAGGAGCACCTGGTGGATCCGAACTGCTGACCTTTTGCTTAGCAGCCATAGCTCTTTAACCACTACGCCACCAGGGTTTCCTTTAAGAAAAGACCACATAAGTATTTAATATACTCTTATTCGTGATAAGGAGTCCCTGGAAGGTGTAAACGGTTAATGCATTTGGCTACTAGCTGAAAGGTTGGAGGTTTGAGCCCACCCAGAGGTGCCTCGGAAGAAAGGCCTGGCAATCTACTTCCAAAAAATCAGCCATTGAAAACTCTGTATAGCATAGTCCTACTCTGACACATGTGGGGTTGCCATGAGTCACAATCAACTTGAAGGCAACTGTGTTTTTTTTTTTTTTTTTAAATTATAGTAAATGTTAACATTGCTTTCTGAAAGTGCTGCCAAAACCTGGTACAGAGTTTTGGATCAAAGAGACTGGAATTCTACATCTTGCTTCAGTACTTTACTCGTGACACATCACAATATCTCATATGGTACCAATTTTTAAAGGGAGAAATTCAATGCACTGAATCTTCCAGCAATAAATACAGAAATTAACTCCTGGCACATCCTTTGTTCTGGGCTGTTATACGCAGTATTACAATTGCCCTTATTTAATCTCTTCTGAAAGAATTTCCTGCATAATGGCCTTTTAGTCATCGCTGTAATGTCAACAAACAAGGCAGATTAATGTTTCCAGTTCTGAGCTGTCTTGCACTCTGCTTATTAGAATGTAGTCAGATCTTCATTAGAATGAATGACATCTGATTCCATAAGCCAGTCACAACAGAGGCACCTTCTTGCTACGGTGTCACCCTGCAGATGACAACGTGGGCCGTTATGAATGACACCCCACAATTCGTTACTTCCTGCCTCAAATTGTAGTTAATCTTTCATCCAAACTGTACACATGTGCAGCTTTAAGTGGCGATCGCAGCAAGTACCCAGTAATGCTGCAAGCACATGGAGACTGACAGAAGGTAAATTGCTTGTCAGGAGGTCTGTATTTCAATTCGCAGCACATTCCAAACACGTTGTGGTGAAAACCCACCACAACAGCTGCTTTCATTGCTAACTATTTTTGATGTAAATGTCAATAAAGCTCCAGGCCCTTTCATATTTTGGGCCAAGAATGTCCATCTTTCCTATGCAGGCTGGCAGGTGGAGTTCCATTTATCTACTCTTAGGAACATGTCCTATAATAATGATTGTCTCAGGAGACCGTTTAGAGTGATTGAGAGCAGTGATTGGGACAATAGGCTGCTGGATTTCATTGCTGGAGTGGGTTGACAGGTGACTGCTTTTATACCCTCTAATCTGGTGGGGAAGGAAATAAAATACACACTTCCGCCCTGGCCACAGACAGTCACCTCCAGGTTGAAGAACTACACCTACAGTTTAATCCCTTCGTGGAAAAAATATTGAGAGCCAGGGCTGTTAAGCACCCTCAAATTGCCCAGCAGATCTAGGGTTTTTAAAGAGGCAGCAACAGCATTTATTTTCTGTAGGATTCTAGATAGGAGAATTAAGCAAACCATTTGGAATGGGATGTGTATGGCTTTGAGGACCTTGCTCCTTCTCCTTGCAAATATCCCTTTTGGGACACCAGCTGTTCACACTAAATAACAAACTCTCTCTTTTAACTAAATGCTCTGAGGAAGATGACTGAAGCTTGACCTTTAGCAGCTGAAAGCTAGCAGATATATTAAAAACCAATTCCAGGACACCTCTTTTGAACACATTCACATCCAAATATGTCAGTATGGTGCAGTGACTACATTTTTTTTTTCAGGGTAGAGTAAAACCTCGTACCCTCTCATTCGTAACATTTATTGAACATTTGCTATGAGCAAGATATTAGACACTAGAGTGAAGGATACAAACTAGACTTAGACAAACTCCCTCAGAGATGCAGCCTTATAGAAAGAAGGCATGTTTTAGTATCACTTGTATTTATGTTTACATTTTTACAGCCTTCCTTTGATTTCCATTTTTTGCATTTGATGTTAACACAGTATTGCAAATTAAATTTATGTAAAATATATTTAGGGGTACATGCTCTTTTTTTCCCCCCTACTGATACTGCTCTTGAGAAAACAGCGCAGGCTTTGGTGTTACATTGGTCTGTTTTCAATCTGATATCAACCACTTTTTAATGTTAGTAGCCTTGTGAAGGTTAGCTAATCTTTATTTGCCTCAGTTTCTTCATATTCTGACTAGTAGCAGCTAACCTGTATTGGACAATTACTATATGTCAGACAGTTTGTTCATAGTCTTTGATTTAATCCTTATAAAAGCCCCAGGCACTGGGTGCTTTTATTACCCATTTTGCTGAGGATAGCATGGCTCAGCTAGTAGGAGGAGCCAGGACCAGAACATGGGCAGACTGTTTCTAGAACCTGCATTTTAATTTAATATTCTAAATAACCTTCAGAATAATAAAGATGGTGATGATACTTGACAGTTCTGTTGTTATGATTAAAAATCTGTACCAAAGTACCTGGTATGTAGCGTCCCTGTGTAAAAATTTATTCTCTTCTCCCTGGAATTGAATCAGTAACTTATGAGAAGCATCAAAAAAACTGCTGACACAGCTAACATCACACTCAATAGTGAAAGACAGAAAGCTTCCTCCCTAAGATCAGGAACAAGACAAGGATGCCTACTTTCAGCAATGCTGTTCAGCATTGTACTAGAAGTTCTAGCCAGAGCAATCAGCAAGAAAAAGAAGTAATAATAAAATAAGAATAAAAAGATACAAATTGGAAAAGAAGTAAGACTATTTCCATTTGCAGATGGCATGATCCTATATACAGAATCCATGAGAAAGCTACTAGAGTTCATAAATGAATTTAACAAAGAGGCAGGGTATGAGATTAATACACACAAATCAGTTTTGTCCCCTATTTCTATGGCCTTCTATTCATTAAAAAAAATTCTTCGTTCTTTTTTCTCTATTATTCAGATTGTATAATCTCTATTAATCTATCTTCAAGTTTCCTAATTCTTTTGTCATGCCATCTCAAATATACCGTTGAGCCCCTCTAGTGAATTTTTCATTTCTGTTATTGTAATTCTCAACCCCAGAATTTTCATTTGGTTCTTTTAAAAATGATTTGTATCTCTTTGCTGATATTCTTTATTTGGTAAGACATTGCAAACAAACCTTCTTTTCATTCTTTAAGCATAGTTTCTTTTAGTTCTCTGAACACGTTTAAAATAACTGCCAAGTTCACTCTTGGTCTCCAAAGTAGTTTCTGTTTTCTGCTTTTTTTTCTTGGTTATGGGTCACGCTCTTCTGTTTCTTTGGATGCCTCATAATTTTTTTGTTGAATACTGGCCATTTTTGGCAACAGGTTTGGTTTTTTTGGTTTAGGACATTTTACGTAATATAGCAACTATGGAACTCATCCCTCCTTTCTGGGATTTGTTTTTGTTTATTTGTTTAGTGACTTTTCTCAATTAATACAGTGAAGTCCATTTCCTTACCAGATACAGGTTCTGATGTGGCTTTTCAGAGGCTCAGCTATGGATATGTGCAAAGTCTTTCTGCCCACCTACCCCTATCCTAGCAATGACTATAGGTTTAGCCAGGGTTTTCTTAGACTATCTCTATTCCTGATGTCCCCGTTAAGCTTCTAGTTGGTTTGCCTCTATTGGTATCACATCCAGCCATGTCATTGTTGTGTGTGGTCCAGTTGATTCTGATGCATAGCAACCCCAAAGGACAGAGTAGAACCATCCCATATGGTTTCCAAGGCTGTAATCTTAATGGAAGCAGATTGCCACTTCTTTCTCCTGTGGAGGGGCTGGAGGGGTTGGAACCATGAACCTTTTGGTTACTAACCAAGTGCTTAACCATTGTGCCACTAGGGCTTCTTACCCAGTTATTAGCCTTCACTAATTGCTAGCTGACTATTCTTTTTTTTTTCCTATCATGACGTGGGGCATAAATGGTTTCATAATGTGATGCCATTAAATTTAGGCCCCTTTCCCTTTCTAGAGTCTTTTGGGCCAGTGCCTGAGTCTTTTCTTAGCTGTCTCTTTCCCTGCTTTTTTTCTGACAAACTTCTAGCTTGTTTAACACTTCATTCGTTGCTCTTGTGGAGCTAACAGACTCCTCTTAATATCCACTGTTTTTGACAGTGCCCTGAAGCTTGGACTTCCCCACGTTTGTTCCAAATAAGGTAAATTTCCTAAGGTAGATATGTTGTTGTTGTTGTTAGGTGCTGTGGAGTTGGTTCTGACTCGTAGCGACCTTATGCACAACAGAATGAAACACTGCCTGGTCTTGTGCCATCCTTATAATTGTTGTCATGCTTGAGCTCATTGTTGCAACCACAATGTCAATCCACCTCGTTGAGGGTCTTCCTCTTTTCCGCTGACCCTATACTCTGCCAAGCATGATGTCATTCTCCAGGGACTAATCCCTCCTGACAACATGTCCAAAGTATGTAAGACACAGTCTCGCCACCCTTGCCTCTAAGGAGCATTCTGTCCACATTTCTTCCAAGACAGATTTGTTCGTTCTTTTGGCAGTCCATGGTATATTCAATATTCTTCTCCAACACCACAATTCAAAGGCATCAATTCTTTGGTCTTCCTTATTCATCGTCCAGCTTTCACATGCATATGATGTGATTGAAAATACCATGGCTTGGGTCAGGTGCATCTTAGTCTTCAGGGTGACATCTTTGCTCTTCAACACTTTGAAGAGGTCCTTTGCAGCAGATTTACCCAATGCAATGCATCTTTTGATTTCTTGACTGCTGCCTCCACGGCTGCTGATTGTGGATCCAAGTAAAATGAAATCCTTGACAACTTCAATCTTTTCTCCATTTATCATGATGTTGCTCATTGATCCAGTTGTGAGGATTTTTGTTTTCTTTATGTTGAGCTGTAATCCATACTGAAGGCTGTGGTCTTTGATCTTTATTAGTAAGTGCTTTAAGTCCTCTTCATTTTCAGCAAGCAAGGTTCATCTGCATAAGGCAGGTTGTTAATGAGTCTTCCTCCAATCCTGATGCCCCGTTCTTCTTCATATAGTCCAGCTTCTTGTATTATTTGTTCAGCATACAGATTAAATAGGTGTGGTGAAAGAATACAACCCTGACGCACACCTTTCCTGACCTTAAACCAATCAGTATCCTCTTATTCTGTCCGAACAACTGCCTCTTGATCTATGTAAAGGTTCCTCATGAGCACGATTAAGTGTTCTGGAATTCCCATTCTTCGCAGTGTTATCCATAGTTTGTTATGATCCACACAGTCGAATCCCTTTGCATGGTCAATAAAACACAGGTAAACATCCTTCTGGTGTTCTCTGCTTTCAGCCAGGATCCATCTGACATCAGCGATGAAATCCCCGGTTCCACGTCCTCTTCTGAAACTGGCCTGAATTTCTGGCAGTTCCCTGTTGATATAGTGCTGCCGCTGTTTTTGAATGATCTTCAGCAAAATTTTACTTGAGTGTAATATTAATGATATTGTTCTATAATTTCCAAATTCGGTTGGATCACCTTTCTTGGGAATAGGCATAAATATGGATCTTTTCCAGTCAGTTGGCCAGGAAGCTGTCATCCATATTTCTTGGCATAGATGAGTGAGCACCTCCAGTGCTGCATCTGTTTGTTGAAACATCTCAGTTGATATTCCATCAATTCCTGGAGCCTTGTTTTTCACCAATGCCTTTAGAGCAGCTTGGAGTTCTTCCTTCAGTACCATCAGTTCCTGATCATATGCCACCTCTTGAAATAGTTGAATATCGACTAATTCTTTTTGGTATAATGACTCCGTGTATTCCTTCCATCTTCTTTTGATGCTTCCTGTGTCATTTAACATTTTCCTCATGGGATCCTTCACTATTGCAACTCGAGTCTTGAATTTTTTCTTCAGTTCTTTCAGCTTGAGAAACGCTGAGCGTGTTCTTCCCTTTTGGTTTTCCATCTCCAGCTCTTTGCACATGTCATTATAATACTTTACTTTGTCTTCTCGAGAGGCCATTTGAAATCTACTGTTCAGTTCTTTTACTTCATCAATTCTTCCTTTTGCTTTAGCTGCTTGATGCTCAAGAGCAAGTTTCAGAGTCTCCTCTGACATCCATCTTGGTCTTTTCTTCCTTTCCTGTCTTTTCAGTGACCTCTTGCTTTCTTCATGGATGATGTCCTTGATGTCATTCCACAACTCGTCTGGTCTGCGATCACCAGTGTTCAGTGCCTCAAATCTATTCTTGAGATGGTCTCTAAATTCAAGTGGGATATACTCAAGGTCATATTTTGGCTCTCTTGGACTTGCTTGGATTTTCTTCAGTTTCAGCCTGAACTTTTCACATGAGCAATTGATGGTCTGTTCCACAGTTGGCCCCTGGTCTTGTCCTGACTGATGATATTGAGCTTTTCCATGGTCTTTTTCCACAGATGTATTCAATTTGATTTCTGTGTGTTCCATCTGGTGAGGCCCATGTGTATACTCACCGTTTATGTTGGTGAAAGAAGGTATTTGCAATGAAGAAGTCACTGGTCTTGCAAAATTCTATCATTCGATCTCTGGCATTGTTTCTATCACCAAGGCCATATTTTCTAACTACTGATCTTTCTTCTGTGTTTCCAACTTTTGCATTCCAATCACCAGTAATTATCAATGCATCTTGATTGCATGTTTGATCAATTTCAGACTGCAGCAGCTGATAAAAATCTTTTATTTCTTCATCTTTGGCCCTAGTGTTTGGTGTGTAAATTTGAATAATGGTCGTATTAACTGGTCTTCCTTGTAGGCATATGGTATAATGTAGATATAGAGCTCTCTGTTACTATGGATTTCTTCTCCTTCTGGGAAATACCTTTAAGCCACTTCTCTGCATCTGGGGCAGAAACAGTGGTCTGCTGCTCTCAGTGACACTTCTGCCTTACAAGCATTGTGCTGGTGGGATGGTCATCCCTTTTTGCCTCTGCTTTCCTCCTCTGGCATTGAATCTCCACTCTTTGAATGAATAGAGGTGAGGGTAATTAAAGCCCAGTGTTCTCAGTCTGAAATAGAGCTTCTGTCCTATGAAAGGAGGCTGGGTGGAGGAGAGAGCCCCAGATATCTTGCTGTACTTGCCTGGTATACAGTTTCTGCAACAGAGACCTGGGAGGATGAGAAATATTGGTTGCTTACTCTTCTAGTGTAGACTGAGAGCTGGGATGAAAGACAGCCCTGTCTTCTTGGCCACACCTACCTGGAGTAAGCTTCCATTACATTGATCTGGGGGAGGGAGGAAGAGGTACAGGTTGTGGCTGAAATGTCACAGACTCTTGTTGATCTCACTGAGATTTAGTAGATCTTCTTCAATAAATGTTTCTTCATTTGATGTATGCCCTTATGATAATTTCTAGAGACTATAAATTGATGGGGTTTATATATATTATATATGTGTGTGTATATACATATATATGTGTCTATATATATATTTTTTTATATATAAACACATATATATACATATATACATACATATATATACACACAGTTTTTATGCTTGGTAAAATAGAGGGTCTGTAAAAGAGAGGAAGACTCTCAGTGAAATGATTTGTCACGTTGGCTGCAATGATTGGCTCAAGCATAGCAACGATTGTGAGGATGATGCAGGACCAGGTCATGTTTGTTCTGTTATACATAGGGTAGCTATGAGTCAGAACTGACTCAATGACACCTAACAACCTAACAACAATTTTTATCAGCTTTGGCCTGGTAGTTAAGTGCTATGGCTGCTAACCAAAGGGTTGGCAGTGTGAATCCATCAGGAGCTCCTTGGAAACCCTATGGGGCAGTTCTACTCTGTCTCATAGGGTTGCCAGGAGTTGGAATCGATTCGATGGCAACAGTTTTTTTTTTTTTTTTTTTAATGGTTATTTTGCTGTGGAGAGGCGTTCTTAAAGCTACCATTCCATAAGTCCCTTTATGTATTATTTTTTATTATAAAACATAACATACAAATACATACAAAATATGTTCATAAAAGTTAACTTTTAATGTTAAATTTTCTTACCAGTGATTTTCAGCATATATCCATGCAGATTATTTTTACATAATGACCTAATACCAATGACTTTAATTACTCTCATTAACTGATAATTGTGTTTTGGATTCACTTAAAACTTACATATTATGAAATTCACCCATGTTAAGTATACGGTTTGGTGAGTTTTAGTAAATTTATATAGTTTGGCTACTGTGACCACAAACCAGTTTTAGAACATTTCCATCACTCTAAAAAGTTCACTCATACTCATTTGCATTACTTCCTGCTCCCACTCCTAGCTCTAGGCAAGTACCAACTTGCACTCTTAGATCTGTTGCTTACAGCTTTACCTTTAACAGAGATTTCATAATTAACATAAAAATTAAATATGCAGTCCTTTGGGTTTGTTTGTGGATAACTCCATGGATAAGAACCAGCATGAATCCAGTCCCCAAAATGTGGATATTGATTCAGTCCTCATCGTCCCATTTCTCAATCATTTCTGACACCAGCCATCCACAAAGAACACTATCTCTCTGCCATTAGCCACTCAGAGCTAGGGCAGATCTCACAGGTTAAAAGAACGCCATTCTTTAGACTGCTGTCTTAGTCTAGATTCTCTAGAAGAGCAAAATCTGTGAAGTGTAGGTAGATAGATGATAGATAGATAGATAGATAGATAGATAGATAGATAGATAGATAGATAGATAGATAGATAGATAGATAGATGATAGATAGATAGATAGATAGATAGATAGATAGATAGATAGATAGATAGATAGATAGATAGATAGATAGATAGATAGATAGATAGATAGATGATAGAGAAAGACAGACACAGAGACAGAGAAATTTACTTCAATAAAATGGCTAACGCGATGGGATTGTGGGGGCTGACAAGTCCCAAATCCATGGGTTGGACAACAGGCTGACACCTCTGCTGGTTCATGTGGTTCCAGGAGCTGATGAACTCAAAACTTACAGGTCAGGCAACAGGGTGCTGGGTGTGTTCCAAGAACCAGAGGTCAGACACCAATAAGATTATGAGGTCGAGGTCAGAGGTCGAGAGAGAGAGCTTTGCCAGAACATCCATTCATATACTGGATGCAGGCCACACTCTCAAGAAAAAGGAAACTCCCCTTCCAACTGATTGTTGGCTGATATCAGATCACAAAATGGAGAGTGATAACATAGTGTCTGCCAAATCACTGAGAGTCATAGCCTAGCCAATTTGACACATGACATTAACCATCACAACTGCCAAATAGGCAGACACCAGCCACAAGGTTGGGAGTCCACACGATACCCTCACTCTCACCTGTCTCTTCCTTCTTCTCTTTCGGATTTGATAATTCACTGGAATGACTCACAGAACTTTATGGGAAGTACTATACCTACAATTATAGATTTATTATCACAAAAGGATACAAATCAGGATCGTCATAAGGAAGAGATGCATGGTTGAGGTCTGGGAGAGTTCCCAAGGCAGAGTGTCCATGTGCTATCCTCTCAGACACATGGATGTGTTTCGCCAACTAGGAAGCTCTCTGAGGCTTCATGTTCCAGACTTTTATCTGCCAGTCCTGCATGATAGGCTAACTCATGCCTCCTGAGGCTAGTTGATATTAACCTCCCAGATGAGTCTGTTCTGGGTCTGGCCAGCCCCCATTCACAAGCACAAATCCTCAGGTGTGGCCTGGAAGACCCAGACCAAGGCATCCCAATTACTCTAAGGGTTATTTCTCAGGAGCCAAGGACAAAGGCCAGCTTACTGTGGATAAAGCTAAATCCTTTACCCCATGCCAAAAAACCCACTGCCACTGAGTCGATTCCGACTCATAGTGACCATATAGGACAGAGTAGAACTGCACCATAGAGTTTCCAAGGAGCGCCTGGTGGATTCAAACTGCCGACCTCTTGGTTAGCAGCCGTAGCAGTTAGCCACTATGCCAGCAGGGTTTCCTCTTTACCCCATTGTCTGGCTTTTTTCATCTAGCAGGCTTTTGAGATTTATCAATGTTGTTGCGTGTGTCAAGTTTCTTTATATTATGGATTCCACTGTATGGATATTTTACATTTTGTTTACCCATTCATTAGTTGATTGATGTTTGGATTGTCTCTGGTTTTGTCTATTATGAATGATGCCGTTATGAACATTCTTCTGCAAGTCTTTGTGTGGACATATGTTTTTATTCTCTTGCATAGGAAGTAGGAAACAGAATTGTTGTATATATAACTTAGAGAAACCTCTAAATTGTTTTCCAGACTGACTGTACACTCCCCCCAGCAGTGTATGAAGATTGCTGTTTCACCACATCCTCATCCACATTTATTATCTGTATTTTCCATTATAGCCTTTCTAGTGTGTGTTAAATGGTATTTCATTCCCTAATTAATGATACTGAGAATCTTTTCATGTGCTTATTTGACATTTTATGTGTTTTTTCGTAAAGTGTTACATCTTTGTTAGTACATCTTTTGCCCATCTTTAAATTGGATTGTTTGTTTTCTTATTATTGAGTACAATGTCGTCTTTACTGAGAGGCCCTTGTTATTTTTCTAAATGCTCATTCTTCCCAGTTAGATCATTCATATTAGTTTCTTAAAACTAAATTGATTCCCTATTCCCCTCTACAAGAATATTATTCTGTTCTAAAGGCGAATTCATTCACTGAAACTCCTGTGTGCCCAAGGAGTGAATCTGAGTGTGCTCATTAAATATGGCACATTAATTTTGCCAATAAAATATTTTGTTGGAAGACCCTTGCTTTTTCTTAGTTCTAGGAGCTAGAAAGTTGGATAGTAGTATACAGCTTCTAGGGAGAAACTTGAACCAATTTCAACTTTAATTTATTTATTTTCTGTCCATATGGCAAGCTAATGAGCCAAGGCACAGATAAATCTTCCTAAGGTGAGCTAGCAATTTAGAAGGACCATTGCTAATGCTAATGTCAAATGGAAAATAATAGTGCAGGGGCAACGATTTGATCCAAACTATTAAAAAAAAAAATTATTTTTTATTTTCTATTTTGAGGGCTATTTGGTCTTGAGGTCTCTCCATCTGGCTCCCCTAGGCCTAGCCCATAATAGCATCTTATGATACATGTTCAGAACTTCTTACTTTAAAGATTTGATCAAGAAACAAATGATTTGAATCTTATTTTTAACTCAAAAAAAGAACTATATGTATTTGGTAATCCAAGAAGTTGGACTCTGTGGAGAAAAAAGTGGCATCAGGATTGGAGGAAGACTCATTAAAAACCTATGTTATGCAGATGACACAACCTTGCTTGCTGAAAGTGAAGAGGACTTGAAGCACTTACTGAAGAAAATCAAAGAAGACAGCTTCCAATATGGATTACAGCTCAACATAAAGAAAACAAAAATCCTCACAACTGGGCCAATAGGAAACAACATGGTGAATGGAGAAAAGATTGATGTTGTCAAGGATTTCATTTGATTTGGATCCACTATCAACGCCCGTGTAAGTAGCAGTCAAGAACTCAAACAATGTATTGCATTGGACAAATCTGTTGCAAAAGACCTCTTTAAAGAGTTGAAAAGCAAAGACATCACTTCGAGAACTAAGGTTCCCCTGACCTAAGCCATGGTGTTTTCAATCATCATGTGAAAGCTAGATAATACATAAGGAAGACTGAAGAACTGATGCCTTTGATTATGGCATTGGCAAAGCATATTGAATATACCATGGACTGCCAGAATGAACAAATCTGTCTTGAATGAAGTATAGCCAGAATGCTCCTTAGAAGCAAAGGTGTTGAGACTTTGGCTCACATATTCTGGACATGTTAACAGGAGGGACCAGTCCCTGGAGAAGGACATCATGCTTGGTAAAGTAGAGGGCCAGTGAAAAAGAGGAAGACCTTCGACAGGATGGATTTGGCACAGTGGCTGCAACAAAGGGCTCAAACATAACAACGATTGTGAGGGTGTTGCAGGACTGGACAATGTTTCAGTCCGTTATACATAGCATCACCTCGGGTTGGTACCAACTCCACAGCACCTAACAAAAACAACAATTCTTTTTTCTACCTGAACATGATTTTTTTGCTTCATTTAAGATATTTATTTCTGTTAATAATGTCCTAGTCTTGTCATCACTCTTATTCATAGAACTGCAGTAGTGATAAACTTAAAAATCAGTAATTAGCCATCTAACTAAAAAGAAGAAAGAATAATACACAATGATGTAAACAGGTATCGAATAGTTTATTGTTAAATCTGCAAAATAAAGTTGCCTATAATCTGTCATCAGTTGCATTCATTTATGCATTTATTCAAGCAACATTTTTATTTAAAACCAGTTTCTATCAAGTTGGTTCCAACTCATGGCAATTACACATGAGTCAGAGTAGAAAAAATGCGAATGGTTAACACACATAGCTCCTAACTGAAAGGTTGGAAATTTGGAAGAAAGGCTTGGTGATCTACTTGTGAAAAACCAGTCATTGAAATCCTATGGAGCACAGTTAGACCCTGTCACACATGGGGTATCCATGGGTCAGAAATTGCTTGACAGCAAATGGTTTAACATTCATCTAGCACCTATTACATACCAGGCACTGTTCTGATCACAAAAGACACAAATACGAACACAATACAGCCCCTGCCTTTATAATTCAGAGTCAGGTGAAAGAGAAGGGCCTATAAAGATGGCAATTAATATAAGCATGAATTTACTTATAAAATCATGCTTTACAGTAAACAGGCAGCAGATTTTTGCTCAAGTGTGTTGGGCAAAAATAATAGTTTAAGTTAACATCAGGGCTTTTGAGGCTTAGGAGATAATATAACTCAGACTTCATGGGTGAGAGTAGTTTGGTTTTTTTCCTTGGGGGTGGGTGCAGCTCAATTCAGTAGAGGAGTGGGGAAGAATTGAAGACTTTTCCCTATTTTTTACTGGTCTCCAAATCCCCATCCGGTGTTATAACCCCAATTCTGACTCTCAGTTCTGGCAGAATACCTCTAGGATGGAGAGAAATAGGAACTACTTTACTGGGTGCTTTCTCCATTCCTAGCCCAAAGATGCTGAGGGAAAACTCCACTATGATGATGTGAGAGCTGTATTAGTTTCCTGATGCTAATGCAACAGAATACCATAAACATAGTAGCTTAAAACAACACAGATTTGCAATTTTACAATTCTGGAGGTTAAAAGTCTAAAGTAAAGGTGTCAGCAGACTATGCTCCTTCTAGAGGTTTCCAAGGAGAATTTGTTTCCCTGTCTCTTTCCAGCTTCTAGAGGCTAGTGGCATTCCTTGGCTCTTGGCCTCATCACTTCAATCTCTGCTTCCATCATCACATGGCTTCTACTCTCTGACCCTAACTCTACTGCTCCTTCTTATGATGACCACTGAGATGGCATTGAGCCCACGTGGATAATCCCAGATAATCTCCTCATCTCAAAATCCTTAATTCAATCATTTCTGTAAAGTCCCTTTTGCCACAGATGTTAACATATTTACAAGTTCCCGGTATTACGGTATGGACATTTTTGGGGGGGAGGGGAGTACATTATTCAGTCTATCACAGGGAGCAATAAAAAACTCTTGCTCCATTCTTGAATGCTGAATGTGTATGTCTGTAGGGAGAACAGTAAGAATAGCCAGTTCTTGAGAACTGCTTCTCAGCTCATGTTTTGTAGCCCAATTCATCTTTCTGAAAACACATGCCTCCCATAAACTCTTTGATGCTAATACCCAGAACATTCACTCATGGTGCCTAACTTCTGTTGCTTTCCTTGGGCTAGTGGTTAGGAGCTACAGTTGCTAACCAAAAGGTCTGCAGTTTGAATCTGCCAGGTGCTCCTTGGAAATTGTACGGGCAGTTCTACTGGGTCCTACAGGTTCGCAATGAGCCAGAATTGACTCAACAACAATGGGTTTGGTTTTTTTTGTTTGTTGCTTTTGTTAGTTATCTTCTCTAAGGCAGGGTACTTGTCCTTTCATTACTTACAGTCTTCACATCACCTGCTAGATCATCTTTTACATAGTAGGCTCTTGAGAATTGTTTGAATGTTTATAGATGTAGTCTGAAGGTCTTATCACCTAGTTAGTCTTCACTTACTGGTGACTTCGTATCGTATATGCCTTGAAGAGGCAGTGTAGCATGCTGGTTAGGAAGTTGGACTCGGGTCAGATTGATGCAATATGACATCTATACCACTTATTAGTATCTAGCAAGTTACCTAACCTCTTAATACCTAATATTCTATATCAGTAAATTGGGGATAAATAATAGCACCCATCATATATGTTTCCCCCATGTGTCTGTCAGTTTGTCATATCTTGGGGGTTTGTGTGTTGCTGTGATATTGGAAGCTATGCCACCAGTATTCAAATACCTGCATGGTCATCCATGGCAGACAGGTTTCAGCTGACCTTCCAGACTAAGATAGACTAGGAAGAAGGATCCAGCAGCCTACTTTTGAAAAGATTAACCAGTGAAAACCTTAGTGAATAGCTGTGGAACACTGTCTGATATAGTGCTGGAAGATGAGCTCCTCAGGTTGGAAGGCACTCAAAATATGACTGGAGAAGAGCTGCCTCCTCAAAGTAGAGTTGAACTTAATGACATGAATGGAGTCAAGCTTTGAATGCTAATGACTGAAGATGAGACAAGTTGTGGAATGACATCAAGGACATCATACATGAAGAAAGTAAGAGTTAAAAAGACAGAAAAGAAAGAAAAGACCAAAACAAATATCAGAAGAGACTCTGCAACTTGCTCTTGAACTTCAGGTAGCTAAAGTGAATGGAAGAAATGATGAAGTAAAAGAACTGAACAGAAGATTTCAAAGGGCGGCTCGAGAAGATAAAGTAAAGTATTATAGGACATGTGCATAGGCCTGGAGCTAGAAAACTAAAAGAGAAGAACACACCGGGCATTTCTCAAGCTGAAAGAACTGAAGAAAAAATTCAAGCCTCTAGTTGTAACACTGAAGGATTCTACAGGGAAAATATTAAGTGATGCAGGAAGCATCAAAAGAAGATGGAAGGAATATGTAGAGTCACTACACCAAAAAGAATTGGTGATGTTCAACCATTTCAGGAGGTAGCATATGATCAGGAACCAATGGTACTGAAGGAAGAAGTCCTAGCTGCACTGAAGAGATTGGTGAAAAACAAGTCTCTAGGAAGTGACAAAACACCAATAGAGATGTTTCAACAAATGGATACAACACTGGAAGTGATCACTTATCTATGCCAAGAAATTCGGAAGACAGCTACCTGGCCAACTGAGTGGAAGAGATCCATATTTATGCCTATTCCCAAGAAAGGTGATCCAACGGAATGTGGAAATTATTGAACAATATCAGTAATATTACACACAAGTAAAATTTTGCTGAACATCATTCAAAAGCAGCTGCAGCAGTATATCGATACAGGGAACTGCCAGAAATTCAAGCTGGAATCAGAAAAGGGTGTGGAACCAGGGATATCATTGCTGATGTCAAATGGATCCTGGCTGAAAGCAGAGAATACCAGAAAAATATTTGTTTGTGTTTTGTTGACTACACAAACTCATTGGACTCTGTGTATCATAACAAATTATGGGTAACATTGCAAAGAATGAGAATTCCAGAACATTTAATTGTGGTCATAAGGAACCCGTACATAGATCAAGAGGCAGTCATTAGAACAGAACAAGGGGATACTGCATGGTTCAAAGTTGGGAAACATGTACTTCAGGGTTGTGTCCTTTCCCCATACCTATTCAATCTGTATGCTGAGCAAATAGTCCAAGTAGCTGGACTATATGAAGGAGAGCAGGTCATCAGATTTGGAGGATGACTCATTAACAACCTGCATTACGTAGATAATACAACTTGCTTGCTGAAAGAGGACTTGAAGCACTTACAAATGATGACCAAATCCACAGACCTCAGTGTGGATTACGCCTCAACATAAAGAAAACAAAAATCCTCACAACTGGACCAGTAAGCAATATCATGATATATGAAGAAAATATTGAAGTTGTCAAGGATTTCATTTTACTTGGATGCACTATCAACAGCCTTGGAAGCGGTAGTCAAGAAATCAAAAGACTGATTGCATTGGGCAAATCTGCAGCAAAAGATCTCTTTAAAATGTTGAAAAGCAAAGATGTCACTTTGAAGAATAAGATGTGCCTGACCCACACTATGGTGTTTTAAATCACTTCATATGCATGCGAAAGCTAGACAATGAATAAGGAAGACAGAAGAAGAATTGACACCTTTGAATTGTGGCGTTGACAAAGAATATTGAATTTACCATGGACTGCCAAAAGAATGAATGAATCTGTCTTGGAAGAAGTACAACCAGAATGTTCCCTAGAAGCAGAAATCGTGAGACTATATCTCACATACTTTGGACATGTTATCAGGAGGGATCAGTCCCTGGAGAAGGACATCATGCTTGGTAGAGTGTCTGCCAAAAAGTGGAAAATCCTCAATGGGATGGATTGACACAGTGGCTGAAACAATGGGCTCAAGTATAATAAGCGTTGTGAGGATGGTACAGGACTGGGCAGTGTTTGGTTCTGTTGTGCCTGGGGTCGCTACGAATCAGAATTGACTGGATGGCACCTAAAAACAACATCATATATGTTTATTGTGAGGATTAAATATATGAAAGCCCTCTTAGCAGTGCCAATCACACAGCACTCAATAAATGCTTTATATTTACTACTCGTATTAAAAACAAGCAAACAAACAAAAACAAACCCATTGCCAATGAGTCAATTATGACCCATAGCAAACCTATAGGACGGAGTAGAACTGCACCATAGGGTTTCCAAGGCTGCAATCTCTATGGAAAGAGACTGCCATATCTTTATTCTGCAGAGCAGCTGTTAGGTTCCAATGCCCAACCATTCGGTTGGCAGCTGAGCCCTTAACCGCTGGCACCACCAGGGCTCCTTATTCTGCACTATATCCTCCTTATTTTCAAAGAGGAGAAAATTATGCCAGACTGACTCCAGAAGTCATTACAAAAACGATCCAGTGGACCCAATGGACAAAGACACTCAGAAACACCAGCCAGTCCATCTTGGGTTCAAATTATTGGACCATATTTGAGCCAGGATTCCTGGACCTCCTGATTATCATTCCTACTGCAGCAATAAGTGGGAACTATTCTTGGACAGAATCTGATAGTGAGTAAATTCACTCCCTGAGGTCAGTCTGATCGGTCCTATGAGATGGATGATCTCGCCAATGTAGTTGGACATCATTGAATGTCATGTATTTATCTAAATGACACTCCACACAGTGCGAAATCTTTGTACACGTAAAAAATACAATGTAGGTATAAAATTCTACCAAATCTCCTTAGCCAGTGATGTGTGTTGTTCAGTCAAGCACCAGAGCTGGTTAATGCCACAAGGGTTGTCTGTTAACGGTTGGGTTGAAAACTAGGGCGTGCCCTTCTCCCCCAAGTGATAACAAAACTGTCATTCAGATTCTATGTCTTGCTTTGTTTTAAAACCCTGGAGCATATGGCATTTGTATCCCAGACCTTAGGGCATTCCATTTTCAAGCTTAGATGTACAGTTCCTTTCTGCATTATGAAATGGTCTAATTTCTCTTTAAAAAGAAATGCACACAAAGAAACTGATTATATTTTCTATGAAGCAATAAAAATTTTAAACAAGCTCAAAATACATATAATGGAGTTTTAGTAAGAACTGGCTAGAAAACAACTTCCATTGTAGGAAAATTATACAAACAGCCTTGTTCTTTGAGAATGTGACATTCGGTCACCAGGGGTCTCATTTTTAGAATAGTTGTAATGGAAGTCATATCTTGATAATCAAAGCATTGAAACTGGCTGTTTCTCGCTGGCTAAAATGACACAGTTGTGGAAGGAAAACATTTGATTTAGATCATCTGAAATTAATAAGGAGCCCTGGTGGTGCAGTGGTTACGAGCTCAGGCTGCTAACCAAAAGGTCAGCAGTATGAATCCACCAGCCGCTCCTTGGAAACCCCATGGGGGCAGTTCTACTTCTTCTTATAGGGTTGCTGTGGATTAATAATGGTTTCATATTAGTTAGCTACTATTTACTGAGCACCTACTATGTGCCACACACTGCATATAAAGGTTTGTTACATACCTTTTCTCACTAAATTCTCATGCCTAATTTATAAGGCAAGTACCTTCCTCCCTATTTACAGATGAGGCCGATGAGGCAAATGAGGCTTCGAAGACTCCAGCTCTTGATTCAAGAGCCAGGATTTATCTTGACTCTGACCCTAAAGCCTGAGTTCATTTGCTTATGCACTATGGCTTCCGCTTTGCTATTTGCCATTGATTTATATTAGAAAATTTTTCAAATGCTCTCATAAATTACAGACACCCTGGAAATCTAGTAGCTTTCCAGTGTCTCACAATGTTCTCTCTAACTTTATCTTAACTGTCCTTGAAGTTCCTCTTAACAGAGAGAATTTGCACTTTTTTTTTTCCCACTCTCAGACAAAATAATGGGATCTTGGTTTTACTTCTATTCAACCATCATCTTCACTCCCATTGTTTGGTGAAAATGGGCTGTGAGTTCCCGGTGAAATATTTTTGACCCCAGTTTACACCCCATGAATTTGTATAAAACACATGCTATCGGCTAGACTTTTCATCCCCTCAGTTGGGTCAAATTGCCTGAGGACAAACTGCCATCCAAGAAGGGAAAACCAACACAAGTTGCCATCTAGGTGATTTCGACTCGTGGCGACCCCATGTGTGTCAGAGTAGAACTGCGCTCCATATGGTTTTCAGTGACTGATTTTTCAGATGTAGATCACCGGGCCTTTCTTCAGAGGCGACTCTGGGTGAACTCAAACCTCCAACCTTTCATTTAACAACCAAGCACATTAACTATTTACATCACCCAAAGACTTCATCCAAGTCTAGGGTTTATAATTATTTCTTAGTTAACACCGAATTGTATCTTAAAAGAGAAGGCCAGGGAATTGGTCACTGAGTACATGGTATGCTTTGTTCTTATTCTTATGACCTTTGTAAATACGTACAGGAAAAGGTATTTGGCTCCAGTCCAGCACTGTGCCTTGCCCATCACACAGCGGGGCACAGAAATGAGGGTTACTAAGAGCACAGGATAATAACTCTGCCTTCATAGATCCTTACCAAACTCAGAGCCTATGAGAAGTGTCACTTACTCCAAGAACCCTTCCCTAACTATTTGCTTTTCCTTCGAAACACCCATCACATTTATAATCTAACCGGTAACACTCAATTTAACATTCAGTGTTTCACACGTATATTTTTAGTCTCCACAAGTAAATGGTGGCTTCTTCAGGGAATATGTGAGCTCATTTTTATTTCCCTGCTGGCATGTCTCTCAACCTGAGGTATATAGTGGGTTGTTTTAAAACCCATATTAATTTATTGAAAAACTCTTTGTAATTTTCTCCAACTCTGCCTGGTTTTCAGGGTCTCTCTCTTCCCTGGGCAGCTGTTGGGAGGATTTTGCCTTGGTGTACACTAAACATAAAAGATAAAGATAATTCTAGACTCAATCCAAAGATTGTGGCTTACAGTTTTGTGGCTTCAGTCCCCCCACTGCCTAGCCCTGCACTTTAGGAGACAAAGTCAGTCTCAGTTCGGGCTTCCGCAATATTCAGCGGCCTCCTATGTGAAACTGACTCAATGGCACCTTACAACGACAACCTACTTGTTCTCCCAAATAAGTTTTAATGGGTCCTTTTTCTGGGTGTGGCCCTTGATGATCATTCTGGTTATACTTCCTCCAAGACAGATTTGTTGTTCTGGCAGTCCATGGTATTTCCATATTTTTCACCAACACCATAATTCAAATGCATCTATTCTTCTCCAGTCTTTTTTATTCAACACAGTCTGAAGTATCCACCTAATGCAAGTAGCTCACTCCTTATCAGCATCTCTCTCTAACCCATTGTCCAGTCCAATCCATGTCTGCTGAGTTGGCTTCAGAAATGGTTCCTGTCCTGGGCCAACAGAAGGTTTGGGGACCATGATCGCCAGGATTCCTCTAGTCTTAGCCAGACCGTTAAGTCTGGTCTTTTTATCAGAATTTGGGGTCTGCATCCCACTGCTCTCCTGCTCCCTCAGGGGTTCTCTGTTGTGCTCCTTGTCAGGGCAGTCATCGGTTGTGGCCGGGCACCATCTAGTTCTTCTGGTCTCAGGATGATGTAGTCTCTAGTTCATGTGGCTCTTTCTGTCTCTTGGGCTCATAATTACCGTGTGACCTTGGCGTTCGTCATTCTCCTTTAATCCAGGTGGGTTGAGACCAACTGATACATCTTAGATGGCCGCTTGTTAGCATTTAAGACCCCAGACGCCACACTGCAAAGTGGGATGCAGAACGTTTTCTTAATAGAATTTATTTTGCCAGTTGACTTAGATGTCCCCTGAAGCCATAGTCACCAAACCCCTGCCTTTGCTCCACTGACCTTCAAAGTATTCAGTTTATTCAGGAAAATTCTTTGCTTTTGGTCCAGTCCAGTTGTGAGTGTTGTTTATGACACTTTTTAATGTCTTTAAGTCCTGGTTTACTTGCTCATTACTCTTCCTTTTTTAAGTTTTGTTTGCTATTCTTGCGTATTTGTTTTTCTACGTGGAATTTAGAAGTAGTCAACTTAGTCCCTAATGTTACACTGTTAGTATTTGTATTGAAATTGCATATAATTTGCACATTAATTTAGGAAGAATTGACACTCTTACAGCATTGAATGTTCATTTTCAGGACTAGAGCTTGCCTTTTTATTTATTCAAGCCTTATTTATGTTCTTTGGTTTTTAAATTATCTTATAGATCCTGCACATTTCTTAGTAAGAATTTTCCTGATATATTTTATCTTTGTGGTTACCATAAATGGATCACTTTTTCTTTCCGTATATACAAATAGGCTATTGTTTGTATATTTAAATATTGGTTTTTACATATGAATTTTTAAATAAATCACCGAACTAAAATCTTTTATTGTTTTTGATATTTTATTAAAAGTATTCTTTTTGTTTAAAGCTTTATTTAACTTGGCTTATATCTATTACCTTGTTTTGTATGTATGATATATTTATTAGTTTTTTTTATCTCCCTTAGTATACATTTTTTTTTTAGTATACAGGGACTGTCCATTTCATTGTAGTCTGTTTATTTGTTGTTTCATTGAACTCTATAATCTCAGCAATTACAAGTGTGCCTAACACATAGGAGATATTCAGTACACAGTTATTGTATGTATAAATTCATTAGTAAGTGAATTTAACCATATTTGATATTAATGCTATGATGCCTTTTTTTTTAATTTAAGTAGCTGTTGTTTTGGTGTGTTTTTCCCAATCTTTTATTTTATCTATATTTTGGCATTTTACTTCAAGTGTTTCTTGAATATTAAAGTGTTGTTTTGCTTTGTGATCTAATTAGATATTTTACATTTATTGATATGACAGATTTGTTTGAACATAATTCTTCAATCTTTTTTTGTGTTAGGCTTTTGATTTTTAAAGTTACCTCATTTTGTAATCTTTTGCAATATGATCTGAATTTCTTTCTAATATTTAGAGAGCTTATAATCATTTCGGTTTTTCTATTGCGCACTGTCATAACTTCAGGTTAAAGTTAAGATTGAACTGTGGTTTCCGCTACCACTCTTAAGCTAATGTTTATTGATATGGAATGTTTTCATAATCATAATATTTTAGAAATTCTGCAATTTTAGTTTGTGCTCCCCTTTGACCAAGAGTTTATTTAAGAAAGCCAAAAACCAAACCCAGTGCTGTCGAGTTGATTCCGACTCACAGTGACCCTAGAGAGGTGAAGGAATTTTTTATATTGGTTATTGATTTATAGTTTTATTACATTGTGGTCATAGAGTGATTTTTGTATTATATGATCTTTTAGACCCTAATGATGTTTTCTGGAATAAATGCACAAGATCCATATGCCCTTGCAAAGAAGGTATGTTCTCTATTACCCAGGTGCACATTTTTATATACATCTATAGGATTTATCTTATTTATTATGTTGTTTTTCTCTTCTGTACCCATATTTTTCTTTCCGGTTTCTTTGACCTGTCTTGGATAAGAGTGAGGTGTTTAAATTTTGTTATCATTAGCAGACCTTTTCTCTGGATCTCCTGTAGTTTCTGCTTTATGAAGTTGTCTATTGGTTTAGTTGATACATAGATATTCATAACTTCCATACATTGTTGTGGGCTTTAGCATTTTAAAGTGTCCTTTCTCTTGATGTATGCTTTGGGACCTGAATTCTATCTTGTCTGTTTTAAGATGCCAACACTTGTCTTCTTACAGTTTACGTTTGACTCTCGTATCCTTGCCCATCACTTTGTTTTTAGCTTTGATGAAGATTTTTCTTTATTTAGGAGTTTGTTTTCTTGTATATAGAATAGAGTTATGCTTTGCTTTGAGAGCCTATTTGACCTTTTTTGTTTTTTTTTGTAAGGTGAGTTTGGCTCATTTACAATTAATTATTGCTATTAATTCTAAGTTTGGTCTCAACTTTCATATTATCTTATGCTGTATTTACTATCTTTCTCTCACTAGGTTGCTTTTTCTGTTTTACTTTTGTATTAATAAGTTGTATAATTTTAGTAGTTAATTTTATGCTACTACTTTTTAATAATATCTTTAGTCCTTTTCTTTGCTTAATGTTCTATTTGGTTTATCAGCTTTAAATATTATCCTTTGACTTTCACCTGTTACCTATGTTGTAGTCAATTACTTTATTTTCTTCTTTCTTCCTTCTTCTCCCATTAAAAAAGGTGTTATTTCTACACTTCAGAAAATAAAACAATTAATTATATCACCTTTATCTTGACCTTGGTTTCAGTCTTAGCTCTATAGCTAAGTATATTCAGTGCTCATCACCAGTACTTTGACTGAAGTTTATCCAATCACATCTTCAGGAAAGACTTGTAAGTACAATATTCCATAAATTCTTGCATGTTTAGCACTGTTTCACATGTGCTTATATTTAAAAAATAATGTAATCCTTGCCTGTCTTTTCCATCAGTAGTTGAAAAGGTTGATCTTTTATTTTGTTGCTTTTTGGTTCTTTGTTTTCTCTTTATAGCGTGGTTTACTGAATATTTTGAGCCCACTGTTGAGACCTACTGCTCAGAAAAAAAGATTCCTTTCAACAAATTTGCTGCTTATTGACAATGAACCTGGTCACCTCTCTAATGGAGATATACAAGCAAATTAACGTTGTTTTCATGCCTACTAACACAACGTCCATTTTGCAGCCCGTAGATCAAGGAGTAATTTTGACTTTCAAGTCTTACTATTTAAGAAATACATTTGATAAGGCTATAGCTGCCATAGATTGTTATTCCTTTGATGGATCTGGGCAAAGTAGGTTGAAAACCTTCTGGAAAGGAGTCACTGTTCTAGATTCCATTAAAAACATTCATTATACATTTGAGGAGGTCAAAATATCAACGTTAACAGGAGTTTGGAAGAAGTTGATTACAACCCTCATGGATGACTTTGAAGGATTCGAGACTTCAGTGGAGAAAGTAACAGCAGATGTGGTGGAATCGCAAAAGAACTAGGGTTAGAAGTGAATCCTGAAGATGTGATTGAAATGCTGCAATCTCATGATAAAACTTAAACAAATGAGGAGTTGCTTCTTATGGATGGGCAAAGAAAGTGGTTTCTTATTTTATTTTTATTGCACTTTAAGTGGAAAGTGGTTTCTTAGGATGGAAACCTACTCCTGGTAAAGATGCCATGAACTTTGTTGAAATGACAACAAAGGATTTAGAATATTATGTCAACTTAGTAGATAAAGCAGCAGCTGGATTTGAGAGGATTGACTCCAGTTTTGAAAGAAATTCTACTACGCTACTATGCTACATGCTACAGAGAAATCTTTTGTGAAAGGAAGAGTCAATTGATGTGACAAACTTCATTGTTCTTATTTTACGAAAAGTTCCACAGCCACCCCAACCTTCAGCAACTACCAACCTGATCAGTCAGCAGCCATCAACATCGCGGCAAGACCTCCACCTGCAAAATGATTCCAACTCACCAAAAGCTCAGATATAGTTAGCATTTTTTAGAAATATTTCTTAAATAAGGTATGTACATTGTTTTTTCAGACATAATGCTATTGCAAACTTAATAGACTACAGTATAGTGTTAACATAACTTTTATTATGCACTAGGAAACAAAGAATTGATGTGACTAGTTTTATTGTGCTATTCATTTTGTTGTGGTGGTCTGGTACCAAACCTGCAATTTCTTCTAGGTATACCTGTATATAACATGGTATTCCAAGCTGGCTTTGCTAATTTCTGAAATTTTTTCCTCACATACATGGAAATTGAAGTGTAAAGTACTCTCTGTTTCCTAGTTAGGCTGTAGGCATGGGTGGTTTTATTTGATCTTCTTATTGCTCTGCTTGATTTTTAAGAATGTGTGGAGAAATTATGTCATCTCATGGAAATGAGAATGTTCTCTCGTAATGTGTATTAAGGCTAATATAAAGATTCCAAACTTCTTTTAAAATTCATTTCAGGGAGAAAATAATGATTCATTGAATTCTATTCAGTAAACTGCACATTTGTTTTCATTTGAAATGTGGGAGGTGTGGTAACAAATTATAAGGCATTTGTGGTCAGATTCAAGTCAACACAGATGACTCATCTAGCTCAAATAGACACATCCCTAGTATGAAATTGGTTCCTAGCTTTATTGATTTATTGAAAGCCCAAGCTTGTTTACTATTAACCAATCAGTTTCTATATCCATTCAGATATGACTGTGTATTCATAGAGATAGGACATGGGAGATGGTTTAACAGTGACCATGAATTTAATAACTTATAAGTTAACTAAAATAGCATCACTTCTAGTTTATTCCACTGCTTAATCTGAACTTAACGAAAATTGTTGGGAGATCAGTGGAGATAGCATTCATTTTCCTCATGGCTCTTTTTGGTGCTTGGATCAGACTGTCTCTTGGACCAACAGACTCTAACACCTCTTCTGGAATTGGTTCCAACTGATGATGAGCTACATCTGGCCTGTGAAATGAAAATAGCAAAACCTTTGATTGAGTCCAAGTTAAGTGGATCTACATCATCTGCTCAGTCAACTTTTGCCAAGATGAATGATGCTGTGTCAGTGTTCCACAATTTCAGAGGTGGATTTCCCCTTTTTAAGAACAAAGTGTTTTCCTTTACATAAGCAATGAAAGAAAATAAAAGACTGCTGTGAGTGAAAATGTGTTTTGGCTCCTCTATATATTTGGAAACAAAAGCCCTAAAATACTCCTATTTGATCCTTTTTTGCTTTCATTGGATCTCTGCCACCCTGGCCACTATCAAGTTGCACAAGGGGGCACTGTAGCAGTGAAAGTTCTGGAGAAGTGGTTCATTTGCTCACTTCCTAGTATAAGAAGAGGCTAAACAAACAAAAGAATGTGAGGGAAAAGGAGAGAACCTATGGGTGTTTCCTAGTTGTTTAACTCTCAGTTCAGATTAGAATATATTTACTCTAAAAGGAACACAAAGGGTGCAAGTAAGCAAAGGGAGAAAAGTAGGAATCTTGGGGTTCATTTTACGTATTTTCCCAGTTTTGCACACAGAAGAGCAATAAACATAGAAAAGGAAATGAGCTGAAAATCAGTGCTTTCAAAACTTGGGAAGTTATTCAGTTGTGGAACTCTTGGCTATAGTGGAGCCTGCAGTTAAAATTTCATCACCTAAATTCCATTCCAGGCAACTCGAGCTCCATGGGGAGAGAGGGAGGTTGGAGATTCTCCTGTGAGTGTTGCCAGTGCATCAGAGTAAGAGTGCTCGGAGACAATTTAATTACGTTGTGGTGTTGGGGTTAATGGTATAACCCACATACCTTTAGGTTCCACCAGCTCATGGTTTAAATGAGATCACATTGACATCGATTTTCAGATTCTGTCAGCTTGATGGCACCCATCGAACTAATTGTAGAGCTTCCATTTCCGTGAAGTTTTTCTACATCGTTTGTGGGATTGGGCATGTCCACATCAACTTCTATTGCCAAGGCGTGATCTAGGTTTTCACCTACTGGGTCTATGTTCTTATGTAGTATTTTAAAGCACTTAATATTATCTTTCTCTTCTTTTCCTCCTCAGTTGATTTTATCTTTAGCCAATTTACAAGGGTTTCTTCAGTTATTTTGTAATGTCTGAGCTGTCACAGTAATATTTAACTCTAAATAGCCTCTTCTGTCACTTGTATTAATTTCATGGGGTTTACCTGTATCCATTTTATTATTCCGCTCCCCTACATAGTGTGTGCAGGAATAAATTATCTAGCAATTGTAGAGAGGTAAAAGAAGATATGAGACGTCAGCAGGTTGAGCTACAAAGGTAACTAGATAATGAGCTACAGGCTGAGATTCAATAGGGCTTAAAAAATGTTTAAAAACTGCTCAGTATGTGTGTGTGTGTATATATATATACATATATATACATACATACATACACACACATATATATATATATATATATATATATATATATATATATATATATATATATATATATATATACACACAGAGGGAGCCCTGGTAGCACAGTGGTTAAGCATTTGGCTGATAAATATACGTGTATGTATATATGTGTGTGTGTGTGTGTATGCATATACACATACACTGCTGGTGCAGTGGTTAAGCATTTGGGGGCTAACCAAAGGTCTGCAGTTCAAATCCACCAGCTGCTCCTTGGAAACGCTGTGGGGCAGTTCTTCTCTGTTCTATAGGATCGCTATGAGTTGGAATCGACTCACAGCAGTGGATTTTATATATATATACACACATATAAAACAAATTTTAATAATATATACACATATACACATAATAGAAGCTATAACATGTTGTTAAATTCATACATAAAATATAAATGTATTTTTTTTTTTTTTTTTTTTTTTTTTTTTGTGAACTAGACTCTGACCATCTCATACCTGTAGGTAAAGGTCCTGCAGCTTGCAGAATATCAGCTATGGACTCCAGTACATTTTTTTTTTTTTTTTTATAATAACTTTTATTAAGCTTCAAGTGAACGTTTACAAATCCAATCAGTCTGTCACATATAAGTTTACATACATCTCACTCCCTACTCCCACTTACTCTCCCCGTCTTGAGTCAGCCCTTTCAGTCTCTCCTTTCTTGACAATTTTGCCGGCTTCCCTCTCTCTCTATCCTCCCATCCCCCCTCCAGACAAGAGTTGCCAACACAATCTCAAGTGTCCACCTGATATAATTAGCTCACTCTTCATCAGCGTCTCTCTCCCACCCGCTGACCAGTCCCTTTCATGTCTGATGAGTTGTCTTCAGGGATGGTTCCTGTCCTGTGTCAACAGAAGGTCTGGAGAGCATGACCGCCGGGATTCCTCCAGTCTCAGTCAGACCATTAAGTTTGGTCTTCTTATGAGAATTTGGGGTCTGCATCCCACTGCTCTCCTGCTCCCTCAGGGGTCCTCTGCTGAGCTCCCTGTCAGGGCAGTCATCGATTGTGGCCGGGCACCAACTAGTTCTTCTGGTCTCAGGATGATGTAGGTCTCTGGTTCATGTGGCCCTTTCTGTCTCTTGGGCTCTTAGTTGTCATGTGGGCTTGGTGTTCTTCATTTTCCTTTGCTCCAGGTGGGTTGAGACCAATTGCTGCATCTTAGATGGCTGCTTGTTAGCATTTAAGACCCCAGACGCCACATTTCAAAGTGGGATGCAGAATGATTTCATAATAGAATTATTTTGCCAATTGACTTAGAAGTCCCCGCAAACCATGTTCCCCAGACCCCCGCGCTTGCTCCGCTGAGCTTTGAAGCATTCATTTTATCCCGGAAACTTCTTTGCTTTTGGTCCAGTCCAATTGAGCTGACCTTCCATGTATTGAGTGTTGTCTTTCCCTTCACCTAAAGCAGTTCTTATCTACTGATTAATCAATAAAAAAACCCTCTCCCACCCTCCCTCCCTCCCCCCCTCGTAACCACAAAAGTATGTGTTCTTCTCAGGTTTACTATTTCTCAAGATCTTATAATAGTGGTCTTATACAGTATTTGTCCTTTTGCCTCTGACTCATTTCGCTCAGCATAATGCCTTCCAGGTTCCTCCATGTTATGAAATGTTTCAGAGATTCGTCACTGTTCTTTATCGATGCGTAGTATTCCATTGTGTGAATATACCACAATTTATTTACCCATTCATCCGTTGATGGACACCTTGGTTGCTTCCAACTTTTTGCTATTGTAAACAGAGCTGCAATAAACATGGGTGTGCATATATCTGTTTGTATGAAGGCTCTTGTATCTCTAGGGTATATTCCGAGGAGTGGGATTTCTGGGTTGTATGGTAGTTCTATTTCTAACTGTTTAAGATAACGCCAGATAGATTTCCAAAGTGGTTGTACCATTTTACATTCCCACCAGCAGTGTATGAGAGTTCCAATCTCTCCGCAGCCTCTCCAACATTTATTATTTTGTGTTTTTTGGATTAATGCCAGCCTTGCTGGTGTGAGATGGAATCTCATCGTAGTTTTAATTTGCATTTCTCTAATGGCTAATGATCGAGAGCATTTTCTCATGTATCTGTTGGCTGCCTGAATATCTTCTTTAGAGAAATGTGTGTTCATATCCTTTGCCCACTTCTTGATTGGGTTGTTTGTCTTTTTGTGGTTGAGTTTTGACAGAATCATGTAGATTTTAGAGATCAGGCGCTGGTCGGAGATGTCATAGCTGAAAATTCTTTCCCAATCTGTAGGTGGTCTTTTTACTCTTTTGGTGAAGTCTTTAGATGAGCATAGGTGTTTGATTTTTAGGAGCTCCCAGTTATCGGGTTTCTCTTCATCATTTTTGGTAATGTTTTGTATTCTGTTTATACCTTGTATTAGGGCTCCTAGGGTTGTCCCAATTTTTTCTTCCATGATCTTTATCGTTTTAGTCTTTATGTTTAGGTCTTTGATCCACTTGGAGTTAGTTTTTGTGCATGGTGTGAGGTATGGGTCCTGTTTCATTTTTTTGCAAATGGATATCCAGTTATGCCAGCACCATTTGTTAAAAAGGCTGTCTTTTCCCCAGTTAATTGACACTGGTCCTTTGTCAAATATCAGCTGCTCATACGTGGATGGATCTATGTCTGGGTTCTCAATTCTGTTCCATTGGTCTATGTGTCTGTTGTTGTACCAATACCAGGCTGTTTTGACTACTGTGGCTGTATAATAGGTTCTGAAGTCAGGTAAGGTGAGGCCTCCCACTTTCTTCTTCTTTTTCAGTAGTGCTTTGCTTATCCGGGGCTTTTTTCCCTTCCATATGAAATTGGTGATTTGTTTCTCTATCCCCTTAAAATATGACATTGGAATTTGGATCGGAAGTGCGTTAAATGTATAGATGGCTTTTGGTAGAATAGACATTTTTACTATGTTAAGTCTTCCTATCCATGAGCAAGGTATGTTTTTCCACTTAAGTATGTCCTTTTGAATTTCTTGTAGTAGAGCTTTGTAGTTTTCTTTGTATAGGTCTTTTACATCCTTGGTAAGATTTATTCCTAAGTATCTTATCTTCTTGGGGGCTACCGTGAATGGTATTGATTTGGTTATTTCCTCTTCGGTGTTCTTTTTGTTGATGTAGAGGAATCCAAGTGATTTTTGTATGTTTATTTTATAACCTGAGACTCTGCCAAACTCTTCTATTAGTTTCAGTAGTTTTCTGGAGGATTCCTTAGGGTTTTCTGTGTATATAATCATGTCATCTGCAAATAGTGATAACTTTACTTCTTCCTTGCCAATCCGGATACCTTTTATTTCTTTGTCTAGCCTGATTGCCCTGGCTAAGACTTCCAACACGATGTTGAATAAGAGCGGTGATAAAGGGCATCCTTGTCTGGTTCCCGTTCTCAAGGGAAATGCTTTCAGGTTCTCTCCATTTAGAGTGACATTGGCTGTTGGCTTTGCATAGATGCCCTTTATTATGTTGAGGAATTTTCCTTCAATTCCTATTTTGGTAAGAGTTTTTATCATAAATGGGTGTTGGACTTTGTCAAATGCCTTTTCTGCATCAATTGATAAGATCATGTGGTTTTTGTCTTTTGTTTTATTTATGTGATGGATTACATTAATGGTTTTTCTGATATTAAACCAGCCTTGCATACCTGGTATAAATCCCACTTGATCAGGGTGAATTATTTTTTTGATGTGTTGTTGGATTCTATTGGCTAGAATTTTGTTGAGGATTTTTGCATCAATGTTCATGAGGGATATAGGTCTATAATTTTCTTTTTTTGTAATGTCTTTACCTGGTTTTGGTATCAGGGAGATGGTGGCTTCATAGAATGAGTTGGGTAGTATTCCGTCATTTTCTATGCTTTGGAATACCTTTAGTAGTAGTGGTGTTAACTCTTCTCTGAAAATTTGGTAGAACTCTGCAGTGAAGCCGTCCGGGCCAGGACTTTTTTTTGTTGGGAGTTTTTTGATTACCGTTTCAATCTCTTTTTTTGTTATGGGTCTATTTAGTTGTTCTGCTTCTGAATGTGTTAGTTTAGGTAGGTAGTGTTTTTCAAGGAATTCATCCATTTCTTCTAGGTTTTCAAATTTGTTAGAGTACAATTTTTCATAATAATCTGAAATGATTCTTTTAATTTCATTTGGTTCTGTTGTGATGTGGTCCTTCTCATTTCTTATTCGGGTTATTTGTTTCCTTTCCTGTATTTCTTTAGTCAGTCTAGCCAATGGTTTATCAATTTTGTTAATTTTTTCAAAGAACCAGCTTTTGGCTTTGTTAATTCTTTCAATTGTTTTTCTGTTCTCTAATTCATTTAGTTCAGCTCTAATTTTTATTATTTGTTTTCTTCTGGTGCCTGATGGATTCTTTTGTTGCTCACTTTCTATTTGTTCAAGTTGTAGGGACAGTTCTCTGATTTTGGCTCTTTCTTCTTTTTGTATGTGTGCATTTATTGATATAAATTGACCTCTGAGCACTGCTTTTGCTGTGTCCCAGAGGTTTTGATAGGAAGTATTTTCATTCTCGTTGCTGTCTATGAATTTCCTTATTCCCTCCTTGATGTCTTCTATAACCCAGTCTTTTTTCAGGAGGGTATTGTTCATTTTCCAAGTATTTGATTTCTTTTCCCTCGTTCTTCTGTTATTGATCTCTAGTTTTATTGCCTTGTGGTCTGAGAAGATGCTTTGTAATATTTCGATGTTTTGGACTCTGCAAAGGTTTGTTTTATGACCTAATATGTGGTCTATTCTAGAGAATGTTCCATGTGCGCTAGAAAAAAAAGTATATTTTGCAGCAGTTGGGTGGAGAGTTCTGTATAAGTCAATGAGGTCAAGTTGGTTGATTGTTGTAATTAGATCTTCCGTGTCTCTGTTGAGCTTCTTACTGGATGTCCTGTCCTTCTCCGAAAGGGGTGTGTTGAAGTCTCCTACTATAATTGTGGAGGTATCTATCTCGCTTTTCAGTTCTGTTAAAATTTGATTTATATATCTTGCAGCCCTGTCATTGGGTGCGTAAATATTTAATATGGTTATGTCTTCCTGATCAATTGTCCCTTTTATCATTATATAGTGTCCTTCTTTATCCTTTGTGGTGGATTTAAGTCTAAAGTCTATTTTGTCAGAAATTAATATGGCTACTCCTCTTCTTTTTTGCTTATTGTTTGCTTGATATACTTTTTTCCATCCTTTGAGTTTTAGTTTGTTTGTGTCTCTAAGTCTAAGGTGTGTCTCTTGTAGGCAGCATATAGATGGATCGTGTTTCTTTATCCAGTCTGTGACTCTCTGTCTCTTTATTGGTGCATTTAGTCCATTTACATTCAGGGTAATTATAGATAAATAAGTTTTTAGTGCTGTCATTTTGATGCCTTTTTATGTGTGTTGTTGACAATTTCATTTTTCCACATACTTTTTTGTGCTGAGGCGTTTTTCTTAGTAAATTGTGAGATCCTCACTTTCATAGTGTTTGACTTTATGTTAGTTGAGTCGTTACGTTTTTCTTGGTTTTTGTCTTGAGTTATAGAGTTGTTATACCTTTTTGTGGTTACCTCATTATATACCCCTATTTTTCTAAGTAAAAACCTAACTTGTATTGTTCTATATCGCCTTGTATCACTCTCCATATGGCAGTTCAATGCCTCCTGTATTTAGTCCCTCTTTTTGATTATTGTGATCTTTTACCTATTGACTTCCATGATTCCCTGTTATGTGTATTTTTTTTTAATTAATCTTAATTTGTTTGTTTTTGTGATTTCCCTATTTGAGTTGATATCAGGACGTTCTGTTTTGTGACCTTGTGTTGTGCTGATATCTGATATTATTGGTTCTCTGACCAAACAATATCCTTTAGTATTTCTTGTAGCTTTGGTTTGGTTTTTGCAAATTCTCTAAACTTGTGTTTGTCTGTAAATATCTTAATTTCGCCTTCATATTTCAGAGAGAGTTTTGCTGGATATATGATCCTTGGTTGGCAGTTCTTCTCCTTCAGTGTTCTGTATATGTTGTCCCATTCCCTTCTTGCCTGCATGGTTTCTGCTGAGTAGTCAGAACATATTCTTATTGATTCTCCCTTGAAGGAAACCTTTCTTTTCTCCCTGGCTGCTTTTAAAATTTTCTGTTTATCTTTGGTTTTGGTGAGTTTGATGATAATATGTCTTGGTGTTTTTCTTTTTGGATCAATCTTAAATGGGGTTCGATGAGCATCTTGGATAGATATCCTTTCGTTTTTCATGATGTCAGGGAAGTTTTCTGTCAGAAGTTCTTCAACTATTTTCTCTGTGTTTTCTGTCCCCCCTCCCTGTTCTGGGACTCCAATCACCCGCAGGTTATCCTTCTTGATAGAGTCCCACATAATTCTTAGGGTTTCTTCATTTTTTTTAATTCTTTTATCTGATTTTTTTTCAGCTATGTTGGTGTTGATTCCCTGGTCCTCCAGATGTCCCAGTCTGCATTCTAATTGCTCGAGTCTGCTCCTCTGACTTCCTAGTGTGTTGTCTAATTCTGTTATTTTATTGTTAATCTTTTGGATTTCTACATGTTGTCTCTCTATGGATTCTTGCAACTTATTAATTTTTCCAGTATGTTCTTGAATAATCTTTTTGAGTTCTTCAACAGTTTTATCAGTGTGTTCCTTGGCTTTTTCTGCAGATATCCTAATTTCATTTGTGATATCATTAAGCATTCTGTAAATTAGTTTTTTATATTCTGTATCTGATAATTCCAAAATTGTATCTTCATTTGGGAAAGATTTTGATTCTTTTGTTTGGGGAGTTGGAGAAGCTGTCACGGTCTGCTTCTTTAAGTGGTTTGATATGGATTGTTGTCTCCGAGCCATCACTGGGAAACTAGTTTTTCCAGAAAATCCGCTAAAAAAAAACTGCAGTCAGATCCCTATCAGAGTTCTCCCTCTGGCTCAGGCTATTCAGATGTTAATGAAGCCGCCTGGGGAGGGTGGGGGAGGGAACAGAGAGATAGGAGAGTAGCACCTCAGAATATAGCCAGAGTTGCTTGTCTTGCTTGGAAAGACTATTATATCTGAGATTCCCGCGGGCGCGTCGCCTATGTGTGCTGTCTGTGTGGAGATTGCCCCCGGGGGGTCTGGCCCGCTGGAGTCACGGTCAGATCCTCCGCTTCCAGCCCCACGCCCAGCGTCAAGGCTCCCCTACTGGGACGGTGCACTCTCGACTCCAAAATCAGTCGCTGCCTCCCGGGGACTTCTCGTCCCTCCAGCCACGTGGCCGTGCCGCCCCCGTGAACCAGGTGGGCCCCCTCCCGGGGTTAGTTCAGATGGGTGGAGTAGCTCCCCGTGCTTGTGCCGCGACCGAGTGTCCCGGCTGGAACGCTGTTCTCCCCGCTCCAATACCAGTCGCTGCCTCCCGGGGACTTCTCCTACCGGCTGCGTCCCACGCCGCCCGCGCGACCCGGATGGTCACCTTCCCGGGGTTAGTTCAGGGGGTGGAGCAACTCTCCGTGTTTATGGCGTACCTGCGTGCAGTCCAAATCCCTGTGGGACGGTTCCCCGGCTCGGGTGCTGCTCTTTCTGCTCCAAGATCAGTCACTGCCTCCCGGGGACTTCTCCTAACGGCTGCGTCCCACGCCGCCCGTGGAACCGGCTAGTCCCCCTCCCGGGGTTAGTTCAGGGGGGTGGAGCAGGTCTCTGTGCTTGTGCCGTACCTGACTGGTATGCTGGCTCCAGGCTCTGGAAACAATCGCTGCTTCCCCGTATTAGTTCGTTCTCCGTCTCTAAATCTGTGTTTGTTGTTCAGGGTTCGTAGATTGTTATGTATGTGATCGATTCACTTGTTTTTCCGTGTCTTTGTTGTAAGAGGGATCCGAGGTAGCGTCTGCCTAGTCCGCCATCTTGGCTCCGCCTCCATAAATGTATTTTTTAAGGGAATAATTAAGTTGAAGAAATAAAAAATCATCATTTGTACCAATCAAAAGCAGAATTGTCAATAGGCCCAGTAAGATAAAGGATAAACTTGAAATGTTTTTCTCAGGACTTAGAGCAAAAGTCCAAAGAAATAAAAATGACTGGACAATTTTATAAGATATAGGCCAGAAATTCAATATATAAACAATAATATTTCTGAAGAAAGGACAAACTAAATATCAATAATTATGGTGTAATATTGGAAATAATTTCTAAGCTAAAGAAAGACAAGGGTATGCACTGAAGTTTCTCATCATGAAACAGGTAAAATGAATGAGAAGCTAAGTGCACCAAAATATTTCTTACTGAAATTTTGAGATTTCAAGGAAAATGAAAATACCTTCTAAGGATTCATGTAGTAGAAATAGCTTACCTATAAAACAGTTAAATCATGTTGCCTTAAGCAGTGTCATCACTAGTGTTGGTGACACCCCAGTGCAGTAACTTATGGTGTCACCTTCCCCCAATGGACCTCCCCCTGTACCAGACCATACAGTAATGTTTGCTGTATTAATGTTACCCATAAATCGTAATTCTCATATATCACTCCTCCTTTTCCTTTGATTATCACTTCATTCTCAAAAAAGTTGATATAAGTTCACAAATACTGGTTACCACAATATTGTAGCTAAAGCACAAGAAAATTTGACAAAAACTGTGACTATAAAAACACCGACAGCAACAACAAAAAAACAGCATGCTCTTGTAGTCTGTGCAGATGAAACCATGTGATTGGAAGCATCACCCTAATTGGATAATAACGATACCGAATTAGAAGGTCCGAAAAGTAAATTAGCATAGAGTTTCAGCCATGTAGGTATATTGATACATGTAAGCTGGGCTTAAGAAAAATGTTATTTTTGTTATAACTAACTACAGGAATTTTTTCATAAAAAAAATAAATTTCTGCTGAAATACTGCACAAAATTTTATAGACAGTCATTTTGGTGTCACCCCTCTGACAGTGTCACTCAGTACGGTCTGTGCCCCATGTATCCCCCTAGTGAGACCACCGAGCCTAAGACTTTGTCTGAAATACGTGATGGGAACAAAATCAACTAGTATTTATAGAGTGTAGGTAGGGAAACGTTAACTCTATAAATTCATTATTATGTATGGGGCAGCAAAGACATTATCAGGTATACATGAGTTTGGGAAATAAACAGCCATGTATTCTTACAAATGTTACATGAAGGCACCCTCCAACTTACCCAAAAAATAAATAAAAATTATATAATAAAAAAATAGGAAAGTTGTGGTTAAAAAAAAAAAAAAAGCTTTGGAAAAGAATGTAAAAACAGCTAAACAGATTTTATAAATTATTATTATAAATGTCATTTGAAAGCTTAACACAGTAGATAAACATACTTAAAAAATACAATGTATAAACTTAAAAAATAATAATATCTGATGGTAAAGTTTCAGATTATATCTATAAGAAATAGACAAAAGAGTAGTGAAAAGAGCTCTAAGTCAATCTCTCATCTTACCTAATGGAAAGAATATTCTCTTTACATTGATATTTATTTTTAAAAATTAGATTTAAATGTATTTTTAAAATATCAAAAGGTAATCTCTCATTTAATTTAAGACAATTTGTTCCTTACAAATTATCAGAAAGGGATAACACAAAGAAAGCATAATGGAACATAGCCAAACCTAACAGAAACATCTAGAAATCTTGACCGACTTGGCAAAATGCAGACCAGAAATGACACACAAAGTAAGCATGAAAAACAAAACCAGAAGTCAAAAAACAAGATGACAAAAATAAAGCCAAATATATCTACCAAGACAAAAAAATATATAGTATTTAAAAAACTGCCTTTCTAAAAGACAGTTTATTAACTGACTACAAAATATATTAGTGTTTAAAAACCCGAAGTTCAGACTCAATTCTTTTGTGCCTCAAGTTCTCAACTGTAAAGAGAGAATTAAAAAGTGAGTAACTGACTGGGTGGTAGTTATAATTAAAAAAAAAGAAAAAAATGTCTACAAAGCACACAGAGGAATTTCTGGAGCAGGGTCAGTGCTTGATAAAGGTTAATCACTATTGCTATTAATGATTATTTAATTACTATGTATCCCTGGGAAACCCTGGTGGCCTAGTAGTTAAGTGCTACGGCTGCTAACCAAAGGGTTGGCAGTTCAAATCTGCCAGGTGCTCCTTGGAAACTCTACGGTGCAGTTCTACTCTGTCCTGTCTGGTCGCTATGAGTCAGAATTGACTCGACGGCGTTGAGTTTGGTTTTTTTGGGTAACCCAACCGTATGTATCCCTTAAAAAAATAACAAACCCATTGCCATCGAGTCGATTCGATTCAAACTCATACCACTCTATAGGACAGAGCAGAACTGCCCCCATAGGGTTTTCAAGGAGTGGCTGGTGGATTCGATCTGTGGACTTTTTGGATGGCAGCCAAACTCTTAACCACCACACCACCAGGGCCCCATATCCCTTACAAAAGAAACATATGAAATGAAAGCAAAAAGATTTATAATTTTGTGTTATTTTGTATGCCAAGCAAACACAAACAAAATAGAAAATTATGAATGGAAATATTTTTGTTAGAGAAACAGTCTGGCCTAGTATGGTTTTCTGCTCTGTTCCATGGAACCCTAAGGATTCCAAAGAGCTCCCTCTGAAGGAGCTGTGAACTTGAAAGGCAGAGATCCAGAAGTTAAAGGTACAGAGCCTTGTATATCAGCAATTAATACAAACAACAAAGCATAACCCAACACCTCCCCCCAAAACAAAACAAAACCTCTTTGACATAAAGTCTGGGACACTGTAGAAGTAAGTTAATTAACCTTTTTGCAGATCACTTTTCTCATCTACAAAATGCATTAATATTACCAAGGGTTATTTTGTGGATTATTTCAAATTCTGAATGTCAAATACATGGTGCAACACAGCTGTCCAATAACTACTGGTTTTCCAGCTAGCGCCCTTGCATCAAAGATTGAATGGCTGACTTCTCACAGTGGCCAGATTATATCGTCATCCTCCCTTACCTGTAATTTATGTGCATCAGTTCCTGCATGTTCAGGAAATAATATATCTTTATCTTTGTCTAAACTAAAAGGCAATGTCTGACAAAAGTAAAGCACAAAAGCAGACCAATGCCAGGCACAAATGGATGCTAGGTCTTCCACAACGTGTGATCACAGAGAATAGGCAAGTGACTCTTTTTCATTGCCTGATGCATAGGAGTTCTCTATAGTTTTCGGATGCTGTGTGCCCGTACAGTGTCTGGGCACTCTCTTTTTCAGAGTAACATTCAAATACATTTAAAAAAAAAAAAAGCAAAAAAAACCTTAACTTTCTCATTTCAGCTATCCTATTTGATGGGAAAAAAAGTTGACATGCAAATGCATGTTCTGAACCTCAAGCTCTCTCTAGTTAAAAAAATGTGGTGTGATACCAAGCACCGAAGAGTGGTGAGAACTCCTTATCCTCTGCCACCAGCAACACCAGCGACCAACACCTGACACTCCATGTATCGTGCATGTAGCAGTTTGCAGGGGTAGAAAAGGTGAAAAGGGAGAGCGATGAAAATATGGAAAAAATAAAGGAGGAATTTTATTATTTTCCCAGAACTTCCTCCCGCCGCCAAAAAAAGAAAAACCGCTTTGCTTCAAATGAAGAGCTGCCTGCCCTGATATTCATGCATTTTTATACCCATTTTGCAAAGCTAGTGTGGGACCAGCCAGCCTTTGTCCATTCCAGTGTGTGTGTAGATACTGTCTTCTTTTTGTGTGTGCAGTCCTTGTTATTATTAGATTACAGACTTATTTTGCTGCTTATACTTTGCTCAAAAAGAGTAACTCTTGTTTTTACTAAGAAGTCTTAAGTTCATACCTCATATACATAGGTAGTTAGTCAATCTGCATTTGTTAACATGGTTAATAAGAATACTTTAATAACATTAACATTTAAGTAGGAGTGAAATAACAACACTGAGAGTTCAAGAAAGATCGAACAATGCAGAAAAGGCATAGCCAAGAGGTAAAAATGATGCTAACAGGTATATCCTGGTGTTTTGATTTGGAAATTTCTACATGGAATTTATCTGTGAAACAAGAACTAAAAATTTTTCATCATTTCTTCAGCTAGTTGCAACTTTGATTTTCAGTTTGCTAATATGTTAATCTTTAGATTACCTATCTACATGATACCAAACATCCAGATCAAAATCAAAACGTTCAAACATTTAGCTGTTTGTTAATATACATTTGGCATCACTTAGAAAAGAGTAATTTAAAATCATTATCTAGATTTTCAGTTTTTGTTCACATGTTTGGAAATACTTAAGTATAATCGCAGTTACAAGAAAAGCTTGGACTGATTAGTAACTGCCTTTTCCTTTACCGATATTATGACTCCGCTAAAAAAAACTTTTTGTCCTCGTGTATTTTTCTTGATTGTTAAATTACAAGCTTCATTTCCCTTTGTTTTCTTGAACTCTGACTTAAATGTGTTTCCATCAGTGTTTTGATTCTTCTTCCATTTCAGTTTTCCTAGACTAAGGACACGAATATATTTTTTTATGTATTTTATGACTTTATTTTTTATCTATTTGGTACGCTAGTACATAAAAATGAGTCTAAGTGATTTAATTCCTAAAATAAAAATGAAATAAGACAGACACACTAAATATTTTCAATTTCAATCAAGATCAGAAGACATCAGAGAAACCACAGAGAGGAATGAAGCAGGAATCTGGGATGTGCGAGTTATAATAATCAGGCCCCGAGGTTCCTAAGAATGGAGGATGAAAAGCAATCACTGACCTGAGGGAGAGGAGGTGAATGACACTGCTCTTACTGTCTGAATAATGAACCATACAAGTCCGTCCAGGGCAAGGGTCCTGAGCCTTTTGTTTTTTGTGCCCTAATATAACCAAAAGTCCCTGGGTGGTGCAAATGGCTGATGTGCTCAGCTGCTAACTGAAAGATAAGAAGTTCAAGTCCACTCAGAAGTTCTTCAGAAGAAAAGTCTGGTGATCTATTTCTTAAAAATCAACCATTGAAAACTCTGCGGAGCACAGTCCTACTCTAACACACATGGGGTGGGCATGAGTAGGAATCAACTCCACAGCAATTTCACTGGACTGGAATATAACCAAAGGCTTCGACACACTCTCACCAGTAACTGTGCATTGCTCATTAGAAGGACTGGCATCCTCTCCAGCCCACCTCCCACTCACCTCCCAGCCTCCCTCCTAGAGCATCACAGGAAAGATTCCTGGTTTAGAAAAAAAAGCATTATCTGGACACTCATTCCTATATGGAATTAATTATATGAAAAATTCTGTATCACTGCCCAATTATTTTTTTCCTTTCTAACGATTTAATTCAATGGAAGGATGAAACGTCAAAGAAGCTAGTACCTTTCATGTATCAAACATTTGTTTGGTGCCAGGCGAGCTGAACACTTTCCATATGTAGTCTCATTTAATTCCCACAATGTGCTTGTAAGTAAACTCTTATCATTGGGCCCATTTTATAGGTGAAGAAACTAAGCCTTGTACCTCCTGGCCCAAGGTCACAGCTTGAAGCTGGTAAATGGCAGAGCACATGATGAAACCCCTGGGGCTGAATCAAATGTTTGACATCTTTACACCCACTCTGTACTGCCAAACAGAGTTCTCAGACTCAGAGCCCAGACCCTAATGTGCATAAGAGATTCCTGGTTCCAACTTCAGAGATTCTGACTCCATGGACATTAAATATAGGAGTCTGTAATTTATAGCATCTCTGGTGATGCCAGCAAGTGGTGGAGGTGGGCCAATACTCTAACATATTGACTTGATAGGCATCCTGCCTCTTCTTAAGTCCACTAATGATTTTTAAAACATTTAAAAAAAATGATTTAACATAATCTTGTGTAGAGCTCTCCCTGTGTGCCATAACAGTCTAAGTGTTTAACATCTCTGATATCCTCCAACAGCCTGTGAAGTACTATTTTAGCCCTACTCTCCAGATTAAGAAACTGGGGAAGAGCTGCAATGTGGACAGAATGGTCTAGCTTCAGAGTGTGAGATTTTATATCAGTACCTGATACTGTTGCTGGGACTCATTTGGCTGCTAGACAAGTAGATCATGAGGTTTTTCTGGAACCGGTAACCTTTCCTCTGGGAGGGTTGCTTAGTGATACAGGGACAGCTGCTAGGATGGGCTGTAGGACGTTTGGACAGACACTTGTTCATGTGTGCCTCAAGGCTGTGTTCAAGAAGAAAAAAGGCGACTAGTTCCACTAGCCTGCGGAAACCCACAATCACCAAGCTTCTCCCCAATTTACTCAACAAATGTTTAGTTACCAGTTATGGGTCAGGTACTGCTTCAGTTCTCTCCCGCTAAGGTTGTTCTTTGGCAGGGTAGAAAAAACAAAAACAGAAAAACTACTTAGGACATTTATCAAGCTTGAACAAGCCAGGGGAGTAAAATTTCCCACAAGTAAAATTAATATCATCAACTTTATGGTTTTAATTGTCATCTAAACTTAGATAATGACTAAAATACATTACACTGTTAAGTGTGTTGACAATTTACATCCTATGTCAACTTGGCTAAAATTTTGCTCTGTAGTTTCCTCCTTCTCTCAATTACATTCAATATCCACATACTGGGGCTCTACAGCATGCCTCATTTTTCTTTGCATTTCCAGAACCTAGGAGGTGTTGGTACAAAACAGGATCCCCATAAATGTGTACTTAACTGAATTCACTTCCAGGAGTATAAATTCCCTGTGATAAAAAATAAGCAGGGTGTTAAAATGTGTTTCTTGGCTCTCAGGTTGCTTACAAACCACCTTGATCTCTGATAACGTCTTTCAGGCAATGTTTCAGGATGCCAGAGCCTCAAGTTCCAAATGAAGATTGAGTATGAAATTATATGACTGTCTAAGTGGGAGGGCTAACTTACCAAACCACAGGGCCTAAAATGAAATTTGTTTCACGGTTTTATTTGCCAAAGCCTTTTTAAAAAAAAAAAAAAACTTTTAACAGAAATCCAAGAGGTTACTCCACTAAATTTGGCTGACAGGGTACATGGGAAAAACTTCCTCTGGGACTCTCAGGAGCATCAGTGTCTTAGCCAAAATTACTCACTGCATAGCTGAGAAGAGTGAGGCCAAGAGAGATGAACAAATTTGACTCCCCAAGGTCGTCTTACTAGCTAGGCGCAGAGTTGAAAATAGAATCCATTTGTATTCTCTCTCAACTCTTTCTTCCTGAGCTCATGCTGGTTAGGAGAACCATAAAGTGCCAAGTAGGCTTTGGCCAAGGCCAGATGACAGATCACTCGGGCCAAGTTTGGAAAAGTGAGAGTAACATCTGGGAGAACATGGGCCATCAGCATGAAGTTAAACTGAAGAAGGGGCAGTAGCCTCAGGAGTGATCTGAGATGAGAGCTGGCAGGATTTGGAGACTTCTCTAACAACTTAAAAACATGTATAGGAACCCTCCTGGCTAGAACTCACTGAGAGTTACCTTTTATTAAGGTTCTAGCCCTGATTCCAAGCTCCCCAAACCCGTTGCCATCGAGTCAATTCCGGCTTATAGCAACTCTGCAGGACAGAGTAGAACTGCCCCATAGGGTTTCCAAGGAGTGGCCGGTGGATTTGAACTGCCAACTTTTTGGTTAGCAGCTGAGCTCTTTTAATCATTGTGCCACCAAGCTCCCCAGGTGGTGCAAAAGGTTTGTGCTGGCTTATTAACCTAAAGGTTGGCAATTTGAACCCACCCAGTGGTGCCACTGAAGAAAGGCCTAGCGATCTTCTTCCATAAAGATTATAGCTAAAAAAACCGTACGGAGCAATTCTACTCTGTAACGCATGGGGTCACCACGCGTCAGAATGTACCTGAACTCATCGCCATCAAGTTGATTTTGACTCATAGCGACCCTATAGGTCGGAGTAGAACTGCCCCATAGGGTTCCAAGGATTGGCTGGTAGATTCGAGCTGCTGACCTGTGGTTAACAGCTGAGCTCTTAATCCCTGCACTGCCAGGTCGATGGGTAGATAGGTAGCTCTGATTCCATGGACAGCCTGCTGGTTGTAGAGTCATGCTAAGCCCAACACCCAACACTTTTCAAAGTAAGTAATCCAGGGTTCAAGTCCTAAAATATGCATGTTGTAAAACGCAGCCCCAGACAAATGACTCTCATTTGATCTGCACATGCCTTTTAGCTTTTAACCTGATACGCTTCTTCTCATTTTCCTTCAGTTTCTATCTTTCCCCTCTCTCTTCCTATATATAGACAAGTTAGGATCCTGGCTTTTAATAATCAAAGACTGGACACTCTTAGATGTTCCAGTTCCAATATGGTATGAGCCTGTAACAGGAGACCTGCTGGAGGAACTGCTTCTGTTAAACAATAATTTGTTTAATGACAGTGATATTCAGATGAATTCCAAGACTGCAAGAGAATCACTAAAGACTTTGCTCTCTGTGGTAGATAGAGTTGTCCTTCCAAACAGGGTTAAGGCCACTGGAAGCACAATTTCAGAAAAAACAGCATCTGTTTGCAATATACCTGACCCATGGATGGATTATGAAATTTAATTTCTACCACTGTCAATCTCTTGACCTTCAAAACACAAACATTTACCGCCCCCCCACCAAAAAAAAGTTTAGGATTCGGCTTCATGACTTTTTCCACCTAAATGTGCCATTGATTAGGGACTCTTATATACATCCTATACATTGAAGATTATAAAACACACTCAGAGCACCCAGTGAAAGACCCCCCACTCCACTTCCCGTGACATTGACAGGACCCCCTGGGTGGTGCAAACGGTTAACACGTTCAGCTGCTAACTGAAGGTCTGGAGATTTGAGCCCACCCAGAGGTACCTTGGAGGAAAGACCTGGTGCTCTCCTTCCAAAAAATCAGCCATTGAAAACGCTATGGAGCACATTCCTACTCTGTCACACATGAGGTCGCCATGAGTTGGAATCAAATTGATGGCAACTTTTTTTAACATTCTACAGGGATCTTGTTGTTGTGTGCTCTCAAGTCAGTTCTGACTCAGAGTGACCCTGTATGACAGAGTAGAACTGAAACTATTAGCTCTACAGAAGCAGATCAACAGGTCTTTTCTCCTGCCGCTGGTGGGTTCAAACTGACGACCTTTTGCTTAGCAGCCAAGCTGCTTCACTGTTGTGCCACCAGGGCCCCTTGGAGGGGTCCAGTCTCTTTATATCAAAAGTGTTTTTCCCACTTCTGTTCAACATTTGTTCTTCTTTTCATTCTCCCTTGCTGGCTAATGTGAGGAAGTCTTATTTACCCATAAAAAGTCCCATCCCCTTTTGTACACATATGCTTTTCAACTCCTTTGCTTCTGCCATTGACTGGTTGATTTCTTCTTAAGTACACAAACCAGCAGAGTGTGGCATGAAGGACACACGTCCAAATCAGCCCACTGCAAATCAAAACAGAGGGGTTCTAAATATTGCATTTGATCATTTTTTCTGTAATTTGCTGTTCATACGGATGCTTTGCATATGTTGAGGAAATATGCACTTTCCACTGCCTGGGGAGCCAGAGCCCCTCACAGCAGACCAGTGTTAGCTGGTCCCTGGAGACGGCAGCACTCCAGAGGGGCACTGCCTCACGGACTACCTGCCTCAGCTTGTCTTAGCAATAATGATCGCCATATGTGAAGCTGCGGGAAAACAGATGCTGTTTTTCCATTTGTGAAATCAAGTTGTTGGAATGTAGTCAGGTTTCCAATGTACGAAAGCTCATCGAATCAACCTACAGAGACAGTGTGAGCTTCCTCAGAAATATTTGACAACATTCCTGAGTATTGGTGACTAGAAACATATATGAAATTGGAGTTCTAAAATGATAATCCCTTGCCCAGACTTGTGTTCATAATATCTGTTTTGGTGGTTGGAAATGGAGTCCCTCGTTTTCTTAAACAAGGGACTATGTAACCCCGTTTTCAGTAGCCAAAAGGATTTCAAGGCACACAGTCTCTGAATGTAGTGTAAATTTCCTGTAGCATCTTATTTGACTATATCAATCATAAGTCTCAAGGACTAGTTCTCCCTCTATGGCCAGGAATAAGAATATAAAGATTCACAAGGGAAAATGATCCTTTCTTTATCAACTCAAAAGTAAAATTCCCAAGAGAGCCCAGACTCACAGTTCTGTGGCCCACTTCTGCCTTGCTCTGGCTTGTATCTTGAGAAGTCATATTTCCTTTCGCTATGAGTAGGAACCGACTTGACTGCACTGGGTTTGGTTTTGGTTTTGGTAGCAAAATACTTTACTCTAGCTGCTTGTACAGCTCCTTTTCATTAATTAAATGTGGCCCGATTCTCAGAATCAGTGCCCATAGCAAAGTACAGTTTGAAATCTGATTAGCTAGCATACACGCCAAACCCTGTCAGTAAGGAAAGAAATGTTGGAAAAATCGAAAGCCAGTTACAAAGCAGATAACCTCTGGATATTGATTTATCTGCAAATATTTACTTTTTTTTTTTTTTTAATTTAGAGGAAGAAATGTGGACAAATCTTGAATATGTGTAATACAAAGTTCACACCCAAAGGACCTGGCTTCTAATTCTGTTTCCATCATTACTACCTGATTTGATTCAAGTTTGATTTTGACTTTTCTCCTTATGAAATGTAAGTAGTAATGCATCAACAGGTTGTCATAATAAGACATACAACAAGTTTTAAACACTAAAAATGTACAGAATCCCAAGACATTAATAATATTTGTTCTTTCTTGTGAGTTATTCCTGGGCACCCTGATATAGGAAATGCAACTTTCTGAAGCCCTGATCCCTCCAAGATGACTGAAGAGCCCAAGAAAAGGTGATCTCATAGTAGGAAACATATTAGGAACACAAATATTTCTATTTGTTCAGAAGACGGAGACTTGCGCCTATTTAGCATTTGAGCTGGGTTTTGAAATGCAGAGATGCAACAGGATGGGAGTGTTTCCTCAGGAAAGAGCCAGCGTGACAAGCCTGATAGTTGGAAAGCACAGGGCAACTGCAGGGGCAAGGGAAATGAGGTGAGAAGGACAACCTGGAGCCAGTTCCTAAGACCTCATTTCCTCCACCGAAGCCTGAGTCTTTGACGCCCTTACTGTTTCTTCAATAAGTGAAGCCGGCTTCCGTTAGGAATTCTGAGATTATTACTGCCTCTGCCTGGAACTCTCTCCCCCGCAGTTCTCAGGCTTTGCTTCCCGACTTCTTTCAGTCTGCTCGAATGTCACTTCCTAAAAGAGACGTTCTCTCATTCACTCTCTAAATATCACCTCCCCACCCCCACTATCCATTATTTGATTATGCTGTTTTATTTTATTATTCATAGAACTTAAAACTGCCTGACATTGTAACCAGTTTTTGTCAGGTTGACCCCAACTCATGGCCAGCCCGTGTGCATTAGAGTAAAACTGTACTCTGTAGGGTTTTCGAAGGCTGATTTTTTTTTTTGGAAATAGATTGTCAGGCTTTTCTTTTCAGGTGCCTGTGGGTGGACTCAAATTTCCAATCTTTTGGTTAGTAGCCGAGAGCACTAACCATTTGCACCATCCAGGAACTCCATCTGATATTATGATGATATTATAGAATCCATTAATTCATTCATGTTTTCTGCTCTAGAATGTATGTTCCACAAAGGTAGGGTTGTTATTTAGTTCACTACTGCCCAGAAGATGCACCCCATAGAAGGCGCCTCATATTTATTTAGTGAATGAATTGTCTTCTTTTCATCATCAGCAAAAATGATAAGATATTCTTAACCTTGTTTACGGAAGAGGAAGCTGAGGTTCAGAAAGTTTAAATTATTTGCAGTTCAGGATGGGACAGCTGCTAAGTGTAAATTCAAGGCTCTGATGACAAAGTCCTTGCTCTTTCCATCAGAGTTCTTTCCATGTGCTCTCTTTGAGATAATTAGTTTAGGCATTTATTTAATAAATATTTACTGAAGAAGATTTTAAATGAGGATGTGTAAATATATCTTTACCAAATTTAATTTTATCATATAAAAGCTAAGGTAAAGAAATACCTTTTACAAACCATCAGTATCACTCATGGGATTTCTTTTTTTTTTTTTTTAATTTTTAGTGTGCTTTAAGTGAAAGTTTATAAATCAAGTCAGTCTCTCACACAAAAACTTACATACACCTTGCTACATACTCCCAGTTGCTCTCCGCCTACTAAGACAGCCTGCTCCCTCCCTCTACTCTCTCTTTTCCTGTCCATTCCACCAGCTTCTAACCCCCTCTACCCTCTCATCACCCCTCCACACAAGAGATGACAACGTAGTCTCAAGTGTCCACTTGATCCAAGAAGCTCACTCCTTACCAGCACCCCTCTCCATCCCATTGTCCAGTCCAATCCTTGTCTAAAGAGTTGGCTTTGGGCATGGTTCCTTTCCTGGGCCAACAGAATGTCTGGGGCCCATGACCACCGGGGTCCTTCTACTCTCAGTCAGACCATTAAGCCTGGACTTTTTGCAAGAATTCGGGGTCTGCATCCCACTGCTCTCCTGCTCCCTCTGGGGCTCTCTGTTGTGCTCCCTGTCAGGGCAGTCATCGGTTGTAGTTGGGCACCATCTAGTTCTTCTGGTCTCAGGGGGATGTAATATCTGGTTTATTTGGCTCTTTCTGTCTCTTGGGGTTGTAATTACCTTGTGTCCTTGGTGTTCTTCATTCACCTTTGGTCCAGGTGAGTTGGGACCAATTGATGCATCCTAGATGGCCTCTTGCTAGCGTTTAAGACCCCGGATGCCACTGTCCAAAGTGGGATGCAGAATGTTTTCTTGATAGATTTTATTATGCCAATTAACTTAGATGTCCCCTGAAACCATGGTCCCCAAATCCCCGCCCCTGCTGTGCTGGCCTTCGAAGCATTCAGTTTATTCAGGAAACTTCATTGCTTTTGGTTTAGTCCAGTTGTGCTGACCTCCCCTGTATTATGTGTTGTCTTTCCCGTCACCTAAAGTAGTTCTTATCGACTATCTATTTTTTTTCTATCTAATTAGTGCATACCCCTCTTCCACCCTCGCTTCCTCTCATAACCATTGAAAAATATTTTCTTCTCTGTTTCAACTACTTCTTGAGTTCTTATAATAGTGATCTTTTACAATATTTGTCCTTTTTCAACTGACTAATTTCACTCAGCAAAATGCCTTCCAGATTCTTCCATGTTATGGAATGTTTCACAGATTCATCACTGTTCTTTACTGATGGGTAGCATTCCATTGTGCGAATATACCATAATTTATTTATATATTCATCCGTTGATGGGCATCTTGGTTGCTTCCATCTTTTTGCCATTGTAAACAGTGCTGCAATGAACATCCCAGTCTAAAACCAGTGCCGTGGAATCGATTCCGACTCATAGCATGAGCATGGATGTGCATATATCTGTTCGTGTAAAGGCTCTGATTTCTCTAGGATATATTCCAAGGAGTGGGATTGCTGGGTCGTATGGTAGCTCTATTTCTAGCTTTTAAAGGAAGCACCAAATCAATTTCCAAAGTGGTTGTACCATTTTACATTCCCACCAGCAGTGTATAAGAGTTCCAATCTCTCCACAACCTCTCTAACATTTATTATTTTGTGTTTTTTGGATTAATGCCAGCCTTGTTGGAGTGAGATGGAATCTCATTGTAGTTTTGATTTGCATTTCTCTAATGGCTAATGATCATGAGCATTTCCTCATGTACCTGTTAACTACCTGAATGTCTTCTTCAATGAAGTGTCTGCTCATATCTTTTGCCTATTTTTTAATTGGATTGTCTTTTTGTAGCTGAGTTTTTGCAGTATCATATAGATTTTAGAGATCACTCACTGATCGGAAATATCATAGCTAAAAACTTTTTCCCAGTCTGTAGGTAGTCTTCTTATTCTTTTGGTGAAGTCTTTGGATGAGCATAGGTGTTTGATTTTTTAGGAGCTTCCAGTTATCTAGTTTTTCTTCTGTGTTGTTAGTAATGTTTTCTATACTGTTTATGCCATGTATTAGGGCTCCTGACGTTGTTCCTATTTTTTCTTCCATGATCTTTACCGTTTTAGATTTTATATTTAGGTCTTTGATCCATTTTGAGTTCATTTTTATGCATGGTGTGAGGTATGGGTCTTGTTTCATTTTTTTGCAGATGGATATCCAGTTATGTCAGCAGCGTTTGTTAAAAAGAATATCTTTTCCCCATTTAACTGTTTGGGGGCCTTTGTCAAATATCAACTGCTCATATGTGGATGGATTTATGTCTGGGTTCTCAATTCTGTTCCATTGGTCTATGTATCTGTTGTTGTACTAGCACCAGGCTGTTTTGACTATTGTGGTGGTATAATAGGTTCTCAAATCAGGTAGAGTGAGGCCTTCCACTTTGTTCTTCTTTTTCAGTAATGCTTTACTTATTCATGGAATTTCTTTAGGAACTTGAGGACTAGAAGGAATTCTAGCATATGTATATATCTATCATAAGGACTTGATGAATACCAAAGACTTCAGTATAGATTGCACCTCAATGTAAAGAAAACAAAAATCCTAACAACTGAACCAATAAGCAACGTCATGATAAACAGAGAAAACATTGAAGTTGTCAAGAATTTCATTCTACTTAGTTTGTCATCAGCACCCACGGAAGCAGAAGTCAAGAAATCAAATGATGCATTGCATTGGGCAAATCTGCTGCAAAAGTCCTCTTTATAGAGTGTTAGAAAGCAAGGATGTCCACTTTGAGTACTAAGGTGTGCCTCACCTGAGCCATAGCATTTTCAATTGCCTCATATGCGTCCAAAAGCTGGACAATGAATAAGGAAGACCAAAGAAGAATTGATCCCTTTGAATTACGGTGTTGGTGAAGACAGTCGAATATTCTATGGACTGCTAGAGGAACGAATAAATCTGTCTTGGAGGAAATATAGCCAGAATGCTCCTTAGAAGCAAGGATGGCAAGGCTTTATCTCCCTTACTTTTGACACGCTATCAGGAGGGACCAGTCCCTGAAGAAGGACATCATGCTTGGTAAGGTAGAAGGTCAGCAAAACACTGGAAGACCCTCAAAGAGATGTGTTGACACAGTGGTTGCAACAATGGGCTCAAACACAGCAACGATTGTGAAGATAGCACAGGACCAGGCAGTATTTCATTCTGTTGTAGGTATGGTTTGCTATGAGTCAGAACTGACTTAAGGCCACCTAGTAACAAAAACAACAACAACATCTAGTATAATATCATCTAGTATGTAGCGGCAGCCAGGCTCCCTCCTTATCTGCCCATCCCTGAACCTGCCCTGATCTCAACCCCTGCTGCCCTATCTATGCTCCTGCTCTAAACCATCTTCTTGTATCAAAATTGCAAGCAGATATTTTAAGATAAAAAGCTGTACCTGGCAAATAAAGAAACATTTGTTCTAAGTTTAATTAAATAAACTTGGGCAGCCTTTTTTGCAATATGGAGATTAACTGTCAAATTTATGTTAATATGATTTCAGAGAATGAAGCTGCTATAAAAAGTTTCTCCCTTCACCCCTCGCTTAAGCTCCTCATGTTGCCATACTGAAGTTTCCTTAAATTGGTAGTCTCTTATGAAAACATCACCAGGCTAGCTCTGCAAGAATAGGGCAATTAAAAATTATCTAATAAATTGCAAATGTTAGTTTAAAGACATTAAGACAAATAAGCTGAAAGCATATCTATTATGCGGAAAGAAAACTGTCACAATGGTTGCATTTTCAGCATCTCTTTGGACTCATCCAATGCCAAGCCCGCCTTTATCTGATTAACACGGGATTATGAAGATCTTCTGAGTGCTCTCCATCTCAGTCTAATACAAAGAGCTTTCAGTTCTCCGAGTATCCGCCCTTTTTTTTTTTTTGCTTGTGAAAAGGATGTGCCACCCAATTTTTTTTTATTTTGTGCTTTAAGAAAAAAATGCTAACAGTTTGAATCATGATTCCTGTTGTGGGGACTGAGTTAATTAAAAACCTGATGTATACATACAGCTGATCCTACTCGCCCTAATGAAGAACATTAATTCTAGAACATGTGTGGCTGTAGTCACATTGCTACAAATTACTGGACTCTTTCCTTTATCTGTTTCCAAGAAAAGTCTCCTCCTGTTAGTTAGGAAAAAAGAAAAATATGACGCCTTAGTTCTAGGGAGCATAAATTACACACATCAATCAGAGGAAGCTTAAATTAAAATACACATTTGGCAAACAAATATGAATATGTTGATCTCATCTGTGAATCAAAATGATTTAGTGCCTGTGCTGACCCCCCACTGTTCAACATGAAGGTCACCACGAGCAGCTTCTTTCTCATTGAGAAATGTCTTCGTGTCTTTTAAGGATGCAATTTTATATTTGCCCTAATGTTCCGTCTAACTAGTGATTTCTATGTTGAAAGGCTGATTTATTTTATAAAGAAAATACAGGCTCATTTTTATTGATGTAATCCAAAACAGATAGCTAAATTAAAATGTGAAAAAAAAAAATGCAAGTGGTTTATGGTTTCTGAGCTCAGGATTTTCCAACGTGTTTATATTTTCTAATCTAGTGAAACACTCTCTGTGAAATGGAATGCTACACCTTGTCAATACCGAGTGATCATAAATCAGTCTATTCTTATCATCTACTGCATGCATTCTTGCAGCAGGTGATAACTACTTGAGAGGTGTCCCTTACACAACAAACCTTAAGGATAGGTGATCTTGGGCCTTCCAGATTGTCACTCCTAGAAAATCTTTGTAGGCAAAGCAGACATACTGAGTAAGGTGGTGATCTCTGGGGATCAAAGCATGTTTTATACTAGGACATTTATTTTGAATATTCATGTTGTATTTTCTTGCTATGATTTCATTGCCCTAACTACAAATCTGGAGCCCGGGTGGCACAGTGGTTAAGAGCTTGGCAGCTAACTAAAAGGTCAACAGTTGGAATCTACCAGCTGCTCCTTGGAAACCATAAGGGGCAGTTCTACTCTGTCCTATAGGGTCCCTATGAGTCAAAATCGACTTGACGGTAATGGGTTTTCAGGTTAACTACAAGCCAGTATAATGGTCTGTCTACATTAAAGAGAGGAGTATGCAACCCGAAACGTTAATAGTTTGGTTGCAACTCACACAGCTAAATGAGAAAAAGATAAATAACAAAACTAAGACAAACTGCACGCAACATGCACACTCCCGGGAACTTGTTAAATTACAGATTTGAGACCTTGCTCCCTCAAATTCTAATCCAGTAGGTCTGATGGAATGGGGCATGGATCTGCATTTCTCACAGCTTCACCACTTATATTTTTTATTAAATGTTACTCAGAACAAATTTTGAGAAACACTGATGGAAAGTCAGATGGGTGAAAAGACCAAGTGATCCACAATCAGTGGGTTTGGAGCAGTGTAACAAAAGCTGATATCAGGAGATTAAATTCGGGATTGGGATGAGCCGTTTGTGCACAAGTGTCACTTTAGGCAGCAAAGAGGAGGGTTCTGAAGGGATATATAATGATAGTTAAGTTTTATACTGAGTTCTTTGAGCGGCAGGAGGATGGGAAGTAAAGATTATCACAGAAGGGAACATCCTAGAATAAGGAACCTTATGAATTAGACAAACAGTCCAGATTATTTAGCAAATCCCAATTTGAAATATTCAGTCCCATCATCCCCATATCATGTGTACCTATTTTCATTCAGACTCGACGGCACTGGGTTTTTTATGGGTATGCTTCTTGGAGCCCTGATGGTGTAGTGGTTAAGAACCACAGCAGCTAACCAAAAGGTTGGCAGTTTGAATCCACCAGCTGCTCTTTGGAAACCGTATGGGGCAGCTCTACTCTGTCCTGTAGGGTCGCTATGAGTCAACTCCACAGCAATGGGTTTTAAGCTTATTGGAAGAATGCTTACACAGGCTATAGCTCTTCACATCCTAGGGGTATTCATAAATAAACGTGGAAACTTCTAGAAGGAAGAAATTCACTCAGTGAATGTGAAAGGATGATCTTCATATTTTGCCTATTTTTCAAAGAGATGGGAGGGGTAATAAATTTTATCTCGTACTATTTGAGACAATTGAGAAACAATAAACTCTTCAGAAAAGTAAAATGATGTGACCAAAAGGATGTTTGAGGAAAATGAATGTTGTGTCTTAGGGGGGGAAAAAAAGACTAAGTCAATTTTGCAGAGATCCACACTGATTGTTAAAATGGCCGAGATGAATGGGTTGGTTGTGCTGCAGTCTGTTCATTTGGCTCAGATAGGCACTGCCAAGAGTAACTTGGGTACAATTTTGCTCTGTGCTAATTAGAGTTGGTCAAACGATTCTCTGATGAATTTCCTCCCCTAGAAAAAATTTGAGAGGATATACAACAAAGTAACTACCAGGGTGCCAATTATCTATAGGGGCATTGACACTGGGGTGTAGAACCTGGTCTCAACTTCTTAAAAATTTTACTCCCCAACTAATGCAACCCCATTAAAAGTCCTCTTTTAGTGGGCACACAACCAATAGTGCATATGCTGGTAGCATTTTCACATACAAATCTGATAGTTAGGCACGCCATTACCCAATTTACACATGCAAATGCAGTAATTGTGTGCACTGGGTGCTTGGGGAAAGCTGGCATCCACCCAAGATGGAGGCCTTTTCAAAATATGACCAACCCACAAAATTCCTCTTCCTCAGTGCTGTCTTACCTCTGCCTCTATTACACAAAATTCTGTGGGATTCTAGGAGAAATAATATGTGCTTTGTGGATTTTCCCGAAAACTGAGACTTTCCATCTCTATTTGATTTAGACATGTTTTACGTTCTCTTCCTCTTTCTTCAATTAATTTGCCTGTAGACTTCCTCTCCTTTGTAGTAATCACCATTTCATTTCTTTGCTTTAAAAATCAACTCTAATTAAAAAGTACAAATTCTCTCCTTATAACTCATTCTCATCTAGAACTTGAAATGAGAATGATCATGAATTGTAATAAGTTATTTGTGCTTTTAAAAGAATGGAGATTACTGTTTACAGCTATGTGCACATGAGTTTACCCAAAATGCATTTGATTATTCTAATTAGCTGAGCTGCTGCAGAAACATCTATTAACTGTTTCCTGTTTCTTTGTTTATGTATTTCAAATATTCTGGGGCCTCTTGACTACTCGGGCAATACGATACAGACAAAGTAATTTAAGAAATATAAATAACATTGAGTATATTTACTTGCCTGTATTTCTCAGAGAGGGGATGTCTTAAAAGCCTGACACTGATCACTGCAAGATTTTTAGATTAACCAATACCCCACTACCCATTGCCATTCAGTCAACTCCGACCTATAGTGACCCTACAGGACAGAGTAGAACTGCGTCATAGGGTTTCCAAGGCTGTAATCTTTACAGGAGCAGACTGCCACATCTTTCTCCTGCGTAGCAGCTGGAGGGTTAGAAAGGCTGATCATTTGGTTAGCAGCCAAGGGCTTAACCACTGAGTCATCAGGGCTCCTTAAATCGACCAACAGTAGCAGAATAATTGCAATAGAGAAAATCTTACTAAAAGTAAGAAAGGAGGGATAGTTTGAGACAAAAGAATTGTAATTTTCAACTATAACTATTAATTTATTCATTCAGAGAATATTTATTGTGTGCTTTCTGTGTTCCACATACTGTTTTAGGTGTTCTTTTCTCTCTTGTTCTTGTCTCGTCCCATTTCTTTGAATATTCTATTTCATCACTGCCTGCTCCTTAAATGAGATTCTCCAAAATTCATGATTTCAATCCCCAGCCTTCCAGCCATGTTACCAACTCTTCAGGGGAAACCTTGTCTTCATCCCTGGCCTCCATATCTCTTTCTCCAGCCTAAATTTATCTTCCAAACGCCAAAATCTGTATTTCTAGAAAATTTTTGATACTTCCATCTGAACTTCCCACATGTACTGAAATCTCAACAGATCCAAAATGGAATTTATTACCTCCCTTTATGAATTTTCACTGTCTTCAGAGTTTCTGAATATTTTCACGTGCCTCATGCTAGAGTCATCTTTGGGTCCCCTCTATTCTTTCAATCCCTATATTCTATTGTTCACTGAGTTTAATAAATGCTGCAACTAAAAAATGTCTCACCTTGAATCTGTCCTGAATCTGTTGTGAGTTCAGGCTACCGTGGTGATTTCGATCCTAGATTCTTGCAATAGTTTTGCAACTATCCTTGGTCTTTCCCTTAGACTGCTCTAGTCCTTCACTCTGTCATCAGGATTGGCTTTCTAACATTCATTTTAATTATCTGCCTTGCTTAAGGATTCTTAGTGGCTGCCAGTCATGGACATGCTAAAGTGCAAATTCCACAGGTTTTGTCCCAGGCCCATCTGCACCTATTTGTGTCATTGAAAAAACCATCAACTTTCAAACTGTAACATCATTGTTCATACCATCCCCTTTTATCTATATGTTCCTCCATATTTATTAGTGTTATCCTTCATCTTTTTTTCTCTTCACCCTTTAAAGTCTACCTCTAATGTTGCCTCATTTATGAAACTGTCAAAGACTACTCAAGCAACAGAATGGACAGTTATTTCTTCTTGTAATGATACTGCTTTGTGCATCAATTACCTATCGTTTTATATAATAAATATTGACAATCCATTTCAGTCTCCTCACTGGATTATAAGCCTCTTAACTCAGGAACTATATTTTATTGATTTATTGTTAATGCTCTCTAGCCATAGACCACCAAGGAAACACCTAAAGTTAAAGTTGGGTTTATTTCTTGTTGCAACAAGGAAGAACGTACATCATGGAAAAACTTGGGGCATCTGGAGTGTTAGGAAGGACTTATTTATATATAGTATTGGGGTTTGTCTTAGGTGCTTTTAGGACATGTTTAAGGAAGTGAGGCTTTGTTTTGGATTTGAAGCTGACATAAATTGTAGTTAATTTTGTGATTGAATATCTTAATAAATATTTAGAGGAAGAAAAACATAGACTAAGATTAAAGCTGTAATTGCTAAATAAATCAGTTGTTGTTATTAGCTGCCTGAGTCATGCCCAGTGTGTGGCAAACCCATGTACAACAGAAGGAACGCTGTCAGATCCTACACTATCCTCATGATTGGTTGCAGATCTAACTGTTGTGATTCACAGGGTTTTTACTGGATGATTTTCAGAAGCAAATTGCCAGGCCTTTCTACCTAGTCTATCATTGTCTGGAAGCTCTGCTAATCACCAAAATTAGCCATGATGAAAGATGTATGATCATTTTTGTGGTTTGATTTTTGTCTGTATTCAGACATGATTACAAGTGCTCTTATTTTTGTCTTGATCCATTACAAAGAGTGGTTTTGTCTGATGTCTGTTCTATGAAATCCTTTATGTTCAACTGGAGAACACCAATGCCTAGTTGTGAGTCCCAGACCAGCTCTTAGCAACACCAGAGCTTAATTGATGGTGCCTGGTCAAATATAGGAAACCCTGGTGGCGTAGTGGTTAAGTGCTACAGCTGCTAACCAAGAGGTCGGCAGTGTGAATCCACCAGGCGCTACTTGGAAACTCTATGGGGCAGTTCTACTCTGTCCTTTAGGGTTGCTATGAATCAGAATTGACTCGATGGCAGTGGGTTTGGGTGAGTTTTTTTTGTTGGTCAAATACAGCTACAAGGGCCTATATCTCTGTCTCAGGACTTTTATCTCAGTCCTCCCTTTTTGACCAAGGGAAGGCAAAGACAGACTGTGGGACATTAACCCATAATATTCAGATTTTCCCCATTGCCAAGATTTTGCAGATCAAGATCAGGAGCATGTACAGGGAATATTGCCTATAGCTGGACTAGGGTTCTTCCCTCCTTTTCCTTCGGTTATAGGGGAGTTTGTTGACTCATCTGATGTGATAATGGCTGTACGGTAGCATTTAAGATTCTAGACAAGATACACTGGCCAAATTCAACACAGGAAGTTACCAGAAGCAAATGACTATTAGTCCTTGTAACAATTCTTGAAACGAGAGGCCCAGATTGTAAAACCTATGCTATGAAAACATGTTCCAGAATCTAGCAGTGTCTGTTTCTTCATTTGTTTTCCTAGCCAAGGATTGCTTTACTTGCATTGTAGAATATGGGCAAGGCAGAAGAAGTGTTTACTGTAACATGCCTCTCCCTTGCAAGCTAAGAGGAAATCAATGGCTATTGAGTAGTCCATGGCAACTCTATGTAATACTTTTAGATTTAAATTTGTTTCTTTAGTTTCCAGAACAGAAGTTGTGACATTTATGGTGTTGCTAGCACCAGAGGCAAGTTTTGGACCGTCTTTTCCAGGTGCATTTTCACTTCTATAAGAATTATAGCTCACATAGTAGGCGTGAAGATGGAGTTAGTTAAAGGGAGTTAATTACTGGTCCTGCTCTCCCAAATAACTTGTGATGCCACATTTTAGTAGTTTCTAACTAAAAACTTTTTTTTAGGGAAAAATGATCCACTAAAGGAGGGATAGATTTAGATATCTGAAAGTCTCTAGCAATTATAATGAATACAGAAACTAAGTTAGTGTGTAGTAAGCAGGTAAAAGCCTGATGTCTACACAAGAAGTAGAATCCTAGTGGGACACTGACTCAATTGGGAATATGAATACCGCAATAGGAGTGAGACTTTTTCTTTTTTCTTTAAGGTCAGGAGATTTTTTAACTGGAGTTAAGCTGTGTCTTCAAAGCAGGCTGGAGTGTCTCCAAGAGCACAAAACAACTATTATACCAAGGATAGTGCTAGTACCTATTTCCATTCCTATTGGTCTTGGTTTTGCTGATAGAATTGTAATGAGTTCACCAAAAGTCTTTTGTTGGCATGAGGTCATGTTCCAATTTTTATAAGACTGAAAGGTTGGGATTAAATGATGTGAGAAGAATTTATGTATCAGAAGGGACTTGTAAAAGGGAATCTACATCCTCAAGTTCCTCATGAGCACAATTCAGTGCTCCGGAATTCCCATTCTTTGCAGTGTTATCCACAGCTTGTTATGATCCGCACAGTCAAATGCCTTTGCATAGTCAATAAAACACAGGTAAACATCCTTCTGGTATTCTTTGCTTTCAGCCGGGATCTATCTGACATCAGCAATGATATTCCTGGTTCAATGTCCTCTTCTGAATCCAGCCTGAATTTCTGGCAGTTCCCTGTCCATATACTGCTGCAGTCGTTTTTGAATGATCTTCAGCAAAATTTTGCTTGTGTGTGATATTAATAAATTTTTCTGGGGTGATATTAATGATATTGTTCTATAATTTCCACATTCGGTTGGATCACCTTTCTTGGGAATAGGCATAAATATGGATCTCTTCCAGTCAGTTGGCCAGGAAGCTGTCTTCCATATTTCTTGGCATAGACCAGTGAGCACCTCCAGTGCTGCATCTGTTTGCTGACACATCTCAATTGATATTCCATCAATTCCTGGAGCCTTGTTTTTCGCCAATGCCTTTAGAGCAGCTTGGACTTCTTCCTTCAGTACCATCGGTTCCTGATCATATGTCACCTCTTGAAATGGTTGAATATCGACTAATTCTTTTTGGTGTAATGACTCTGTGTATTCCTTCCATCTTCTTTTGATGCTTCTTGAGTCATTTAATATTTTCCCCATGGGATCCTTCACTATTGCAAGAGTTCTTTCAGCTTGAGAAACCTTTACATAGATCAAAAGGCAGTTGTTCGGACAGAACAAGGAGATACTGATTGGTTAAAAGTCAGGAAAGGTGTGCATCAGGGTTGTATTCTTTTACCGTGCCTATTTAATTTGTATGCTGAACAAATGATACAAGAAGCTGGACTATACGAAGAAGAACAGGGCATCAGAATTGAAGGAAGACTCATTAACAACCTGCGTTATGCAGGTGACACAACCTTGCTTGATGAAAGTGAAAAGGACTTGAAGCACTTACTAATAAAGATCAAAGACCACAGCCTTCAGTACGGATTACACCTCAGCATAAAGAAAACAAAAATCCTCACAACTGGACCAATGAGCAACATCATGATAAACGGAGAAAAGATTGAAGTTGTCAGGGATTTCATTTTACTTGGATCCACAGTCAATACCCATGGAAGCAGCAGTCAAGAAATCAAAAGATGCATTGCACTGGGCAAATCTGTTGCAAAGGACCTCTTCAAAGTGTTGAAGAGCAAAGATGTCACCCTGAAGACTAAGGTGTGCCTGACCCAAGCCATGGTATTTTCAATCACACGGTATGCATGTGAAAGCTGGACAATGAATAAGAAGACCAAAGAAGAGTTGATGCCATTGAATTGCGGTGTTGGCAAAGAATATTGAATATACCATGGACTGCCAAAAGAATGAATAAATCTGTCTTGGAAGAAGTGTACCCAGAATGCTCCTTAGAGGCAAGGATGGCGAGACTGCATCTTACATACTTTGGACATGTTGTTAGGAGGGATGAGTCCCTGCAGAAGGACATCATGCTTGGCAGAGTACAGGGTCAGTGGAAAAGAGGAAGACCCTCAACGAGGTGGATTGACACAGTGGCTGCAACAATGAGCTCAAGCATAACAATGATTGTAAGGATGCCGCAGGACCGGGCAGTGTTTCGTTCTGTTGTGCATAGGGTCTCTATGAGTCGGAACCGACTCGACGGCACCTAACAACAACAACAACATCCTCAAGTGTTCAAAGGAGCAATTATTACATTCCATCCACGATAGGTTAAATTCAGAGCAGTAGATATGAAGTTAGAAAAACATACCAGAGAGTCATTTTTTTTCTTTTAAGTGGCAGAAGACCACAGGAATTAAAATAAATAAATAGCATGATGAAGGTAATTGAGAAAGGTTTTAGTTAGTTAATGGAGGGTGCCAAAGTATAATAACAGGCAACATTAGTAATACAGAGGAAGAAAAAGGTGCTAATGAACCAGAAAAATTGATTTTGTTCCATTGTCTTACCTGGAAGCTGTCTATTTTGCACTCAGCAAATAGTTTTGATGTTTTATATGGGAGCATCCACTTCTGTAGTCATCACTTACAGAGAACTCCTAAGAATCTTCTCAGCTTAAGATCCTTTGATGGAATAGATGTCCAATAATTAGAAGGAAGTGATGTATGTCTTCTAAGTTGGTAAACATTACCTCGGTGATCAACACCTTGGGGTTTGACTGCTGTTAGTTGATCACAACACCTGGTAATTTCTTTTTCATCAAGGCTTAAGAGTAATTTTTTCTTGATGCCTTTTTCAGATCAAAGCTCTTAGGCTTCAAATCATGCAGAAGATGCTTCAGTGAGTGTTTTAGAAACACACCTCACACTTGTGGGTGACAATGAAGGTATCCTATGAGTCCATGGCATTAATTAGTCCTATCAGTTTGAAATAAGGTAAAATCTAGGACTGAAAATAAGTCTCAAAAACATGAAGTAGCCTGTTATTAACTCAGAAGATAACTTTTAGGTCTTAAAGAGGAGTTATCTTACTGCCATCAGGGCTAATGACAAGACTCTGAGCTTTGGTAGTTCAGTATATTATTTAATATAATATACAATATATATAATACCACATATACTATATTAAATGTATTATGTGAATAAACTAACAACTTTTAAGATAAAAATTGAGAAAATAATGTCCATTACCTTGTATACATATTTGCATATTTCTGCATTTTACCTAGTATATTAACTGTTTAAATCATTACTTTTAACCAAAGTATGCAATTTTTTCAACTGAGATAAGAGAAAACCAGAGGACAGAAAATCAAGAATTGCTTACTTTTTTTCACTTGACCACTTATTTAAGGTGGCAAAAATAAACATATATAATATCATCTAAAACATTTGCATATTTTGCCATTTTAAGATATAAAAGTAAATCAAAATTGTTTAGGTAACCAATGGTTGCATTTGTTTCTTATTTAGAGTGCAGAGCTCCAAATATCATTTATTAATTAATTTAATTATTTGTCTAAGGTCTTACATTTATTTATCTAGGTATTACTGATTGGAGTTATACGATTTGCAGCATTGTAAGAAATTTATAAAATTAAACCTTTAAAAAGTTATTAATTATTTTCATTCCTTTTAGTTGAATGCAATTTTATACACATAATTTTTTATTTTAAACGTATTACAAAAGAAGTGGTAACTTACTTAACTCATGAAAGTAATATAGGATCTGTAAGAAGGTTGAGCCACAAAAAGTTTAATGTGCTGATATTATTCTTAACAATGTTTTAAGTATTTGAATCATGTGAAAATTCTTCTTTTAACTTGGGTCTAAAGCTTTAGCTTATTTTGTAACCATAGTGACAAAGGCTATTATAGAAATATATTTTCAGTGTCCACAAAGGGAAACACAACTTAATAACTATTTTTACTTTCTTTCAAACATTTTTGACTGTGTATCTGGTCTAAATATTCTTGAGTAGGCACATAACAACTAAATAATTTTTTTTTGATCAGTTAATCTTTAATAATTCCTAAGAGAGGGGGAAAAAGAGGAAGAGGAATAGAAAAAATGGGAGGGAGTCTGCTTTATAAAAATATGAAATTATCACTGTAAAAATTAATTATGTTTCCTCTGTGAGAAGACGGAAGAAAGTTTAGACGTAGGAAAACAGAGTTTGATATGTACAAACATGAAAGAGAGCGGCATTACAGCAGATTTAAATATAACTTGGGCTCTTGACAATTTTATCAAAATTTACAATAAAAAAGTCAGCATTTAATAATCTCCAAAGTGAAAAACAAACACACAGAAGAAGACATGTGTCCTCTGTTAAACAAAATAATCTTCTTTTAGACAAACTCTCTGCTCTTGATGATTTCTTTGCTTTTTATTCTAAACTAATCTCAAATTAAAAAAAATCATTTTCCTGACCAAAAAGCTACCCGAAATGGCCACTGAAATTCTAAAATGTCCCTAGTACTATTGTGCTTTTTTTTAGGAAAGATAATCTTACTAGTTAGCATTGTCATGAGAAAACACAAAGGAAGCAGGTGTTTGACCTGCAAAGGGCACAGTTTTTGACTGAGAAAATCCCATCAGAACTGCAATGGTTCATAAGGATCATGTTGCATAACCTAGCGTCTCCAGATTTGGCCAAAGGGCAATGATGAGCCATCAGGGATCAGACAAACTTTCTAATTCTGGGCATATGAGACCAAATAAATAGTTCTAAGGTACACAAACATAGTTCTGGAAATGGTGATCCAAAGCAGTTTGCACAACCTTTGATGACCTGAGGAAACCTTCTGAAATCATCACACCCTGGGACCAACTCTGGGACAGACTTCAGACCCTTCTCCCTACAGATTATTTCTTTTCCAGTTAAACAACACCCAAGACCCTAAACAAGTGAACAGACTGAAGGAGCTGGTGTCAGTAAGCTAGGAAATCGTTTCACCAGGGAATAATACAAATCTAAAAAAATTTTTTTTTTTTAATCAGATAATGAAAACAAAAAGTCCCAAGGGACCTTATTCCTAAGAAAACAAAATAAAATCATTGTTGAAAGCCTTCAACAAATATCAGAACTCAATTTAATGTGAACTTATCTCCGAGCCATGGGCAGGGTGGCACTTCAAACACGTAGAGGCCCAAAGTGTCTGTGATGCGCACACTATTCCTGAGTTGAGGGTCTTCGTCCGAGACAGTGAGAGCTTCAGATGACTCTCAGTGGAAGCTCCATCATGTCTTCCAACCAAAGACTGCCAGGAACCCACGTACTGTTGACTAAGTTGTTTTTTTTTTTTTTTTGGCTCTTTACAATAAGAAAAAAGGCATTCCATGAAGAGCTGTGGGGCTTTTAAGTAAGAGGGGTTAGAAAAAAGCTACGGGATTTAGGCTTATATTCGGTGATTTTAGGAGTGTGTTTAAGGAAGCGGGGCTTGGTTATGGATTAGATAGATGTTGAGCAATATACTTCTATGATTGGCTTTTTTTTTTTTCTTCTATGAGATGTGTTCATTGTGTGCTGTTCTCTTGAGAACATGTCACTGATTATAGTTGCCATCACACTGTTCTGAATTGGAATCTTTTTTTTTTTTTTTTAGTTATTAGACAGTTTCCAAATACCTGTTTCACAACCTATTTCCAATGTCATGCTTTATAAAAAATGTTGCATGACTCTGTAATCCTCAGATAAAAAAAAAAAATTCTCCCTCTTTTCACTTCAGGGTGATAGGCCAGCACTTTTTTAAAAAATAAAGATTTCATTAGCACCTTTCAGTGATTATTGGCCTGTGCACAGAACATTTTAAATAGCATGGGCGGTTGAAATTACATTATTTTTCTATTTAATTGTTATTATTATTTCCTGGCAAGTAACTGGCATTTAATTGATGGCTTTGTTAATGTAGTAAAAAGGAAGAGTGTTCTGCTGGATTTTGGGGAACATGGATTCTAACTGAAGTGTTGTCACAGATTTGCATACCCCTAGACATATGGCCTTTGAGCATTAGATCTCTGTGTGGATTCCTGATTTGTCCTCTCCACTCCCTACCTAAGAAGCCAGTGCAGCGCCACGCTCCCAAGGAATACTCTGTTGACTTTGCTTGCTTGGGGTAGTTTGAATGACTCAATAGTGCTGCAATGAACACAGGTGTGGATATGTTGTACATGTCTATTAGATCCCTAGGGTATATAACTAGGAGTGGAATCACTGGGTCATATTGTAGCTTGACTTCTATTTTTTTAGGAACCGCCAGGCTGTTTTTCACAAAGCCTGTACCATTTGTGTTCCCACCAGCAATGGATGAGGGTTCCAACTTCTCCACATCCCCTCCAACACTTGTTATTGTGTTTTGTTTTTTAAATATTAGTCATCCTAGTTAGGGTACAATGATATCTCATTGTGATTTTGATTTGCATTTTTCTGATGGCTAAAGATGTTAAGCATTTTTTCATGGGTCCCTCCAGTCTCAGTCAGGCCATTACATCTGGTCGTTTTACTAGAATTTGAGGTCTGCATCCCACTGTTCTCCTGCTCCATCAGGGATTCTCTGTTGTGTTCTCTGTCAGGGCATTCATCGGTTGTAGCCAAGCACCATCTAGTTCTTCTGGTCTCAGGCTGATGGAGTCTCTGGCTTATGTGGCCAGCTCTGTCTCTTGGGCTCATATTTTCCTTATGCCTTTTGTGTTCTTCATTCTCCTTTGCTCCAGGTGGGTTGTGACCAATTGGTGCATCTTAGCTGGTTGCTTGCTACCTTTTAAGACTCTAGAAGCCACTCACCAAAGTAGGATGAAGAATGTTTTCTTAATACACTTTGTTACGCCAATTGACCTAGATGTCCTCTGAAACCATGATCACCCCGTCCCTGCCCTTACTACTCTGTCTCTAGAAGTGTTTTCTTGTATTCAAGAAACTTCTTAGCTTTTGTGTTAGTCCAGTTGTGCTGACTTCCCCTGTATTGTGTGTTGTCCTTCCCTTCACCTAAAATAATTCTTGTCTACCATCTAATTAGTGAATACACCTCTCCCTCCCTCCCTCCCCACCTTCGTAACCATCATAGAATGCTTTCTTCTGTGTTTAAACCTTTTCTTGAGTCTTTGTAATAGTGGTCTCATACAATATTTGTCCTTTTGCACTGACTAATTTCACTTAGCATAATGCCTTGCAGATTCCTCCGTGTAATGAGATGTTTCACCTATTCATCATTGTTCTTTATCCTTGTGTAGTATTCCATTGTGTGAATATACCATAATTTGTTTATCCATTCATCTGTTGATGGGCACCTTGGTTGTTTCCATTTTTTTGCTATTGTAAACAGTGCTGCAACAAACATGAGTGTGCATGTATCTGTTTGAATAAAACATCTTATTTCTCCAGGATGTAATCCAAGGAGTGGGATTGCTGGACCCTATAGTAGCTCTATTTCCAGCTTTTTAGTGAAGCACCAAGTCAATTTCCAAAGAGGATGTACCATCTTACATTCCTACCAGCAGTGTATAAGTGTTCTAGTCTCTCCACAACCTCTCCAACATTTATTATTCTGTGTTTTTTGGATTAATGTCAGCCTTGTTGGGGCAAGATGGTATCGCATTGTAGTTTTGATTTGCGTTTCTCTAATGGCTAATACTGGGTGGTTTAAAGTCAGGAAAAGTGTGTGCCGGGGTTGTATCCTTTCACCATACCTATTCAATCTGTATGCTGAGCAAATATTCCAAGAAGCTGGGCTATGTGAAGAAGAATGGGGCATCAGGATTGGAGGAAGACTCATTAACAACCTTCATTATGCAGATGACACAACTTTGCTTGCTGAAAGTGAAGAGGACTTGAAGCACTTACTGATGAAGATCAAAGACCACAGCCTTCAGTATGGATTATACCTCAATATAAAGAGAACAAAAGTCCTCACAACTGGACCATTAAGCCACATCATGATAATTGGAGAAAAGACTGTAAGTTGCCAAGGATTTCATTTTACTTGGATCCACAATCAACACCCATGGAAGCAGCAGTGAAGGAATAAAAAAATGCATTGCATTGGGCAAATCTGCTGCACAGGACCACTCTGAAGTGTTGAAAAGCAAAGATGTCACCTTGAAGACTAAGGTGGGCCTGAGCCAAGTCGTGGCATTTTCATTCCCATTATATGCATGTGAAAGTTGGACATTGGATAAGGAAGACCGAAGAAGAATTGACCCCTTTGAGTTATGGCGTTGGCGAAGAATATTGAATATGCCATGAACTGCCAAAAGAAAGAACAAATCTGTTTTGGAAGAAGTACAACCAGAGTGCTCCTTAGAAGCAAGGATGGTGAGACTGCTTCTTACATATTTTGGACATGTTGTCAGGAGTGATCAGTCCCTGGAGAAGGACATCACACTTGGTAAAGTAAAGGGTCAGTGAGAAAGAGGAAGACCCTCAGAAAGATGGATTGATACAGTGGCTGCAACAATAGCCTCAAGCATAACAATGATTTTAAGGATGGCGCAAGATCGGGCAGTGTTTTGTTCTGTGGCACATAGGGTTGCTATGAGTCGGAACTGACTCAACGGCACTTAACAACAACAACAACAACAACAATGGCTAATGATCGTGAACATTTCCTCATGTATCTGTTACCTGACTGAATGTCTTCTTTAGTGAAGAACTTGTTAATATCCCCTGCCCATTTTTTAACCAGGTTATTTGTCTTTTTGTTGTTGAGGTTTTGCAGTATCTTGTAGATTTTAGAGATTAGAAGCTGATTGGATTTGCCATAGCCAAAATTTTTTCCCAGTCTGTAGGCTGTCTTTTTACTCTTTTTTAAAAAATATTTTTATTGTGCTTTAAGAGAAAGTTTACAAATCAAGTCAGTCTCTCATACAAAGCCTTATAGACACCTTGCTGTATACTCCTAATTGCTTGTCTTTTTACTCTTTTGGTGAAGTCTTTGAGTAAGCTTAAGTATTTGATTTCTAGGAGCTCCCAGTAATCTAGTTTCTCTTGTGGTGATTGTGCATGTTTTGTGTAGTGTCTATGCCATGCATAAGGGCTCCTAGCATTGTCCCTATATTTTCTTCCATGATGTTTATTGTTTTAGATTTTATATTTAGTTCTTTGATCCATTTTGAGTTTATTTTTGTGCATGGTGTGAGGTATGGGTCTTGTTTCACTTTTTTGCAGGTAGATATCCAGTTATGCCAGCACAGTTTGTTAAAGAGACTGCGTTTTCCCATTTAATGGACTTTGGGCCTTTGTCAAATATCAATTGCTCGTAAGTGGATGAATTTATGTCTGGATTCTCAATTCTGTTCCATTGGTCTATGTATCTGATGTTGTACGAGTACCATGATGTTTTGACTACTGTGGCAGTATAATAGGTTCTAAAATCAGGTAGTGTGAGGCCTCCTACATTGTTCTTGTTTTTCAGTAAAGCTTTACTTATCCTGGGCCTCTTCCGTTTCCGTATGAAGGTGGTGATTTGTTTCTCCATTTCATTAAAAAATGCCATTGGAATTTGGATCAGGATTGCATTGTATCTGTAGATCCCTTTGGGTAGAACAGACATTTTCATAAAGTTGAGTCTTCCTATCCATGAGCAAGGTGTGTTTTTCCGCTTATGTAGGTCTCTTTTAGTTTCTTGCAGCACTGTCTTGTAATTTTATTTGTATAGGTCTTTTACGCTTCTGGTTAGATTTATTCCTAAATATTTTATCTTCTTAGGGGTTATTGTAAATGGTATTGATTTGGTGATTTCCTCTTCGATGTTCTTTTTATTGGCGTAGAGGAATCCATCTAATTTTTGTGTGTTTATCATGTATCCTGATACTTTGCTGAACTCTTCTATTAGTTTCAGTACGTTTCTTGAGGATTCTTTAGGGTTTTCTGATCATAAAAAAAACCTGCAAAATATCATCTGCAAATAGAGATACTTTTACTTCTTCCTTACCAATTTAAATGCTCTTTATTTCTTTTTCTAGCCTAATTGCTCTGGCTAGCACCTCCAGCACAATTTGTGATAAAGGACGTACTTGTCTGGTTCCCATTCTCAAGGGAATGCTTTTAGACTCTTTCCATTTAGGATAATCTTGGCTGTTGGCTTTGTATCCCCAGTGCTGTGCCCTTTATTATGTTGAGGAATTTCCCTTCCTTTGCTATTTTGCTGAGAGTTTTTATCATGAATGCATGTTGGACTTTGTCAAATGCCTTTTCTGCATCAGTTGATAAGATCATGTGGTTCTTGTCTTTTGTTTTATTTTATGTGGGGATTACGTTGATTGTTTTCTAATGTTGAACCATCCCTGCACACCTGTTATGAGTCCCACTTGGTCATGGCAAATTTTTTTTGGGGGGGGGATATGTTGTTAAATTCTATTGGCTAGAATTTTGTTGAGGATTTTTGCGGCTAAGCTCATGAGGGATAGTGGTCTGTAATTTTCTTTTTTTATGGTGTCTTTGGCTGGTTTTGGGATCAGGGTTATGCTGGCTTCATAGAATGAGTTTGGGAGTATCCCATCCTTTTCTTTGCTCTGAAACACCTTTAGTAGTAGTGGTGTTAACTCTTCTCTGAAAGTTTGGTAGAATTCTGAAGTGAAGCCATCAGGGCCAGGGCTTTTTTTGTTGTTGTTGGGAGTTTTTTGATTACTTTTTCAATCTCTTCTTTTGTTATACGTTTATTTAATTGTTCTACCTCTGTTCATGTTAGTATAGGTAGGTAGTGTGTTTCTAGAAATTTGTCCATTTCCTCTAGGTTTTCAAATTTGTTGGAGTATAATTTTTTTAATTTTTCATAGTATTATGTTATGGTTCTTTTAATTTCAGTTAGGTCTGTTGTGATATCACACATCTCATTTCTTATTTGGGTTATTTGCTTCCTCTCTTGTTTTTCTTTTGTCACTTTGGCCAATGGTTTATCGATTTTGTTGATCTTTTTGAAGAATCAGCTTTTTGTCTTGTTAACTCTTTGTTTTTCTATCCTCTATTTCATTTAATTCTGCTCTAATTTTTATTGTCTGGTTTCTTCTGGTGCCTGAGGGTTCCTTTTGTTGTTCTCTTTCTATTTGTTTGAGTTCTTCGGTTAATTCTTTGATTTTGATGCTTTCTTCTTTTTGGATGTGTGCATTCATTGCTATAAACTGACCTCTGACCACTGCTTTTGCTGTGTCCCAAAGTATCTGGTAGGACGTGTGTTCACCCTCATTTGATTCTATGAATTTTTTTATTCTGCACTTAATTTCTTCTATAACCCAATAGTTTTTAAGCAAGATGTTGTTCAATTTCCATGTGTTTGATTTTTTTCCCCTTGCTTTTTCTGTTATTGATTTCTACTTTTATGGCTTCATGGTCAGAAAAGTTGCTTTGTAATATTTCAATGTTTTGGATTCTGTTAAGGCTTGGTTTATGGCCCAATATGTGGTCTATTCTGGAGAATGTTCCATGTGCTTTGAAAAAGAAAGTATACTTGGTTGCCGTTGGCTGGAGTGATCTGTATATGTCTATGAGGTCAAGTTGGTTGATTGCGGCATTTAAGATCTTCCTTGTCTTTACTGAGCTTCTTTCTGGATGTCCTGTCCTTCACTAAAAGTGGTGTGTTGAAGTCTCCTCCTATTAGGACTTGTCTATCTCCTACTACTATGTGGACCTGCCTATCTCTCTTTCCTATGCTGTTAGAGTTTGTTTTATGTATCTTCGAGCCCTGTTGTTGGGTGCATAAATATTTATTATCATTATGTCTTCCTGGGGTATTGACCCTTTAATCATTATATGGTACCCTTCCTTATCCTTTGTGGTGGATTTTACTTTAAAATCTATTTTATCAGAAATGAATATTGCCATTCCTGCTCCTTTTGATTATTGTTTGCTTGATATATTTTTTTTCCATCGTTCGAGTTTTAATTTGTTTGTGTCTCTAAGTCTAAGGTGTGTCTCTTGTAGGCAGCATATAGATGGATTATGTTTTTTTAATCTATCCTACCACTCTCTGTCTCTTTATTGGTGCATTTAGTCCATTTATATTCAGCATAATTATAGATTGGTATGAGTTTAGCGCTGTCATTTTGATATCTTTTTGTGTGTGTGTGTTGTTGAGAGTTTCTTTATTCCACTTAATTTTCTGTGCTGATTTGTTTTTCTTTATATATTTCCTTTTCCTCTTTTTCAGTGTTGTTGATTTTGTTTTTGCTGAGTCTTTATGGTTTTTTTATTTTAATTTGTAGGACTGTTAGTTTCCTTTGTGGTTACCTTAATATTTACCCCTATTTTTCTAAGTTTAAACCAATCTTTTATTTCTTTATATCACCTTGACTTCCTCTCCATATGAACGATCTATGACTACATTTTTTAGTGCTTCTTTTTTGTTTTGATGCTGTCATCTTTTACATAATGATGCCTCTGTTTCCGTGTTTTGAGTGTTTTTAGCTTTGATTTATTTTTGTGATTTCCCTGTCTGGGTTGATATCTGGTTGCTCTGTCCTATGTTCTAGTTTTGGGTTGTTATCTGATGTTATTGACTTTCTAACTAGAGGACTCCTTTTAGTATTTGTTGTAATTTTGGTTTGGTTTTTGCAAATTCCCTAAACTTCTGCTTGTCCGTAAATGTCCTAATTTTGCCATCATATTTGAGAGACAGTTTTGTAGGAGATATAATCCTTGGCTGGCAACTTTTTCCCTCCAAGGCTTTATAGATGTCATCCCGAAGCCTTCTTGCCTGCATGGTTTCTGCTAAGTAGTCCAAGCTTAGTCTTATTGACTCTTCTTTGTTAGTGACTTTTTGTTTATCCCTAGCTGCTCTTAAAATTCTCTCTTTATCTTTGGTTTTCACAAGTTTGGTTTTAATATGTGTTGGCGACTTTCTTTTGATATCTACCTTCTGTGAGACTCGATGAGCATCTTGGATGGATATCTTCTCATCTTTCACAATACCAGGGAAGTTTTCTGCCAACAAATCTTTGACAATTGTCTCTGTATTTTCCCTTATCCCCCCTGTTCTGGCACTGTAATCACTCATAGGTTATTCCTCTTAATAGAGTTCTACATAATGCTTATGGTTTCTTCATTTTTTTTTAATTCTTTTATCTGATTTTTCCTCAGATATGTTGGTGCCAAGTGCTTTAGCTTCATTTTCACTAATTCTGACTTCCATTGCCTCAATTCTGCTTTTATGACTTTCTATTGAGTTGTTTAATTCTGAAATTTTATTGCTAATCTTCAGAATTTCTGTTTTCTCTCTCCCTATGGATTCTTGTAGCCTACTAAATTCGTCATTGTGCTCTTGTCTAATCTGCTTAAGTTCCTCTAATGCTTTGCCTGTGCATTTCTTGTCTTGAGCTGCATTTTGCCTAATCTCCTTCCTGATCTTTTGAAGAGTGCTGTATATTAACCTTTCGTATTCTACCTCTGGTAATTCCAGGAAGTTCTCTTTATCCAGAAGATTTCTTGATTCTTTGTTTTGGGAGCTTGCTGAAGCCATCGTGGTCTGCCTCTTTATGTGATTTGATATTGACTGTTGTCTCCAAGCCATCAATAAGTTATTGTACTTATTTATTTTATGTTTGTTTTCTGTGTCCTAGCTTCTTGTGTCATTTTGTTTTGATATGCCCAAATAGGCTGCTTGAGTTAGCTAGTTTGATTATTGGTGGCTTTGAAACTCTATTGTCCTGTCATCAGGTGGTTAGTGCTGACGCTAGGTATGTGAGCCCAGGGGTCTGTTTACTTTTCTGGTATGGATTCAACTCAGGTGTCCAGATAATCTCCAAGTGTGTGGTGCAGGCTCTCACCTAGAGTCCTAGACGAGCAAGAGTGATTGGTGTAGGCACAGATGTCTGGGTGCAGTAGGGGGTCATGTGCTGAGCAAGGCGGGGGCTGCCAACTACCCCTGAGTGTCTGTGATGAAATGTGTCCCTGTTCCCTAAAGCGGGTATATGGGTGGCTTTTGCATTCGGACTATGGGCATGCAATGCTGTCGGCTGTAAGGACTGGGAGGCAGCACTTATTCTTGGACCCCTGTTCTAGGTGGCTAGGTGTTGTAGGTGTAGCCACCAGTCCTTAAGCCCCTGATGTGAGCACATAAGGACCCTGCTTAATAGGCAGAGCAGTGTAAAATGATCTGAATTTGCCTCTCCACCATGTAACTGAAACAGATGAAGTTAGACTTTAGGTATACACCCTGTTGTACTGTGCTGATGAAGGCCTACACTGTTGAATTGGGCCCACACAGATCTATGCAGGGGTGAAAAGCATTCAAAGTCTGTGGACCCCTTATGACTGTACCTAGGCAAAGGAGCTGTTTCTGCCCTGATTTCCTGGCTTAGGGGATCTGGCAGATTATTTTTTCCCTGTTTGTTAATTTATTCACTCTCCAAGGCGGCCAGGAGAATCGCTCAGGGAGAGTGCAGGGTCTTTCTACCTGCCCAGGGGATGGAGCCAGCTGGGACCCAGCACAGAGTGGGAAGGGAGCAGGTAAGTGGGGGAGAGGTTTTTCCTGAAGGGGTATTTTTGGGTCGTGGTAAGTTAAACACAGGTACTTATCATTTGCTGCCGATCATTGGCCACTTTTAGCTTGTTCTGGAGGGTTGAGCAGGCTGTCTGGCATTCGGCCTCCCCCAATGTGGAAGACATGTTCTGAACACCTCTGCTTGCCTCACAGTGGTGGAATCAGCCTGCAGGGTGCTGGTTCTCACTGGGTCTGGCAACCATTTCTTCCTCCCTCTCTGACTCAGTCTGATTCCTCAACTTTGCCTTTGATGTTCAGGGCTCCTAGATTGTCATATATTATTGATTCACTTGGTTTTTCAGGTCTTTGTTGTAAGAGGGACCACAGAAAGTATCTGACTACTCCGTCATCTCGGCCCCGCCTCTCCTTGATCATTATTATGCTTCGAAAAATGTTCATGTTTTGTCTGTGTTCAGACTTGATTACGGAGTGCTCGTTTTTATCTTGATCCATTGTGTTTGCAGAGTGTCCCTGTCTGACATGGTGTTCTGTGAGATTCTTTATGTTTAACTGGAGAGCACCAGTGCCCAGATGTGAGTGCAAAGCCATCTCCTAGTAACACCAGAGCCAAACTGATAGAGTCTGTCTTTTCTGCCTTGCTATATATCTTTAATATCAGTTGTTGTTGTGGGTCATTGAGTTGATTCTGACCAATAGCAACTGTATAGGGCAATTAAAAAAAATAATAATTTTAGCTGAATTAACTCATTTATAAGTTCCTGAAGAAAAATTTGTTTAGGACAGCAGTCAGGAAACATTTTATCTAAAGGGCCATATTTTAAGTATTAAAGACTCTGCAATCCATATAGTCTCTGAAAATACTCAATCCTATGGTTGTAGAAAAGGAGGCCTGGTGGTGCAGTGGTTAAGTGCTCAGCTGCTAACTGACAGGTCAGTGGTTTGAATCTACCAGCTATTCCTTTACAGAAAGATGTGGCAGTCTGTTTGTCTGCTTCCATAAAGATTATAGCCTCGGAAACGCTATGGGGCAGTTATACTCTGTCCTATAGAGTTACTATGAGTTGGAATCAACTTGACGTCAGGAGGTTTATGGCTGTAGAAAGAAAGTAGCAGTAGACAATATAATAAACAGGTAAAGCTCTGTTCCTATATACCTTTATTTAAAAAACTGAGGAGTGGACTGCATTTGGGATGCATTGATGGAGTTTGCTGACCCTTGGTTTAGAACATATTGCCTAGTCATAATTATTACATCCAATGGAAAAGGCTGGTATCTTCTTGTGTGATACGAGGCTTATCAAAAACATAACAGTTATAATCAATTGCCGTGGAGAATAAAACAAATGGTATTAGAATAAGACAAAGGGCAAACACAGTGTTGGATCTTGGTACAACCTGAGAATACAAGCTTGGTGGGGGGTGGTTATTACAGTAGCAGGGTTTCTGCACACTCAAAACTGACCTCCTAGGGAAGACATGCCCCAAAACAAAGGAAAAGAAATGGCGTGCAAATGGAATTTAGGGTCAAGAAACCCAACCTAGATGACATCTTGGTCCCTTCCCACTCTGGCTTGGTTCAGAATCCCCTAGAAGATTCATGTGAGAACTTTTTAAAAATGTTATCTCCTGGGAATAGAATGAGAATTCCTGGGAATGTCTTTTTCTTTCCTTGCAAGCAAACTCAAGTTTCTCTTCATGGATTAAGAGAACTCTGAAGTTGACTGCCTCCTTTTACAATTTGACCTTCAGAAACCTCAGCCAGGTATTTTTCTCCTGGCTCATACCTCCTGTTCTAATTCATATTTTTCCTTTTGATTTTACCATTTTATCGTTTGTGTACCTTCAAATGTTATATGGAACAAGGTGCCCTAAAAACCCAACAAACTAATTAATACTTTTATGAAAATTGCCTCGTGTACATGTAAGCAAAATGTCAAATAACGTAAAACTAGTTGCTGTGGAGTTGATTCCAATACATGGTGACCCCATTTGTGTCAGAGTAAAACTGTGTTCCATATGGTTTTCAATGGCTGATTTTTTAGAAATAGACCAGCAGTCTTTCTTCTGAGCCACCTCCGGGTGGACTGTAACTGCCATCCCATTTTTTTAGCAACTGAGCACATTAACCATTTGTACCACCCAGGGACTCCAAATAATGTAAAGGGGATAGATAATATGAGCGTGCTAAGAAAAAAGTTCTAACTATTTAAACATGGGATTGGACTATAATGACTAGAAAACTGTCCTCAACTCACGAAATTCTAAATATAATCCTGGAATTAATAACAATTCTTATGTTACCTAGATGATAATTTTAAGAAGCTTGAGGAATGTTAGCTGCAAACCCATGTGTGAAAAGCTTATTATCACTGTGTCTAAAATATCATGCTTGGCACTTGAGAGAGCAGGCCTTCAAAAATAGAAGATAGAATCCCTTCCTTAAGAGGCTTGCAACCTAAGAACACACACATACACACACATACCCCGTGTTAAGTTGATCGCAGTTGTAATTCAAAGCTGACTTTCTTTTTGGTGGACTCTTCCTGAGTCAACGTAACTTTGCTCTTAGTGAACAAGGTACAGGTCTGTCTCAGCATGTAACATAATACATAGTGGGCTGTCATCAAACAGCTCTGGGTTTGATTTAATGAGGCAGATATACACTGAATAGACAACAGAAGATATGCAATACCAAAGTTATGTTCTTTTTCTTGATGTTCAGCCTTACTGTTCAAGTGTATTCACCAGGAATTAGTCACATCTTTCAAGACAACTTTAGGGCTTTCATCTCTAGCTACCCCTGAGAAATGCAAACTGAAACTTAATTAAATAAATAGAGTATTGCAAGCCACACCAGTTCTGTGAAGACGCAGAATAAGTTTATTTTGCTCATTGAGCTCTAGACCAAGAGGGACCAGAACCCACTCACACCTTCTTATCAGTAGCAATAAGTTGGCAGCCTCAATCCATTAGAATTCTCTTGGGTGGGTGCTGTTACATGTTCAGTATTTGGATGCAACTTTCTTCCATGGAAGCAAAACTAGAGAACTACGCTTCTATATCAGGCTTAAAATGTAGAATCTTCCTTTAGGGATTTTAACTCGTTCATTCTCATTTTGACGAGTACATCAGGAAAAACCAAGACTAATCAAAAAAAAAAGAAAATGAATTGCATTTAAAAAAATAACTAATGGGACTCATCCTGGTGGTATAGTTTCTCAGAGCTGGTTGAACGAGGATGACTGTGTTGTTGTTCCATCTTGGGCCTGAGACATGCCATTCCATCAGGGCATCCTTGGGCAGATGAAGACAGTGAATGGGGCTCAGTAGAACTGAACAGGTTTGGTAGATGACTATGGAGGGTCTACGAAATGGCCCAAGAAATGTCCAAGGGATATGGCAAACTCAGTCATGATTCAGACAACAAAGAGAATTGTACTTCTAGAAGTGGCAACAAGGTTACAACAAGAAGGGAGTGCCTATCCAAAGATGAGAATCAATAGCAAGTAATAACCGTCCATAAAGTAGCAGGCTCTGATTACTCAGTGAGTGTTCAAGGACAAGGCCTCAGCTGCTCAAACAAAGTTGAGACACAGTAGCAGGAACCAAAGCTGGAGGCCTCACCATGGAGTACTTGAGGGTGGGAAGAGCTGGACTGAAAAGGCAATGAAGAAGACCACTGGTCAGTGCTGGGATACCTTGATTTGATGACTGTGCTCTATTCCTTCTTGAGGGAGCTGAGGTTGTTTGAATGCAGTTTTTTGCACATCATGATTTCCTCTGGAAACAGGACAGAGCTGAGCATTCTAGTGGTAATGCAAAGGTTTGTGAAATGAGCTGACATAATGTAGCTAGAATGTTCCACCACTGCTGGTTATTATTGTCAAATCAATTCTGACCCATGGTGACCCCATGTGCTTCAGAGTAGAACTGCTCTTCACAGGGTTTCAATGGCTGTGATCCTTCAGAAGTAGATCACCAGGACTTTCTTCTGAGGTACCTCTGGTAGGATTCAACTACCAATCCAAGTGCTTAATCACTTGCACAATGTAGGGATTTTAGCTATAATGTCATTCATCTACTAAGGCCTCACACATACATGCACAGCACCACCAGTCTTATGTGAACCAGAGGGGAAAATAGAATTATGGCATTATAGTCCAATATCTTTAGAGTTCAAAAGCAAAATCCTATGACTTGCATCTCCTTTAAAATACAGATCCTATAAAGAGTAGAAGTTGGTTTCTACATTTCTAGAATGTTAATTATGTGTCTTTTCTTCTTAAAATATCAAATATCAAATAAATGATAGAGAAGATTAGTTACACGATAATAGAAATTGGTTTTGAAAATCAAGAATCTCGGGTTTGAACTCCAACTTCGCTATTCATTTTTTGATGTTGAGTAAGTTTCCAATTTATTAAACTAAGGTCAACAGAATTGGTAGAAAAGTGAAATATAAGATTTAAGTATTCCATGTAGTCATAAGATGCCAGGTACATTTTGACCTATCCATAAAGCTGAAAAGATTTCTGATTAATGTACTAAGTCTGGGAAACTAGAACAACCCAGGTATTCTATTGATAGAGTGTTTATTTCCTAATGTCTTAATTTATCATGGGCAATGGCTGCAACGTCAATCTTGAGAGATACACTTTTCCTCTCTGTTGGTCCACCATTGACCCCTGATAAGGCAGTGTTGCCAAATGAAAAGAACTCAGATTCTGGGGTGAGGTAGATCTGGATTTGAAAACTTATTCTATCGCTTCTTAACTGTGCAGCTCTGGGCAAGAAATTTAATCTAAACATTAGAGATGATGTGTGCATAATGTCCAGAACACCTAGTAGATGCTTAGTAAATATAACTATTATATTGGGGAAAGGAAACAGTGTGGAATAATACAAGAAAATGGGATTAAGTCCTATGTTATAACCTGACTTCATCACTCAGTAGTGTCGGGAATTTAAACTCTCCAAACCTAAAAATCCTCAGCTTAAAATGAAGTTAATAATAGCTACTATACAGGGTTTTGCTTTGTTTTACATTTAATCGAGGCAGCTGATATAATGTATATCACATAGCAGTCACCAAATAAATCATTGGGCTTCCCAAAGGGAGCCCAGGCGGAACATATTTATGGTAAGTCGTTGGTTAAAAAACCACTTTATCCTAGTTTACCGCCCTTGTTTGACTTTGTTTCTCTGCTTTGGGTTTCATCATTTTATCCTTATTCTTACAAACTAACTAAATATCAAATGAAGAGCTGAAAATTATTATTTTTTTTAGTGTTGAGTACAAATTGCTGGTATCTATTCAGTAAATTGGTCTAAATAGAAAAGGTTCTGATTTCTCCTTATTTGAAAAAAAAGAAAAGCAGGTTGGGTTCTGGCTTTAGAAAGCAAGATTCTGCAGTTGAGACAGGATAGAGATAGCGTTTAAAAGCTAAATGAAATTAATAGTCTTGCAAAGGAAAAAAAAGGAATTTTTCACGAGTCCCTGGAAACTGCAAAAAAGCTTCAGAACTGTTGTTTTCAGTAATAACCATGATTACTTGGTTAAAACACCCTGTACAAGAAGTTTTCTATGCTTTTTTGTGCCTCTACAAGGAAAATTAAAACAGAACACACAGCATTGGGGCCAATTTGTTTCCAAGGAAGTCAATTATTAATACAGTATTTAGTATTTAATGAACTAAGCCTATGTACGTGGAACACTGTAAAGAGAGCTCTATACCAGCTGAGAACAGGTGTTGATAGAAGCTTTGCCCGTATGTTTACCAGCTGATTAGTACCCATTAAAATTATAATAATCTAATAAAAATTTCTTTATACCCAGTGAAAGTAGAAACTCCCGTGTGTGTTGGAAAAATTATTTTATTCCCACTGCCATGGCATTGATAGGATGGAAGTGACAAGAATCCACACCCAAGGCACCCTGACTATTCTGCATTTATAACTTCTTAAACAGTTCTCTTTTAGCCTCCCTTTCTCCAAAAGGCTGTCCCAGAAAGTCAGGACTGTTTGCTCCTTTTCATGGCTGCAGAGGAAGCACAAACTGTTACCGACTCACCAATATCTTCTTTGGTGATGGAAAACGAAATGAGACCCTTAGTAAACAATGCTGCCCTGTCTACGAGAGGAGATGAACCTGTGGGTATTCTTGGGAGCCAAACTGGGCTTCTGTTTACCATAAAGTCCTGAGTAGTTGCTAAGGAAACTCTGAGGCTCCTATAAACTGGTAGTTCCCTGGGAAATCCCTGACTCAGGGTTGGCCATAGCCAACATTGTGATGAAGGTGAAATCTACATCATCCCAGCTTCGCAATTCCTACCACTTCTCTTCATGACACGATCTACACGTTCTGTCTCTACTGAGTCTGGCAAACTTTACTTCTTGCTCTTCCACCAAAAGCTGAGCTCAGGAAATAGTCAGGAATTTAGTTACCATCTAGGATAAAAATTGAAAACTAAAGGCATTTGCATCGTAACCAAGATCGAATCCCTCTAAGCTAGCTGATTACAAGTCTACTGGAGGAAACATAGGCACATGGCATAGGTTATATAGCTCGTGGGTATTCCCCTGCCTCGTTTACCTGTGAAGTGTTCAGGACCCCATTACTACACAATGCAGTGTATATGATTTTATTCTTAATGACTTCTCCCCAAAAAGTATTGATAGAACTATAGCAGAAGAATGAATTTTTTGAGGCAAAAATGTCTTTTTATTGATTTATTTTAATAGTGACAGGGTTCCTATTAAAATTTGGGCTACTTAACAGAAAAAAAAATTTTTCTTTTTTTTTTTTTTTAACAGAAGGATGGAAACCCTGGTTGCATAGTAGTTAAGAGCTACTGCTGTAAACCAAAAGGTCGGTAGTCGGAATCTATCAGGTGCTCCTTGGAAACCCTGTGGGGCAGTTCTACTCTGTCCGATAGGATCACTACGAGTTGGAATTGCCTCAACAACAACAGCTTTTTTTTTTTTTTTTTTGGCATAAAGGAAGGATAGGGTAGAAAATCAAAGGATTTCTGGAAATTAGGATGTTGTATGAGCTGTGAGAGAGAAAGAAGCAGTTCAATACTAGTGCTGGAGTCTGTCCTTGATTTACGTGTTCTGTAATACTGAGACTTGCAGTGTGTTTTTTTAATCTTGAATTGCTTTCTACTTTGAATAAACATGAAGCCAGAATGACTGAAGGGCTTTTTTTTTTTTTTTTTTTGTAAACGGAAACTTCCACATTTAAAATAAAAAGTCTACTTTTCATTGGTTGGGTCAGAATAGGGTTCTTTTCAAAGGAAGACTTGGGCAGACCTCAGATTGAGACAAAGGGGAACAGGTTGGCTATGAGGGGAAAAAGCAGCAGAATTTACCTTGTTGAACTATTATCTGCTTTTCTGGGCTGCTACAGGAAACAGTTGATGGTTCAAACTCACCCAGAAGCATCTCAGAAGGAAGGCCTGGCAATCAGCTTCCAAAAGGTCAAATCCTATGGAGCACACGTCTATTCTGCATGCATAGGGTAGCTGTGAGTCAGGATTGACAAGATGACAATAGGTAGTGGATACAGGAAACATATAAGGAGGAGGTCATAAGATCACCTGTGACTTGAGGCATCCATGCAAGATCCTCAAAGACTCAGACTCTTACAAAGTACGTGCTGTGAATCAGCTCCTAGACTGTTCCAGGCTTGTGTTATACCAAAGGCTGCCCCGTGATCAGCAGGCTGGCTGAAAAGCATCCATGAAGAAAATTTTTGGAATGTCATGGTTTTTCTTTGCCATCATTGATGACTTTTATCATTTAGTGAAAACTTTGTGTTGTAAATTGGAGACTTGGATTGAGAACCAAAAGACATAAACCCGAAGACTGTAAATTGGCAACTTTTGGAAAAATACACTTTTGAAAGGTGATTAATGACTCTCGCTCGTTCATATTTCTTTATCTTTAGCCTAGAGGATAGCAAGCTGGCACCAAACTAGCGGTTCTCAGAATGATGAGGAAACTCCACCTGGCCTCAGAAGAGTGGCTCCCGCAGAAGCAGAGGGAAATCTGAGTAAGTGATTTCAATATTAAGAACCGTGATATCAAATCTGATTCTATCTTTTCAGAACTTGTCATGGGTTGAATTGTGTCCCCCCAAAATATGTGCATCAATTTGGCTAGGCCATGATTCCCAGTGTTGTGTGATTGTCCATCATTTTGTCATCTGATGTGATTTTCTTATGTGTTGTAAATCCTATCTCTATGACGTTTATGAAATGAGATTAGTGGCAGTTATGTTAATGAGGCAAGGTTCAATCTACAAAATTAGATTGTGTCTTAAGGCAATCTCTTTTGAGATATAAAAGACAGAAGTGAACAGAGAGACATGGGGACCTCATACCACCAAGAAACAAGAGCCAGGAGAATAGCACATCCTTTAGGCCTGAAGTCCTTGTGCTGAGAAGCTCCTTGACCAGGGAAGATTGATGACAAGGACCTTCCCTCAGAACCAACAATGAGAGAAAGCCTTCCTCTAGAGCTGACACCCTGAATTTGGACTTCTAGTCTCCTAGCATGTCAGAAAATGAATTTTTCTTTGTTAAGGCCATCTACTTGTAGTATTTCTGTTATAGCAGCAGTAGATAACTAAGACAGTGCTCAAACAATTCAAGTCTGAATTTTTATCTGTAATTTCTGATTTATTTGGCAAATTCAAGTAAATAAGTTTCCATGTGATTTGCCTATTTTCGTTTACTATCTGGGGAAAAATACAATAGAATTCCAACAGTGAGCAAGAAAGTCCCAAATCCTGTAAGAGATAAAATTTGCTTTCCTTGTCAGGAAAATTAAGAAAAAGTACTAGGATTTAATATGTCTAGACTGAGCTTAAGTTTTCTAAGAATGTTCTCGGACCTAATTTGAATAGGTTCTTTATTCATGTGGAAAGGAATAATAATCAATTAATTAATTAATTAAAACTTATTTTTATTGCCATCAAGTCATTTCCAACTCATAGCGACCCTATAAGACAGAGTAGAACTGCCCCATAGGGTTTTCAAGGAGCACCTGGTGGATTCGAACTGCCAATATTTTGATTACCAGCTGATCTCTTAACCACTGTGCCACCAGTGGAAAGGAATAGGAGGGGCTATTTTCAAGCCCCCTGAATCTTCTGGAGTAAGGACTTTGCTACTCAAAGAGAGGGCTGAGAAGAGGTAAGGAACAGGGGTATCATTCTGAACTATGGGGGCTCACCCTGAGCCAGGGAAAGCCAGTGAACCATGGTTGGTTTATAAGGGCATATATAACTGTGAACCTAGACATCCAACCAATTGCTCCAGGACCCACCCCCACTCTTCACCTCTGCCCCTGCCCCAAATGCTCTTACTTGCTGCTGCCTTCCAGAGTCCAGATTTTAGCTAAGTGACCTGACTTACAACTGGCTTGTGGGTCCCTCAGCCTTAGTGATATGTGGACATCACTTTTGACTTCTTGGACTTTGACACTGTTGTGCAACTTTTGACCTTGTTCACTTCTATCCTGGCTTCCTTTGAAATTTTAGGTAAAATAACCATACTCCAGTCTCAGGGTCCAGCCACTCCTGAAGAAGGAGATGAAGAAGTATGACAGATGTGTTCTCCTAGCTTAATCACAAGGCTTTGGGAAAGTTCTGGGGACAATTTGGGTAATACTATGGCTATTGTTAATGCTGAGTGTGGTATCTTTCATGGTTTGGCTTTTAGAGGTGATGAGAAAGAGATCCTCGGCTCTCCAGGAACAAAGAGCAACTATGAAAGTCAAGACTTTAAAGAACAATTTCTTCTCTGGCCCTGAAAGCCTAATGGAGCTCACCCTGGGATTAGCACACAGAGTATCATGATGGGCAGTCCTTCTGTTAGAAAGCTCAGGATGTTGTCACAACCCAAGTGACATTTAGAAGTCAGTTGTTCCCTAAACCAGACTTGGTGCAGGACTTTATAGTTTTATGCAGTCTCCATAAAGAATTCACCAGCCCCCAAATCAATAGTGAGCAATGTGGAATTTTCTGGAGATTTTATCAGAGAAATTAGAAGAAGGAGCTTATATCAGATATCCAACCAGTAAGCTATTTTAAAATGCTCATTGCATATGTTTGCACTCCAAAATTTTGTCTTTCTTACTGGTGACCACAGGAGTTTTCTTCTCTATTCTTCCTTCACGTAGTACTCAGACTCCTTCTCCTGAGTTCCATCCTCCCTCCCCTATTTATTAGGCAGTTACCAAGACCAATCCCACTTAGAAGGCAACAGTGATTTAAAAACATCAACAGCAACAAAACATTTTCTAATACACTAGAATAAAATTCTTAAGAAGGAACAGTGACCACTTCCATATACGTAATACAATTTACTCCTTTTTACAACACTATGGGGCATGCATTATTCTCCATAAAAACCCGTTGCAGTCAAGTCAATTCTGACTCATAGCGACCTTATTGTTGATAAATAACAGCTCTGAGATCAAGAAAGCCTCAAGGTTGGCTTGTAAAGAGAGGTAAAATAAAACCCCAACTCATATGACTCCAAGTCAGGCTTATTCCTATCCACAGGGAGTTGTTGTCCTCCACTGTAATTCTTATCACAGCAAGATAATGAATTTTAAACAGAGTGAGTTTAGAGACCTTGATTTAACCCGGCTATTACATTTCCTATAAAGGGTGTGTTCTGAAGAAAGAAGTAACCAAGCCAAAGGGAATCAGGAACCCTTGGTTAAGAAAGAAAACAAGAGCCTTCACACAGGCTATTTTTCTACAACTTGGTTATTTTGTTCAACTCATTTTGTCAGCAGGGGTTCCCTGTGACTGTGAAACACAGGAAAGAGAAAATCTTTTCTTAACAGTAATATGTGCATGCCATGAAAGAGATGAAGCAGAAGATTAAGCAAGGAACCCAGCTATTTTATTGCCCTGAGGCATTATTCATTTTCCTGACACATTATGTTTTTAATTAAAATTGCATGTGAGTTAATTAAAATGTTCACTCTGGCACTTTTCCCCTGTTCTTGCAGAGGTTTCTTGTTACTCTTTCAGCTTCTTGGTAAAACTCAGTCTCATTTCAACTCTGCTGCCTTTATCAGCTGCAACATTTAGCAAAGAGTCTGCATACTCACCTTTTCTTTTAACTCAAAAAATGTACAATTTTAAAAACTCATTCTTAAGTGACCAGGGAAAAGGGAGGTGGCCTGGGTTAGAATTATTCTGACTCTTGCATTTTTAACTTGGTTATTTAATCTAAAACTTATGAGATTGGTATTGAAAGTATATTAAAGAAGATCCTATTATTTTTCTTGTGATGGACATGTTTTGGGATGTTTACCCCACCTAGAGTCCCTTGTTCTGGAAAAGATCATTGCTTATTGCACTATATAGTTGTTTAACCTCAACTTTCCCTGACTACAGCTGACTGGTTATTTATTGGGTCCAACCAAATCAGCTGGCAGGTCAGTAACCCTGGGAGACAGAAACTCTCTTGAAAATGTTGATATAGAGACAAAGAGACCTTGGATACCCATGAGTCAGTACTGGATCTTGGGACTGGAGGCCCTGTTGTTCATTTACAAGCAAAGGAAACTTGTTGAAATTAAGAATAGTCAGAAAAAAGCAAACATGGATGCAGTCGTTGGCCTGTGACATAGGCTAGGGAACCTTTGTTTTCTAATTTTTTCCCCATTCCACTTCTCACACAGCTTGAAGGAGTTATTACTCTTGTCCTGAAATAACCATTTGTTTTTCTAAAATAATTCTTCTATTAGAGAGTTAGCTAAAACGAATTGCTTACAAATAATCAGCTCTAACTAAAATACCCATGTCTCAAAAAACCATATACTCTAATCAGCCCTAATATAGATAATACTAAAAGGCAAAATCATAAAATAAGTATAAAGAGTCCAGATATTACAATTCAAGGACATACAGACTAAAGCTACGTGGGCAAAGTGAAGTTCCAGAGTGAGAAGAATATTTTTTTCTAACCACATAAGCACTCCTCTGTGAAGAGTTACAGGAAAACCTTTTTTTCCCTTCTTTCTTTTTCATTACCAGTGATATTTTAGTACCTTAGTAATGTGTTAACCCACCATGAGTTTGTCGGTTTGTTGTAGTATGGCAGCTCGCATATTAATGTGATGCTAGAAGCTATGCCACCAGTATTTCACTACCAGCAGGGTCACCCATGGCAGACAGGTTTCAGTGGAGCTTCCACACTAAGACAGACTAGGAAGAAGGACCTAGTGGTCTACTTCTGAAAAAATTACGAATAGCAGTGGAATATGTCTGATATAGTGCCGAAGGATGAGACCCTCAGGTTGGAAGGCACTCAGAAGACAACTGGGGAAGAGCTACCTCCTCAAAGTAGAGTCGACCTTAATGATGTGGATGGAGTCAAGCTTTTGGGACCTTCATTTGCTGATGTGGCACAACTCAAAATGAGAAGAAACAACTGCAAACATCCATAAATAATCGGAACATGGACTGTATGAAGTATGAACCTAGGAAAATTGTAAATCATCAAAAATGAAATGGAACACATAAACTTTGATATCTTAGGCATTAGTGAGTTGAAATGGACTGGTATGGGCCATTTTGAATTGGACAATCATATGGTCTACTATGCTGGGAATGACAACTTGAAGAATGGTGTTGCATTCATTATCAAAAAGAACATTTCAAGACCTATCCTGAAGAACAATGCTGTCAGAGATAGGAAAATATCCATACACCTACAAGGAAGACCAGTTAATATGACCAGTATTCAAATTTGCACACCAACCACTAATGTCAAAGATAAAGAAATTGAAGATTTTTATCAACTTCTGAAATCTGAAATTGATCAAACATGCAATCAAGTGCATTGATAATTACTTATGATTGGATTGGGAATATTGGAAACAAAGAAGGATCTGTAGTTGGAAAATATGGCCTTGGTGATAGAAATGACATTGATATTGCATGATAGAATTTTGTAAGACCAAAGACTTATTCACTGGAAATACCTTTTTTCAACAACATAAACAGTGACTATAAACATGAACCTCCCTGGATGGAATATATAGGAATCAAATGAACTGGATCTGTGGATGGAGAGGCTCGATATCATCACTCAGAATAAGGCCAGAGGCCAGCTGCCAAACAGACCATGAATTGCTCATATCCTAGTTCAAGTTGAAGATGAAGAAAATTAAAACAAGCCCACAAGAGCCAAAGTACAACCTTGAGTGTATCCCACCTGAATTTAGAGACCATCTCAAGAATAGGTTTGATGCACTGGACTTTAATGACCAAAGACCAGAGGAGTTGTGGGATGACATCAAGGATATCATATATGAAGAAAGAAAAAGGTCACTAAAAAAAAAAAAGGAAAGAAAGAAAAGACCAAAATGGATGTCAGAGAAGACTCAGAAACTTGCTGTTGAACATAGAGCAGCTAAAGCTAATGGAAGAAATGACACAAAAGAGCTAAACAGAAGATTTCAAAGCATAGCTCAAAAGGACAAAAGAAAGTATTATAATGAAATGTGCAAAGACCTGGAGTTAGAAAACCAAAAGGGAAGAACACGTTTGGCATTTCTCAAATTGAAAGAACTGAAGAGGAAATTCAAGCCTTGATATTGTAATATCAAAGGATTCTACGGGCAAAATATTGAACAACGCAGAATGCATCAAAAGAAGATGGAAGGAGGCGGGGCCAAGATGGCGGACAAGGTGGACGCTACCGCGGATCCCTCTTGCAATAAAGACTCGGAAAAACAAGTGAATCGATCACATACATAACAATCTATGAACCTGAACAACAAACACAGATTTAGAGACGGAGAACGAACAAATACGGGGAGGCAGCGATTGTTTTCAGAGCCTGGAGCCAGCGTACCAGTCAGGTGACCTTCGGCGCCCGATTTGGGGCAGAGCCCAGCGGGGAAGACGGCACAAACAAGGGGCCCAGCCCTGGCCCCCGAACTCATTCCAGGAGGGGGCCCGGCCGGTTCGCGCAGGCGGCCTGGCTGCGCAGCCGGTGGGAGAAGTCCCCAGGAGGCAGTGACAGGTCTTGGAGCGGGAGAGCAGCATCCCAGCCGGGGAGCCGTCCCGCCGGGATTTTGGCGGGCCGCGGGCACGGCATAAGCGCAGGGAGCAGCTCCATCCCCCTGAACTAACCCCGGGAGGGGGCCCAGCCGGTTCGCGCGAGCGGCGTGGCGGCGCAGCCGGTGGGAGAAGTCCCTGGGAGGCAGTGACTGGTCTTGGAGTGGGGAGAGCGGCTTCCCAGCCGGGAAGCGCGGTCGCGGCGCATGTGCGGGGAGCTGCTCCGCTCGCCTGAGCTGACCCCGGGGGGGGGCCCAGCCAGTTCTCGGCGGCGGCACGGCGACGTGGCTGGCGGGACGGGGAGTCCCCGGGAGGCACCGACTGATTTTGGAGTCGGGAGTGCACCGTCCCAGTAGGGCAACCTTGACTTTGGGTGTGGGGTTGGCAGCGGAGGATGTGACCGTCACTCCAGCGGGCCAGACCCCCCGGGGGCAATCTCCACACAGCCAGCACACATAGGCGACGCACCCCGTGGAAATCTCAGATATAATAGTCATTCCAAGCAAGACAAGCAACTCTGGCTATATTCTGAGGTGCTACTCTCCTATCTCTCTGATCCCTCCCCCACCCTCCCCAGGCAGCTTCATTAACATCCGAATAGCCTGAGCCAGAGGGAGAACTCTGATAGGGATCTGACTGCATTTTTTTGTAGCAGATTTTCTGGAAAAACTAGTTTCCCAGTGATGGCTTGGAGACAGCAGTCCATATCAAACCACATAAAGAAGCAGACCATGACAGCTTCTCCAACCCCCCAAACAAAAGAATCAAAATCTTTCCCAAATGAAGATACAATCCTGGAATTATCAGATACAGAATATAAAAAACTAATTTACAGACTGCTTCAAGACATCACAAACGAAATAAGGCAAACTGCAGAAAAAGCCAAGGAACACACCGATAAAACTGTTGAAGAACTCAAAAAGATTATTCAAGAACATAGTGGAAAAATTAATAAGTTGCAAGAATCCATAGAGAGACAGCATGTAGAAATCCAAAAGATTAACAATAAAATTACAGAATTAGACAACGCAATAGGAGTCAGAGGAGCAGACTCGAGCAATTAGAATGCAGACTGGGACATCTGGAGGACCAGGGAATCAGCACCAACATAGCTGAAAAAAAATCAGATAAAAGAATTAAAAAAAATGAAGAAACCCTAAGAATCATGTGGGACTCTATCAAGAAGGATAACTTGCGGGTGATTGGAGTCCCAGAACAGGGAGAGGGGACAGAAAACACAGAGAAAATAGTTGAAGAACTCCTGACAGAAAACTTCCCTGACATCATGAAAGACGAAAGGATATCTATCCAAGATGCTCATTGAACCCCATTTAAGATTGATCCAAAAAGAAAAACACCAAGACATATTATCATCAAACTCGCCAAAACCAAAGGTAAACAGAAAATTTTAAAAGCAGCCAGGGAGAAAAGAAAGGTTTCCTTCAAGGGAGAATCAATAAGAATAAGTTCAGACTACTCAGCAGAAACCATGCAGGCAAGAAGGGAGTGGGAAGACATATACAGAGCACTGAAGGAGAAAAACTGCCAGCCAAGGATCATTTATCCAGCAAAACTCTCTCTCAAATATGAAGGTGAAATTAAGATATTTACAGATAAACACAAACTCAGAGAATTTGCAAAAACCAAACCAAAGCTACAAGAAATACTAAAGGATATTGTTTGGTCAGAAAACCAATAATATCAGATACCAGCACAATACAAGGTCACAAAACAGAACGTCCTGATATCAACTCAAATAGGGAAATCACAAAAACAAACAAATTAAGATTAATTAAAAAAAATAAAAATAATAATACACAGAACAGGGAATCATGGAAGTCAATAGGTAAAAGATCACAATAATCAAAAAGAGGGACTAAATACAGGAGGCATTGAACTGCCAGATGGAGAGTGATACAAGGTGATATAGAACGATACACGTTAGGTTTTTACTTAGAAAAATAGGGGTAAATAATAAGGTAACCACAAAAAGGTATAACAACTCCATAACTCAAGATAAAAGCCAAGAAAAACGTAACGACTCAACTAACATAAAGTCAAACACTATGAAAATGAGGATCTCACAATTTACTAAGAAAAACGTCTCAGCACAAAAAAGTATGTGGAAAAACGAAATTGCCAACAACACACATGAAAAGGCATCAAAATGACAGCACTAAAAACTTATTTATCTACAATTACGCTGAATGTAAATGGACTAAATGCATCAATAAAGAGACAGAGAGTCACGGACTGGATAAAGAAACACGATCCATCTATATGCTGTCTACAAGAGACACACCTTAGACTTAGAGACACAAACAAACTAAAACTCAAAGGATGGAAAAAAATATATCAAGCAAACAATAAGCAAAAAAGAAGAGGAGTAGCAATATTAATTTCTGACAAAATAGACTTTAGACTTAAATCCACCACAAAGGATAAAGAAGGACACTATATAATGATAAAAGGAACAATTGATCAGGAAGACATAACCATATTAAATATTTATGCACCCAATGACAGGGCTGCAAGATACATAAATCAAATTTTAAAAGAATTGAAAAGTGAGATAGACACCTCCACAATTATAGTAGGAGACTTCAACACACCACTTTCGGAGAAGGACAGGACATCCAGTAAGAAGCTCAACAGAGACACGGAAGATCTAATTACAATAATCAACCAACTTGACCTCATTGACTTATACAGAACTCTCCACCTAACTGCTGCAAAGTATACTTTTTTTCTAGTGCACATGGAACATTCTCTAGAATAGACCACATATTAGGTCATAAAACAAACCTTTGCAGAGTTCAAAACATCGAAATATTACAAAGCATCTTCTCAGACCACAAGGCAATAAAACTAGAAATCAATAACAGAAAAACTAGGGAAAAGAAATCAAATACTTGGTAAATGAACAATATCCTCCTGAAAAAAGACTGGTTTATAGAAGACACCAAGGAGGGAATAAGGAAATTCATAGAATGCAACGAGAATGAAAATACTTCCTATCAAAACCTCTGGGACACAGCAAAAGCAGTGCTCAGAGGCCAATTTATATCTATAAATGCACACATACAAAAAGAAGAAAGAGCCAAAATCAGAGAACTGTCCCGACAACTTGAACAAATAGAAAGTGAGCAACAAAAGAACCCATCAGGCACCAGGAGAAAACAAATAATAAAAATTAGAGCTGAACTAAATGAATTAGAGAACAGGAAAACCATTCAAAGAATTAACAAAGCCAAAAGCTGGTTCTTCGAAAAAATTAACAAAATTGATAAACCATTGGCTAGACTGACTAAAGAAATACAGGAAAGGAAACAAATAACCCGAATAAGAAACGAGAAGGACCACATCATAACAGAACCAAATGAAATTAAAAGAATCATTTCAGATTACTACGAAAAATTGTACTCTAACAAATTTGAAAACCTAGAAGAAATGGATGAATTCTTGGAAAAACACTACCTACCTAAACTAACACATTCAGAAGTAGAACAACTAAATAGACCCATAACAAAAAAAGAGATTGAAACGGTAATCAAAAAACTTCCAACAAAAAAAAGCCCTGGCCCGGATGGCTTCACTGCAGAGTTCTACCAAACTTTCAGAGAAGAGTTAACACCACCACTACTGAAGGTATTTCAAAGCATAGAAAATGACGGAATACTACCCAACTCATTCTATGAAGCCACCATCTCCCTGATACCAAAACCAGGTAAAGACATTACAAAAAAAGAAAATTATAGACCTATATCCCTCATGAACATAGATGCAAAAATCCTCAACAAAATTCTAGCCAATAGAATCCAACAACACATCAAAAAAATAACTCACCCTGATCAAGTGGGATTTATACCAGGTATGCAAGGCTGGTTTAATATCAGAAAAACCATTAATGTAATCCATCACATAAATAAAACAAAAGATAAAAACCACATGATCTTATCAATTGATGCAGAAAAGGCATTTGACAAAGTCCAACACCCATTTATGACAAAAACTCTTACCAAAATAGGAATTGAAGGAAAATTCCTCAACATAATAAAGGGCATCTATGCAAAGCCAACAGCCAATATCACTCTAAATGGAGAGAACCTGAAAGCATTTCCCTTGAGAATGGGAACCAGACAAGGATGCCCTTTATCACTGCTCTTATTCAACATCGTACTTGAAGTCCTAGCCAGGGCAATTAGGCTAGACAAAGAAATAAAGGGCATCCGGATTGGCAAGGAAGAAGTAAAGTTATCACTATTTGCAGATGACATGATCTTATACACAGAAAACCCTAAGGAATCCTCCAGAAAACTACTGAAACTAATAGAAGAGTTTGGCAGAGTCTCAGGTTATAAAATAAACATACAAAAATCACTTGGATTCCTCTACATCAACAAAAAGAACACCAAAGAGGAAATAACCAAATCAATACCATTCACAGTAGCCCCCAAGAAGATAAAATACTTAGGAATAAATCTTACCAAGGATGTAAAAGACCTATACAAAGAAAACTACAAAGTTCTACTACAAGAAATTCAAAACGACATACTTAAGTGGAAAAACATACATTGCTCATGGACAGGAAGACTTAACATAGTAAAAATATCTATTTTACCAAAAGCCATCTATACATATAACGCACTTCCGATCCAAATTCCAATGTCATATTTTAAGGGGATAGAGAAACAAATCACCAATTTCATATGGAAGGGAAAGAAGCCCCGGATAAGCAAAGCATTACTGAAAAAGAAGAAGAAAGTGGGAGGCCTCACTCTACCTGCTTTCAGAACCTATTATACAGCCACAGTAGTCAAAACAGTCTGGTACTGGTACAACAACAGGCACATGGACCAATGGAACAGAATTGAGAACCCAGATATAAATCCATGCACATATGAGCAGCTGATATTTGACAAAGGACCAGTCAGTGTCAGTTAATTGGGGAAAAGATAGTGTTTTTAACAAATGGTGCTGGCATAACTGGATATCCATTTGCAAAAGAATGAAACAGGACCCATACCTCACACCATGCACAAAAACTAACTCCAAGTGGATCAAAGACCTAAACATAAAGACTAAAATGATAAAGATCATGGAAGAAAAAACAGGGACAACGTTAGGAGCCCTAATACAAGGCATAAACAGAATACAAAACATTACCAAAAATGATGAAGAGAAACCTGATAACTGGGAGCTCCTAAAAATCAAACACCTATGCTCATCTAAAGACTTCACCAAAAGAGTAAAAAGACCACCTACAGACTGGGAAAGAATTTTCAGCTATGACATCTCAGACCAGCGCCTGATCTCTAAAATCTACATGATTCTGTCAAAACTCAACCACAAAAAGACAAACAATCCAATCAAGAAGTGGGCAAAGGATATGAACACACATTTCACTAAAGAAGATATTCAGGCAGCTAACAGATACATGAGAAAATGCTCTCGATCATTAGCAATTGGAGAAATGCAAATTAAAACTACAATGAGATTCCATCTCACACCAACAAGGCTGGCATTAATCCAAAAAACACAAAATAATAAATGTTGGAGAGGCTGCGGAGAGATTGGAACTCTTATACACTGCTGATGGGAATGTAAAATGGTACAACCACTTTGGAAATCCATCTGGCGTTATCTTAAACAGTTAGAAATAGAACTACCATACAACCCAGAAATCCCACTCCTCGGAATATACCCTAGAGATACAAGAGCCTTCACACAAACAGATATATGCACACCCATGTTTCTTGCAGCTCTGTTTACAATAGCAAAAAGCTGGAGGCAACCAAAGTGTCCATCAATGGATGAATGGGTAAATAAATTGTGGTATATTCACACAATGGAATACTAGGCATCGATAAAGAACAGTGACGAATCTCTGAAACATTTCATAACATGGAGGAACCTGGAAGGCATTATGCTGAGCGAAATTAGTCAGAGGCAAAAGGACAAATATTGTATAAGACCACTATTATAAGATCTTGAGAAATAGTAAAAACTGAGAAGAACACATACTTTTGTGGTTACGAAGGGGGGAGGGAGGGAGAGAGGGAGAGGGTTTTTCATTGAGTAATCAGTAGATAAGAACTGCTTTGGGTGAAGGGAAAGACAACACTCAATACATGGAAGGTCAGCTCAATTGGACTGGACCAAAAGCAAAGAAGTTTCCGGGATAAAATGAATGCTTCAAAGGTCAGCGGAGCAGGGGCGGGGGTCTGGGGAACATGGTTTGAGGGAACTTCTAAGTCAATTGGCAAAATAATTCTAGTATGAAAACATTCTGCATCCCACTTTGAAATGTGGCGTCTGGGGTCTTAAATGCTAACAAGCGGCCATCTAAGATGCATCAATTGGTCTCAACCCACCTGGAGCAAAGGAAAATGAAGAACACCAAGGCCACATGACAACTAAGAGCCCAAGAGACAGAAAGGGCCACATGAACCAGAGACCTACATCATCCTGAGACCAGAAGAACTAGTTGGTGCCCGGCCACAATCGATGACTGCCCTGACAGGGAGCACAACAGAGAACTCCTGAGGGAGCGGGAGATCACTGGGATGCAGACCCCAAATTCTCATAAAAAGACCATACTTAATGGTCTGACTGAGACTAGAGGAATCCCGGCGGCCATGCTCCCCAGACCTTCTGTTGGCACAGGACGGGAACCATCCCCGAAGACAACTCATCAGACATGAAAGGGACTGGTCAGCGGGTGGGAGAGAGATGCTGATGAAGAGTGAGCTAATTATATCAGGTGGTCACTTGACAGTGTGTTGGCAACTCTTGTCTGGGGGGGGATGGGAGGATAGAGAGAGAGGGAAGCTGGCAAAATTGTCACGAAAGGAGAGACTGAAAGGGCTGACTCAATAGGGGGAGAGCAAATGGGAGTACGGAGTAAGACGTATGTAAACTTATAGGTGACAGACTGATTGGTTTTGTAAATGTTCACTTGAAGCTTAATAAAAGTTAATAAAAAAAAAAAAAGAAGATGGAAGGAATACATAGAGCCACTGTACCAAAAAGAATTGGTGGTCGTTCAACCATTGGAGGAGGTAGTCGTATACAATCAAGAACCATAGTACTGAAGGAAGAAGTCCAAGCTGCACTGAACACATTGGCAAAAAAACAAGGCTCCAGGAATTGACAGAATACCAACTGAGATGTTTCAACAAATGAATGCAGCACTGGAAGTGCTCACTCGTCTATGCCAAGAAATTTGGAAGACAGCTACCTGGACAACCATCTGGAAGAGACCCATATTTATGCCCATTCCAAAGAAAGGTAATCCAACAGAATGTGGAATGTATCAAATGATATCATTTACATCATGCACAAGTAAAATTTTGCTGAAGATACTTTAAAAGTAGTTGCAGCAGTAAATCCACAGGGAACCACTAGAAATTCAAACTGTATTCAAAAGAGGAAGTGGAACAAGTAACATCATTGCTGATGTCAGGTGCACCTTGCCTGAAAGTAGAGAATACCAGAAAGATGTTTACCTGTGTTTTATTGACTGTGCAAAGGCATTGGACTGTGAGGCTCATAACAAACTATGGATAACATTGCAAAGGATGGGAATTCTAGAACACTTAATTGTGCTCATAAGAAATTAGTACACAGACCAAGAGGCAGTTGTTTGAATAGAACAAAGGGATACTGCCTGGTTTAAAATCAGGAAAGGTGTGTGTCAAGATTGTATACTTTCACCACACCTATTCAATCTGTTTGCTTAGAAAATAATCTGAAAAGCTGGACTATATGAAGAAGAATGTGGCATCGGGATTGGTGGCTAGCTAGCTAGCCAGTTGCTGTTCAGTCGATTCTGACTCAGACTCATAGCAACCCTATAGGACAGAGTAGAACTTCCCCATAGAGTTTCCAAGGACTGCCTGGTGGATTCGAACAGCCAACCTTTTGGTTAGCAGCCATAGCGCTTAATCATAATGCCTCCAGGGCCTCTGGGATTGGTTGAAGACTCAGTAACAATCTATGATATGTAGATGACACAGCCTTGCTTGCCGAAAGATAAAGAGGACACGATGCACTTGCTGATGAAAATCAAAGACCACAGCCTTCAGTATGGATTATACCTCAATTTAAAGAAAACAAAAATCCTCACAACTGGATCAATAAGCAACATCATGATAATGGAGAAAAGACTGAAGTTGTCAAGAATTTCATTTTACTCAGATCCACAATCAACACCCATGGACACAGCAATCAAGAAATGAAATGACTCATTGCATTGGGCAAATCTGCTGCAAAAGACCTCTTTAAAGTGTTGAAAAGCAAAGATGTCACTTTGAGGAGTAAGGTATGCTTGATCTAAGCCTTAGTGTTTTCAATCATCTCATATGCATGCAAAAACTCGACAGTGAATAAAGAAGCTTGAGGAAGAATTGCTCCCTTTCAATTATGGTGTTGGCAAAGAATATTGAATGTACCATGGACTGCCAGAAGTACGAACAAGTCTGTATTGGAAGAAATACAGCCACAGTGCTCCCTGGAAGCAAGGATGCTGAGAATTCATCTCACATACTTAAGACATGTTATCAGGAGGTACCAGTCTCTGGAGAAAGACATCATGTTTGGTAAGGTAGGATCAGTGAAAAAGACAAAGACCTTATGACAAATTTGACAAAAGTCTAATCTGTAAAGCATACAGGAAAATCCAACACCTCTACAACAAAAAGACAAACAATCCAATTAAAAAATGGGCAAAGGATATGAACAGACACCTCAAAAAAGGGGACATTCATGTGGCTAACTGACACATAAGAAAATGCTCACGATCACTAGCCATTGTTGTTGTTATGTGCCATCAAGTCAGGGTCCTGCCCAGTCCTGCACCATCCTCACAATAGTTGTTATGCTTCAGCTCATTATTGCAGCCACTATGTCAATCCATCTTGTTAAGTCTTCCTCTTTTTCACTGACCCTCTACTTTACCAAGCATGATGTCCTTCTCCAGGGACTAATCTCTCCTGATAACATGTCCAAAGTATGTGAGATGTAGTCTTACCATCCTTGCCTCTAAGGAGCATTCTGGTTGTACTTCTTCCAAGACAGACTTGTTTGTTCTTTCGATAGTCCGTGGTATATTCAATATTCTTCACCAGCACCAGCACCACAATTCAAAGGCGTCAATTCTTCAGTCTTCCTTATTCATTGTCCAGCTTTCACATGTATATGATGCAATTGATAATACCATGGCTTGGGTCAGGTGCATCTTAATCTTCAAGGTGACATCTTTGCTCTTCAACACTTTAAAAAGGTCTTTTGCAGCAGATTTGCCCAATGCAATGTGCTGATTTCTTGACTGCTGCTTCCATGGGTGTTGATTGTGGATCCAAGTAAAATGAAATCCTGACAACTTCAGTCTTTTCTCCATTACCATGATGCTGCTTATTGATCCAGTTGTGAGAGTTTTTGTTTTCTTTATGTTGAGGTGTAATCCATACTGAAGGCTATCGTCTTTGATCTTCATCAGTAAGTGCTTCAAGTCCTCTTCATTTTCAGCAAGCAAGGTTGTGTCATTTCCATATCTCAGGTTGTTAATGAGTCTCCCTCCAATCCCGAAGTACCATTCTTCCTCATATAGTCCAAAACCCAGAAAACCCAGTGCAGTCGAGTCAGTTCCTACTCATAGCGGCCCTATAAGACAGAGTAGAGCTGCCCCATAGAGTTTCCAAGGAGCGCCTGGTGGATTTGAACTGCCAATCCTTTGGTTAGCAGCCATAGCACTTAACTACTATGCCACCAGGGTTTCCCATATAGTCCAGTCTCGAATTATTTGCTCAGCATACAGTTTGAATAGGTATGGTGAAAGGATACAACCCTGATGAACACCTTTCCTGACTTAAAAGCACACAGTATCACCTTGTTCTGTTCTAACAACTGCCACTTGATCTATGTACAGGTTCCTCATGAGCACGATTAAGTGTTCAGGAATTCCTATTCTTCCCAATGTTATTCATAATTTGTTATGATCCACACAGTCGAATGCTTTTGCATAGTCAGTAAAACACAGGTAAACATCTTTTTGGTATTCTCTGCTTTCAGTCAGGATCCTTCTGACATCAGCTGTGATATCCCTTGTTCCAGGTCCACTTCTGAATCTGGCTTGAATTTCTGGCAGTTCCCTGTTGATATACTGTTGCAGCTACTTTTGAATGATCTTCAACAAAATTTTACTTCCACATGATATTGTTCAATAATTTCCACATTTTGTTGCATCATATTTTTTGGGAATAGGCATAGATATGGATCTCTTCCAGTCAGTTGGCCAGGTATCTGTCTTCAAATTTCTTGGCATAGATGAATGAGCACCTCCAGCTCTGCATCCCTTGATTGAAACATCTCAATTGACATTCTTTCTATTCCTGGAGCCTTGATTTTGCCAATGCATTCAGTACGGCTTGGACTTCTTCCTTCAGTGTCCTTGGTTCCTGATCATATGCTACCTCTTGAAATGGTTGAATGTCCACCAATCCTTTTTGGTATAATGACTCAATGTATTCCTTCCATCTTCTTTTAATGCTTCATGCATTAATATTTTCCCCGTAGAATCCTTCAATATTGCAACTCTAGGCTGGAATTTTTTTTTCAGTTCTTTCAGCTTGAGAAATGCTGAGCGTGTTCTTCCCTTTTGGTTTTCTACCTCCAGGTTTTTGCACATACCATTATAGTATTTTACTTTGTCTTCTTGAGCTGCCCTTTGAAATCTTTATTTAGCTCTTTTACTTCATTATTTTTTCCTTTCACTTTAGCTTTAACATTCATGAGCAAGTTTCAGAATCTCTTCTGGCATCCATGTTGGTCTTTTCCTTCTTTCCTGTCTTTTTAATGGCCTCTTTTTTTTTTTTTTTTTTTTAATGTATGATGTCCTTGATGTCATTCCACAATGCATCTGGTCTTCAGTCATTAGTGTTCAACTCATTAAATCTATTCTTGAAAAGGTCTCTAAATTCAGGTGGGATATGCCCAAGGTCATACTTTGGCTCTCATGGACTTGTCCTAATTTTCTTCCATTTCAACTTGAACTTGCATAGGAGCAATTGTTCTGTAGTTGGCCCCTGTTCTTGTTTTTACTGATGATATTTAACTTTTCCATCATCTCTTTCCACAGATGTAGTCGTTTTGATTGCTATGTATTCCATCTGGTGAGATTCATGAGTATAGTCACCATTTATGTTGGTTAAAAAAGGTATTTGCAGTGAAGAAGTCCTTGGTCTTGCAAAATTCTATCATGCGATCTCTGGCATCTTTTCTATCACCAAGGCCATTTTCTATTCCAATCACCAGTAACTATCAATGCGTCATGATTGCATGTTTGATCAATTTCAGACTGCAAGAGTTGGAAAAAATCTTCAATTTCTTCATCTTTGGCATTAGTGGTTGGTGTGTAAATTTGAATAATAGTCATATTAACTGTTCCTCCTTGTAATCATATAGATATTATCCTATCACTGACAGCATTGTACTTCAGGATAGATCTTGAAATGTTCTTTTTGATGATGAATGTAACCTCATTTCTCTTCAGTCTATAATTCCTGGCATAGTAGACCATATTATTTCTTGGTTCAAGATGGCCAATACCAGTCCATTTTAGCTCACTTATGTCTAGGATCAATGGTATGTGTTCCACTCATTTTTAATGATTTCCAATTTTCCTAGGTTCATACTTCACACATCCCATATTGCAGTTACTAATGGATGTTTGCAGCTGTTTCTTCTAATTTTGAATTGTGCCACATCAGCAAATGAAGATCCTGAAAGCTTTACTCCATTCACATCATTAAGGTTGCATCTATTTTGAGGAGGTAACTCTTCCCTTGTCATATTTTGAGTGACTTCTAACCTTAAGGGCCCATCTTCTGACACTATATCAGACAATGTTCCACTGCTATTCATAAGGTTTTCACTGGTTAATTATTTTCAGAAGTAGACCACCAGTTTCTTCTCCCTAATCTGTCTTAGTCTGGAAGCTCCACTGAAACCTGTCCACCCTGGGTGACCCTGCTGGTGTTTGAATACAGTGGCATAGCTTCTAGCATCAAAGCAGCACACAAGCCTCCACAGTACAACAAACTGACAGATGTGTGGGGCTTTAGCCATTGGAGAAATGCAAATCAAAACCACAAATGAGATACCATCTCACCCCAACATTACTGGCAGAAATCAAAACAACAGAAAATAACAAATGTTGAAGAGGTTGTAAGAAGTTTGGAACTCATGCACTGCAGGTGGAAATTCAAAATGGTACAACCATTTTGGAAAACAATAATGGTGTTTCCTTAAAAAGCTAGAAATAGAAATACCTTATGATCCAGCAATCCCACTCCTAGGAATATATCCTAGGGAAATAAGAGCAGTCACACGAATAGACATATGCACACCAATGTTCATTGCAGCATTGTTCACAATAGCAAAATAATGGAAACAACCTAGGTGCCCATTGACAGATGAATGGATAAACAAATTATGGTACATACACACAATGGGATACTATGCAACGATAAAGAACAATGATGAATCTGCAAAGCATCTCACAACACAGATCAATCTGGAGGGCATTATACTGAGTGAAATAAGTTAATCACGAAATGACAAATATTGTATGAGGCTGCTATTGTAAAAACTCATGAAAACATTTATATACAAAAAGAAACAATCTTTGATGGTTACTAGGGAGGAGAATGGTGGGGAGGAAAAAACACTAAATAGTTAATAGATAAGCAATAACTTTGGTGAAGGGTAAGACAGCACACACTACTGGAGAAATGAGCACACCTTGTACAGGGCAAGGTGGTGGAAGCTCCATAGACATATCTAAATTCCCTGAGGGACCGAATTAATGGGCTGAGTGCTGTGAAGACCATGTTCTCGGGGAGCATCTAGCTAAACTGGCATAACATAATTTATAGAGAAAATGTTCTACATTCTACTTTGGTGAGTAGCATTGGGGTCTTAAAAGTTTGTGAACAGCTATCTAAGATTCTCTACTGGTCTTACTCCTTCTGGAGCAAGGGAAAATGAAGAAAACCAAAGACACAAGGGAAAGATTACTCCAAAGGACTAATGGGCCACAAGTACCACAGCCTCCACCAGTCTGAGTCCAACATAACTAGATGGTGCCCAGCGACCACCACTGACTGCTCTGACAGGGATCACAATAAAGGGTCCTGGAGAGAGCTGAAGAAAAGTGTAGAACAAAATTCTAATTCACATACACACAAAAAAGGCCAGACTTACTGGTCTGACACAGACTGGAGAAACCCTAAGAGTATGGCCCATGGATACACTTATACCTCAGTAATAAAGTAGCTCCTGAGGTTCACCCTTCAGCCAAACATTAGACAGGCCCATAAAACAAAATGAGACTAAATGGGCACACCAGCCTAGGGGCACAGATGAGAAGGCAGGGCAGGAGGGGACAGGAAAGCTGGTAATGGGGAACCCAAGTTCTAGAAGGAAGAGTGTTGACATGTTGTGGGTTTTTGCAACCAATGCCACAAAACAATATGTGTATTAGTTTTTTAGTGAGAAAATAGTTTGTTATGTAAACTGTCATCTAAAGTACAATAAAAAAAGAGAGAGAGACAGGTGGAGGGAGGAAGAAGGGGATAGAAAGAAGGGAAAGTGCAGAGGAGGAAAGAGAGAGAGATGGGGTGCAGAAAAAAAAAAAAAAAAAAAAAGACAGACCCTCAATGCCATAGTGGCTGCAACAATGAGCTCAAACATAGCAATGATTATGAGGATGGTTCAGGACCAGGCAGTGTTTTGTGCTGTTGTACATAGGGTCACCATGAGTCGAAGCCAACTCGACAGCACGTAACAAAACCAAGTGTATTAATACATTTAAGAAATTAGTGGCCTGGGCAGCTGCCTGGCTAAATCAATGGTTAATTTTTCTCTGATGCCCGGATAAATGTTGCTACACCTTTCTCCCCAATCAGATTTCTAAAACACTAGCATTAGCTGAGGTCCCTGGGTAGCAACCAACAGTTAAATTCTCAACTATTAGCCAAAAAGTTGGCAGTTGGAACCCACCCAGAGGTGCCTCAGAATACAGGTCTGGAGATCTGATTCTGAAAGATTATGGCCTTGAAACCTTATGCAGCATAGTTGCATAGTTCTACTCTGCACATATAGGGTCACCATGAGTCGGAATCAACTCTATGGCAGCTAACAAAAACAACTAAAGCATTAGCCCATATGATGGACTTGACTTTGTTTCTTAGCTGGACAGCACCCTTCCTTGGACCTGCAACCTACTAGTCCTCCAAAAACTTGTTCCTCATGCCCAGCTTCATTTCCACAGTCTCTCATTATAATGGCATCCCAACTCTCTCTACCATGTCTTGATTCTCAAAAACCATAGCTCAGAGTTAAGTCCATAGCTCCACCTAGTCCTTGCCTGCGTTTGGACAACAAATGGTTGGAGAATGATTTACAACTACCCTGAAGAATTTCCCTTTAAATTTACAATTGTGAACCTCAGTTGTACCCTTAATGTTACCTGGCAGTCATATCATTTCCCTTAGTCCTTTCATTCTCCTAGACTACCCTCTTATATGCCCTCAGTCTCCATGCCATTTCCCAATCCTCCCTTATTCTTAGAATCTGTAGAAATTCTCTTCTAATTGCTCCAATTTTTCTCAGTAAAGTAGGAAGCCAGGACTTCAGCTGAGAGTGATGGTAGAGAATACCTATTGGAGACCTGGGTATGAGGTCCCCTCATCACATCTATGTTTCTACCTGTATTGTGCCCACATATTGTTTATATGGTTGACTCATTAATGCCCCTACCTATGGCCAACCCCTCCACTTGTGCAATATGTAGGTTTCATCTATGTTACCCTACACAAGGATTTTTTCTCTAACAAGTCTCCTTCTCTCCTACATTGTCAATCTGCCCTTTCTTCTGGAACTGCCTCATCAATATAACATCATGCTGTTATTTTGTCCATTATAAACAATCCTTTCTTGATTCCTCTTCCTATGCTAGCTATCACCCCTTCATTCTATTTCCCTTCATTTGCTGAACTTTTCAATAAAATTAACTGTGCTAGCATGTCCTATTCTGCTGTCATTCCCTCTTCAATCATTTCCAGCCAGACTTTTGTCTCGACTCACTTTACCAAAGCTGTTCTTTCTGAGTTTCCGGTGGTGAGTTCTTTTTTTAATGAACTCAATGGTGAGTTCTTAGTCCTCATATAATTGGCCAATCAGCAGTATTTAACAAAGTTGTGTACTTCCTCCTCCATGATACACTTTCATCAGTTTGGCTTCCAGGGCATCATACTCTTTTAGTTTTTTACTATCTTGCTAGCTCCTTCTTCTCAGTCTCCTTTGTTGCTTATTCTTCTTCTTCTGGGCTGTTAATGTTATGATGTCCCAGGACTAAGTTCTCATTCTTTTCCTCATTTTCGTGTATACTCTCACCCTTGTTGATATCATGCAAGCCAAGGATATTAAATATAATTTCAATGCCAATGATTCTCAAATTTATATTACTAGCTCAGACATCTTTTGTGAAATCCATCCAGGCCCTTATATTTTCCTGCCAACTTGATATCTTCACCTGGATGTTAGGAATGTAATTATTTAGTGCAAATCTGAACACCTGATTTTTCTTCTCCCAACCTCCTTTATCTGTAGTCTTCCCTATTTCATCGGAGAACAACTCCATCCTTATAGCTTCTCAGTCCAAAACCTTGAAGTCATTCTGGATTTCTTTCCCCTTCTCATGTTCACAATCATTATTTTACAAAATCCTGTGAAATTTGCCTTGAAAATATTTATCAAAAATCTGACCACTTCTCATTTTCTCCATTACCTCCACTTCTTTTCAGTGACCATGATGCTGCTGCAAGAGTCTTATAACGTAAGAGACTTTCTAACATACTATATAATTTACTTTTTAATTATGCACTTATTCTGTTTTTATCCTGTTGACTGTCCCCCATGCATATAAACATGCTATCCCTCTAAGGCCTGGTATTTTTGCACTAATTTATTTCAACCACCTAAAACAGTAAGCCTGGCATATAGTAGGTGCTCAGTCAATTTTTGTTGAATGAATGTCTCTAGGCTAAAGAGACAGATCAAAGATTGGGAAGGCCAGGGTGACTAGAATTTTCAGGGAAAAGCATAAAAGAAAGAGCTCTAAAAACCTGAAAAGAGATACTCTTAAATCTTCTGCCAAACACTAAGTTGTACATGTATAAGGGGAGACTCCGTGAAGCTGGGCAAAAAACTACAAGAGAAAGTATAACTCTTGGAGAGCTGTAAGTTAAAAAAAAACTACTGGACCCTACACATGATTGTTCTGATCAGCCAGAATGGAGAGACACTTGAACACCACCAGATGCTCTCAGTAGAGACCCTGCCAAGGTCATACCTTAGGAGTAGGGCCAAACTAGCTACAGAGTAAAGGATACTCTAGACTTGTCTTAACAAATCTTAAAACTTATAAGTAACAAGCTGACCTAAAAGTAAAATCATTGCCAGGTAGACAAATCTTGATACTCTTTAAAGGAAGATGATAGAATCAAGACAAAAAAATTCAAACAACAAAACGAAGACAATAAAATGCAGACATTGGATATTGTAGCATTTAATTTTTTTTTTTAAGTACTATACTTTCAAAGAAGTAGGAAAATGTGACCCATAATAATGAGAAAAATTAGCTAGTTCAAGGAACAATGTGTAGAGAAAAATTGGCATTGGTGCTTTCTTCTTGTACATTCAGTGGAATCACATATTAAAAACCTTCCAAGCTCGCAATATGCCACCCCCAGCCTCATAGTGCTCAGAGCTCCACACACCAACTCTCTATCCTCTTTCTCTTCCTCTTTACCCAACTAATATGGATTAAATTGTGTCCCTTAAAAAAATATATGTTAAACTCCTAACCCCCAGTACCTGTGAGTGTGACCTTATTTGGAAATAGTGTCTTGAATATGTTATAAGTTAACATGAGGTCATACTGGGGTAGGGTGGGTCCAAATCCAATATGATTGACATCCTTATGAAAGAGGAGAAGATACGCAGAGAGACAGACGCAGATAGAAGACAGCCATGTGGCAATGGAGGTAGATATTGAAGTTGTAAGCCCAGGAATGCCAAGAATTGCCAGGAGGCCCCAGAAGCTAGGAGCAAGGCATGGAACAGGTTCTGTCTCAGAGCACTCAGGAGGAATCAACACGACCGACACCCTGTTTTCTTATTTCTAGCTTCCAGAACTGTGAGACAATAAACTTCTGTTCTTAAAAGCAACACAATTTGGGATATTTTGTTGAGGTAGCCTTAGGAAATTAATATATCAACTGAACTCACTTGACTTCTCTGTATATTACTTTTTTTTTTATTGTACTTTAGGTTAAGGCTTATAGCCCAAGTTAATTTCTCATTCCAAAAATTATAAACATATTGTTTTATGACAGTGTTTGCAATCTCCATTATGTGACCACACACTGCTCCTTTCCACCCCGGGTTCCTAGTGTCTATTTATCCAGTTCCTGTCCCTTCCTGCCTTGTCATCTTGCTTTTGGGCAGGAGTTGGCCATTTGGTCTTGTATATTTTTTTTTTAATAATTTTTATTGAGCTTTAAGTGAACCTTTACAAATCAAGTTAGTCTTTCACATACAAGCTTATATACACCTTACTCCATACTCCCACTTACTCTCCCCCTAATGAGTCAGCACTTCCAGTCTCTCTTTTCGTGACAATTTTGGCAGTTTCTAACCCTCTCTACTCTCCCATCTCCCCTCCAGACAGGAGATGCCAACACAGTCTCAAGTGTCCACCTGATACAAGTAGCTCACTCTTCATCAGCATCTCTCTCCAACACATTGTCCAGTCCCTTCCATGTCTGATGAGTTGTCTTCGGGAATGGTTCCTGTCCTGGACAAACAGAAGGTTCGGGGACCATGACTGCCGTGATTCCTCTAGTCTCAGTCAGACCATTAAGTCTGGTCTTTTTATGAGAATTTGGGGTCTGCATCCCACTGATCTCCTGCTTCCTCAGGGGTTCTCTGTTGTGCTCCCTGTCAGGGCAGTCATTGGTTGTGGCCGGGCACCATCTAGCTCTTCTGGTCTCATTATGATGTAAGTCTCTGGTTCATGTGGCCCTTTCTATCTCTTGGGCTCATAGTTGTCATGCGACCTTGGTGTTCTTCATTCTCCTTTGATCCAGGGGGGTTGAGACCAATTGATACATCTTAGATGGCTGCTTGTTAGCATTTAAGACCCCAGACACCACATTTTAAAGTGGGATGCGGAATGTTTTCATAATAGTATTATTTTGCCAGTTGACTTAAAAGTCCCCTTAAGCCATAGTTCCCAAACCCCCGCCCTTGCTCCGCTGACCTTTGAAGCATTCCGTTTATCCCAGAAACTTCTTTGCTTTTGGTCCAGTCCAGTTGAGCTGACCTTCCATGTAATGAGTATTGTCCTTCCCTTCACCTAAAGTAGATCTTACCTACTAACTAATCAGTAAAAAACCCTCTCCTACCCTCCCTCCCTCCTAACCACAAAAGTATGTGTTCTTCTCAGTTTATACTATTTCTCAAGATCTTATAATAGTGGTCTTATATAATATTTGTCCTTTTGCCTCTGACTAATTTCACTCAGCATAATGCCTTCCAGGTTCCTCCATGTTATGAAATGTTTCACAGATTCGTCACTGTTCTTTATCGATGCGTAGTATTCCATTGTGTGAATATACCACAATTTATTTATCCATTCGTCCGTTATGGACACCTTGGTTGCTTCCAGCTTTTTGCTATTGTAAACAGAGCTGCAATAAACATGGGTGTGCATATATCTGTTTGTGTGAAGGCTCTTATTTCTCTAGGGTATATTCCGAGGAGTGGGATTTCTGGGTTGTATGGTAGTTCTATTTCTAACTTTTTAAGAAAACGCCAGATAGATTTCCAAAGTGGTTGTACCATTTTACATTCCCACCAGCAGTGTATAAGAGTTCCAATCTCTCTGCAGCCTCTCCAACATTTATTATTTTGTGTTTTTTGGATTAATGCCAGCCTTGTTGGAGTAAGATGGAATCTCATCGTAGTTTTAATTTGCATTTCTCCAATGGCTAATGATCGAGAGCATTTTCTCATGTATCTATTAGCTGCCTGAATATCTTCTTTAGTGAAGTGCGTGTTCATATCCTTTGCCCACTTCTCGATTGGGTTGTTTGTCTTTTCGTGGTTGAGTTTTAACAGAATCATATAGATTTTAGAGATCAGGCGCTGGTCGGACATGTCATAACTGAAAATTCTTTCCCAATCTGAAGGTGGTCTTTTTACTCTTTTGGTGAAGTCTTTAGATGAACAGAGGTGTTTGCTTTTTAGGAGCTCCCAGTTATCTGGTTTCTCTTTGTCATTTTTGGTAATATTTTGTATTCTGTTTATGCCTTGTCTTAGGGCTCCTAACGTTGTCCCTATTTTTTCTTCCATGATCTTTATCGTTTTAGTCTTTATGTTTAGGTCTTTGATCCACTTGGAGTTAGTTTTTGTGCATGGTGTGAGGTATGGGTCCTGTTACATTTTTTGCAAATGGATATCCAGTTATGCCAGCACCATTTGTTAAAAAGACTATCTTTTCCCCAATTAACTGACACTGGGCCTTTGTCAAATATCTGCTGCTCATATGTGGATGGATTTATATCTGGGATCTCAATTCTATTCCACTGGTCTATGTGCCTGTTGTTGTACCAGTACCAGGCTGTTTTGACTACTGTGGCTGTATAATAGGTTCTAAAATCAGGTAGAGTGAGGCCTACCACTTTCTTTTACAGTAAGGCTTTACTTATCCAAGGCTTCTTTCCCGTCCATATGAAGTTGGTGATTTGTTTCTCCATCCCATTAAAAAATGTCATTGGAATTTGGATTGGAAGTGCATTGTATGTATAGATGGCTTTTGGTAGAATAGACATTTTTACTATGTTAAGTCTTCCTATCCATGAGCAAGGTATGTTTTTCCACTTAAGTATGTCCTTTGTAGTTTCTTGTAGTAGTACTTTGTAGTTTTCTTTGTATAGGTCTTTTACATCTTTGCTAAGATTTATTCCTAAGTATTTTATCTTCTTGGGGGCTACTGTGAATGGTATTGATTTGGTTATTTCCTCTTCGGTGTTCTTTTTGTTGATGTAGAGGAATCCAAGTGATTTTTGTATGTTTATCTTATAACCTGAGACTCTGCCAAACTCTTCTATTAGTTTCAGTAGTTTTCTGGAGGATTCTTTAGGGTTTTCTGTGTATAAGATCATATCATCTGCAAATAGAGATAATTTTACTTCCTCCTTGCCAATCCGGATGCCCTTTATTTCTTTGTCTAGCCTAATTGCTCTGGCTAGGACCTCTAGCACAATGTTGAATAAGAGCGGTGATAAAGGGCATCCTTGTCTGGTTCCCGTTCTCAAGGGAAATGCTTTCAGGCTCTCTCCATTTAGAGTGATGTTGGCTGTTGGCTTTGTATAGATGCCCTTTATTATGTGGAGGAATTTTCCTTCAATTCCTATTTTGCTGAGAGTTTTTATCATGAATGCGTGTTGGACTTTGTCAAATGCCTTTTCTGCATCCACTGATAAGATCATGTGGTTTTTGTCTTTTGTTTTATTTATATGGTGGATTACATTAATGGTTTTTCTAATATTAAACCAGCCTTGCATACCTGGTATAAATCCCACTTGGTCGTGGTGGATAATTTTTTTGATATGTTGTTGAATTCTGTTGGCTAGAATTTTGTTGAGGATTTTTGCATCTATGTTCATGAGGGATATAGGTCTGTAATTTTCTTTTTTTGTGATGTCTTTACCTGGTTTTGGTATCAGGGAGATGGTGGCTTCATAGAATGAGTTGGGTAGTATTCCATCATTTTCTATGCTTTGAAATACCTTTAGTAGTAGTGGTGTTAACTCTTCTCTGAAAGTTTGGTAGAACTCTGCAGTAATGCCGTCCGGGCCAGGGCTTTTTTTGTTGGGGAGTTTTTTGATTACCATTTCAATCTCTTTTTTTGTTATGGGTCTATTTAGTTGTTCTACTTCTGATTGTGTTAGTTTAGGTAGGTAGTGTTTTTCCAGGAATTCATCCATTTCTTCAAGGTTTGCAAATTTGTTAGAGTACAATTTTTCATAATAATCTGATATGATTCTTTTAATTTCAGTTGGGTCTGTTGTGATGTGGCCCATCTCGTTTCTTATTCGGGTTATTTGTTTCCTTCCCTGTATTTCTTTAGTCAGTCTGGCCAATGGTTTATCGATTCTGTTTAATTTTTTCGAAGAACCAGCTTTTGGCTTTGTTAATTCTTTCAATGGTTTTCCTGTTCTCTAATTCATTTAGTTCAGCTCTAATTTTTATTATTTGTTTTCTTCTGGTGCCTGATGGATTCTTTTGTTGCTCACTTTCTATTTGTTCAAGTTGTAGGGACAGTTCTCTGCTTTTGGCTCTTTCTTCTTTTTGTATGTGTGCATTTATCGATATAAATTGACCTCTGAGCACTGCTTTTGCTGTGTCCCAGAGGTTTTGATAGGAAGTGTTTTCATTCTCATTGCATTCTATGAATTTCTTTATTCCCTCCTTAATGTCTTCTATAACCCAGTCTTTTTTCAGGAGGGCATTGTTCAGTTTCCAAGTATTTGATTTCTTTTCCTAATTTTTCTGTTATTGATTTCCACTTTTATGGCCTTGTGGTCTGAGAAGATGCTTTGTAATATTTCAGTGTTTTGGATTCTGCAAAGGTTTGTTTTATGACTTAATATGTGGTCTCTTCTGGAGACTGTTCCATGTGCGGTAGAAAAAAAAGTATACTTTGCAGCAGTTGGGTGGAGTGTTCTGTATAAGTCAATGAGGTCAATTTGGTTGATTGTAGCACTTAGGTCTTCTGTGTCTCTGTTGAGCTTCTTACCGGATATCCTGTCCTCCAAAAGTGGTGTGTTGAAGTCTCCTACTATAATTGTGGAGGTGTCTATCTCACTTTTCAGTTCTGTTAAAGTTTGTTTTATGTATCTTGCAGCCCTGTCATTGGTGCATAAATATTTAATATGGTTATATCTTCCTGGTCAATTGTCCCTTTAATCATTATGTAGTGTCCTTCTTTATCCTTTGTGGTGGATTTAACTTTAATGTCTATTTTGTCAGAAATTAATACTGCTACTCCTGCTCTTTTTTACTTTTTGTTTGCTTGATATGTTTTTTTTCCATCCTTTGAGTTTTAGTTTGTTTGTGTCTCTAAGTCTAAGGTGTGTCTCTTGTAGGCAGCATATAGACAGATCGTGTTTGTTTATCCAGTCTGAGACTCTCTGTCTCTTTATTGGTGCATTTAGTCCATTTACATTCAGTGTAATTATAGATAAGTGTGTGTTAAAAAAAAAAATTTTTTTTTATGTGTTTAGTGCTGTCATTTTGATGCCTTTTTATGTGTGTTGTTGACAATTTCATTTTTCCACTTTTTTGTGCTGAGACTTTTTTCTTTGTAAATTGTGTGTTCCTCATTTTCATAGTATTTGACTTTATGGTTTTTATTTTGAGTTATGGAGTTGTTATACCTCTTTGTGGTTACCTTAATATTTACCCCTATTTTTCTAAGTAAAAACCTAACTTGTATTGTCCTATATTGCCTTATATCCCTCTCCATATGGCAGTTCTATGCCACCTGTATTTAGTCCCTCTTTTTGATTATTGTGATCTTTTACATATTGACTTCAATGATTCCCTGTTTTGAGCGTTTTTTAAAATTTTTTTTTTTAATTAATCTTAATTTGTTTTTGTGATTTCCCTATTTGAGTTGATATCAGGGTGCTCTGTTCTGAGAGCTTGTGTTGTGCTGTTATCTGATATTATTGGTTTTCTGACCAATTTCCTTTAGTATTTCTTGTAGCTTTGGTTTGGTTTTTGCAAATTCTCTGAGTTTGTGTTTATCTGTAAATGTTTTAATTTCGCCTTCATATTTGAGAGAGAGTTTTGCTGGATATATGATCCTTGGCTGGCAGTTTTTCTCCTTCAGTGCTCTATATATGTCATCCCATTGCCTTCTTGACTGCATGGTTTCTGCTGAGTAGTCTGAACTTCTTCTTATTGATTCTCCTTTGTAGGAGACCTTTCTTTGATCCCTGGCTGCTTTTAAAATTTTCTCTTTATCTTTGGTTTTGGCAAGTTTGGTGCTAATATGTCTTGGTGATTTTCTTTTTGGGTCAGTCTTAAATGGGATTTGATGAGCATCCTGGATAGATATCCTTTCATCTTTCATGATGTCAGGGAAGTTTTCTGCCAACAGATCTTCAACTATTCTCTCTGTGTTTTCTGTTATCCCTCCCTGTTCTGGCACTCCAATCACACCCAAGTTATTCTTCTTGATAAAGTCCCACATGATTCTTAGGGTTTCTTCATTTTTTTTTTTAGTTCTTTTATCTGTTTTTTTTCAGCTATATTGGTGTCAATTCCCTGGTCCTCCAGATCTCCCACTCTGCATTCCAATTGCTCGAGTCTGCTCCTCTGACTTCCTATTGCATTGTCTAATTCTGTAATTTTATTGTTAATCTTTTGGATTTCTGAACGCTGTCTCTCTATGGATTTTTGCAGCTTATTAATTTTTCCACTATGTTCTTGAATAATCTCTTTGAGTTCTTCAGCTGCTTTATCAGTGTGTTCTTTGGCTTTTTCTGTAGATTGCCTTATTTCATTTCTGAGGTCATCCCTGATGTCTTGAAACATTCTGTAAATTAGTTTTTTATATTCTGCATCTGGCAATTCCAGGATTGTATCTTCATTTGGGAAAGATTTAGATTCTTTAGTTTGGGGAATTGTAGAAGCAATCATGGTCTGCTTCTTTATGTGGTTTGATATGGACTGCTGTCTCCAAGCCATCACTAAGATATTGTAGTGATTTATTCTATATTTGCTCACTGAGTCTTATCTTGTTTTGTTTTCTTTCAATATTCGTAGATGGGCTACTAGATTGCACTGTCTTGATTGTTGTAGCCCTTGAGTCACTTGTGTCCTATTACCACCTGGTTTGGCCTGTTACCAGATATATAAGCCTAAGAGTCCATTCACTATTCTTGAGTAGAATCTGATTTTGGGTCATCAAGTGTGTGGTGCAGACTGTCACTTATCTACCTAGAGAAGTAGTGGTGATAGTTGTGTGCACCAGATTCTAGTAGCAGCAGGGGTTCACACTCCAGGGGGTGCAGGATGCTGACAGGCTTCCCCCAAGTGCCAATGAGGCAGGTGTGTCTCTATTCCTAAAGCACTTTGGTGGGTGGGCTCTGCAGCTGTACCTTAGGCCCCCAATGCAAGTACCTCTATAGATTGGTAGGTTTCACCCTCCTTAGACCCCTAAGGCAGGAGGCTAGGTGGTCTCGGGGGGAGCTTCAGCCCTCAGTTCCCTGTTCTGGGTCAGTGAGGGCTCTTTTGAATACGCAGAGCTATCTGACCTGGGAAACTTGTCTTTCCAGTAATCTGCTAAAACAATTACAGTCAGATCCCTATCAGAAATGCCTTTGCATTATAATAGCCACGTTATTCCCTGTAGGGATGAAAGCCCAAGACTGTGGATCACATATGCTTAGCTGGAGCTGGTTCTGTGTTTTTAGTCCAATTAGGGAAGGATTTTTGGTCCCTGGGTTTTTTGTAGCTGCTTCTCTCAGGCCAGGAGAATGGGTTAGGAAAAGACCAAAAAAAAAAGAAAGAAAGAAAGAAAGAAAAACCACAGGGCAGTTCACTCTCAGGCTCTGGAAATTCCAATGTCAGTGAAGCTGCCTGGGAAGGGGAGGGGAGGGTTCAGATAAATAGGAGAGAGTAGCACCCCGGCACATAGACAAAGTTACTTATCTTGCTTGGGATGGCTGTTTTATCTGAGATTCCTGAGGGGTGCGTCGACTGAGTGCACTGGCTGGGTGGAGATTGCCCCCGAGGGTCAGGCCTGCATCCCGTGCTTGTGCTGTCTCAGAAGCCACGGTTAGTTCCTCCGCTCCCAGTCCAAAGCCCAGCGCTAAGGTTCCCCGGCTGGGACGCTGCACTCCCGGCTCCAAAACCAGTTGCTATCTCCCAGTGATTTCTCCTCCTGTCAGCCGCGTTGCTGCGCTGCCCGCGTGCACTTGCTGGGCTTCCCCTGAGGTGAGTTCAGGGGGCTATGGCTGCGTCCGGTGTTTGCGCCCTCTCAGGATGCCGTGCTCAGCTCCCCTCCGCCCAGTCCAAAGCGCGGCGCCAAGGTTTCCTGACTGGGACACTGGCTCCAGTCTCCGAAAACAGTCGATGCTTCCCCATGGTTGTTCGTTCTATCTCTGTCACTCAGGCCAGCTCTTTAGATCTGTGTTTGATGGCCAGGGTTCGTAGAATGTCATGTATGTGATCAATTCACTTGGTTTTCCATGTTTTTGTTGCAAGAGGGATCCGAGGTAGCGTCTACCTAGTCAGCCATCTTGGCCCCGCCTCTGGTCTTGTATATTTGTTTGAAATAAGGAGCATGTTCCTCATGTGTGTTATTTATTTATTTTTTTTGCTGGCCTCTAATCTTTGTCTGAAAAGCGAGCTTTGAGAATGGTTTCAGTTCTGGGTTAGCAGAGTGTCTGGGGGCCATAGTCTCAGGGCTTCCACCAGTCTGACAGATCAGTAAACAGACTTTTGTTGTGAATTTGAATTCTGTTCTACATTTTTCTCCCATTCTGTCTGGGACTTTCTGTTGTGATCCCTGTCAGAGTAGTCCTTGGTGGTAGCAGGGCACCAACTAGTTTTTCTGGTCTGAGGCTGATGAAGTCTCTGGTTCATGTGTTCTGTTAGTCCTTTGAGCTAATATCTTCCTTGTGTCTTGGTTTTCTTCATTCTCCTTTGTTCTGGATATGATGGGACCAATAGATGTATCTTAGATTCTACTAGCAAGCATTTAAGACCCCAGATACTACTTATCTCAGTGAGATGTAAAACATTTTCTTTATGAGCTATGTTATGCCAATTAACCTAGGTGTTCCTAAGACTATGGTTCTGTCAGTTCAAGTCTATCAGTTTGTTGTACTGTGGGGGCTTGCATGTTGCTGTGACACTAGAAGCTATGCCACTGGTGTTCAAATACCAGCAGGGTCACCCGTGGTGGACGGATTTCAGCTGAGTGTCCAGACTAAGACAGACTAGGAAGAAGGACCCAGCAGTCTACTTCTGAAAAGAATTAGCCAGAGAAACTCTTATGAATACATTGTCTAACATAGTGCCAGAAGATGAGCCCCTCAGGTTGGAAGGCACTCAACAACGGGCTAGAGCATAGCAACAATTGTGAGGATGGTGCAAGACCAGGCAGTGTTTTGTTCTGTTGTGCATAGCGTTGCTATGGGTCGGAACTGACTTGATGGTACCTAACAATAACAACAAGATGGTTTGCAACCCCCAACCCCAGCTACTCAGTCCCTCAAAGTGTTTGGATGTGTTTAGGAAACTTCTACGCTTTTGCTTTGGTCCAGTTATGCTGAATTTCCCTATATTGCGTGTTGTCACTTGTCTGCTATTTGGTTAGTGATTTCCCTCCCTCCCCCTCCCACCCTTGTAACCATCAAAGAATGTTTTTCGGTTTTTTTTTTCCTGTGTGTAAACTTTTTCTTCAGTTCTTATAATAGTGGTCTCATACAATATTTGTCCTTTTCTGACTGACTTATTTCACTCAGCATAATTTCACTCAGCATAATGCCCTCCAAATTCATTCATGTTGTGAGATGTTTTGCAAATTCATCATTGTTCTTTATCATTGCATAGTATTCCATTGTGTGTATGTACCATAATTTGTTTATCCACTTTTCTGTTGATGGACATTTAGGTTGTTTCCATCTTTTTGCTATTATGAATAGTGCTGCAATGAACATGCGTGTGCATATGTGTATTCATGTGGTGGCTGTTATTCCTCTAGGTTATATTCTTAGAAGTGGAATAGTTGGGTCATTTAATATTTCTCTTTCTAGCTTTTTAAGGAAGCACCAAATTGTTTTCCAAAGTGGATGTACCATTTTACAGTCCCACCATAAGAGTTCCAATCTCCCTACAACCTCTCCAACATTTGTTATTTTCTGTTTTTTTGATTAGCGCCAGTATTGTCAGGGTGAGTTGGTATCTCATTGTAGTTTTGATTTGCACTTCTCTAATGGGTAATGATCTTGAGCATTTCTTCCTATGTCTATTGGCCACCTGAATGTCTTCTTTGGCAAATCATTTGTTCATACCTTTGCCCACTTTTAAATTGGATTGTCTTTTTGTTATTGAGGTGTATTTTGTAGATTTTGGAGATTAGACCCTTGTCAGATACGTTGTAGACAATTCTTTTTTTCCCAGTCTGTAGGTTCTCTTTTTCCTCTTTCAGTGAAGTCTTTTGATAAGCATAAGTGTTTTATTTTTAGAAACTCCTAGTTATCTAGTTTGTCTTCTGGTGTTTGTACATTGTTAGTTATGGTTTGTATTCTATTTATGGCATGTATTAGGGGCCCTAGCATTGTCGCAATTTTTCTTCCATGATCTTTATCGTTTTAGATTTTATATTTAAGTCTTTGATCCATTTTGAGTTAGTTTTTGTGTATGGCGTGAGGTATGGACATTGTTTCATTTTTTTACAGACGGACACTCAGTTATGCCAGTACCGTTTGTTAAATAGGCTGTCTTTTCCCCATTTAATGGACTTTGTCAAATACCTACTGTTACATCTGGGTTCTTGATTCTGTTCCACTGAGCTCTGCGTCTATTTTTGTACCAGTACCAGGCTGTTTGGACTACTTTGGCTGTATAACAGGTTCTAAAATCAGGTAGGGTGAGGCCTCTTTCTTTGTTCTTCTTCAGCAATGCTTTACTTATTCAGGGCCTCTTCTCTTTCTATATAAAAATGGTGATTTTTTTCTCCACCTAGTTAAAGAATGATGTTGGAATTTGGATTGGGATTGCATTGTATTTGTATGTCGCTTGGGGTAGAATTGACATTTTCGCAGTGCTGAGTCTTCCTATCCACGATCATGGTATATGTTTTTCCACTTATGTAGGTCTTTTTTGGCAGCATTTTGTAGTTTTCTTTGTCTTTCATGTCTAGATCTTTTATGTCCCTGGTTTAGGTTTATTCCTGAGTACTTTATCTTCTTGGGGGCTATTGTAAATGGTATTGATTTGGTGATATCTTTCTCAAAGTTCTCTTTGTTGGTATAGAGGAATCCAACTGAAATCTCGTATTCTGCCACTTTGCTGAAAGCTTCTATTAGTTCCAGTAACTTTCTAGTGGATGATTTGGAGCTTTCTTTGTATATAATCATATCATCCACGAATAGGGAGAGTTTAACCTCTTCCTTACCAATTTGAATACCCTTTATTTTTCTTGCCTTATTACTATAGCTAGGATTTCCAGCTCAGTGTTGAGTAAGACTGGTGATAAAGGGCATCTTTGCCTGGTTCCCACTCTCAAGGGCAATCCTTTCAGTCTCTCTCAGTTTAGAATGATGTTTGGTGTTGGTTTTGTATAGATACCCTTTGTTATATCGAGAAATTTCTCTTCTATTTCTATTTTACTGGGAGTTTTTATCAGGAATGGATGTTGGACTTTGTCAAATGATGTTTTTGCATCCATTGATAAGATCATATGGTTCTTTCTTTTGTTTGTTTTATTTATGTGGTGGATTACATTGATTGATTTTCTAATGTTTAACCTTCCCTATATACCTGGTATGACTCCCACTTGGTCATGATTTTTTTTTTAATATACTATTGAATTCTGTTGGCTAGAATTTTGTTGAGAATTTTTGTGTCTGTATTCATGAGGGAGATTGGTCTATAGTTTTCTTTTTTTGTGGCATCTGGCTTTGGTATCAGGGTTATGCTGGCTTCATAGAATGAGTTAGGGAGTATTCCTCCCTTTTCTATGTTCTGAAATATCTTGAGTAGTATTGGTGTTAACTCTTCTCTGAAAGGTGGAATTCTCCAGGGAAGCTGTCTGGGCTAGGTCTTTTTGTTTTGTTGGGAGTTTTTTTCCATTACTTTTTCAATCTCTTCTTTTGTTATGGATCTGTTTACTTTTTCTACCTCCATTTGTGTTAGTTTAGGTAGATAGTGTGTTTCTAGAAATTTGTCCATTCACTCTAGGTTTTTTAAGTTTGTTGAAGTATAATTTTCCATAGTATTCTGTTATGACCCTTTTTATTTTAGTTGGGTCTGTTGTGATATCCTCCATCTCATTTCTTTTTCTGGTTATTTGCTTCCTCTCCTGTTTTTCTTTTGTCACTTTGGCCATTGGTTTGTCTATTTTGTTGATCTTTTCAAAGAACCTACTTTTTGTCCTTTTGATTCTTTCTATTGTTTTTCTATTCTCTTTCATTTATTTCTGCTCTAATCTTTATTATTTCCTTTCTTCTGGTGTGAGGTCTCCTTTTGTTGCTCTCTTTGTATTTGTTTGAGTATAGGATGAATGTTTTGATTTTAGCCCTTTCTTCTTTTTTGATGTGTGTTTATCGCTATAAATTGGCCTCTAAGCACTGCTTTTGCTGTATCCCAAAGGTTTTGGTAAGATGTGTGTTCATTCTTATTTGATTCTATGATTTTTTTTTTATATTCCACCCTTGATTTCTTCTACAACCCAGTACTTTTTAAGGAAGGTGTTCAGTTTCCATACACTTGAATTTTTTCCCTTGTTTCTGTTATCGATTTCTACTTTCATGGCATTATGATCAGAGAAGATGCTTTGTAGTATTTGATGTTTTGGATTCTGTTAAGTTTTGCTTTTTGTTCTAAAATATGCTGTGTTCTGGAGAATGTTCCATGTGTTGGAAAAGAATATATACTTTGCTGCTGTTGGGCGGAGTGTTCTGCATATTTCTATGAAATCAGGTTGGTTGGCTGTGGCATTTAAATCTTCTGTAGCTTTACTGAATTTCTTTCTAGTTGTCCTGTCCTTCACTGGAAGTGATGTGATGAAATCTCCTATTGTTGTGAAGCTGTCTATTTCTCTTTTCAAAGCTGTTAGATTTTTTTAAAATGTATTTTGGAGCCCTGTCTTTGAGTGCATACGTATTTATTATGGTTATGGCCTCCTGGTGTATTGACTCTTTAATCATTATATAGTGTCCTTCCTTATCCTTTATGGTGGATTTTTTTTTTTTAAGTCTATCTTATTGAAGATTAATGTTGCTGGTCCTGCTCTTTTTGGTTATTGTTTGCTTAATGTATTTTTTCCCATGCCTTGAGTTTTAGTTTTTTTATTTCTTTGTGTCTAAGCTGTGTCTCTTGCTGATGGCATATAGACAGACCACATGTTTTTAAACAATCTGCCACTCTGTCTCTTTACTGGTACATTCAGACCATTTATATTCAGTGTAATTATTGATACATTTGAGTTTACTGCTGTTATCCTGATGTATTTTTGTTTGTGTGTTTGTGTGTTGATGGTTTCTTTTTCCACTTAATTTTCTGTGCTGAGTCCTTTCAGTTAATGTACTTTGTTTTCATCTCTTTCATTATTGCTGATTGCATGGTTGCTGAGTCTTTATGTTTTTCCTCTTTTTAAAATAAAAAGATAGGTTTGCTAGCTTCCTTTGTGATTACCTTGAAATTTGCCTTTATTTTTCTAAGGCTAAACCAGTCTTTTATTTCTTGATATTGCCTTGATTTCCTCTCCATATGGAAGTTCTATGACTACACTATTTATTCCCACTTTTTTGTTTTGACATTGTCATTGTTTACATATTGACTTCTCTGTTTCCCTATTTTCAGTCTTTTATCTTTGTTTTGTTTTTTGTGAATTCCCTATCTGGGTTTGTGTCTGGTTGATTTGTCCTTTGTCCTTGTCTTGGATTGTTATCTGATATTATTGGTTCTCTAACTGGAGGACTCCTTCTAACATTTCTTGTAAGTTTGGTGTGGTTTTTACAAATTTCTTTTATTTCTGTTTATCTGGAAATGATCTAATTTCACCATCATATTTAAGAGACAATTTTGCTGGATATACAATTCTTGATCAGCAATTTTTTTCTGTCAAGGCTTATATATATCATCCCATTGCCTTCTTGCCTGCATGGTTTCTGCTAAGTAATCAGAGCTTAGTCTTATTGTTTCCCCTTTGTAGGTAACTTTGTTTATTCCTTGCCACTCTCAGGATTCTTTGTCTTTGGTTTTGGCAAATTTGATTTTGATATGTCTTGGTGGCTTTCTTTTGGGTCTATCCTATATGGGATTCTTTGAGGTCTTGGATAAATAGTCACTCATCTTTCATGATGTTCCGGAAGTTTTCTGCCAGCAAATCTCCAACAATACTCTCTGTGTTTTCTGTTGTCTCCCTCTGTTCTGGAACTCTGATCACTTGTAGGTATTTCCTCTTGATAGTATCCCACATAATTCTTAGGCTTTCTTCATTTTCCTTCATTCTTTTCTCTGATTTTTTCTCAAACAAATTGGTGTTTAGGGATTTATCTTCAATCTCACTAATTCTGACTTCCGTTGTCTCAATTCTGATCTTTTGGCCATCTATTGAGATGTCTGATTCTAAAATTTTATTATTAATCTTTTGGATTTCTAGTTGCTGTTTTTGTATGTTTTCAAGCAGCTTGTTTATTCTGTCATTTTGTTCTTGTATTGTTTTCCTGAATTCTTCTATTGCTTTGTCTGTGTGTTCCTTGGTTTGGCATGCATTTTGCCTGGCCTCCTTCTTGATCTCTTGAACAACTCTGTATATTAGCCTTTTGAATTCTTTATCAAATAGTTCCATTACCTTATCTTCCTCTGGAAAGTTTTCTTGTTCTTTGTTTTGGTTCCTTGCTGGAGCCATCTTGTCCTGCTTCTTTATGTGATTTGATATCAGCTGTTGTCTTTGTTTTTTTTTTTTTTTGTTGTCTTCAAGGCATCAATAAGCTATTTTATTTATTTATTATATTTTTGTTTAGTGCATCTTGTATTTTTGCTTTGTTTTGTTTTGCTTTCATCTGTCCAAGTAGGCTCGGTGTGTGTGCTCATTGGCGTCATTGAAGCTCTTAGGTCTTGTCTCCGGGTGGTCAGAGTAGCTACTAGGTGTGTGAGCCTGGGAGTCTATTCACTGTTCTTTTGGGGGTGCTGAAGATATAAATGAATGTTTTGGTGAGGTGATGAATCTGTCCTGCTGGTCACCTGGCTGTGGGTACAGGGTGTGTTCTCCCTGGTCATTGGGTTGTGTTATGATAACTGCTTATCGGTTGGTCGGGCCAGAGGTGCCAGGGTTGTTGGTCACCAAGTGTGTGGTGCAGAGATTCTCCTCTATGGTCCTGGGTAAGCAGGGCTGTGTGGTGGTGTTCAGAGAAGGCACAAGTCCCTGGTTGCAATGGGGAGTGGTATGGGGGGCAGAACAGGAGGCTGGTAGGCTGCCCCTGGGTGCCCGGATGGAGGGCATAGTGGGGGGGTAGTATAGCTTGTCCTTGGGCACTTGATGCCATTAGCTGGTGGGATTGGGGACACCACTGATTCTCAGGCCCTTGTCTTTGGTGGCTGGATGGAGAGAGTGGTACCACCAGGCCTCAGGTGCCTCATGTGGGTGTGTGAGGCCCCTTTTTAGGGGGAGAGGCAGTGTCAAATGCCACAAATCTGCAGCTTCCATTTAGCTGCTACAGGTGAAAATGGGCTTCAGGTGGATGCCCTGCTCATTTTATCCTAATGAGGGCACATGGTGTTGGGTCAGCTTGCAAGGCAGTTGGGTGGGTGATCAGTGGCAGTGAAGGGTACTGGCAACCTGTGGACCCACTATGCTACTGGCTGAGTAAAAGAGTAGGTGCTTCTGGACCTGGCTGTGGGATCCTGGCTTTAGGGTGCATGGAGGTGTTGAATGCCACAGAATTGTTGTCAGAGAGGGGAAGAGATAGATGAGGAAAAGGGAGTGTTGCTCAGCTGTGGAGTTCTAGTGGACGGAAGGGTTATGCGTGTGCACCGTGGTTTGGAAGCTTGCACTTAACTGTTACAGGGCTGGTATTTCTCTTGTTTGGTCCTGGAGGTTTATGCAGATTCACTGCTGTTTGGCTGCACCAGATAGGGTAGGTTTCAGCTTCAAATTTTGCTGCTTGCCTCAAAGTGTGTGTGGTGTGCAGATTCAGCTAGCAGGACATCAGTTATCCCATGATCCATAATTCCCTGTTTCTGCTGTTTTTGAATTGTTTCTCCTTCTCCATGCCACTCAGTCTGATTCTTCAGCTTTGTCTTTGATGATTAGGGTTCCTAGATAGTCATATATATCTGATTCACTGGTTTTTTGTTTTGTTTTGTTTTTTGTCTTTAATTTTTATTGTGCTTTAAGTGAAAGTTTACAAATCAAGTCAGTCTCTCACACACAAACTTATATACACCTTGCTGTATACTCCCAATTGCTCTCCCGCTACTGAGACAGCTTGCTCCCTCCCTCTACGTTCTCTTTTCGTGTCCATTCCACCAGGTTCTAAACCCCTCTACCCTCTCATCTCCCCTCCAGGCAGGAGATGACAACATAGTCTCAAGTGTCCACTTGATCCAAGAAACTCACTCCTCACCAGCACCCTTCTCCATCCCATTGTCCAGACCAATCCCTGTCTGAAGAGTTGGCTTTGGGAATGGTTCCTGTCCTGGGCCAACAGAAGTTCTGGGGCCCATGACCACCGGGGTCCTTCTAGTCTCAGTCAGACCATTAAGTCTGGTCTTTTTACAAGAATTTGGAGTCTGCATCCCACTGCTCTCCTGCTCCCTCAGGGGTTCTCTGTTGTGTTCCATGTCAGGGCAGTCGTTGGTTGTAGCCAGGCACCATCTAGCTCTCCTGGTCTCAGGCTGATATAGTCTCTGGTTTATGTGGCCCTTTCTGTCTCTTGGGCTCGTAATTACCTTGTGTCTGGTGTCCTTCATTTTCCTTTGGTCCAGGTGGGTTGAGACCAGTTGATACATCTTAGATGGCCTCTTCCTAGCGTTTAAAACCCCAGACACCACTCTCCAAAGTGGGATGCAGAATGTTTTCTTAGTAGATTTTATTATACCAATTGACCTAGATGTCCCCCGCAACCATGATCCCCAAACCCCCACACCTACTACGCTGGCCTTCAAAGCATTCAGTTTATTCAGGAAACTTCTTTGCTTTTGGTTTAGTCCAGTTGTGCTGACATCTCCTGTATTGTGTGTTGTCTTTCCCTTCACCTAGGAAGTAGTTCTTATCGACTATCTAATTAGTGCGTACCCCTCTCCCACCCTCCATCCCTCTCTCTCGTAACCATCAAAGAATATTTTCTTCTCTGTTTCAGCTACTTCTCGAGTTCTTATAATAGTGGTCTTATACAACATTTGTCCTTTTGCAACTGCTAATTTCACTCCGCATAATGCCTTCCAGATTCTTACATGTTATGAAATGTTTCACAGATTCCTCACTGTTCTTTATGGATGAGTAGTATTCCATTGTGTGAATATACCATAATTTATTTATCCATTCATCCGTTGATGGGCATCTTGGTTGCTTCCATCTTTTTGCTATTGTAAACAGTGCTGCAACGAACACGGGTGTGCATATATCTGTTTGTGTAAAGGCCCTTATTTCTCTAGGATATATCCCAAGGAGTAGGATTGCTGGATCGTATGGTAGTCCTATTTCTAGATTTTTATGGAAGCCCCAAATCAATTTCCAAAGTGGTTGTACCATTTTACATTCCCAGCAGCAGTGTGTAAGTATCCCAGGCTCTCCACAACCTTTCCTTCATTTATTAGTGTTTTTTGGATCAATGCCAGCCTTGTTGGAGTGAGGTGGAATCTCATTGTAGTTTTGATTTGCATTTCTCTAATGGCTAATTATCATGAATGAGCATTTACTCATGTATCTGTTCCTTCCTGAATGTCTTCTTTAGCAAAGTGTCTGTTCATATCTTTTGCCCATTTTTTAATTGAGTTATTTGTCTTTTTGTAGTTGAGTTTTTGCAGCATCATGTAGATTTTAGAGATCAGGCGCTGATCGGAAATGTCATTAGCTAAAAACTTTTTCCCAATCTGTAGGTAATCTTTTTGCACTTTTGGTGAAGTCTTTGGGTGACCATAGGTGTTTGATTTCTAAGAGCTTCCAGTTATCTACTTTTTCTTCTGCATTGTTAACAATGTTTTGTATACTGTTTATGCCATGTATTAGGACTCCTACCATTGTCCCTATTTTTCTTCCACGATCTTTATCATTTTAGATTTTTTATTTAGGTCTTTGATCCATTTTGAGTTCTTTTTCTTGCATGATGTGAGGTATGAGTCTTCTTTCATTTTTGTGCAGGTGGATATCCAGTTATGCCAGCACCATTTGTTAAAAAAGAATGTCTTTTCTCCCATTTAACTGCTTTGGGGCCTTTGTCAAATACCAACTGCTTATATGTGGATGGATTTATGTCTGGGATCTCAATTCTGTTTCACTGGTCTATGTATCTGTTGTTGTGCCAGTACCAGGCTGTTATGACTATTGTGGTGATATAATAGGTTCTAAAATCAGGCAGAGTGAGGCCTCCCACTTTCTTCTTCTTTTTCAGTAATGCTTTACTTATCTGCAGCCTCTTTCCCTTCCATATGAAGTTGGTGATTTGTTTCTCCATCTCATTAAAAAATGTCATTGGGATTTGGATCAGAATTGCATTAAATGTATAGATCACTTTTGGTAGAATAGATATTTTTATAATGTTAAGTCTTCCTATCCACGAGCAAGATATGTTCTTCCACTTATTTAAGTCTCTTTTGGTTTCTTGAAGAAGTGTTTTGTAGTTTTCTTTGTATAAGTCTTTTACATCTCTGGTAAGATTTATTCTTAAGTATTTTATCTTCTTGGGGGCTACTATAAATGGCATTGATTTGGTGATTTCATCTTGTTTTTTTTTTTTGTTGGTATAGAGGAATCCAACTGATTTTTGTATGTTTATCTTGTGTCCCGATACTCTCCTGAACTCTCTTAGTTTCAGGAGTTTTCTTGAGGATTCCTTAGGGTTTCTGTGTATAAGATCACATCATCTGCAAATAGAGGTACTTTTACTTCTTCCTTGCCAATCTGGATCCCCTTTATTTCTTTAGCTAGTCTAGTTGCTCTGGCTAGGACCTCTAGCACAATGTTGAATTAAGAGTGGTGTTAAAGTGCATCCATGTCTGATTCCTGATTTCAAGGGCAATGCTTTCAGGCTCTCTCCATTTAGGATGATGTTGGCTATTGGCTTTGTATAAATGCCCTTTATTATGTTCAGGAATTTTCCTTCTATTCGTATTTTGCTGAGAGTTTTTATCATGAATGGGTGTTGAACTTTGTCAAGTATCTTTTCTCCATCAATTGATAAAATCATATGATTCTTGTCTTTTGTTTTATTTATATGATGGATTACATTAATTGTTTTTCTAATGTTGAACCATCCCTGCATACCTGGTATGAATCCCACTTGGTCATGGTGAATTATTTTTTGGATATATTGTTGAATTCTATTGGCTAGAATTTTGTTGAGGATTTTTAGATCTAAGTTCATGAGGGATATAGGTTTGTAATTTCCTTTTTTTTTTGGTGTCTTTACCTGGCTTTGGTATCAGGGATATGCTGGCTTCATAGAATAAGTTTGGGAGTATTCTGTTCTTTTCTATGTTCTGGAATACCTTTAGTAGTAGTCGTGTTGATTCTTCTCTGAAAGTTTGGTAGAACTCTGCAGTGAAGCCATCAGGGCCAGGGCTTTTTTGTTTTGTTTTGTTGGGAGTTTTTTTGATTACCTTTTCAATCTCTCCTTTTGTTACGGGTCTATTTAGTTGTTCTGTTTGTGTTAGTTTAGGTAGGTAGTGTGTTTCTAGGAATTCATCCATTTCTTCTAGGTTTACAAATTTGTTAGAGTACAATTTTTTATAGTAATCTGATATGATTCTTTTAATTTCAGTTGTGCCTGTTGTAATATTGCCCACCTCATTTCTTATTTGGGTTATTTGCTTTCTCTCCTGTTTTTCTTTTGTCACTTTGGCCAATGATTTATCAATTTTGTTGATTTTTTTCAAAGAACCAGCTTTTGGTCTTGTTAATTCTTTCAATTGCTTTTCTGTTTTCTATTTCATTTAGTTCAGCTCTAATTTTTATAATTTGTTTTCTTCTGGTTCCCAAGGGTTTCTTTTGTTGCTCTTCCTACTTGTTTAAGTTGTAAGGATAATTCTTTGATTTTGGCCCTTTCTTCTTTTTGTATTGTGCATTTATTGATGTAAATTGACCTCTGAGCACTGCTTTCGCTGTGTCCCAGAGGTTCTGATATGAAGTGTTTTCATTCTCATTGGAGTCTATGAATTTCTTTATTCCATCTTTAATGTCTTCTGTAATCCAGTCATTTTTTGAGCAGGGTATTGTTCAGTTTCCAAGAGTTTGATTTCTTTTCCCTGCTTTTTCTGTTATTGATTTCCACTTTTCTGGCCTTATGGTCAGAAAAGATGCTTTGTAATATTTCGATGTTTTGGATTCTGCTAAGCCATGCTTTTTTTTTTTTAATTAACTTTTATTGAGCTTCAAGTGAACGTTTACAAATCAAGTCAGACTGTCACATATAAGTTTATATACACCTTATTCTGTTCTGCCACTTGCTCTCCCCCTAATGAGTCAGCCCTTCCAGTCTCTCCTTTCATGACAATTTTGCCACCTTCCAACTCTCTCTATCCACCCATCCCCCCTCCAGACAGGAGATGCCAACACAGTCTCAAGTGTCCACCTGATATCATTAGCTCACTCTTCATCAGCATCTCTCTCCTACCCACTGTCCAGTCCCTTTCATGTCTGATGAGTTGTCTTCGGGAATGGTTCCTGTCCTGGGCCAACAGAAGGTTTGGGAACCATGACCGCCGGGATTCCTCTAGTCTAAGTCAGACCATTAAGTCTGGTCTTTTTGTGAGAATTTGGGGTCTACATTCCGCTGATCTCCTGCTTCCTCAGGGGTTCTCTGATGTGCTCCCTGTCAGGGCAGTCATCAGTTGTAGCCGGGCACCATCTAGTTCTTCTGGTCTCAGGATGATGTAAGTCTCTAGTTCATGTGGCCCTTTCTGTCTCTTGGGCTCTTAGTTATCGTGTGACCTTGGTGTTCTTCATTCTCCTTTGATCCTGGTGGGTTGAGACCAATTGATGCAGGATTCTGCTAAGCCATGCTTTATAAACTAATAAATGGTCTATTCTAGAGACTGTTCCATGTGCACTAGAAAAGAAAGTATACTTAGCTACTGTTGGGTGGAGTGTTCTGTATATGTCTATGAGGTCAAGTTGGTTGATTGTGGCATTTAGATCTTCCGTGTTTTTACTGAGGTTCTTTCTTGATCTCCTGTCCTTCACCAAAAGTGGTCTGTTGAAGTCTCCTACTGTTATTGTGGAGCTGTCTATCTCACTTTTCAATGCTGATAGAGTTTTTTTATGTATCTTGCAGCCCTATCATTGGGTGCATAAATATTTAATATGGCTATATCTTCTTGGTGTATTGTCCCTTTAATCATTATGTAGTGTCCTTCCTTATCCTTTCTGATGGATTTAACTTTAAAGTCTATTTTGTCAGAAATTAATATCGCCACTCTTGCTTTTTTGATTGTTGTTCGCTTGATATATTTTTTTTTCATCCTTTCAGTTTTAGTTTGTTTTTGTCTCTAAGTCTAAGGTGTGTCTCTTGTAGGCAGCATATAGATGGATCTTGTTTTTTCATCCATTCTGCCACTCTCTGTCTCTTTATTGGTGCATTTAGTCCATTTGTATTCAGGGTAATTATGGATAGGTATGAATTTAGCGCTATCATTCTGATGTCTTTTTTCCTGTGTTGTTGACAGTTTCTTTTTCCCACAGAATTTTATGTGCTGAGTAGATTATCTTTATATATTGTGTTTTCCTCATGTTCGTTGTTGTTGATTTTGTTTCTGCTGAGTCTATTTTTTTCTTGTATTTTATTTTGACGTGTAGGATAGTTTGTCACCTTTGTGGTTACCTTACTATTTACCCCTATTTTTCTACATTTAAACCTAACTTTTTTTTCTTTGTATTGCCTTGTCTTCCTCTCCATATAAAGGATCTATGAATACATTTCTTAGTCCCTCTTTATTGTTTTAATGTTGTCTTCTTTTACATAATAACATCGCTGTTTCCCTGTTTTGAGCCGTTTTTATCTTGAATTATTTTTGTGCTTTCCCTGTCTGGGTTGACCTCTGATTCCTCTGCCCAGTGTTCTAGTCTTGGGTTGATACCTGATATTATTGATTTTCTAACCAAAGATCTCCCTTTAGTATTTCTTATAGTTTTGGTTTGGTTTTTTACAAATTCCCTAAACTTCTGTTTATCTGGAAATGTCTTAATTTCACCTTCATATCTGAGAGACAGTTTTGCTGGATATATGATTCTTGGCAGCCAATTTTTTTCCTTCAATTTTTTAAATAAGTCATCCTGCTGCCTTCTTGCCTGCACCGTTTCTACCGAGTAGACCAAGCTTATTTTTGTTGACTCTCCTTTGTAGGTGACTTTTCATTTATCCCTAGTGGCTCTTAAAATTCTGTCTTTATCTTTGGTTTTAGTAAATTTGATATAACATGTCTTGGTGACTTTCTTTTAAAATCTACCTTATGTGGAGTTTGATGAGCATCTTGGATAGATATCTTCTCATCTTTCATGATGTCAGGGAAGTTTTCCACCAACAAATCTTCAACAATTCTCTCTGTATTTTCTGTTATCCCTCCGTGTACTGGTACTCCAATCACTTGTAGGTTATTTCTCTTGATAGTGTCTCACATGATTCTTAAAAGGTTTCTTCATTTTTTTACATTTGTTATCTGTTTTTCTTCAAATATATTAGTGCCAAGTGCTTTATCTTCAAGCTCACAAATTCTGCATTCCACTTGCTCAATTCTGCTCCTCTGACTTTCTATTGAGTTGTCTACTTCTATAATTTTATTGTTAATCTGAATTTCTGATTGCTGTCTATGGATTTTTCCAGCTTATTAAATTTTTCATTATGTTCCTGAATAATCTTTTTAATTTCTTCAACTGCTTTATCTGTGTGTCCCTTGGCTATTTCTGCATACTGCCTGATTTCCTTCCTGATGTCTTGATGGGTTCTGTGTATTACTTTTTTGTATTCTGCCTTCAGTAGTTCCAGGAAGGCACTTTCATCTAGAAGATCCCTTGATTCTTTGTTTTGAGAGCTTGTTGAGATGATCATGCTCTATTTCTTTATGTGGCTTGAGATTGACTGTTGTCTCTGAGTGATTTATAAGTTATTGTATTAGTTTATTTTATGTTTGCTTACTGTGTCATAGCTTCTTGCTTTGTTTTGTTATACCCAAATGGGTTGTTTGAGTGAGCTAGCTTGATTATTTTTGGCTTTGGGGCTCTGGAGTCCTGTCCTCAGATGGCTAAGCTGTTATCAAGTATATCAGTCTAGGAGTCCATTCACTTTTCTTGCATGAATTCAGCTCAGGTGTTCAGGTAGCTGATCATTAAGTGTGTGGTACAGGCTCTGTCCTACAGTCTTAGAGAGGCAGGGTTGATTGGTGTATGTACTGGTACCTGGTTGCAGCAGTGTGTCATGCTCTGAACAAGACAGGGGGCTTAGAATCATCCCCCAAGTGTCTCTAAGGAAAGCGTATCCCTATTCCCTAGAGTGTACAGGTGGGCACCCAATGTTTTTGGTTGTAAGGACTGGGAGGTACCAGTTATCCTTGGACCCATGTCACAGGTGGCTGGGTGACCTGAGTGGAGCCACTTTATGTGGGTAGGTGAGGATCCTGTTTAATAGGCAAAGCAATGTCAAACATCAAACACCCACCTCTCCACCACATGGCTGAAATGCTTGTAGTCTGCCAACAAGGGCCTATTCTCCTGAAATAGGCCCACACAGGTCCATGGAGAGGCAAAAGGTATTCGAAGTCCATGGGCCATTTATGCCTGGACAGGAACCGCTTCTGTCCTGAGATCCTCCAGTTAGTGGAACTGGAAAATTATCTTTTCCCCAATTGCAAATTTATTCCTTCTCCAATGATGGGAGGATGGCTGTAGGTGCTCAACAGGGCCTATCTCAGGCCCAGGGAAATCAGCTGCTGAAGTCGGCTCAGGAGCGGGGGACAGGGGTCGGGCTTAGTAACTTATACACAAGTACTTAGCTTTTGTCAAGAGTGTCATTCCCTGGTTCCAGAAGTGTGAGTAGGCTATGTGGCTGGCTGCTTCTCCCTGAGGAAACTGCAGCCAAATGCTAGTACTAGCCTGCTGCAGCCGCTCCCGGGAATGGTGCTGAGGTCTCCCCACTATTCAGGTACGGTAACTCCTCTCCGCTTCTGAACCATCTCTCCCTCCCCCTTCCTCTCAGTTCATTTTCTAACCTTGCCTTTGATGTTCAGGGCTTCTAGCTTGCCATAAATATACTCATTTCACTTTTTTTTTTTTTTTTGGTTCTATGTTGTAACAGAGCTCGCGGGAAGCGTCTCTCTATTCTGCCATCTTGGCCCTGTCCCTCTAAGAATCTTGTCTTTGTTTTAAGAGGGACAACAAGAAGCATCTGACTATTCCACCATCTTAGCCCTGCTCTACTATTCTTTTTTAGCTAGCTTCTCTCTGTCATATACACTAAATTTGCAACTAGCTAATCTGATAATCCAATGTGTTCCTATGAGGAAAGACTAGAGCTACAAAACTTCCCCATGCTTATTCTCACCAGGGCCTCTCTTTACTATCCTATGGTATTGTCATTTTACTCTGAAGTATAGGAACTTCACTTGACAAGGGAAAAAGGTAATTGGAAAAGATCACTTTGAATATGAGAAATTCATGGAACCATCTATTGATACAATGTAGGGGGACACCTACTTTGATTCATATCTGAGGGCTAAAGTGGTCATGATTTTAGTTACTAGGGCACAGTATCAGGAATGGACAGGCTGTGAAGCTGATGTGCTGGCCAGATTTTCTTTTCCCCTGCCTTAGTTTGGACTTGTGGTGCTTGAGACTGATGTGGGTGGACCCAGCAAAAGAATATCACACGTGGCTCTGAATAGGGGGTGAAGTGGATAAGACATCCAAGGAGGTATCACTTGACAGGAGAGGACTAGTATTGCTGAATAGAAAAGGCTAGAAAACTCTCTAGTGAGTAAAGGTTATTCTCAGCTTATTATAAAAATATTTATATTTATTCATTTATAAAATCTGGATATTTATACTGAAAGACTCAGCCCTTTGTACGTCAAACTTTTGACTCATCTTTGGAATGATCATTTTATTTAGAAATACTAATTTTTTAACTAAACTATACCTATTGCTGTCTAGTAGAATTCTAACTCATAGCGACCGTAAAGGACAGAGTAGAACTTTACCATAGGGTTTCCAAGGCTGTAAGTCTTTATGGAAGCAGACTGCAGCGTCTTTCTCCTGCTGTAACTAAACATCTACCAAAATGTTTAGTTTAACCTAAAATATGTTAATGTATTTCTCTCACAGAATCAGGTAACTGCCTAATTTTGTAGAAAAATTACTTTAGGTTCCTTTATTTTAAAAAAATCATTTATACTCAGCAGGAGTCTCACCTCAGAAATAGCAATGCATTATTTAATTTTGAAAGTATTTTAGTGTGACATTTTAGACATTTTGAGAAGTGCATGAAAGATAAGATTACCTGACAGTAGGGCTGTTTCACAACATCATTACACTGATTAACTACCAGAGCCATTTCATTTACATGAAACCATTTGATTATGGCATTGGGAATCAAGTGATATTGTGTTTGGAAGCATTTGTGCATGCTATTTATTTCAGCATAATGCATATTTATTGGTATTTTATTCACAATATAAGTCACATGTTAATAACAGCTTAACAGGCTTTAGAGTCTTCCCTTTTCACGTGTTCAGTAACAAGCTCATAAGCAATGCCACAAAGTACATATATCCATGAAGGGCTCCTAATCATATATACAAAGCGGAGTTTCTTCCACTGTTGAGCAGAGAGTTGTACTATGTAGTCCTCTTTGTAGGGGTGCCAGATTTACCAAATTAAAATATAGGATACACAGTTAAATTTTAATTTCCTATAAACAACAAATGATCGCTTAAGGTAAATACGTCTCATGCAATATGTAGGGTACACTTATACTAAAAAACTATTTGTTGTTTATCAAAAATTCAAATTTAACTGGGTGTCTACAATTTATCTGACAACTTTACCGCATTGTGCTAGAAAGATGAGCTTGTTATCAACTTTTGGAAAATATCCAACAATACATATTTCAAGCTAGTACAAGTCATATAGAAATTTCACCTTAGTAGCATGAAATTTAGACATGCCTTGAGCCATCACAGCCCTTCCAAAATAACCTACCATCATTTGCATCTTGGATGCTGTCAGATAGAGCTGGCTGGCGTCCCTTCCCTGTAAGTAACATCTATGGAATTAAATTGTGTGAAGGAACCTATTGAGAGTAAACGAATTTAGATGCTAAGTTAGAACTTCATTAGACCAGGTGGAAGTTTAATGCCCAAACAGAACAAAAAGGAGTGATGGCTGGTGTGTTCCAATCCATCAGATTGTAGAAAAACTCAATGGGGAATCAGAGCAAGGTTGTGACAGGGGAATGGATGCAGGTTCTGGGCTAACTTGACACATTCCATCCTGGGCAGTAAGACTTCTCACAGTCTTCACTGGAGGCAGCAAGGGGAGCTTTTAGAGCACTTCATTGCTGGGACTTCAGCTCAGGGCTTAGTGACAATAGCAGGCTGCACTAGCAGCCAAATGATGGTCCTAATAGCAATTCAAGATCTGAGGTTGTACTGACCAGAGGTTAGTATAGAGTATATACCCTTTTTTCCCATCCCCAACTTTGTGACCCGGTGTTCATGCCACCTCTTACTTTCCTTGAGAGTATTTGGATGGGGATCTAAGATGAAGAACACAACTGTATCACATCTGCATCACATCTGCATTATGTGGTTAAGCTGGTGATGTAGAGGCTGATGCTGATTCAGAGCTACTGCCAATGGATGAACAGCCCTATGTGTTCAGGAGCTGTCAACACCATCCACTTCTATGTGTGATATGTGGGTGATTTCTGTGGGTGATACTTGTGCCTCTTGCAACAGAGTTCAGAAACTAAAGATTAATGAGAGGAAGAGACAATTTATCAGGGGTGAAACATTAGTAAAAGCAGGAAGGTCTTTTGCTTTTTGGATCTGGAATAACCAGGAGGATTTGTCATTGTTTCAGATATCTTTGGTGTCTAGCCAAGTCCGTGGCACTGACTGCAAGCACAGTTGGCTCCATCATCTCTTCTGTGACCCCCAGTACCCCAACAACCCTGTCCCCACTGCACAAGTTGTTGCCAGACTGAAAAACAGTGGTAGCTCTTCTTTCTCCTTTTTCTTTGCTATTTTTAGAGAAATTTGAATAACAGCCTATTTCCTTCATTTATTATTCTTGATGAATAGTAAATTATTCTAACAGCATTGACTGTTCTATTCATTTATTATTTGAGGATGATTAGAAGTGAAGAGCTATTACAAAGCCTAACCAGTTCCAAAAATTAGAACTTAGAATTTTGTGTTTCCTTTTGGCTTGAGTAATTATCTCTAATTCTGTGACACAGACACACCTCTTTCTTTTTTCCTAATCACGATCTGTTTTTATTTCAAAATCAGTATGCCCAATCCTCAAAAATTTATCCCAAGGGATGATATATGAGCCTCTGAAATTCAGTCTTGCCCAGATATACAGGGTTTTAAATTATGTTTACAATCAAAAAGGTTCTATAACTCGTTCACAAGTGTGTTCTTTAACTGTACAGAATACTGAATAAGACATGGCCTATGGGTAACAACATAGGTTCATGCCAGAATAAAGCACAATGCTATTTACAGATTACTCTGTGAGGTCCTAATCTGAGGGTAAAATAACATGGAATGTGAAAATATACTTTTTTTAATCTTGGTACTTGTTTTTAAAAAATCCTTTACTTCCAGGTGTTTAAAGCCTTAACTTACCCTTTAACCGTACTTTTCCACCATCACCACCCCCAAGCATTCTACAGTCTAGTGAAAGTGGACCAATTGCTTTTCTCCAAATATGATTTCAGCTTTCTCATCACCTAAATGATGCAATATGTAGAATTAAATTGTGTGAAGGAACCTATTGAGAGTAAACGAATTTAGATCCTAACTTCATTAGACCAGGTGGTCTAACTTTCTGCTTTTATTGGCCTGGAAAATCTTTTTAGTTTCTCCACACAACTTCCCCATCTCCACCTGTGAAAATCCAATATTTCTGTGAATACTCACTTTAAATTACTTCTTTAATCACCTCAGCTCAAAATGTCCTCTCCCTTCTATAATCTTCCCCACTTCCCCTAAGGGACTACACTGACAACTTTCCACTGTCATGCATGGGAGCAGCTTTAGGCAGGCTTTGTGGTAACTTAAAGTCTATGTAATTTGGAGGACACTTCTTAGGAAAAAAAAATTACAAATTAAAAATTAAGTTTTTATAAAAAAGAAAATTGGGGGAGTTACATCAACAACAATGATGGAGTAAAGAACTCCAAAAGTCCACCCCTCCATAAAATTTACTAAAAAGTGGCAAAACTTTTCTGGAACTCTGGAAACTAACCAAAAGCTTGTAGCAACCTAGGAAGTGCTTATTCATAAAAAGTGGCTGAATTTCAGTAAAAGCAGTGAGCTCTGTTGGATTTTAACTTATTCTAGCCCCACCTCTCTCTCTTCTCAAATCAGTAGTAGCCTTGAAAATAACAACCTGCATTCCTGGTACCAGTATGAAAGGGAGCAGAATGGACATCATTTGCAAAGAGCTGCAATTATTTGATTTGGCAGTGTGGTGTCTCCATGAAAGATAAGCTCAAAAGACTGATCTAACTCAGAATGCAAGCAGTGCTAAAGCCACTACCAGTGGGAGCATACATTTCTTATAAACCTTTACAGGGAAATATTTTAGTTGTTGATGCCTGAGGCAATGGCTAACAGTTGAGGAAAACAACGGACTAATAAAAAAGCTTGACAAGGAAGATGCTTTGGGGAAAGTCTTAGGCTGGGTTCTCTAGAGAAGAAAAACCAGTAAAGAGCATAAATATATGTATATATAGAGAGAGATTTATATCAAGAAAATGGCTCATGCAGCTGTAGAGGCTGTAATGTCCCAAGTCCATCCGTTAGTATAGAGGCTTCTCCTGATTCACATAGCAGCATGGGCTGGCCAACCCAAGACCAGAAGTTTGAGGAGGAGGGCTCTTGCTCACAGGCTGTGAAGATTGACGAATTCCAAGATTGGCAGGCAAGACCGGAGGTAAACTGTTAGCTCAAGTCTTAAGACCTGGAGGTCAGACGAACAGGAGCCAGCTGCAGGATCCAGAATGAGTGAAAGCCCGTGAGCTCTGCTAGAACATTTGCCTACACTTGATGCAGGCCACATGCCCAAAGAAACTCACAGCAGATTCCATCATGGGGCTGTTCATGTACCAAATCTCAACAGGGAAGTGACCACGCCATCACATGATTGCCAAAATGCTGAGAATCATGGCCCAGCCAAGTTGGCACACAATCTCAACCATCACAGGGAATAAGGACATTGAAAATCTCTGACATGTTCCTGGGAGTTTAGAAGGTCAAACATATGACCAGAACTGTGTACATGTTTAGGAAGGACCCAGAAAAAACTACATTCTCACTTCTGGTTAATCTCAATAGACTCATAACAAGTGAAGAGATGACATATGTGATCAAAAACATCCCAACAAAAATAAGTCCTGGATCAGATGGCTTTCCTGGGGAAACCAAAAATTTGGAGAACAATTGACACCAATATATTTAAACTCTTCCAAAAGAATAGAGAAGAAAGATATACTCCCTAATTCATTGTCTGAAGCAAACATAACCCTGATACCAAAACCAGACAGAGATAACACAAGAAAACAACAGGTCAGTATCTCTTATGAATATAGATGCAAAAATCCTCAACAAAATGCTAGCAAAAAAATCCAACAGCTTATTAAAAGAGTCGTGAGCCATGGCCAAGTGAGATTTATTTCAGGAATACAGGGATATTTCAATATCAGAAAACCAATCACACCACATAAATAGAACAAAGGAAAAAAATTTTCTCTAGATCATCTCTATGAATGCAGAAAAAGCATTTGATAAAAACCAACACCCTTTTTATGAAAACCCTAAAGAAGATTGGAATAGAAAGAAAATTGCTCAGTAACATTCAGGACATATACAAAAAGCCAACAGCCAACATTATACTTCATGGAGAAAAATTGAGAGTTTTCCCCTTGAAACTGGGAAAAAGACAAGTTTGCCTGCTGTCACGACTTCTGTTCAATATTGTATTAGAAGTCCCATCCAGAGCAATAAGATGAGAAAAGGGAATAAAAGGTATCCAGATTGGAAAAGAAGAAATAAAGTTATCTCTATTGGCTGATGATATAATCCTATATATAGAAAATCCCAGAGTCCACAAGAAAACATCTAGAGCTCTTAGAGTAATTTAGCAAAGAAAAAGTTGCAGGGTACAAGCTCAACCATAAAAAGCCAGTTGAGTTTGTATACATCAGCAATAAGAAACATGAAAGGGAAATTAGAGAAATAATTCCATTTACAATACCATCTAAGAGAGTAAAATACCTAGGAATAAATTTAACCAGGGACATGAAGGACTTATACAATGAAAATTATAAAACATTGCTGAGAGCTTAATGAAGATTTAAATAAATGGAAAGATGTTCCATGTTCATGAACTAGAAGACTTAATATTGTTTAGATGTCAACACAACCCTAGGTGACCTATAGATTCAATGCAATCCCCAAGAAAATTCCAACATCTTTCTTTACAGAAATAGATAAACCAGTGCTCAACTTTATATGGAATGGCAAGAGGCCCCAAATAGCTAAAGCAATGTAGAAAACAGGCAACAAAGGAGGAGGACTTACTCTTCCTGATTTTAAAACATACTATGTTGTTGTTTTTAGGTGCCGTCGAGTTGGTTCCGACTAATAGCAATCCTATGTACAACAGAACGAAACACTGCCTGGTCCTAAACCATCCTCACAATAGTTGTTATGCTTGAGCTCATTGTTGCAGCCACTGTGTCAATCCACCTCTTTGAGGGTCTTCCTCTTTTCCACTGACCCTGCACTTTGCCAAGCATGATGTCCTTCTCCAGGGACTGATCCCTCCTGACAACATGTTCAAAGTATGTAAGACGCAGTTTCACCATCCTTGCCTCTAAGGAGCATTCTGGTTGTACTTCTTCCAAGAGAAATTTGTATATTCTTTTGACAGTCCATGGTATATTCAATATTCTTCACCAACACCACAATTCAAAGGCATCAATTCTTTGGTCTTCCTTATTCATTGTCCAGCTTTCACATGCATATGATGTGATTGAAAATACCGTGGCTTGGGTCAGGCACACCTTAGTCTTCAAGGTGATATCTTTGCTCTTCAACGCTTTGAAGAGGTCCTTTCCAGCAGATTTGCCCGATGCAATGGGTCCTTTGATTTCTTGACTGCTGCTTCCACAGCTGTTGATTGCAGATCCAAGTAAAAGGAAATCCTTGACAACTTCAGTCTTTTCTCCGTTTATCATGATGTTGCTCATTGGTCCAGTTGTGAGGATTTTTGTTTTCTTTATGTTGAGGTGCAATCCATACTGAAGGCTGTGGTCTTTGATCTTCATTAGCAAGTGCTTCAAGTGTTTTTGACTTTCAGCCATAAAGGTTGTGTCATCTGTAGGTTGTTAATGAGTCTTCCTCCAATCCTGATGCCCCGTTCTTTATATAGTCCAGCTTTTTGGATTATTTGCTCAGCATACAGATTGAATAGGTATGGTGAAAGAATACAACCCTGACGCACAGCTTTCCTGACTTTAAACCAATCAGTATCCCCTTGTTCTGGCCTAACAACTGCTTCTCGATCTATGCAAAGTTTCCTCATGAGCACAATTAAGTGTTCTGGAATTCCTATTCTTCGCAATGTTATCAATAATTTGTTATGATCCACACAGTTGAACGGCTTTGCATAGTCAATAAAACAGAAGTAAACATCCTTCTGGTGTTCTCTGCTTTCAGCCAGGATCCATCTGACATCAGTAATGATAAACCCTGGTTCCATGTCCTTTTCTGAAACCAGCCTGAAATTCTGGCAGTTCCCTGTTGGTATACTGCTGCAGCCATTTTTGAATGATCTTCAGCAAAATTTTGCTTGTGTGTGATATTAATGATATTGTTTGGTAATTCCTACATTTGGTTGGATCACCTTTCTTGGGAATAGGCATAAATATGGGTCTCTTTTTTTTTTTTTTTCTAGTCAGTTGGCCAGGAAGCTCTCTTCCATATTTCTTGGCATAGACGAGTGAGCACCTCCAGTGCTGCCTCGGTTTGTTGAAACATCTCAATTGATATTCTGTCAATTCCTGGAGCCTTGTTTTTTGCTAATGTGTTCAGAGCAGTTTGGACTTCTTCCTTCAGTACTATGGGTTCTTGATCATATGCTACCTCTTGAAATGGTTGAAAGTCGACTAATTCTTTTTGGTCTAATGACTCTGTGTGTTCCTTCCAGCTTCTTTTGATGTTTCCTGTGTCATTTAATATTTTTCCTGTAGAATCCTTCACTATTGCAACTTGAGGCTTGAATTTTTCTTCAGTTCTTTCACCTTGAGAAACACTGAGCATGTCTTCCTTTTCAGTTTTCCATCTCCAGCTCTTTGCACATGTCATTATAATACTTTACTTCATCTTCTCGAGCTGCCCTTTGAAATCTTCTGTTCAGTTCTTTTACTTCATCATTTCTTCCTTTTGCTTTAGCTGCTTGATGTTCATGAGCAAGTTTCAGAGTCTCGCCTGACATCCATCTTAGTCTTTTCTTTTTTCCCTGTCTTTTCAATGACCTCTTGCTTTCTTCATGTGTGATGTCCTTGATGTCATTCCCCAACTCGTCTGGTCTTTAGTCACTAGTGTTCAATGTGTCAAATCTATTCTTGAGATGGTATCTACATTCAGGTGGGATATACTCAAGGTCATATTTTGGCTCTCATGGACTTGCTCTGATTTTCTTCTGTTTCAGCCTGAACTTTCATATGAGCAATTGATGGTCTGTTCCACAGTCGGCCCCTGGCCTTGTTCTGACTGATGGTATTGAGCTTTTCCATGGTCTTTTTCCACAGATGTAGTCAATTTGATTCCTGTGTGTTCCATCTGGTGAGGTCCATGTGTATAAAAAATAGTCGCTGTTTATGTTGGTGAAAGAAGGTATTTGCAATGAAGAAGTCATTGGTCTTGCAAAATTCTATCATTGAATCTCCCGCATTGTTTCTATAACCAAGACCATATTTTCCAACTACTGATCCTTCTTCTTTGTCTCTAACTTTTGCATTCTAATCACCAGTAATTATCAATGCATCCTGATTGCATGTTTGGTCGATTTCAGACTGTAGCAGCTGATAAAAATCTTCATTTTCTTCATCTTTGGCCTTAGTGGTTGGTGGATAAATTTGAATAATAGTCATATTAACTGGTCTTCCTCGTAGGCATATGGATATTATCCTATCACTGGCAGTGTTGTACTTCAGGATAGATCTTGAAATGTTCTTTTTGACCATGAATGCAACACCATTCCTCTTCAAGTTGCCATTCCTGGCATAGTAGACTATATGATTGTCTGATTCAAAATGGCCAATACCAGTCCATTTCAGCTCACTAATGCCTAGGATATTGATGTTTATGTGCTCCATTTCATTTTTGATAATTTCCAATTTTCCTAGATTCATGTTTTGTACATTCCATGTTCTGATGCTTAATGGATGTTTGCAGCTGTTTCTTCTCATTTTGAGTTGTCCCACATCAGTAAATGAAGGTCCCAAAAGCTTTACTCTATCCACGTCATTAAGGTCGACTCTACTTTGAGGAGACAGCTCTTCCCCAGCCTTCCAATCGGGGGGCTCATCTTCCAGCACTATATCAGACAATGTTCCACTGCTATTCATAAGGTTTTCACAGGGTAATTCTTTTCAGAAATAGGCTGCTGGGTCCTTCTTCCTAGTCTGACTTAGTCTGGAAGTTCAGCTGAAACCTGTCCTCCATGGGTGACCCTGCTGGTATCCAAATACTGGTGGCATAGCTTCCAGCATCACAGCAACATGCAAGCACCCACAGTACGACAAACTGACAGACATGTGGAAGAAAATATAGTAAAGGCACAAAAGATAAAATAAATAAATGGAGTGTCATAAAAATTAAAAACTTCTACTCTATAGGGCCTTTATGAGTTGGAATTGACTGGACAGCAATGGATTTGGGTATATAAAAATATGTATGTAACATATTTATATAATTATATTCCTTATATATGTTTATTATGTTATATATAAAAAATGCTAGAATATCTTGATGTCAACATTTTCCCTAAATTTTTATATGTTTACTCTTTGATTGCTTATTGATACTATTTCAATGTTATACTATTTTCTGCAGAGAAACTGAAATAATCCTATCTTTTTAGTATTGCTGATTGAATGATATTTTATTATTGATATATGGGGTGAAACAATACGCAACTTCGCACAACATACTCCTTATTTGGAGTTCTGCTTCAGGGTTTTGCCTTTCAAACACTGAAATTCTGCTAAATTCTATTTCACATGTTTCCCATCAAAAAGAAGAAGGGTGTATGGCATATTTATAATTGTATTGACTGAATTTCAAGTATATTCTATGGGGAAGAAACAATTCTTGTTGACTGGGGAACAATGGGAACCAAATACTCCACTTACAGTTTTACATATGTGATATTTGGACTACAGACTAGCTTCCTCCTCCATGTACTTTAATTCTTATTTACATTCCACTCTCCACATTTGCCTTGTGCCAGAACATATGTATACCATGAGAGGTCTGTGCCTATTGGTCCTATACATTCATATTGCAAGTACTTTGACACAGTAGGCAATAGGATATTTTTGTTCTTGGATCCCCCTGCCCCAATAAACTTTTAATATATCCCACTAAACACTAAACACAAATCTAATGTATTCCTAATTCAACTTCTCCTTAGATGTTGTGGTTGTTTTTAGGTGCCTTAGAATCCTTTCCTATCACTGACAACGTTGTACTTCAGGATAGATCTTGAAATGTTCTTTTTGATGATGAACGCCACACCAGTCCTCTTCAAGTTGTCATTCCTGGCATTGTAGACCAATTCAAAAAGGCCAGTACCAGTCCATTTCAGCTCACTAACGCCTAGGATACCAACGTTTATGCATTCCATTTCATTTTTGACGATTTCCAATTTTCTTAGATTCATACTTCATACATTCCACCTTCCAGTGATTAATGGATGTTTGCAGCTGTTTATTCTCATTTTGAGTCATCCCTCGTCAGCAAATGAAGGTCCTGAAAGCTTTACTCCATCCATGTCATTAAGGTGTACTCTATTTTGAGGAGGCAGCTCTTCCCCAGTTGTTTTTTGAGTACCTTCCAGCCTGAGGGGCTCATCTGTGGCACTACATCAGACTGTGTTCCACTGCTATTCATCAGATTTTCACTGGCTAGTTCTTTTCAGAAGTAGACCACTGGGTCCGTTCTCCCAGTCTGTGTTAGTCTGGAAGCTCAGCTGAACCCTGTCCACCATGGGTGACCTTGCTGGTATTTGAATCCTGGTGGCACAGCTTCCAGCATCATTGCAACACGCAAGCACCCATAGTACAAACTGACAGACACACAAAACAAAACCACACAGATCCCCAAAATTCCCCTGGCCCTCAGTGCTACAAAACGGAAGGAAAGCATTGGAGGAGAATTTTCAGTGAAAGAGACAGTAGTCTTAAAAGAGTGTGATTAACGTGGCTTACTTTCGCAAATTTTACACAGACATAGCTGCATGTGAATACATGCGTGGGCCACCCTAAGAGCTGTGAAAGGGGCCTGTGCAAGTGAGAGGCCCTGACACTTATGCACATTGAACAAACGAGGCTTCTAGCTGGTTCTTATATTTTAGTGACAGTTTGTGAAGCTATTTACTGACTCTTGAAAATTTTCACTCTCAACACCTGAACAAACTTTAGATTTGGTAGGATAAGCTGGATGGGAACCCTTCCAAGGAATTTAATGAGAGGACTTAACAAAAGCTAACAGACCACTTCAAACTAATGCTCACCATATGTAAATATGTGTCTCTCCTCTAGTGAATGAAAATAGAAACACAATTAAGAGAAAAACTTGAATATCAAAGGAGAAGATGTCTGCACTGTGGGTTTAATTTTAATGAGTATTTTAATATTTCACTACAATTTGAATGAACTAATAGTTTTTGAGCAAGAATAAGCTGGCATGTTAATTTACAAGATGAATATTCTCATATTCCACAGCATCTGGCTACATTTCCAAGCAGAGAAAATCTTTCTTGTTTCTTGGACTTTGATTCCTTTGACTTGACCTGGTCATTGATCTACATAATCTATAAAGCCCCTTCCACCTAACCCAGTTTTTATTTTAGAATCTCTATTAACTGTTCCCTGGGTGGCACAGTTTGTGCTTTACTACTAATAGTTGGTGGTTCAAACCCACGTGGAGGCACTGCTGAAGAAAGGCCTGGTGATCTGCTTCCATAAAGATTACAGTCAAGAAACTCCTACGGACCAGTTCTACTCTGTAACACAGGGGGCTGCCATGAGTTGGAATTGACTTCATGGCAAGGGTTGGGTTTTGGGGTTTTTTTTAATTAATTATAGTTCTTTTAAATTTTTTCTATTTGTTTTATTTAGTGAAATCTAAAACCAAATCTGTCATTTCCACCTTTCATTTTTGGAATTATTTCTCATTCATTCACTCGTTTTATTCTTCTGTATGTATTTTTATTTAAGGGCTGAAATTACATTATGCCAAAGGGGAAAAGTGAATGTAGTTTCAGTCAACTCCATTGAAACGTTGGCAGTCCTTCAACAGATTCAGTGACTTCTGAGCTGAGTGTTTTCCTTTCACTCGCTTATTTTGGCATCAGGTTAATCTAAGCCATATTAGAACTCTGGTGGTCCAATATAGTAGCCATGCCCCAAGTTCATTTATTGACTTACTATGGGTAAATCTCTGGCATTTCTAAGCTCTGACATCATTTATTAGGGAGATAAATGAGAGTAATTAAGCTTCAAGGCCAGAAGTGTTGAAACTGTTTGGAATTAGTGTGCTATTAAAATGACAGAGGGCCTGGCTCTAAGAGCTAAGACCTGTTCTCTCACCTCCAGCTTTACTTCTTGGAGTGACCTCTGGTGACCCTCCTTATAGTATATATTTTTCCATAAGGCTAAATATAACCCTATGGACAATGGAACACATGGATGGCCAGTTGTTATTAAGTGCCATCTATTAAAAAAAAAAAAAAATTTTTTTTTATTAATTTTTTTTTTATTAATAGATTAGTGTTCAGCTAGACAGGTGATAATGATTATTTTAGTTCATGTTTTTTAATCAATTCACTTAAATAACTGGGCTAGATGCTTATAAATTCTCTCTTCAGGAAGAATATAAGTTATTTCTTTTTATAAAGTAGACCCAGGTTTGTGAAACTTTTTGATTTTTCTTGAAAATACCGTACCATACCAGTTTCCACTGAGTTGATTTCTGCTCATGGTGAACCCCATCTGTGTCAGAGTAGAACTGTGCTCCACGAGGTTCTCAAATGGCTGATTTTTCTGAAGTAGATCCCCAGGCCTTTCTTCCAAGGTGCCTATGCATGAATTTGAACTGTCAACCTTTCTGTTAGAAGCTGAGTATGCTGACCATTTGTACCATCCAGGAACTCCAGGGCAAGATTAGTATTTAATTATTTAAAACAGCTAAAATGCAAGGAAGACTAAAGACCCAAGCCATGGTGTTTTCAATTATATGCATGTGAAAGCTGGACAATGAATAAGGAAGACCAAAGAAGAATTGACGCTTTTGAATTGCGGTGTTGGCGAAGAATATTGAATATACCATGGACTTCTAAAAGAACGACAATATCTGTCTTGGAAGAAGGACAACCAGAATGCTTCTTGGATGAGAATGGGGAGACTACGTATCACATACTTTGCACATATTATCAGGAGGGATCAGTCCCTGGAGAAGGACATAATGCTTGGTAGAGGGTCAGCGGAAAGCAGGAAGACCCTCAACGAGATGGACTGACATAGTGACTGCAACAATGGGCTCAAGCATACCAACAATTGTGAGGATGGCACAAGACTAGGCAACATTTCGTCCTGTCGCACATGTGGTTGCTATGACTTGGAACTGACAGGACGGCACCTAACAACAACAGCAAAATGTAATGAGTAAGATCATATTTGTTTAATTGTTTTTAGTTGATACAAACTGAATAATAAAGTCTCTTAACCTCCTTAAGTGAGAAAAGATCTTGACCATCACAGACAAATATATGAGCAGATCAGAGAGAGAAATCTGTTTGACTTATGTCTTCTTAACTTTATTCCTGAATTCCTGTGTAGTTTAGCAGCTTCTAGGTGTGAAAATGTTGTATACTATAGAGTTACAGTGAATTTGTGAATTATTGTCATTTTCTATTTTTCATTATCTAAACACCCACAGCACAACAGAATACTTTGCTAAGCATAACATTAAACATAATTTCCCTGGATAGTGTTCTGAACTGGGCAGGCATTATTTTGCACATTTGTTTTTCTCATTATACTTTATTCTGATATGCACAAACTCTTTCCTTCCAATAAAGTGACAAACATTTTTACAATGCTATTTTTTCTCCAATATATGAGTGATTTCAATTTATACAGAAAATTTCAAATGAGACATTACAACATCATTTCACAGTGAGTTAAAACAATGAAGAACATCAACAAAGCTGAAGGCCACACTAAAGAAGCATCTTTACAGCTTGGTTGAATAGAACATTCTAATTACAACCTTGGTGCTTTTATTACCATATGAAAAGGCTTTTTAAATATTATTTGCAGTCAGAAACCAGACACAAATATGTGTTTTAAAAATTGCCCCAAAATATTGACCATGTTTCTAAGAAAGGAAATGGTAACTATACTGCATTATTTAAAATATTTAGCATTTTTAAAGTATTAAAAAAAAGAAGTTATTAAAAAACACATTGTATAATTCAATATGTCAAAAACAAGATATTTTCACAAAAATAAACATTGAGACCAGAATGTAAATTCCATGAGGACAGAAGCTCTTGTTACTTGCTATAAATCCCAGGAAGGAGATAGGCACGATTGCCTTCCCCAAGCTTTGGAATTCCAAGCACATTTGTTCTGTCAGTAGTCCCTTAGTTTTTTATCAAGTTCAAGACTAAAACCACCTCTACAATTTTTGCCACTGATCTAGAAAAGTGAGAGGAGGAAAGAGAGAAAAGGGAGAGAGAACATGCTTTCCTAAGAAAATTCTCTAATAGAAAAACCAAGACAGAAAACAGAATTCTCATGTTTTAAGGGAGTGCTTTACATACTCCCACTGGTGGTTTTGCAACTGATTGATATTCCCCAAGAGCAGGAGTTCGCCAACTGTCCTCCCTGGACTGTCACCAGCAGCAGTAGAACAACACTTGTGAACTTGATAGAAGTGCTTTCTTTTCTTTTCAAATTAAGATAAGAAGTACCTAAAATGTGGGTTATATGTACGGTTTTTTTTAAAAAAAGAACAACATGATAACCAAGCACTCTACATTTCTGAGTTCCTACTTCTCACCCTATCTATGAAATCAATTATTCATTAAAAATTTATTTGCAAAATTCAATCCTTTATTTTAATAAAACTTTCACATCTCCTGTAAGGCCCTCAAAGTAAAACAAATGATTAGGTGAGGGGCAAATAAAGGGAAAAAAAGAAGCTACTAGTAAGATTTTAATGTTGTTGTTCTTGTTAGGTGCCATCCAGTTGGTTCTGACTCAGTGATCCTATGCACAACAGAATGAAACACTGCCCAGTCATGCTCCATCTTCACAATCATTGTTATGCTTGAACCCATCATTGCAACCACTGTGTCAACCCATCTCATTGAGGGTCTTCCTCTTTTGCTGATCCTTTACCACACGTGATGTCCTTCTCCAGGAACTGGTCTCTCCTGATAACATATCCAAAGTACAAGAGATGAAGTCTTACCATCCTTGCTCCTAAGGAACATTCTGGCTGTACTTCTTCCAAGACAGATTTGATCATTCTTCTGGTAGTCCATGGTATATTCAATACTCTTCACCAACACCATAATTCAAATTCTTCCTCGGCCTTCCTTATTCATTGTCCACCTTTTGATTGCATGCGAGGCTGTTGAAAATACCATGGTTTGGGTCAGGCTCACCTTACTCCTCAAAGTAACGTCTTTGCTCTTTGATACTTTAAAGAGGTCTTTTGCAGTAGATTGGCCCAATCTAATAGGTTGTTTGGTTTCTTGACTGCTATTTCCATAGGCATTGATTGTGGATGAAATTCTCAACAATGTCAATCTTTTCTCGGTTTATCATGATGTTGCTTATTGGTCCAGTTGTGAGAATTTTTGTTTTCTTTATGTTCAGGTGTAATCCATACTGAAGGCTGTAGTCTTTGATCTTCATCAGTAAGTGCTTCAAGTCCTCTTTTCTTTCCACAAAGTTGTTCATCTACATATGACAGGGTGTTAATGAGTCTTCCTCCAATACTGATGCCCCATCCTTCCGCATGTAGTCCTGCTTCTTGGATTACTTGTTCAGCATACAGATTGAATAAGTATGATGAAAGGATACAATCCTGACGCTATACCTTTCATTATTTTAGACTGTGCAGTATCCCCGTGTTCTATTCCAACGACTGCCTGTTGGTCTATGTACAGGTTCCTCATGAGCACAATTAAGTGTTCTGTAATTCCCATTCTGTGCAACGTTATCCATAATTTATTATGATCCACACAGTCAAATGCCTTTGCATAGCCAATAAAACACAGGTAAACACCTTTCTGGTATTCTCCGCTTTCAGTTAAGATCTACCTGTCATCGGCAATGATATTTTGCATTCCACATCCTCTTCTTAATCCAGCTTGAATTTCTGGCAGTTCCAACTCAATGTAGTGCCCCAACCGCTTTTGAATTATCTTCAGCAAAATTTTACTTGTGTGTGACATTAACGATGTTGTTTGATAACTTGCACATTCTGTTGGATCACCTTTCTTTGGAATGGGCACAAATATGGATCTCTTCCAGTCAGTTGGCCAGGTAGCTCTCTTCGAAATTTCTTGGCATACATGGGTGAGCACCTCCAGCGCTGCATCCATTTGCTGAAACATCTCAATTGATATTCTTCCAATTCATGGAGGCTTGTTTTTCACCAATGCCTTCAGTGCAACTTGACTTCTTCCTTCAATATCATCAGTTCTTGATCATATGCTACTTCCTGAAATGGCTGAATGTCCACCAATTATTTCTGGCACAGTGGCTCTCGTGTATTCCCTCCATTTTCATTTAAAGTTTCCTGTGCGTCATTCAATATTTTGTCCTTAGAATCCTTCAAAATTGTAACTCGAACCATGAACTTTTTCTTCAGTTCTTTCATTTTGAGAAATGCTGAGCACCTTTGTGTTAGTCATCTAGTGTTACTGTAACAGAAATATCACAAGCGGATGGCTTTAACAAAGAGAAATTTATTTCTTCACAGTCAAGTAGGCTTAAAGTCCAAATTCAAGGTGTCAGCTGCAGGGAAAGGCTTTCTCTCTCTGTTGGCCTTCTCATCAATCTTCCCCCAGACTAGGAGCTTCTTTGCTCAGGAACCTCAGGTCCAAAGGATACACTTTGCTCCCGGCCCTGCTTTCTTGGTGGTTTGAGGTCCCCCATCTCTCTGCTTACTTCTGTCTTTTATATCTCAAGAAATTGCCTCAAGACACGTGATCCAATACTGGAGGTTGAGTCCTGCCTCACTAACACAACTGCCACCCATCCTCCCTCTTTAACATCATAGAGGCAGGATTTACAACATATAGGAAAATCACACAATACCAGGAATCATGTCCCAGCCCAATTGTTACACACATTTTGTTGGGGGGCGGGGGGGGGGGGCGTAATTCAATCCATGGCAGCTTTCTTCCCTTTTGGCTTTCTATCTCCAGGTCTTTGCACATGTCATTATAATACTTTACTCTTTCTTCTCAAGCCACCGTTTGACATCTTCTGTTCAGCTTTTTTACTTCATTATTTCTTTCTTTCAGTTTAGCTGATGTATGTTCAATAGCAACTTTGAGAGTTTCTGCTGACATCCATTTTGTCCTTTTCTTTCTTTTCTGTTTTTTAACTTATCTTTTTCTTTCTTCATGTATGATGTCACTGATGTCATCCCACAACTCATCTGATCTTTTGGTCATTAATGTTCAATGCATCAAATCTATTCTAGAAATGGTCTCTAAATTCAGGTGGGATATACTGAAGGTCATAATTTGCCTCTCTCGGACTTGTTTTAATTTTCTTTGGCGTCAGCTTCAACTTGCATATGAGCAATTGATGGTCTGTCTGCAGCTGACCCCTGGCATTGGTTGTTCTGACTGATGATTTTGGGCTTTTCCATCATCTCTTTCCACAGATATAGTTGATTTGATTCCTGTGTATTCCATCCTGTTAGGTCTACATGTGTGTAGCCATTTATGTTGTTGAAGGCAGGTATTTGCAATGAAGAAGTCATTGACCTTGCAAAATTCTATCATGTGATCTCGGGCATAGTTTCTATCACCAAGGCCACATTTTTCAACTACCAATCTTTCTTCTTTGTTTCCATCTTTCACATTCCAAGGACCATTAATTATCAATGCTTCTTGATTACATGTTTGATCAATTTCAGACCGCAAAAGTTGGTCGAAATCTTGAATTTCTTCATCCTTGGCATTAGTGGTTGGTTCATAAATTCAAATACTGGTCATATTAGTTGATCTTCCTTGTAGGCATATGGATATTATCCTATCACCGACAGCATTTTCCTTCAGGATAAATCTTGAAATGTTCTTTTTCACGATGAATGTGACACCATTGCTCTTCAATTTGTCATTCCCAGCATAGTAGACCACATGATTGTCTGATTCAAAATGGCTAGTACTAGCCCATTTCAGCTCATTAATGCCTAGGCAATCGATGTTTATGCATTCCATTTCATTTTTGATGGCTTCCAGTTTTCCTAGATTCATGCTTCGTACATTCTATGTTCTGATTATTAATGGATATTGCTTCTCTTTTGAGTTATGCCACACCAGCAAAAGAAGATCTCAAAAGCTTTACTTCATTCATGTCATTAAGATAAGCTCTTATTTGAGGAGGTAGCTCTTCTCCATTCATATTTTGAGTGCCTTCCACCTTTTGCTGGGGGAGGGGGTGCTCATCTTCTGGCACTATATAAGACAATGTTCCTCTGCTATTCATAAGGTTTTCACCAGCCAATTTTTTCAGAAGTAGACCACCAGGTCCTTCTTCATAGCGTATCTTAGTCTGGAAGCTCCACTGAAACCTGTCAACCATGGGTGACCCTCCAGGTATTTGAAATACCTATGGCATATCTTCCAGCATCACAACAACACACAAGCCACCACAGTACAACAAACTGACAGATGAGCTACAGAAGATGTTGATAGGCGTCTCTTAATCCAGAGCCTTGGCACACACTATTCTCTCTACCAGAAATGGTTTTACCACATCCATTTTGGTTAATTAAACTTTGGTCACTCTTTGGAGCTTTATTTGCTGAAATGACTTTCTCAAGGAAAATGCTCCACCAAAACACTTATTTGGTTAAAGTTTACCTCCAGCATCAGATCTTAATCTCCAGGAGAGTAGAGGCCGTGAATGTTTTGGTCATCATTGTTCCCCAGCGCTTAGCACAAGGTCTGATACTCAAAAAACATTTGCAAATGAGTGAACAATCCTTTAGAGATTGGTGGTTAGTGTGCACTTACAGGTCCCATCTTGTCTCTGAGTACCTCTATTAACCAAATGATCACTCAGCAGGTCATCAAATTGGAAGAGAAATTCCCTTTAATGCTGTTTTGTCAACATTACTCCCTGCCTCGAGCACAGCTAGTAAGATATATTAGTATGGAATAGTCCCCTACTTGCAGTCAGAAACCAATTATATGGTTTGCAGAATCTGATAAATCTGTGAATATCGCTCTCAGAAAGAGAAATCATATACTCAATACCAAGTGCAAGATAGTAGACATCTTTTAGAAAAAGTCACCATTCTACGAAATAATGAGGTATGGCTCACTCCTTGTTCCATCAATATGTCCTTCAAGTTCTGTATATTCAACACCTTTCTCTTTGCTTTCATTTTACTAAGCGGCAAATAAATATGCTCATATATTCCATCTTCTAAAGCTTTCTATGAAACCCCAAACTAACTACTTTAACCTTCTTATTTTCACAGCCAACTTCTTGAAAGAGTAACCTAAAATTAATTGCTTGATTTCTTCACTTCCGTTCACCTTTCTACCCATTACAATCTGATTTCTGGCCTCAATACTCAATAAAAAACAACTAACTCCTAATTAGTCGTTAAGTACAATGGAAACATTTTTGTTGTTGTTTGACCACTATGTGTCATTTGGCTTTATTGAAAAATCTTTCCTATTTTCCTCCCTGGTTTTCCTTCTGTCTCTCGTACACTCTTTTCTCGGTCTCCGTTGTGGAGACTGCCCCTTAGATGTTAATATGCCATGAAGTTCTACGCATGACCTTCTTGTCCTATTCCGTGATAATCTCCCTGGAAAATCTCATTCTTATACAAATAGAGGACATACTAGTGATTTCAAAATCTGCCACTCTAGCCCAAACCTCTTTTAAGGAGATACCTACTTGTTTTCTCTATGTGGATGGCTCATAGTTACCCCTAACCTGATATGTCCAAACTTAGCAATCTAGTAATTAGTCTCAACATCTCCTTCTGCCTCACCTCCTACACATAACCATTTTCTACATTCTTTTGAGTCTGCCTCTTAAATATCGCTCACATCTGCTCTTCTTCTCTTTCCCCGAGACTAAAATCTTATTTCAAGCTATTTCTAGTCTGCATTACTCTAATACCTTCTAGGTGGTCTCCAGGCTTCCCAACCCTAAGTCATCTGCCATCAGGACCATACTTCAATATGGTCCAGGGCAGAGGTAGAAATACCTCTAGATTAAAGAGTAATTTCTTCAAAAAAAGATACCATAAGACAATCTTCTACACCCTCTGCTCTAATTCTAGGCTTACCAAGCAATGTTCAGATTTATAATTCGATCTTGTAAGAAGACCTAACAACTCAGATATAAGTTTGAGGTAACATTTATCACATAAGTTGGTATCTCATTGTAAGTTGTAAATTCTAGTGTATAATTCATTCCCTTATGAGTTTGGTTAGCAAAAGTCTGTCTCCAAAAATCTGAAAAATTGGTAACATTAAGTTTTTAAATGTGCGAAGCTTAGAACCAGATCAGGATTGATGGTGACCTATGCTAACCATGGAAACTTCTACTGGCAGCTTCCGGTGTGCAAACATCTAATAATGCCTTGCCTGCTCGTCTTAGGCATACCTTAACCATGACATTAATGACATTATGTCATTTTTAAGGGGCAATAAAAGACAATCCTTTCCCATGACCTTATCAGATCTGAAATATTTCATTTTGTTGAGATCAAAGAGGAAGGCTTTTAGGTGGTTCTATGGTTTGTTACTGTGATTCTTGGAGTCATCTGGGAAGAGATCCCTGTTTTGGTCCTGTAGCATCAAGTTCAGGAATGCATTTGCCACAGCCTCTATTACAGCCTTGAAGGTTGTGTCTGATAGACCACACATTGTTCTTTCTTAAGAATATGTACTTTACCCTGTACCTTGTAATCACATAATCCAATATTGACAAAGCACATCAGGGACAGATGAAATGGCCCCTGTCCCATACCCAGGCTAGGCTACATGTGAACTACTCCAGCCTGGAGTTTAGAGAGAGGCTGTTATACTGGCAAAAGATCTCCTAAGCTGCCAAACTTCTTCTCTTCCATTATTTCACTGACTCCAGAAATACCCTCACTTCCCATAGATTCTACCTTCAAAATGTCTCTTAAATTCACCAGCACCTCGCCATTCTCAAACTGTTACTTCACATGGAACTCTCACAAAGATAGAATAATAGGAGAACATCATGAGATTTGGAATCAGAGAGAGCTAGGCTCAGATACTAGCTCTATCTCTTCCTTATACCCTCTGACTTGAATGGGTCTCTTTTTGAGGCTCAGTTTCCTCAGACACTGAGTAGGAATAATTATTTTCACTTTATTTTATTTATTACTTGGATAAGAGAAAAATAAGAACCACATATCCAGTGCTTTATATGCAGTCAGATATTTAGTCTTTGCAACAATCTTAATACATATGTATTATTAGCATTATTTTATAGGTAATGAAACTGTGGCACAGAGTTCCTTTCCTTGGCCAACCAAATAAAGCTTTTCTTCTTTCCAAAAAAAAAAAAAAAAAAACTGGCACAGGGAAGCTAAGTAACTTGGAAAAGTTCACACAGCTAGTAAGTGAAGGTGCCAGGGTTTAAATCCAGGTAGACCGGCTTCAGAGCCAGCATTCTCAACCACTATGCTTTATGTACATGCAAAATGCCTAGCATAGTTTTTGGTGCACAGGAGATGCTAGTAAACCTCTCATTAGAAAAAGTGCAATGGCCTCTCTAATGATTTTCCTTCACTTGGCTATTCTCTTCCAATGTATCCTGCAAGTTTTCCTAGAGCCAGCTCTCTGAAATGCAAATCTTATTATGTCTCTGATTAAAAAATAAATATATAAAAAGTGTACAATATTTTCCCATTGTCTAAGGAAAAAGTTTGAACCCTTAAGTATGACATTCTAAAAAAGAAATCCATAATTTGATTCCAACCTACCTTTTCAGAATCATCTTTTGACACTCCACATTCTAGTCACACATCATTTTATGTTTGCTATCGGAGGTTACTCACCATTTCTCAATTCTCTTGTACATTTTGTTACCTCTGCCTGCCTGTTTTTCTTCTTCTTCTACACTCCATGCTTTTGCAAGGTATCCTTAGCCCTTTGACCCCACTCTGAGGGTACTCCATTGTTACTTTCTCTGAATGCCATAGCAATTTATTTATGCATATAACTTCCCAGCCACGAGCCTGTGAAAATGAACATACACATGATCCATTGTATCCTTGGTGACCAGAGAATTAAAGTTATGGTTTGTTTTGTACTGCTTCTGTGGGAAGGTACAAGGAAATCCCCTTCTGTTTTGGGAACAGTTGAGTAGAATGGTAAATGTTGCTGTAGTTCATCAGGAAGGAATAAGACTCTTCCTCCATCCTTCCTACTTCAAGGAAAGTAAACACCCTCTTTATGCTTTTAAAGATTTTTGATGACAGGAGACTTCCTGAAAGGAAACAAAGCTCTTAGTAGGAAGAAGTTCCTGAATAAACCCTTTGCATTTTGTGGACTAATACAGGGAAGCAGTCAAATCCCTGAGTGGCTGCCTGGGACTGGCAAAAGGATTAGTGGGTATGTGTTCCTCAAAGGACGAATACCTAAATTCACTCATGTTTTCATTAACAGGACTTTAGAGAAGAAATGCATGAAAGTTCCAGGAAATAAGAGTGGCGGCTAAGTGACCAAGCTTAGCATGGAGGGAGGGACCTAGAAGAAGAACTCCCCAGAGTAAGGACTACCAACAGAAGATACACAGACAGGCCTGGCGTGGTGCAACAAGGAGTTAAGATAGTCATGGCAACATCAAACGTCCCCACTTGATTGCAGCTTTCTAGTCATTTGCCTAGCCAATGACTCTATCTCATTTTTGGCCCACTTAATGCTTGGGAGTGGATCCCTGGGTAGTGCAAATGGTTAAGAGCTTGGCTGCTAAAAACTGGTTGGAGATTTGAATCCATTCAAAGGTGCCTTGGAAGAAAGGTGTGGTTATCTACTTCTGAAGGATCACAGACATTCAAAACCCTGTGGAGTACAGGTCGACTATGAAACACACAGAATTGCCATGAGTCAGAATCAACTTGATGGCAACTTTTTTTTTTTTTTTAATTAAGTCTTGAAGTCCTTTCATGATCCAGGTAAACCCCAAGAGTGTGATAATGGGGTTCTTGCTGATAAGGCATCTGGGGTTTTTATCTAATTGAAAGAATGAAAAATACGACACAATTTATATGACAAAGTATGAAACAGTTCATGCCCTTATTCTGTATCCTGTTTGGCACTTAGGATGATGTCTTCATATTTGTCAATTTTATCTCCTAAATATCTCTTGAATGTGTCCATGTCACTTCATTTTCACCTACCAGGCTAGTCTAAAATACAACTGTCTCTCACCTGGATCATTGCAACCACCTTTCTCAATGAGTTTTCCTGCTTTCACTTGCATTCTTCCAATCCATTCTTTATACAAGAGCAATCATTTCAAAATAAAAGTCCAGTCACACCAACCCTTTATTTAAAACTTGTCAATGGCTTCTCATTGCTCTTTGGATGAAGACAAAAATCCATAGTTCTCAGCCTGACCTAGCCCCTGTCTGCCACTTGAGCTTTATCTCATACCACACCTGCATTTGAACTCTAGGCTCCAGCCACCCTGACCTTTCAGCTCTTCCACCCTTGGAACCAAACATGTGCTTGTTCTCTCTCTATGGGACATCCTCACCTGTGAAGGAATCAAATACTGTTCATATTTCAGATCTCAGCTCAAATGTCAGAAGAGTTCCAAGAATCCTGCCTGTCACTCCCACGTACTCATACACACACATGCCCAGACAGGGCTCAATCCCAGCATTACTTGCTTCCCAACTTCTGGTACTTTTCCATTATATCACTTATTGCAGTTTTCAAATACAGGTTATTTTTTGTGGTGGTTCGTTCGATGGCTATCTCTTTAATAAATATTTAGTCTGTTTTAGTCAGCAGTCTGTCTTTCACCAAGCCTAATACTTAATGCCAAAAAATCAAACCAGTTGCCGTTGATTCCTAGTCACAGCAACCCCACGAGTTTCAGAGTAGAACTGTGCTCCACAGTGTTTTCAATGGCTGTGATATTTAGGAAGAAGATCACCAGAACTTCCTCCCAAGACATCTCACGGTAGATTTGAGCCACCAACATTTTGGTTAGTAGCTGAGTGCTTAACCATTTACTCCACCCAGGGACTCCTCTAGTGCTTGACAAACCCAAAACCAATCCTGTTGTTGCTGAGTCAATTCCAACTCATAGTGACCCCATAGGAGGTATTTTAATATATATTTGTAAAATCAGTCCCTACTTCGCACAATTATAAAAACTTAGAAATGGTATTTGGGGATAGAACCAAGATTTAAAATGGGCGTAAGGAAGAAGATATTTGTGTGGCAGTACATTGAAGAAGATGAAACCAGGTGAGAAAAAAAGAAGCTGATCATAGAACAGCTCTTTAGTGGAGTCTGGAAACTCTGCAGCTGAGACATGTATACAGGTATTTACTGAGTTGGAATCAGGGAGGCAGAAGAAGATCACGGGGGCTTTAAGAATGAAACCCAGGGAGACAGGAAGTGGATCTCTGAGGCAGGGAACAACAACTCCCAGGCCATAAACTCAGAAATGCTTTCAACATTTGGGTGAGAGACCAGATGCAAGGGTAAAATAACTGTGCATATAACTGAATAATAAAGTAAATGACCATTTAGTTGTGACCACAAAGAAGACCAAAATAATTCCCATTGGATAGAATATGTAAATAGAAATTAGTTTTGCTGAGTGCAGAATTACTAATCATGGTGATATAAAATATAAAAAGTGTTTGTATTGTCTTTAGTGTAGCATTTTATAGTTTTGTTTCCAGAAACAAATATATATAATTACTTTTATACATACTTTCCTGACTTCAGTTTCATTTATCTATTTTATTTTTCATCAGATCTTAAAGATCTCAACTGGGGATTCTCCTCCTATATTCAGGAATAAAATGCTAGCAGTATGGGATGTAACAGCCTCAGCCTGTCCAGTCGTACCATTGGTAGGTGTACTGGCCAGCAGCCAACTGTCAGCTTTGCACCTCTTAGCCTGAGGGCTTTCTCTGAGTTCAAGCTGCCTTGCTAGTGAAGGATGGAAGTGCCAGACAGTTAACTCCTCCTTCCCAATTCCTAGCAGCCCTCAACCAAACCCTCATTTTATGAGTGAGGTAACTCCGAGGTACATATTCTACTCTGGCTTCCAGAGTTGCCCAGTGGGAATAAGTCTCAGTGAGGCCTTGGTATTCCAGTAGTAGAATTCTTACTTTCCATGATGGAGAACTGAGTTTGATCACTGGCCAACACACCTCATGTGCAACTACCATGCATCTGTCATTGGAGGCTTGTGTGTTTCTATGATGCTGAACAGGTTTCAGGGGAGCTCCCAGACTAAGATGGATTAGGAAGAAAGGCCTAGAGATCTACCTCCAAAAATCAGCCAGTGAAAACTCTATGGATCACAACAGTCTGGACCCCAACCAATCTTGGGGATGGCCAAGTACTGAGCAGCTTCTGCCCTGCATGGAGTCCCCATGAGTCATGGGCCCACTTACTGGCAGCTAACAATAAGAACAACATTTACAGTAGTAATTTGCTAGGTGGTTGTTGTTATTAGGTGACTGTCAAGTCACTTCTGACTCATAGCGACCCTATATAAACCAGAACAAAACACTGCCCAGTCCTGCGCCATCCTCACAATTGTTGTTATGCTTGAGCCCATTCTTGCAGCCACTATGTCACTCTTGTCTTGTTGAGATTCTTCCTCTTTTTCACTGATCTCACCATTATTGGCTGCTTTTGCTGGCCCAGCTCACTTTCCCACTCATCTCCCACTCTTTTCCCTACTCGCACCTCCAAAATGAGCTACGCACATTCACATCTTTGTCTCAGGGCCTTCTCCTGGGTGAATCCAAACTAAGACAGTGAGGAAACAACCTGAAACTCCTGCAGACCTTTCCTAGCACTTATTCATGTTATTGTTGTGGTTTTACATTCTTCTCCTCAATTTAAATTCCTTGAGAAAAGAGGCCATTTCTTAAAATTTCTATTTCTTATCTAGAGTAGCCTATATGATACTGCTTCATGCCATCAGTAAATGAGAATACTATTAATAGCTGACTCGTGTAGCACTGTCATGCTGGACACCATTCTAAGGGATCATTCATTAACTCGTTTACTCCATGCAACAAACTTATGAGCGCATGCACTAAACAGACTCACGTCAAATACAAGTCTGTCTTAATGCTGAAATTTACTAACAATTAGTAAAGGAAACGAGAAACAAGCCACAGCCACTGATGTGGTATCTGAGAGTCCCTGAACTATTGAATGTGACTTCCTTTCCCTGTACTGGAATGAATTTTGGTTTTGAATTAATAGAAAAATACTATGTGTGAAGTACAATTAAGCTCATGGAAGCAGCTTAGTCTTGGGTGCTCCCGTATTTATATCTCCTTAATCACATAGCTAAGAGTCCACATTATCTAGTAATTTCTATTCTCCAGTGGAGCTATGACTCATAAATCTATAACTTAGAGGTCTGTTTATAATAGGCAATTGACACAGACCAGGTAGATCCTCCTCAAAGCCTTCTTAGAAAAAGACTTAGAAGAGAATAGGTCCTAAGAGCCCCTAATGTTACCTTGCAACTATTAAAAACAATTAGTATGTTTGATATGGTCAGGTAAATATTGCCTGAAGCATCTCTGAAGAAGGGAAAACTGAGTTACAAAACTATCGTTAATCGCTTCCTTCCCAGGTAGTTACTGCCCTTATCATCTCGTTTTACTGATGAAGAAACTGAGGTCACATAGCTAGCAGGTGAAGGACCTGGAAAATGAACCCAGTCCTGAGGACTTTGCACACTGTCAACTACTCTGAGAAATAAGTAATAGGTTAGTGTCACCAAGGACACCACACTGTGTTTGATTTTTGTCATGGGCAATTTAACGTGGTTTTTGTTTTTCCTTTTCCCCAATAAAACCTGAAAGAAGAAAATTTCTCCTCACTGTTAAAGTATGGTGAAGATCACAGCTTTCAAATTAGAAAACAAACAAACAAAAAAGAACTACAGAGTTGTGCAAACAGAGAGATCCCTTAGATGGGGTAATCCATTGCAGAGGCCCTTTTGCAGAGTACATTAAAAGGAAAGAAAACCTTCTAAACATCAATTAGAAATTCTACTGTGACTAGAAAGCTACTGTTACTACAGTTCGTGAAGACTCTACATAGAGTCAGAAATTTGAGCAAACACAGACAGAGGCTAAGAATTTTCTCAAACTATTAGTAAAGGCCTGGTTGCATGGAAGCAACTCTTCTATCACAAATGGCACGGAAGGCACACACAGTGGAGAATCAGTGAGCATGGACTGCAAGAGGGGTGCAGAACTTCTCAGAAAAATTTCTCAGAAAGAAAACTTGCTCTTAGCTACACCTTTGGGGGGAGTTTTAAACCACTTGGGGGAAGAGACTGACAACAACTATCAGAATCCTATTTATAGAGGTTTCAGTTTGATATATGTGATTTATGTATATCACGCAAAAGCTAACTGTAGTAAATTGTCTGTAGTCCTTACTTTATAATAGTTGTTTTCTTTTAATAAAGCTATCCTTTGTTGGCTTGAATTTCAGTGTCAACGTATTCACTCAGATATTAATTCTGATAAACATCTGAACTCCAAATAGCAAGTATAGTAAGTATCCTGGTACCCACAGTTGTTGGACCACGTAAACGGTGCTTCTGAAGTGTGTTCTTTTAGCAAATCCCATTCTTGGCAAGGTCCATTAAAATGCTACTTATAATGCCATTCCCATAGGAGGCATTCGGTGGATTTTGCTTGAAGAAAAGAATTGCTTTTCTGGTATCTGTTTAATTTACCCTACCAAACACCCTGTCCCTCCCCACCCCCTCCAAAAAATGTATGATTTTAGGAAGGATGATCCTGATGGGAAATTGACACAGTCACAGATGTCTCAATTATATTTCTATTTTCTTTGCATAAACACGCTCTGTTCAAAACCAGAATTTTTATCCCTTCACTATCTAAGAAACGAAGTGCTGAAAATCTACATTTGCCATCTCACCTCTATGTCACCTTCTTGGGCTTTGATGTAACGCACCAGAATGATGGCTCCGATTTAATTAAACAGAAATCTGGATTAACTCCAGCTGTGGGCTCTGCAATCAGTGCTTGTGTGAGCAAAAAGGGGTGTAATCCCTGGCCCATAGATCATGTCTGCATGGAAATCTGCTCTCACTCAAAGCCATCAGCAGGCTGCCGAAAGTGACTTCCCCCCTGTATGAATGACTTAGAATGTGCGGCTGCCCCCCACCCCACCGTATAAAAAGAATCAGAAAGGTTAAAAGAGCTTGATCTGTCCTCCCCCTGTAATAGTTTTAATCAAAACAGGCCCTGCCTATTGATACATCCAGCATTTCTTTGTTTGCCGGGAGAAGCACCGTAGACGTGGTTTGCTGTTTAATGCAGTTTTCTCTCTTTCTTTCTTTTTTTTTTTTTAACACACAGTCCTTTGATACATATTGCACAGAATTTTTTAGAAACAGCTTTTTTAGAGGCAGATTTCTGTTGCAATATGACTTCATCTTTCTTCCAAAAGAAGGTATCTTGATCTTTCTGAATTGTCAATGGGTTTCCTCACAAAGCCCAGCCTTTGAATACAGTAGGCTCTAAGAGTCTGTCTGCTGTCGAATCAAACCAACCATTGGAAATGGAAAGAGAGGATGCTGCCTGTTTGGCTGGGGCTGATGAGGGTGGACAGACACTCTTTGATGTGGGTAGTGTGCCAACAAGGAGGCATAAATAAAGCCCCTCGTGGTACTCAGAGGAAGGAGTGGGGAAATATGCACACACAGGGCAGTTCAATTACCATGTGTAGCTTAGAAGAGGATGAGCTGAACTCACAGATGTCCTTAATGTCTCTACTGAGGGTGGGTGAAAAGATATCTTCTTGCCAAAAAGGGGTGGGACAGAAAGGGTTCCAAAGACATCCTAGATTTGTACAGTTATTCTGGATGGCATCTCAACAAAAAATAAAGTGTCAAGCTTTCTCTAAGGTGTGTCTGGTCTATACATAGTGAAACGTGTGAAAGCCAGAACTCAACAGTTCTGCCTTACACAAGGTTCCAGCTTTTACAGGTTTTACTATATTTCCGCAAGCCAAGTCAAAATTCCTATTCGAAATGGAAGGTTTTGCAATTCGTAGTGTTTTACAACTCTAAGCACAGACAGCGTTTGATGGGTTTGCTTTGCGAAAAATAAACAAATAAAGAAAGGCACACCTCAGAGATATGGCCGATTTGGTTCCAGACCACTGCAATAAAGCAAGTATCACAATAAAGGGAGTCACATGAATTTTTTGGTTTCCCAGGGCATAGAAAAGTTATATTTATACTATACTGTAGTCTATTACATGTGCAATACCATTATGTCTAAAAAAACAATGTACATACCTTAATTAAAACATACTTTATTGCTAACCATGATTTAACCCTTCAGTGAGTTGGACTTTTTTTTTTACTGGTGGAGGATCTGGCCTTGATGTTGACGGCTGCTGACTGGTCAGGGTGGTGGTTGTTGAAGGTTGGGGTGGGTGTGGCAATTTTCTTAAAATAAGACAACACTGAAACTTGTCACATTGATTGACTCTCCCTTCCACGAAAGATTTCTCTGTAGCACGTGATGCTGTTTGATTGCATTTTACCCACAGTAGAATTTCTTTCGAAATTGGAATCAATCCTCTCAAACCTGTTGTTGCTTTGTCGAATGAGTGTGTGTAATATTCTAAACCTTTTGTTGCCATTTCAACAATGTTCACAGCTTCTTCACCAGGAGTAGAGTCCATCTCCAGAAACCACTTCCTTTGCTCACTCGTAAGAAGCAACTCCTCATTCATTAAAGTTTACCATGAAATTGCAGCAATACAGTCATATCTTCTGGCTCCACATCTAATTCTGGGTCTCTTGCTGTTTCTACCACATCTGCAGTTACTTCCTCCACTGAAGTACTGAAGCCCTCAAAGTCATTCATGAGGGTTGGAATCAACTTCTTCCAAACTCCTGTTAATGTTGGTATTTTGACCTCCTCCTGTGAATCATGAGTGTTTTTAATGGAATCTAGAATGGTGAATCCTTTCCAGGAGGTTTTCAATTTACTTTGCCTAGATCCATCAGAGGAATCACTATTTATGGCAACTATTTTTTTATAGCCTTACGAAATGTATTTCTTAAATAATAAGACTTGGAAGATTTGGAAGCAAGTATGGCGAGATTTCACCTCGTGTAGTTTGGACATGTTATCAAGAGGGACCAGTCTCTGGGTAAGAACATAATGTTTGGTAAAGTGGAGGGTCAGCAAAAAGAGGAAGACCCTCAATGAGATGGATTTAAACGGTGGCTACAACAATGGGCTCAAGCATAACAATGGTTGTGAGGATGGCACAGTCTGGGCAGCATTTTGTTGTGTTCCACAGAAGGTCACTAAGAATTGGAACTTACTCAACAGCACCTAACCACAAGAAGACTTGAAAGTCGAAATTACTCCTTGATCCATGTGCTGCAGAGTGGATGTTGTGTTAGCAGGCATGAAATCAACATTAATCTCATTGTACAGCTCCATCAGAGCTCTTGGATGACCAGGTGCTTTGTCAATGAGCAGTAATTTTTCAAAAGGAACCTTTATTCTAAGCAGTAGATCTCAACAATGGGCTTAAAATATTCAGTAAGCCATGCTGTAAACAGATGTGCTATCATCCAGGCTTTGTTCTTCCATTTACAGAGTACAGGCACAGTAGGTTTAGCATAATTCTTAAGGGCCCTAGGATTTTCAGAATGGTAAAAGAGCATTGGCTTCAACTTAAAGTCACCAGCTGCATTAGCCCCTAACAAGAGAGCCCACCTGTCCTTTGAAACTTTGAAGCCAGGCATCGACTTCTCCTCTCTAGCTATGAAAGCCCTAGATGGCATCTTCTTCCAACATAAGGCTGTTTTGTCTACATTGAAAATCTGTTTAGTGTAGCCACCTTCATCAATTATCTTATCTAAAACTTCTGGATAACTTGCTGCAGCTTCTACGTGAGCACCTGCTGCTTCGCCTTGCACATTGATGTTATGGAAATGGTTTCTTTCCTAAAATCTCGTGAACCAATCTCTGCTCACTTCATACTTTTCTTCTGCAGCTTCCCCACCTCTCTCAGCCTTCACAGAATTGAAGAGATTTAGGGCCTTGCTGTGGATGAGGCTTTGGCTTAAGGGAAAGTTGTGGCCTGTTTGATCTTCTATCCAGACCACTAAAATTTTCTCCATATCAGCAATAAGTCTGTTTTGCTTTCTTAACATTCGTGTGTTACTGGAGTAGCACTTTTAATTTCTTTCAAAAACTTTTCCTTTTCATTCACAACTTTGCCAACTGGTGCAAGGAGCCTAGCTTTTAGCCTGTCTTGGCTGTTGACGTACCTTCCTCTCTAATCATTTCTAGCTTTTGATTTAAAGTGAGAGGTGTGTGACTCTTCCTTTCATTTGAACACTTAGAGGCAGTTGTAGGCTTGTTAATTGGCCTAATTTCAATGTTGTCCTGTCTCAGGGAATAGGGAGGCCTGAGAAGAGGAAGAGAGTTGAGTGAATGGCTGATTGGTGGGGCAGTCAGAACACACAGCATTTATCGATCAAGTTCACAGTCTTACATGGGTGTGGTTTGTGGTGCCCTAAAAAAGTTACAATAGTAACATCAAAGATCACTGCTTACAGATGATCATAACAGATATAATAACAATGAAAAAAATGAAATATAGCAGGAATTACCAAAATGTGACACAGAGGCACAAATTGAGCACATGCTGTTGGGAAAATGGTGCCGATAGACTTGATCAACTCAGGGCTGCCACAAACCTTCAATTTATTTAAAAAAAAAAAAAAAAAAACGCAGTATCTGTGAAGCACAATAAATCAAGGTGTGCCTATAAATAAAAAGTCCAGCTGGTCTGGATTCTTCTCTGATTGCTGAGACTCACCTGTCAAAGCAAATTGAAATCTCAAAGCCTAGCACTTTCAGTAACACAAAGTCAGCTTCAATTTGGAAATGCCTTCAGCTACACGGCTGCAGTGTTTTCTGCCTTAGAATGGCAGTGAGAGGAAAGGTAGTAGAAAGTTTTTCAAAAGCAGAGTTTCTCCACCGTGATGGCACGTTAAACCTCAACCCCTTCTGATTAAATTGGTCTGAGGTCAAACCAGTGTATCAGAAGTTTTTAGTAGGTCCCCATGTGATTCAAATGTGCACCAAGAACCACTGTTGTAGAGGTATAGGAATTTCAGATTAATTGTAATCGTTAAAAGAGGCCTTGATTGCTCCAGCTACACATCTACACAAATTGCAAACCTTAATTCAGATAGAAAACTAAATTCTAGCCCATAGTGAGAAGTGATTACCCTCCTCTCTGGGCCAAATAGCAATGTGAAGCTTAGTGCTGATGTTAGTGGATCCCAGGCCTTATGCAATCCATTATGAGACTGTGACACAAAGGGCCACCATATAACAGTTGCCCTATCAGCTTGTTGGCATGGACTAAAAATGCCCACGGCACTGGCAATGTCAGTAGTTGGGCCAAGTATACCTTTTTTTCTTTTCAAGAGCATTATTTAGGCTACTGGTTTCTTATGCGGTGAGGCATCCAGGGATCTCATTATTATGAGGTAAAATACAAATTGGTTACTTCATTCTCCCAAATAAAACTGTGGTGGTTGTCATTCACCCTCATCTAGTAATAGTGGATCTCTTAATGGGCTGGATCAATCAGAGAACGCCGTAGGTCATTGTCATGTCTCAGAAAAATACCACTGGACCAAATTCTATTGACTATACTGTAATTTCAGAGATGTTTGTTTTTACTCACTGTTTTACAATGAAAAGAGCACTGGCTTGAAAATCATTAAGCCAGATTCTTGTCCCAGATCTGTCACTCACCACAAGTTGTGTGGTGCCAGAGAAGTTAAATAATAATAATAAAAACAGCAATGGTGGTGATTATTCATGAACACTAAGGCTATTTTTTTTTAAGGCTATACGCTATGTAGCAGTTCTGCTCTGTCCTATAGTTGGAATTGAATGGACAGCGATGGGTTAAGGCTATACGCATTGCCATCAAGTTAGTTCTGAATCATAGTGATCTTATAGTACAGGGGAAAACTGCCTCATAGGGTCTGTTGTTAGTTCTGACCCATAGCGACACTCTGTACAACAGAAGGAAACACTGCCCAATCCTGTGCCATTCTTAAAATTGTTGTTATGCTTGTGCCCATTGTTACAGCCACTGTGTTAATCCATCTTGTTGAGGGTCTTCTTCTTTTTTGTTGACCCTCTGCTTTACCAAGCATGATATCCTTCTCCAGGGACTGACACCTCCTGGTAACATGCCCAAAGTATGTGACATGAAGTCTCACCATACTTGCTTCTAAACAGCATTCTAGCTGTACTTCCTCCAAGACAGATTTGTTCATTCTTTGACCATGGGTCTAGGTATGCTTTATCTCATTTAACTTTTACCCAAAACCTATGAAATGAACATTATTATTCCATTGTAAAGATGAGGTTTAGAGATGTTAGGTGCTTTGTCCATAATCACAGAGCTCACAACGGGCAGAACGAAGACTGAATCTTGTGTGCTCCCAGGCTCATGCTCTTGATTATTATGTGATGCTTAAGAGGTCCTCTATACTAGCTCAAAAAATTATGTGTTATTTCTGAGTATCATCTAACAAGACCATGCAATTCTATTTTAAATTTCACTGCGTGATAACTCACTCAGCCCTAAACAGAATTTTCCAAATAATTAGTGTTCAATTGCCCATACCAAAGAAAGGTGATCCAAACAAACACAGAAATTATTTAACAATATCATTAGTATCACATACAAGTAAAATTTTGCTGAAGATCATTCAAGAGCAGTTGCAGCAGTATATCAACACGGAAGTGCCAGAAATTCAAGCTGGTTTCAGAAGAGGACGTAGAATGAGGGATATCATTGCTAATGTCAAATGGAGCCTGGCTGAAAGCAAAGAATACCAGAAAGATGTTTACCTGTGTTTTATTGACTATGCAAAGGTGTTTGACTATGTGGATCATAATAGATTATGGATAACATTGAGAAGAATAAAAATTCCAGAATTCTTAACTGTGCTCATGAGGAACCTGTACATAGATCAAGAGGCAATCATTTGAACAGAATGAGGGGATACTGTGTGGTTTACAGTCAGGAAAGGCGTGTGTCAGGATTGTATCCTTGAACCATACTTACTTCAATCAATATGCTGAGCAAGTAACCTGAGAAGCTGGACTATATGAAGAAGAATGGGATGTCAGGATTGGAGGAAGACTCATTAACCACCTTCAATATGCAGATGATACGACTTTGCTTGCTGAAAGTGAAGAGGACTTAAAGCACCTACTGATGATCAAAGGCTACAGCATTCACTATGAATTGCAACCCCACATAAAGAAAACAAAAATCCTCACAAGCGGACCAATGAGCAACATCATGATAAATGGAGAAAAGATTGAAGCTGTCAAGATTTCATTTTACTTAGATCCACAGTCAATGCCCATGGAAGCAGCAGCCAAGAAATCAAAGGACATATTGCATTGGGCAGATCTGCTACAAAAGACCTCTTTAAAGTGTTAAAAAGCAAAAAATTTCACTTTAAGGACTAAAGTGTGCGGTGACCCAAGCCATGGTGTTTTCAATCATCTCATATGCATGCAAAAGCTGAACAATGAATAACGAAGACTGAAGAAGAATTGACACCTTTGAATTATGGTGTTTGTGAAGAATATTGAATATACCACAGACTGCCAGAAGAATGAAGAAATCTGTCTTAGAAGAAGTACAGCCAGAATGCTCCTTAGAAGCAAGGATGGAAAGACTTTCTCTCACATACTTCAGATGTGTTGTCAGGAGGGATCAGTCCCTGGAGAAGGACATCATGCTTCATAGAGTAGAGGGTCAGCGAAAAAGAGGAAGGCCCTCAAAGAGATGGATTGACACAGTGGCTGCACCAATGGGCTCGAGCATAACAACAATTGTGAGGATGGCACAGGATCAGGCAGTGTTTCATTCTGTCGTACATAGAGTTGCTTTGAAGCAGAACCGACTGGATGGCACCTAAGAACACGGACAAACACTCAAGTACTTAACAAAAGTATTCAGATATTATTCACACATTTATTTCCACAAATATTTGGCTGATCTGTGCAAGGGATTATGTGATATAAATTAAAAATAGGAAGATGGATCCAAAGTAGCACGATAGACGGAAACACCACACAGTCCCTCCACAGCAAAGACCCCAAAAACTAAGTAAAACAGAGGCAAACATCAATCCCGGAGCTCTAAATGTCAAATGAAGAGATAAAGAACTCAACCAAGCACCCAATGAAATAAGAAACTGACAGCAAACAGAGAGCAAGGAGATATGAGCAGAGGCCCCCTATCAGCTATCACAGCACAGATTTGCCATCTTGGACTCCTGTTGGAGAATGACAGACAGAGAGCATGGGAAAGCAGCTTCACAGAACTCCAGCAGCAGACAGACAGAGCACTCACTAGACCTGCACTGCTGCACCATAGCTGAGTGACTGGCCCTGCCTGTTGGACAAGGAGGTGAAAAGTATAATGCCCACAGATGAACAAACAACAAAGAACACCCAGCCTGCCTGCTCAGACATAATTATTTGAAACAAAAAAGCAAGATGAAACAAACAAATCTACAATCAATAAGTGAAGAAAATAACTACTGAATGTCCCAAAGACAGCAATGTCAAAACATAAAAAAACAAGACAGAATGGCTCCAGTAGGCATCCAAATTAAAACACCAGATGACTTTATAGTAGACTAAAAGGCACTGGAACTACCTGATAGGGAATTCAAATTCTGTTCAGAGCTATCCAAGAGTTGAAGGAAAAAGCAGACAAAAATGAGGAAAAAATATACAAATTCATGGAAAAGGAGGACAAATTCATGGAAAATACAGATAAAACAATGGAATAATTCAGGAAAATAAAACAGAAAAAACAAAATGTCAAAATAAATTCACAACTAGAAATCACAGAAACAACAATTAGAAAGCCAAAAGATAAACAATAAGATTTTAGAAACAGTATCATAGAAGATCAGAGGAGCAGGTTTGAAACAATGGAGGATAGGATCAGGAAAATTGAAGACAAATCCTTGGATACCAATTTGTTTGAGGAAAAATCAGAAAAATGAAGAAACCCTGAGAATTATGTCAGATACAATCAAAAGCAAAAATTTGCAAGCAATAGGAGTTCCAGAACAGGGGGAGAAAATGGAAAACACAAAGGGGATCATTGAAAAATTGCTGACAGGAAAACTTTCCTAATATCATGAAAGATGAAAAGCTGACCAAGAAACTCAATGAACCCCATATAGGATAGACCCCAAAAGAAAATCACCAAAGCATAGAATCCTGAGAGCAGCTTGAGAAAAATAGAGTCTCATACAGAAGGGAAACAATAAGACTAAGCTCTAATTTCTCAGCAAAAACCGTGCAGGCAAGAAGGCACTGGGATGACATACATAAAACCTTGAAAGAAAAAAAATTGCTGACCAAGAATAATATATCCTGCAAAACTCTCTCATTTAAATATGATGGTGAAATTAGGACAGTTCCACATAAGCAGAAATTAAGGGAGTATGGAAAAACCAAATCAAGCCTTCAAGAATTATTAAAGGGAGCCCTTCGATTTGAGAACAAGCAACGACAGATGACAACCTGAATCTAGGATGCAAGATCCTATGAGCCAGATACCAATCTAGGAATTGGACTCTCAAGGACTATTCAAAACCAAAATATTTACAACAGGGAACCAGAGAGGTTAATCTATAAATGACAACAATATCAGAACAATAAAAGGAGGAATAAATAGTGTAGATATATAACTTTCTAATGGAGAGGAAGGCAAGCAGATGCCAAGTAATAATAGACTCGTTCAAACTTAGTAAGACAAAGGTAAATTTCAAGGTAACCACAAAGAAAGTTAATACACTTACTCATCAAAATAAAGAAGAAAAACATAGTCTCAGTAAAAACAAAAACAAAACAAATGAAAAAGAAATCCACAAAAAAAAGGAATTTAGTACAGGAGAGTAAGAGGAACAACAACAAAAGAAAAATCAGCACCACGAATTAAGCCTACAACATGACAGCAATAAATCCACACCTATCAATAAGTACACTGAACATAAATGGCCTAAGTGCACACATAAAGAGACAGTGACAGAATAGATTTAAAAAAAAAAAAAAAAGCCTCCATCAATATGCTGTCTACGAGAGACACACCTTAGAAACAAGGACGTAAATTTATTAAACATCAAAGGATGGAAAAAATACATCAAGCAAACAGCTACCAAAAAAGAGCAGAAGTGGCAGCACTAATCTCAGATAAAATAGACTTTAAAACAAAATCCACCATAAAAGACAAAGAAGGGCACTATATAATGATTAAAGGGATGATCCATCATTAAGACACAAGCGTAATAAATATCTATGCACCCAATGACAGGGCTTTAAAGTACATCAAACAAACTCTAACAGCACTGAAAAGAGAAATTGACGGTTCCACAATAATAGTAGGGCACTTCAACACACCACTCTTGGTAAAGGACAGAACGTCTAGAAAGAAACTCGACAATGATACAGAAGATCTAAAGGCCACAATCGGCCAAGTTGAACTCATAGACATATATAGAGCACTCCACCCAACGGTTACAAAGTACACTTTCTTTTCCAGCACACAGAGGACATTCTCCAGAATAGAACATATCTTAGGCCACAAAGCAACCCTCAACAAAATCCAAAGCACTGAGATAAAGCAAAGTATCTTCTCTGATCACAACACCACCAAAGTAAAACTCAACAACAGGAAGAATAAGGAAAAAAAATCAATTACATGGAAACTGAATAACACCCTGCTTAAAAACCACTGAGTAATAGAATAAACCAAAAACGGAATAACAAAAATCTCAGAATCAAAAGAGATTGAAAACACATCATACCAAAACCTTTGGGACACAGCAAAGGCAGCGCTGAGAGGTCAGTTTATAGCAATAGGTGCACACGTCCAAAAAGAAGAAAAGGCCAAAATCAAAACATTAACCCTACAATTCAAACGAATAGAAAGAGAACAGCTCAAGAAGCCCACAGCCACCAGCAGAAAGGAAGTAATAAAGATCAGAGCAGAAATTAAAGAAATAGAGAAGAGTAAAACAATACAAAGAATCAATAAAACCAAAAGCTGATTCTTTGAAAGGATCAAAAAAATTGACAAACCAATGACCCAAATGATAAAAGAAAAACAGGAGAGGAGCCAAATAAAGAATAAAATGGGAGACATTACCACAGACCCAGCTGAAACAAAAAGGATGATAACAAAGTATTACAAAAACTATACTCCAACAAATTTGAAAACATGGAGGAAAGGGACAACCTACCCAAACTAACTCAAACTGATGCTGAAAATCTGAACAGACCCAAAACAAGAGAAGAGATTGAAAAAGAAAAAAACAAAAAAACTCCCAGCAACAACAACAAAAGCCCTGACCCAAATGGCTTCACTGGAGAATTCTACCAAACATTCAGAGAAGAGCTCACATTAAAAAAAAAAAAAATTTTTACATTAGTACTACTCAAATTATTTCAGAACATAGAAAAGAAAAGCATACTTCTGAATTTATTCTATGAGGTCAGCATAACCCTGATACCAAAACCAGCAAAGACACCACAAAAAAAAAGAAAACTACAGATTAATATGTCTCATGAATATAGGTGCGAAAATTCTCGACGAAATTCTAGCCAATAGAATTCAGCATCATATAAAAAAAAAAAAAAATACACCACTACCAAGTGGGATTCATACCAGGTTTGCAAGGATGGTTCAACATTAGAAAATAAATCAACTTAATCCACCACATAAGTAAAATAAAAGAATCACATGAACATCTTAAAGGATGAAGAAAAGGCATTTGACAAAGTCCAACACGCATTCCTGATAAAAACTGTCACTAAAATAGCTATGGAAGGGAAATTCCTCAACATAATAAAGGGCATCTCAACAAAACCAACATCATTCTTAATGAAGAGAGGCCGAAAACATTCCCCTTGAGAATAGGAAGAAGATAAAGTTGCCCTTTATCACCACTCCTACTTAATTGGAGCATTAAGGCGAGAAAAAAAATAATAATAAAGGTCATACAAATTGGTAAGGAACATCCCTATTTGTGGATGATATGATATAAACATAGAAAACCCAAAAGACTCAATGAGAATACTACTGGAACTAATAGAAAGATTCAGCAGGGTAGCAGGATACAAGATAAACATACAAAAATCAGTTGGATTCCTATACACCAATAAAGAGAATGATAAAAAGGAAATAGGAGAACAATACCAAAAAATAAAATACTTAGGAAAAATCTAACCAGGGATGTAAAACACCTATACATTCCAGAAACCAAAAAAGATCTACATAAATGGAAAAACATACCATGCTCACGGATAGGTAGACTCAACATTGTGTAAATGACAATTCTACCCAAAGCAGTCTACAAATACAATGCAATCCTGATCCAAATACCAACAACATTCTTTAAAGAGATGGAAAAATTAATCATTAACTTTATATGGAAAAGGAAGAGGCCCCAGATAAGTAAAGCACTATTAAAGAAGAATAAATTAGGAGGACTGGCACTGCTTGACCTCAGAACCTACTATACAGCTACGGTAGTCAAAACAGCCTGGTACTGGTACAGTGACAGATCCATTGACCAATGGAACAGAATTGAGAACCCAGACGTAAATCCATTCACCTACAGTCACCTGATCTTTGACAAGGGCCATCAAATGGGGAAAAGACAGACTTTTTAACAAATGGGGCTGGCAAAACTGGGTGTCCTTCTGCAAAAAAATGAAACAGAACCCATACCTCACACCATCCACAAAAACTAATACTAATACAAAATTGATCAAAGACCTAAATATAAAACCCAAAATTATAAAAGATCATAGAAGAAAAAATAGGATCAATGCTAGAGGACCTAATACATGGCATTAACAGGATACAAAGCATAACTTACAACACACGAACTCCTGAAAATAAGCTAGATAACTGGGATCTTCTAAAAATTAAATACCCATGCTCATCAAAATACTTCACCAAAATAGTAAGAAAAAGAACCTACAGACTGGGGGGAAAAAAAAAAATTGGCTATTACAAATCTGATGAAAGTCTAATCTCTAAAATCTACAGGAATCTCTAACACCTCTACAAAAAAAAAGACAAATAATCCAATTAAAAAATGGGCAAAGGAAATGAACAGACACTTCAAAGACGACATTCAAGTGGCTAACAGACACATGAGGAAATGCATACAATCACTAGCCATTAGAGAAATGCAAATCAAAACCACAATGAGATACCATCTAACCCTGGCATTACTGGCAAAAATAAAAAAACAGAAAATAAAAAATGCTGGAGAAACTGTGGGGAAGCTGGAACACATATACACTGCTGGAGGAACACAAAATGGTACAACCATTTTGGAAAACGATACAGCACTTCCTTAGAAAGCTAGATCCAGCAATCCCACTCCCAGGAGTATATTGTAAAGAAATAAGAGCTGTCACACAAATAGACATATGCACACTCATATTCATTGCAGCATTGTTTACAACAGCAAAAAGATAGATACAACCTGGTTGCCCATTAACTGATGAGTGGATAAACAAACTATGGTACGTGCACACAATGGAGTACTAACCAAAGATAAAGAACAGTGATGAATCTGCAATGCATCTCACACATGGATGAATCTAGAGGACATTATGCTGAGTGGAATAAGTCAATCACAGAAGGACAAATATCGCATGAGACCACTACTGTAAAAACTCATGAAAAGGTTTACACACAAAAAAAATCAATCTTTGGTTACGAGGGAGGGGAAAGGCAGGGATGGAAAGATGCTAAATAAACAATAGGTAAGTGGTAATTTTGGTGAAGGGTAAGACAGTACACAACACTGGGGAAGCCAGCACAACTTGCACAAGACAAGGTCATGCAAGCTCCATGGACTCATCCAAACTCCCTGAGGGACCGAATTACTGAGCTGAGGGCTGGGGGAACCATGGTCTCAGGAACATCTAGCTCAATTGGCATAACATAGTTTATAAAGAAAATGTTCTACACTCTACTTTGGTGAGTAGTGTCTGGGTTCTTAAGAGCCCATGAGCAACTATCTAAGATACTCCACTGGTCTCACACCTTTGGGAGAAAGAGAGAATGAAGAAAACTAAAGACACGAGGGAAAGATTAGTCCAAAGGACTAATGGACAACTACTATGGCCTCCGCCAGACTGAGTCCAGTACAAGTGCCTGGCTACCACCACTGACTGCTCTGACAGGGATCACAATAGAGGGTTCTGGACAGAGCTGGAGAAAAATGTAGAACAAAAGTATAACTCAGAAAGAAAGACCAGACTTTCTGACCTGACAGAGACTGGAAAAACACTGAGACTATGGCCCCTGGACACAGTTTTAGCTCAATAATAATGTCACTCCTGAGGTTCAACCTTCATCCAAAGATTAAGGGACGCTCCAGCCAAGGGGCCAGGACTAGAAGGCAGGAAGGGACAGGAAAGTTGGTAATAGGGAGCCCAAGGTCAGGAAGGGAGAGTCCTCAAGAAGCATTCAGTTGTAAGTAAAATGATTTCAGAAAGTTTCAGTGTATTGAAAAAATGGCATAAAAGAGGCACTGTTTTGTAAAGCACAGAAACTTTTTTGTAGTGAGTAAAATCAGTCATCCCTTAACCATCTCATAATTTTGTACTTTCTTGTATCAGGTGCTCTAGTCAATAATTCTAACAAGGTTTCTCGAATAAACATAACTCACATGGTTATATTTGAATCATGCATTTCATTACACCTTCCAATTTCCCGTTTGATTCACACATTTGGGGATTTGTTTCTTTCAGAAGGGTGTTGGCAGGGCAAGTTCCCAGTGTCAGCAACATTGGTGTCTGACTCTTTGACAGGACTTGGAGAAAACCCAAATTCCTACCAGTGGACTCACGGCTTTGAGTTAAGTCTTTAATAAAATATCATTGTGATATATTAAGTGGCATAAATCCAATAGCCTATCAATGCCTTTCGGGCACAGGCTTATAAGACCCTTTACCCAGGAGAATTCAGGGTCCCTAGGGTTGCTATGAGTCAGAATTAACTCAGTGGCAATAACAAAAAAAGAAAAACCCTTGCTGCCAAGTCGATTCCAACTCAGTGACAGAGTAGAAGTGCCCCATAGGACTTCCAAGGAGCACCTGGTGGATTTGAACTGCCAACCTTTTGGTTAGCAGCCAAACTCTTAACCACTATGCCACCAGGGTTTCCCAATAGGAATGGGAAGGGAATTAAATGAAAACAAGATGGAGAAGCTTTGATAAGGTGCGGAAGAATTGAGCAAAGTCCGGAGCACTGGAGATGACTAAAGATAGCAGGATTATGGAGCTGAAATACATGGCGGTCATGGGATGCAAGACACATTTGGCAGTAGATGCTTCCAAAGAGGATATAAAAAAGGATGGGACACAGGAGACACACTTTCTGTCTTAGTTTAGATTCCCATAAAAGCAGAGCCTGAGATAATGTCAGTATAAGAAGTCAGTTTGAATTTGATACCAGGAAGCGGAAGTGAGGTTGTAGGGACAATGAGACAGAGAATGGCAAAAAGCCAATAAAAGGTATGCTAGTGAACCATTTACCACTCAGGACAACTGGAGTTCAGTACCTCTGGTGACCTTCTGAGGAAGTATGTAGGATGTGCCTCAAAACTGATCCCCTTAAGAACAGGAAGCAAGGTCACTGGGTGGCCCAAATACTGTGCACTTGACTACTAACCTGAAGGTTGGTGGTTTGAACCCACCCAGCAGCACTGAGGCAAAAAAGGCCTGGTGATCTGCTATAAACTTTATCACCAAGAAAGTCCTATGGAACAGTTCTACTCTGTAACACCTGGACTCGCCAAGAATCGAAATTGACTTGACAACAATAGGTTTGATTTTTTTTTTTTGGAACGACAGGAAGACTTAGGCCTTTATGCACCAACTCTCATATCCTCATTGTTTTGAGGGTTGCCCTAAGGCATTAATTTCTTTTCATTTCTAGATGTCACTGATGATCAGGTTTTGGAGAAAGCTCCAGGGATACAAAGCTGAGGGATCAAATGGTTGTGCTTGATATGAGACACTGCTCCATGCAAGAAACCATCTGCTGTCCTTGTGCTGAAGCGAGATGGCCAAGGAGAGGAGGATGGTGCTGTGCAAGAGTGTGTCAGAGATGAGCCCTGGGCTTTGTCATCTCCGTTTTTCATTTGTAGTAATAACTCAAAATGTCTTGACTTGCTCTAGTACTCTCCATGAAAAAGAGACAGCTTAATAGCCTCTACTCTGGCTATGAAGATGAAATAGGACATTCTATCCTCCAATTAAAAAGCAGACTGACTCTGCCAGTTCAAACAGGAAGCAATCTCCTCTTAAACAGTGTAGATGGAGACTCTTCCCTTTACACTCACTCTTCTTGTAACTCTGAAGATATCAGTAGTTAAGGCCGTCTTACCCTATCCGAAGTTACTGAAGACTCAATTCACTGGCAGTTTTCACTGTTAAGCACAGATCACTCCAAGATAGGCTTACTCTACCCAACTTAAAGGAAGGGTCATGGTTCCATTTAGCCGTGCCTTGGCAATTGTGTTAAAAGGGTGTCTGAAACCTCTTTTCTGATTCACAGCAGAACAAGGTGTTCAGCTCTTACTGATTGGGGGAGAGGGGAGCCAGTTTTAACACATACAAAACTGCTACTGCTTTCTGCGTTTTCAGTGGGATATACATACACACACAACTTCTACTTGGAGATGGTTCCAAAGGGTGGGATTGGGACTAGAAGCACCGGGAAAAGGTAAGGTGTCCTTGCACAAAGAGTGCAGTTAACATTGTATCAATATTCCTGTTATAAACTGATAAACCCTGAGCTCGGTGGGGTCAAGTTTTCTGTGCCTGAGCTGACATGCCAGTCTGCCAGCAGTCATATGCTTCTCATATGGCGACACTCCACAGATGCCAGCAAAATGTGAAAAGTCTCTGGCTCATTTCCTTTCATTTTCTTGAGTGCCATGTTGCATGTACACATGCACACTCACATGGACGTACACATATGAGTACATGTACACACACACACTGTGGTCTTTGTTCTATCATTGCTATAATCCACTCCATCCCAGCAGGTCTATCGAAATTCCCTTATCTCTGTATCTCTAGAGATTCATAATAATTCATCTATTAACATTAAATATGGAGTTTTTTATTTTAAAATTTCAAACTTATTATGTTTTCTATTTTAGACTGAAAAGAATTTTCTTGTGAGTCTGCATAGTTTCTTTAGAGCAAAAAATACGTTTTTGATCATTTTGGATTGGGGTCATTTTTCACTCTTTTCATTACTTTTTTTAATATTCTCTTTCTCTGAAATGGATTTTATAGCAAATATTTTGTGCTGAAAACTAATATATCTATGTATGAGAAAAAATAGATGCATGCAAAAAATTAAACAATTTTGTTCTTCCCATTTCAAAACTGATGTGTGCCACTGTGCTTACAAAATTTATTGTTCGAATTATTGTGTAATATTGTTACATAATTTCACACAATAAAAATTTTAATTTTTCAAAAGTTTAAAAAATTAATTAAATGTGTGTTTCCTCATTAGATCTATTGAATCATTGAGTTTACACCATGCATATTTCAACAATGCCCTCTTAAATCAACTCAGTTTACACAGAAATTCTTTGCTATTACTTTGCAAATGGCACTGAGCAAAATAAATGGAAAATGAAATCAAAGTCACATTTAAACAGTTATGACAAATGCAAGTACGTATATACACAAATGAATCATGCTTCTAGCCAAGCGTTATCCTCCACCCCCAGTTTTGAGCAAAAATGGCATGTCTGTTTCAACTCTAGCTTTTCCTTTATTCAGACCTTAATGACACATAATATTTGAAATTGAATGCATACGGTACTTACAAATATAAATACAATATGCTCTACCTTTATCTCCTAGACCCTTATATGGAGTGAGCTCTGTAGACATACTGCATACAAAACGGATGGCAGATGGCAATTGGATAAAACTAATACACTGTCTGGCTCACAAATGAAGAAAAGTATCTAATGAGTACTATCTTCTATCCCCTCCCTAAGGATGTTGCCATTACAGAAGATATGATTTCGATAAATATAGTGAATTATTTTCATTATAAACACATTGCTGCCAATTTTTCCCCAAAACAATGTTTACAAAATGTATCCCAAAAGCAAAGAGAAATACATTCAAATTTAAATTGAATTTATTATGAAGCCAATAATCACAGTGATCTTTTAGAAGCTTCTTCCAGTGTTCAAATAAATGACCATCCACAAATTAGATCCAAATGTCTAAAATCTTTCAGAGAGACAAAAAAGACTCTAACTCATTTGAGTTTTTTGGTACTGGTCATAATTTTGACAAAACATCACGTTCTCTCCAGTATCTGAACAACTCAGTTAAAATGTAGCAATAACAAAACCATCATCATAGTTTAATTATTACAAATTCTTTAATCTTAGAAAAAAGTTTAGATGCACTCCATTTCCTTATTGTTCCTACAAGAGGAAGAAGGATAACATGGCTACCTATACATCACCCCTACACTTAAAGTATGCCCTGTACCAAATATTCAGTTTGATACAATATTTTTGGAGAAGATTCTCTTCAGTCTGATTACAGCTCAAGGTAAGATAGAAATGAGGACATTAAATAAATGCAGTTAAAGTGATTGGCTGCTAACCAAAAGACTGGTGGTTTGAGCCCACCCAGAGACAACTACTTCCAAAAAAAAAATCCAGCAATCTACTTCCAAAAAAAAAAAAAAAATCAGCCATTGAAAACTCTATGAGCCACAATTCTACTCTGACATACATGGGGTTGTCATGGGTCAGAGCCGACTGGACAGTAACTGGTCACTGATTACTGGATGCCAAAAGATGGTAGGTGCTGAAATACAAGCATTTAATGAGACACAAAGATCCTGTTCTCAAGGAACTCACAGTTATCCACTCACCTTGGAAACTGTTAATGAGCAATGCTTGGACCAAGGATTGAATGCACGAGAGGCACAGAACAAAGGAGACCTCCGTACTGCATACAAATTAAAACCAATTCCTAAACGCTCTTAGTGGAAGAAATTGTACTATGCTGAAGGCATTTAGAACACCCGGGGTTATACTTTCATTCGCACACTCTCATTTACCAGTTATTATGGTAAAGTTTCACAAATTCTGTCCTAAATATTTCATACTATTTTTATTTTATATAAGGCTATGCTGGGATTAACCTTTTAGCACGCTCTTTCTTCATTGATAGAGTATTGCAAGTTCTGTAAATAAAATAGAGACAAATATTTTAAGCACGTGAGAAGCATTTTACTTGCAGGCAATTAATGAATTAATTCTCATGCTTATAACTCAATAAAACAGCTCTCTTAATAAAATCTCTTATATGAGAAAGCCTTAGCCTGGACCGTAACGCTTAGATAACAGAATGCTGCTTCCTGAAAAAAGGGACCTTTTTTTGACTTCTTTTCTTCCCTTTTTTTTGCTTTGGTTTATCTAAATGAATAAGGCTTTATTGTAATGGAAGATCAAGATCATTCTATTATCCACCTTATTTTAAAAATTTCTGATTTGATTGAATAAAATGGTGCAAAATTTATAGATTTGAATTTTCTTGCTTGTTATGTTCAACATAGTCTATTCTTTCTTCTCACTTGAATTCCATTATTCTGTAATTGTTTATGTTCTTTGTTTATTTTTCTGCTAAGATATTTACTTCATATCAATAATTTATAAATAATTTCTACATATGGCCTCTGGATTCTGTTTATATATATTGGAATTTTTTTCTCCATTTTTGTCTATCTACTCTTGAACCACACTGCACTGTTAAAACAAGTATATCACTACAATATTGTAAATTTTTAGCTGGAGGAATAATTCTCCCTAATTTCTCTTTTTTCAAAATTTCTTGATCATTTTCTAGATATTTATAATCATTCTGTAAATATCATAACAGAGAAACTTAGGACTTGAGTAGGAATAACATTGAATCTATAAATGTTTTGTAGAAAATTAGCATCTTTACAATGCTGAATTTTCTCTCCTCATAATGAAGTTTTTGTTCTTTTATGTTCCACAATTATCTTTTTGAAGTCTTCTTTAGAAAAGATTGGAATATTTGTTGTTAAATTTTTTTGCTAGATATTTTATATTTTTGGTTGCTATTGTAAATCTGCCCTGGTACTGCAGTGGTGAAGCGTTCTGCTGCTAACTAAAAGTTCGAATCCACCAACCAATCTTTGGAAACCCTATGGTTTTCACTATCTGTGATTTATACATATATATATATATGAAATTAGCTGATATATATATGCATATATATATCACACAGTGAAATATAAATCAGATTCACAATGCTCATTGCTGTCGAGTGGATGTCAACTCACAGTGATCCTATAGGATGCAGTAGAACTGCCCCATAGGGTTTCCAAAGATTGGTTGGTGGATTCCAACTTTTAGTTAGCTTGAAGACCCTGGTGGCCTAGCGGTTAAGTGCTACAGATGAGAACCAAAATGTCGGCAGTTCCAATCCACCAGGTGCTCCTTGGAAACCCTGTGGGGTGGTTCTACTAAGTTCTGTATGGTCTCTATGAGTTGGAACCCACTCGACGGCAATGAGTTTGGAATTTGTATACGTATATATGAAAACCCTGGTGGCGTAGTGGTTAAGAGCTAGGGTTGCTAACCAAAAAGTCGGCAGCTGGAATCCACCAGCACTCCTTGGAAACCCTGTGGGGCAATTCTACCCTGTCCTGTAGGTCTCTACGAGTCAGAATCAGCTGGATGGCAACGGGTTGGGTTTTGGTTATATGTATATATGCATTTTTTTTCCTAACAAATCATATTTGGTTTCCTTTAAAAGCTATTAGTTTTTTTTTTCTCTTTGATTATTCAGGTAGATCATCTATATCATCTGCAATTAATGGTAATTTGTGCTTCTTATTTATCCTGTTACCTTTTCGGATTTATCAGAACATCTAAGACAATATTAAATAATATTGATGATAGTGGGTGTTATTTTTTTTTCCAGTTTCGACAGAGATAGCTTCAATGTTTCAACACTGAGTGTAATTTTGCTGCTGACTTGGGGTATTTTAAAGAAGTTAAAGAAGTGTCTTTTTACTCCCACTTCAGTGAAGAATATTTAACACAAATAATGGATTCTATCAAATGAATTTTTGTCATCTATCACAATGGTGACATGCTTTTCTCTTTTTTGACCTACTGATGTATTAACTACAATAACAGATATCCTAAATCCTAATATTGGAATATATTTACATTTACAAAATAAATCTTATTTGATCAGGTATTCGTTTTATTTACCATATCACGTGGTAAATTATTCTCTTAATGTAGTATTTAATTTGATTGCTGGCATTATTTTTCTATCTACCTGTCTATCCATCTAATATATATGTATTCATTTAACCAATACTTCAATTAAATGATAGGTTTGTCTATTTTCATTCTTCCTTCTGTATTAATGTTATGGAACTATGTTTAGATTAATTTTAATCATATCTTGTACATTCTTAAAATTTTACTCTCATTTTAATTATTTAAAAAAAGCATAATTGAAAAAGCTTGACTTCTACTTTAACCTAAGACTGAGAGTGTCTTAAAATTGCCAGGTGCTTGAAATTTTACCATTTGGTTCTGATTTTATTGCTGAATTATAAAAAATTATACAACACTTTACTTTTAGAATTTTTATATTTCCTTATGGCCTAACATATAACCAACTTTATCAAACTAGACAAGTAAAGAAAATGTAAATTCTCATGTTGCATGACTTCAAATTGCATAAATTATAAAAACCAGCATTATCAACTATTTTATTTGGTTCGTCCACATTCTTATTTATTAATTATAAAGCTTGAAGATGATAAAAAATTCCTCACAATTTTTAACTTAATCATGATTAAGTTTATAGGTATTTTTAATATATGATATTTTTCATCACAGTCCTTTCTTGTGTCTTTTAGCTTTTGGTTCTTCCAGGCATTCCTTGGCTTATGGCAGCATGACTTCAACCTCTGCCTATTTTCACATGGCTGTTTTCCGCCAGTGTCTGTTTGTTTCTGTCTCTTCTTCTCTTTTTATAAGGACATCAGTCATATTTGATTAGGGCCCACTGTACTCCAGAGTGACCTCATGCTCGCTTAACTAATTGCAACTGATTGGTTGATCACATCAGATTACATCACGGAGGTGATTACGTTCTATCCCAAAATGAAGGATAATTATGTCAGACCACAAAATGGAGGATAACTATATAATACTGAGAATCATGGCCTAGTCAAGTTGACACAGAACATTAGCTATCACAGCAGCACTAGATAACAAAGTATATTTTCTGAGCCCTTGAAAAGTTAAGGATGCTTATTACGTACCATTACATATAAATTACAACTTTCTGAATACAAAATTCTGGGTAACAAATATTTTCCCTGAGATATAAAGGTATAACTCTTTAGATAACCGTATTCTAGTGCTAGACATTGCAGAAGAGAATTTCTATGGTCAGGGTGACTTCTTCTTGTAGGCATCACATACATTTTTAAATTTTTTGGTGTATTTATAATTACAGTATTACTTATTTGTCCTTAAAAGCCTAAATTATATGCTTGCACGTGTCTGATAACTAGAATTTTGCATAGTATTGAGTCAGTGCTTTCTACCTGAAGTTTTAGGACATTTTTTCATCTCAGGAGAGTTTTCTTCTATTGCATGTAGTAGATTTTTTTTTTTTTAGATAGTTTGTTGGCTCTTAATTCTTTTTTTTTCATATTAAGCATCTTGTCCTCATTTTCATCTCTTTTTTTTTTCTTACTCTCCATTCTGAAAGTATTACTCAAATTGAATTACATCATTGATATAATACTGGAGACAGTAGATTCTACTCTTCACAACTTCAACTACTGTATAATTTCTGCTATTTTCCCTTCAGTTTCAATGCAGTCTTTCCTTATCTCACCCAGTTCCCTCTATATTTTTGCTTGTCTTAGCCTGTCTTTTCATATCAGTATGCTGTTCTGTCATCTCATCCTTTATTGCTCATTTGATCAAAATCACATTTTCTTGAATTTTACTGAATACGCAAAGTAAACTGTAAATGTTATATGTTTCCCATTAAGCTTCTGTTTAGAAAGTGGCCTCTTTGAGTCTTACATGCTTTGTTCTCTTTTTGTGCTGCTGAACCTTTTTGTAAACTCGGTTTCTGTGTGTGTGCATGTATGTGTGTGTGTGTGTATGCACATGTGCTATGGAGGTTGTCTGGTTCTGAATGATGAGCACTCTATCTTGGTCTTGTATTACACATGAAGAGAATGGGTGAATTTCTCTTGATCTCTTCCTCCCTCATGGTATGGTGTTCAAATCCTCATAGATCTCCAACTAGAAGGCAATTTGAGATAAGTTTCTGTTACTAATTCAGTGATTTAGCAGTTTTAAACAAGTAGGAAAAGGAGCCATGACAATACACCTTGCAGGGAAGTTTTTACATTCTTTTTCTGTTTAGTGCAGCAGCTGCACAAGGCACATGGATCATTCCATACCTGGAATATTCATCTGAAGGGAGGACAGGCCTCACTCAAGGCACACAACTGGACTGCATCATTGCCTTGTCCCAGTGCTCCTGCCTGCCTCTGCTAAGAGAAACCATGCTGACTCTCTGCTTGGTGTAGTGGCATACAGCTTGGCATTACCCTCCAAAGACTACATTTTTGACCTTGGACAAGTCGCTAAACCAGACAGAGACAACAAAAAAGAAAAGAAGAAGAAAAACTTCATATCGATATCCCTCATGAGTATAGACTCAAAAATCTTTCAAAATTTTAGTAAATATAATTGAATTTTATATAAAAATAATTATACACAATGATAAAGTGGGGTTTATTCCAGGGATGTAATTCTGGTTCAATATTCAGAAAGTAATCAGTGAAACTCACCATATTAATAGATCAAAGAAAAAAAATCTCATGATCATGTCAGTCGATGCAGAAAAGAATTTGATAAAATCAGCACCCATGCATAATTTCAAAAACTCAGAAAAATAGGAAGAGAGGGGAACTTACGCATCTTAATGAAGAACATATAAAAAAACACACTGTTGGAATTATACTTAATGTGAAAGACTAAATGTTTTCCTCCTAAGATCAGGAACAAGGTAAGGATGTCTGCTTTTATTTTTAAACATAATGCTGGAAGTTCTAGCCAGTGCAATAAGGCAAGAAAATAAAATAAAAGGCATATGAATTAAAAAAAAAAACTCTACTTATTTGCAAATGACATAATTGTCCACATACAAAATTTCAAGAAATCTACAAAACCTTATAGAACTAATAGAGGAAAAACTGTAGAATTCCGAGAATTAAACTCCTAGACCTTAGAAGACCATAAGATACAAGATAAACATAAAAAATAAATTATATTTCTATATACTAGCAATAGAGGAGCACTGGTAGTGCAGTTGTTAAACCTGTTAACTGAAAGTTTGGCAGTTCAAATCCACCAGCTTCTCCACAGAAGAAAGGTATGGCAGTCTGCTTCTTTAAAGACTACAGCCTTGGAAACTCTATGAGGCAATTCTACTGTATTGTATAGTGTCACTGTAAGTAGGAATCCACTCAAAGACATCTGGTTTGGTTTTATTCTTCATATTAGCAAAGAACGCATGGACACCAAAATTAAAAAATATAAAGCCAATCATAGTTGCTTAAGAAATGAAATGCTTATATGTAAGTATACCAAAACATGTCCAAGACTTGTATACTGAAAACTACATAATGTTGGTTAAGAAAATCAAAGATGTTCTAAATAGAGAGATACACTGCATTGACGGATTGGAAGATTCAACATAGTAAAAATGCCAATTGTCCCCAGTTAATAGAAGATTTAACAATTTCTATCAAAATCCAGCAATTTTTTTTTTTTTTGTAGCTATAGAGAAGATTATTCTCAAATTGATATGGAAAGGCAAAGAAACAGGAGTAGCTAAAACAATTTTGAAGTTAAAAAAAAAAAGAATAAGGAAGTGGAAGGAATCAGTCCATCTGATAGCAACAGTAATTTTACAACTACAGGATTTAGAGTGTGTTGTAATGATGAAGGAATGGACACATGATTAATGAAAAAGAATATAGAGCCCAGAAATAGACCCATAAAAGTGTGCGAACTGATGTTTGACAAATATGTAAATACAATTCAGTGGAAGATGTGACCTTTGCACAGTCAATAAAACACAGGTAAACATCTTTCTGGTATTCTCTACTTTCAGTCAAGATGCATCTGATGCCCTCAGCAATGATATTCCTAGTCTTATGTCCTCTTCTGAATCATGCTTGAATTTCTGGTAGTTTCTTGTTGATGTACTGCTGCAACCGTTTTTTAATTATCTTCAGCAAAATTTTACCGGCATGTCGTATTAATGACATTGCTCAATTATTTCCACATTCCATTCGATCACCTTTATTTGGAATGGGCACATACATGGATCTCTTCCAGTTGATTGGTCAGGTAGCTGTCTTTCAAATTTCTTGGCAGAGATGAGTGAGCGCTTGCAACTTGAATCCTTTTGTGGAAACATCTCAATTGGCATTTGGTCAATTTCTGGAGCCTTGTGTTTTTGCCAGCACTTTCAGTGCAGCTTGAACATCTTTCTTCAGTACTTGGACTTCTCCAGCATATGCTGCCTCCTGGTTAAATGATGACCAAATCTTTTGGTACAGTGACTCTGTGTATTCCTTTCATTTTCTTTTGATGCTTTCTGCATTATGCAACATTTTGCCCATAAACCAAAACCCAAAACCAAACCCACTGCCCTTGAGTCGATTCCAACTCATAGCGACCCTATATAGTATCCTTCAATATCACAACTTGAGGCTTGAATTTCTTCTTTAGTTCTTTCAGCTTGAGACGTGCTGAACGTGTTCTTCCTTTTTGGTTTTCTAACTCCAGGTCTTCACACATTTCATTATAATACTCTACTTGTCTTCTCAAGCTGTCCTTTGAAATCTCCTGTTCACCTCTTTTACTTCATTTCTTCCATTCGCTTCAGATGCTCTATGTTCAAGAGTAAGTTTCAGAGTCTATTCTGACACCCATTTTGGTCTTGTCTTTCTTTCCTTTGTTTTTAATGACCTTTTGCTTTTTTCATGCCTGATATCCTTGATGTAGTCCTACAACTCATCTGGTCACTAGTGTTCAGTGCATCAAATCTATTCTTGACATGGTCTCTAAATTCAGGTAGAGCATAATCAAGGCTGTACTTTGGCTCTCGTGGACTTGTTTTAATTTTCCTCAGCTTCAACTTGAACTTTCATAGGAACGATTGATGGCCTGTTCCACAGTCGGCCCCTGGCCTTGTTCCAACTGATGATAAGGAGCTTCTTATATTCTCCTTCCACAGATATAGTCGATTTGATTCCTGTGTATTCCATCTGCTGAGTCCATGTGCGTAGTCACCGTTTATGTTGTTGAAAAAAGGTATTTGCAATGAATAGGTTGTTGGTCTTGCAAAATTTTATCACACCATCTCTGGAGTCATTTCTATCACCAAGGTCATATTTTCCAACTACCAATTCTTCTTTGTTTTCAACTTTCGTATTCTAATCACCAGTGATTATCAATGCATCTTGATTTCATGTTTGATCAATTTCAGGCTACAGAAAAGTTGGTAAAAATCTTCAATTTCCTCATCTTTGGCATTAGTAGTTGTGCATAAATTTGAATGCTAGTTGTATTAACAGGTCTTTCCTGTAGATGTACAGGTATTATCCTGACACTGACAGCATTGTGCTTCAGGATAGATCTTGAAATGTTCTTTTTGACAATGAATGTGACATTTTTCCTGTTCAATTTGTCATTACAGCCATGGTACGCCATATGATTGTCCTATTCAAAAGGGTCAATACTAGTCCATTTCAGCTTGTTGATGCTTAGGATATTGATCTTCAAGAGTTCCATTTCATTGTTGACAACTTCTAATTGTCCTTGATTCATACTCTGTACATACCACATTCTAATTATTAATGATGCTGGAAGCTAGGCCACTGGTATTTCAAATATTAGCAGGGTCATCCATGGAGGACAGATTTAAGAGGAGCTTCCAGACTAAGACAGGCTAGCAAGAAAAACCTGGCAGTCTACTTCTGGAAAAAAATGGGCCAATGAAAATCTTATGGAGAGCAGTGGAACACTGTCTGATATAGAAGATAAGCCCCTCAGGTTGGAAGGCACTCAAAATATGACCGGGGAAAAGCTGCCTCTTCAAAGTAGAGTTGACCTTAATGACGTGAATGGAGTAAAGCTTTCAGGACCTTCATTTGCTGATGTGACATGATTCAAAATAGGAAGAAACAGCTGAAAACATCCTTTAATAATTGGAACATGGAATGTATGAGGAATGAATTATTAGCCATTGGTAAAATGCAAATTAAAACAACAATGAGATATTACTGCCTACCTATCAGAATGGCTAAAATAAAAAGTAGTGACAACACTAAATGCTGGAGAGGATGTGGAGAAGCCAGATTATTCATGCATTGCTGGAGGGAATGGAAAATGGTACAGCCATTCTGGAAAACATTTTGGTAGTTCCTTGTGAATCTAAACACGCAACTGTCATGTTGTCGTTGTCATTGTTGTTGTTAGATGCCATTGAGTCAGTTCCAACTCATAGTGGCCCCACTACAGTTGTCGAGGGTTTCATTTTACATGGATCAAGAATAAATGCCCATGGAAGTAGCAGTCAAGAAGTCAAGTGAGGTATTTACTACATTGGGCAAATCTGCTGCAAAAGATCTCTTTAAAGTGTTAAAAAGCAAAGATGTCATTTTGAGAACTACAGTGCACCTGACTCAAGCCATGGTATTTTCGATCGCCTCATGTGCATGTGAAAACTAGACAATGAAAAAGGAAAACCAAAGAATTGATGTAGCTACCATACAACCTAGCAATTGCACTTCTGGGCATTTATCCATATGAAAATGAAGATTTATGCTCACACAAACATCTATACATGAATATTTATAGCAGCTTTATTCATAATAGTCAAAACTGTGAACAACTCAGATGTCCCTCATAAGGTGATTGGTTAGGCAAACTGTAGTACAACCATACCAAGGAACACTACTCGGCAGTAAAGGAGTAAACTACTGATACACACAACAATGTGGATAAGCCTCTAGAGAATTATGGTGAATGAAAAAAGCCAATCTCAGTTACGCATTTGATGATTCCATTTATTTAACACTCTTGAAAAGACAAAAATAAAAAGTGAAGAAGAGATTAGTAATGGCTAGGATTAAGGTGAGGATTGGAGTGGGTGGGAAGTGGGTGTGGCTATAAAAGGACAGTGTGAGATATCCTGTGGTGATGGAAATGTTCAGTTTCGTGACTGTATCAATGTCAGTATCCTGCTTGTGATACTGTACTATAGTTCAACAAAATGTTACTATTGGGGGAAACTGGATAAGGGGCACACAGGGTCTCTCTATATTATTTCTTACAACTACATGTGAATCCACACTTTTCTCAATATGAAAAATTTTATTAAAAAAAAATCATTTTCCCCCAAAAAAGGACATTGTGTAAATTTAAGCAAATTTGGTTTATGCTATAGAATTTCAAATGATTAAACAAAATGGAGAAAACAGAATCGTTGGAATAAGGATTAAAGAATTTTACATTTATACAGTTTTAACCAAGCCCTGATAAATATCAGATCAATTCAAGGAAACCATTCTGTAATGTTTTTTTGTGTGTTGGAAATTATGGGATATTAGAAAGTGTACATTTGTTTTAATTCAAGGCAGTGACTTAGAGTTCCCAACTCTAAATTTATTTTAAAGCCTGGCCTACAAACTTCAGGTTAGATAATTGACTGAGTCATGATATCCAATGAATATAAAACAGCTCAGGTATAATCGTGTGTTAAATATACGTAAGGACTGCCTTAGGTAGATATTGTGTACACTAGTATGTGAGCACGTAATTTGCATTTTCATTTGATATATAAAACTTTTATCAACGCAATTCTCCGTCCCTTTTAAAATAAGACATTTATTAAAAAAATTAAGTTATTCCATTTACCTAAATATATGTAGAAATAAATATTTAATTAAAGATAGCCAGCGGAGCTAAGATAAAAATATATGTTACTTAGGTGATACGTTGTAAGCTTTCTTCTTATTTTATGGCTTTGTTCCTAAAGTCACAACACAAAATTCATCAAAGGTGGCACATGAATACATTATGTGATATCATTTCTTCCTTATCAGATTTTCACAAATAAAAAGGTAGAGTGCATCCAGCACTATTCAGAGTATGGAGAACTGGTTACTCTCCCGTCATGTTACTAGTTGTGTAAATTTTCCCTATTGCAATTTTATAATATTGAATAAAATTAAGGATGCTTTAAGACTTGGACTAAATCTCATTTTAGTAATTTACACTCTGTAATTAGTTAAAAAAAATTTTTTTAATTCATATACAAGTTATATATACAAGGATGCTCATATCAGTATTGTTTATAATAATAAACTGAAATCAGTCACATTATTAATAGAGTCAGTTGAATAAATCATGAAATATTTATTTATATATAATGTGTAGAATATTATGCATGCATGAAAAACGATGTAGATTGTGCCGGTCTAGAACAATGTCATGTATGTATTCTAATACCTAATTTAATGTAAATATTTAAAAATATAGATACAGGTAATACATTTAATTTTTTTCTGAAGAAAAATTACAAAACTACTTTGGGGAAAAGACTGAAGACTGAATGGAAGAAAAAAGAAATAGAAAGAGCTACAAGTGCTCCAAAAGTATTGCTCAAAAATTTTTTTTTTACCTTTTTAATTGAGTAGTGAGGATGATAGGTAAACTATACAAAGAACGTCACTTTATTTCAAATTTCGGTTTTGCTTAGTCCAAGGAGGGAATACGTAGGGATTTAGTTCTGATAAACTACGTGGAAAAACAAATGACATTTTTAATTGCGTGAAAAGAGAGAAAAGACATCACACCTAGGAATTCTCAAAAAGAATCCAAGGGTTGAAAAGGAATATAAATATAAACAAATAACTAAAGGCTCTGGTGCCACTGCAAAAAAGTCAAAGAGAGTGAAACTGTCTACAAAAAAACTTTTCAGGAAGTTTAACACTGAACTCTAAAAACAAGAACAAACCAAATTTAAAATAGTAAGAAGTGCTAACAATTAAATACATAAACCTTTCTTTAATTCTTGTGTAGTCTAATATTTTGGGATATTAGTAAAATAAAAAGTTATAAGCAGTAATATAAGTTTAGTGCAACTTTTCCATGAAAAATTGTGTATGTGACTTTATATACTTATTTCCATTACAAGACCCTTCTCTTTTGTTTAGGAAAGCAAGATGAACTGCATCATGTGCTTAGAGAGCCTACTACTCACTTGTCCTTTGGAAAAAACTGTCATCAACAAGGCATTTCACAACCATCAGATAAATTGGAGATCTACAATCACCACCTAGTGTCAGTGAGAGCTAATTAAAGTTTTAAGCCACACACGCTTCTCAAACTGAAACATTTGTTGAATTCTTAGCATGTGCCACAAACTTTTGTCTAATATAGTCAGGAATCGACTCGATAGCACTGGGTAGTCCCCTCGATGCACATTTAGGTTTTTCTTCCCCTCTCGCCTTCCTCATGAGAGCTAATGAAAAAGCAATAGACACTATTTCTATTATATTCTTTCTTTTCTTTGTTTTATCTTTTCCCTCCTAAAAGCAAATGTATATAGCTTTTCCTTCTAAATTGCACATTTCATTCATCATAATACTTTTCTGTCCTCTGGAAGAATTTTGCAAATAAAGAATAATGACGGTATTTATAGACATCCAGGTTAAAGTGGAAGCATGCCTAAAACATTTCTGCTCAACTTCCTGTTAAAATGCCCAGCCACAGGTTTAGTGGTGCCGTTGCTATTGTAAAAGGGAAGATAAACATGAGACACTTGCCTAGATAATAGAATAAAAAAATAAAAATAAAAGAAACCAATTAAAGAAGAAAATGGCTACACAGTGGAGAGAACCACCACAGAAAGAACACGGGCAATAGGTACAGAATTCGTATCCCATTTGAAGAATTTACAAGCAAAGACAGATCTGAGCCCTCAGAAAAATGAATGGAAAAAGTACTCTCAGAATATAGCTAGGCTTGCGATTTAGTTTTGTTTTTTCCCAAAGAAAATATAGCTAATTTATTTTTTTAAATTGATCTCATTTTCACAATTCACTGCATAGTAGAGAACAAAACACGACTAAATTTAATCCAATGTGGTGAAAAACCTAGTCCGATTTACTAAATTCAACAGTTTTTTTTTTTAGGTTTAACTCAGTTACTTTGGAACAGATTCTCTTCAGATTCTTCCTCTCCCCACCCCTCCATCTGCTACCACATGATGATCTCTGGGTATGTGAGAGGGCTTTCTCTTTTCTAATGGCTGAGAAGAGCTCTTAGAATCCATATTGTTTCCTGTCATTGCTTTGGGCTCTGGAGTGATAGTTTCTGTCTGCTTGGTTACTTTTATCCTGCTGGTAATGTGACTGAAGAAGTTGTTTTTGTTGTTGTTAGGTGTTGTCAAGTTGGTTTCAGGTCATAGTGACCCCATGTACAACAGAAACACTGCCAGATTCTGTGTCATCCTCACAATTGTTGTTGTGCTTGAGCCCATTGTTGCAGCCATTGTGTTAATACATCTCATTGAAGGTCTTACTCTTTTTCGATGTCCCTCCACCCTACCAAGTATGATGTTCTTATCCAGGGACTGGTCTCTCCTGATAACATGCCCAAAGTATGTGAGACAAAGTCCTGCCACCCTTTCTTCTAAGGAGCATTCTGCCTGTACTGCTTCCAAGACAGATTTGTTCATTCTTTTGGCAGTTCAATATTCTTTGCCAATACCATAAATTAAAGACACCGATTCTTCTTCTGTCTTTCTTACTCATTGTCCAGCTTTCACATACATATGAGGCGATTGAAAACACCATGTTTTCAAGAAGTTAGCAGCCAACAAATTCATGATTAGGTTTCTCACAGCTTAGCCAGGCCCCATGGTAAACTCCGTCTAACTGCAATCACCAAACTAAAAAAACAAGCCATCCAGTTGATTCCAACTTACGGTATGACCCTATAGGACAGAGTAGAACTGCCTCATAGGGTTTCCAAGGAGCAGCTGGTGAATTCCATCTGTCGACCTTTTGGTTAACAGCTCTTAACCAATGCACCACCGAGGCTCTGTCTCAGCCACAGCATCTCCCAAATTCTCCAATTGCTGCTAGGACAAATTTCTACTGTAGTTTCCATCACCCTTTGTTACAGCAGAATGCAAAGTCTCAGTTACATTCCTATCATCCTCTACACCCTTCCCAGGGTCCTATGGGAATTCTGGGTACCACTCGCACCACACAGGAAATCTGGTCATCCACTGCCCACCCAAATTGTGCCACTGAGTATACTGTGAAGTAAAAGGGTCTAGTTTGGAGTGACTGCCTGTGTGGCAATCTCCTACCAGTATCATGAGGAATGTCCTGTCCTTGTTTCCAAGTGCTGCTGTAACACAAATATCACAAGTGCATGCATTGAAAGAACAGGAATTATTGTCTCACCATTTTGGAAACTAGGGGTCTAAAACGGCATTTGTTCTAGAGGAGGGCCCTTCCTTGTCAGTAGCCCCAGGAATTCCTTGGCATTTCTTGGTATTCCTTGATGTTCCATGGCATTCTTTAATGTCTGTCTTCTCCCTGTGTGTCTCTGTGACTATTTTATCCTTTTTATAAGACACTTCTGAGTGATTAGGTTTAGGATCCACCCTACTCTGCGATGGCCTCATTAACACAATAAAAGAAACCCCTATTTCCAAACTCCTAAAGAGGTTAGGTTGAGTTTTTAGGTATTCAGTAATTTTTAGACATTTGGGTTGTATTCACTATTCACCTACTCTATTTGTTTCTTCTTTAATGACAAAGGCAAAGTTGTCACTTTGAAGACTAAGGTCCTCTTAACCCAAGCCATGGTGTTCTCAGTCACCTCATATGCATGTGAAAGCTGGGCAATGAACAAGGAAAACCGAAGAAGAGTTGATGCCTTTGAATTATGATGTTGGTGAAGAATATTGAACGGACCGCCAGAAAAAAGAACAAGTCTGTCTTGGAAGAAGTACAGCCAGAGTGCTCCTTGGAAGCAAAGATAGCGAGACTTTATATCACATACCTTGGACATGTATCAGGAGGGACCAGTCCCTGGAGAAGGACGTCATGTTTGGTAAAGTAGAGGGTCAGCAAAACAGAGGAAGACCCTTGAGAAGATGGACTGAACCAGTGACTGCAACAGTGGGTGCAGGACTGGTCAGTGTTTCATTCTACATAGGGTCTCTGTGAGTCAGAACCCATTTGAGGGCACCTAACGACCACAACAACAATGTAATAATATGATCAATCTACAATTTATAAAGCTTGTGAAGAGGGGGGTGAGATGGACCAATTTACCTCATAACCTATGAGAAAATAAGTTCTTCTGTGAAAAGAAATTTAGGTAATCTTTACAGCTGAAACAAGAAATTAGGTTAAGAAGGTATGTAAATATGAAGTACGTAGTTAAAGGTTCTGAAAACACTAAGAGAGAAGGCAAAGATAAATAGAAGTGCTTTGCGATCACTGAAAGGAAAATCTAATATAACAGACATTTTGGGAGGAAGAAGATTATTAAAAAGGAAGTCATTATGGAAAGAAATAAAAAGAAAATTCTCTCATGAGGTAAGAAAAGAATGCATCCTACACTATTTGATTCCATAGAAAACAATATTTACTTCATCACACTAGTGTAAAAAATCTTTATTAGTTTAACCAACACAATGATGTATTAGGAGAATGAGGGCAAAAAAGTAGAAGTGGAAGGCAGTATAACCCCACCACTGCCATCGAGTCGATTCCGACTCATAGCAACCCTATAGGATGGAGTAGAACTGCCCCACAGAGTTTCCAAGGAGCACCTGGCGGATTCGAACTCCCGACGTTTTGGTTAACAGCCATAGTACTTAAGCACTATGCCACCAGGGTTTCCAGAAGGCAGTATAGCATAGCTAAATTCTCAGCTATAATAGCTAGAAGTGTATAAAAACCAAACCTGCTGCCTTTGAGTCAATTCCGACTCACAGGGACCCGATAGGACAGAGTAGAACTGCCCGACGGTGTTTCCAAGGAGCAGCTGGTGGATTCAAACTGCCAAATTTTTGGTTAGCAGCTGAACACTTCACCACTATGCCACCAGATAGGTAATAGCTAAAGTACAGAAATGGTAATGTTACTTATATTATTTTTATATTATGTATACATATTTAAATCACCTTAATATTTAAGATGTATTTATGTAAGTAATATTAATATTAATTAATCAGTTGCCATTGAGTTGATTCTGACTCGTTGTGACCCCATGTGTGCATAGAAGAATTGCACTCCATAGGGTGTTCAAGGTTGTGATCTTTCAGAAGTAGATTGCCAGGCCTTTCTTCCAAGGTGCCTCTGGGTGAGCTCAAACTGCCAGAGTTTGGTTAGTAGTGGAATGCTAACCATTTGCACCACCCAAGAACTGCTTATATTGATTGTTGCTATTGTCGTTAGGTGCCGTCCAGTTGCTTTCAACTCATAGTGAACCTCTGTACAACAGAATGAAACACCCTGTGCCATCCTCACAATCATTGCTGTTTGAGCCCATTGTTGCGGCCACTGTGTCGAAGGATCTCATTGAGGGTTTTCCTATTTTTCACTGACCCTCTACTTTATCAAGTAGATCTCCTTCTCTAGGGACTGGTCCCTCCTGATAACATGTCCAAAGTACGTGAGACAAAGTCTTGCCATCCTCGCTTCTAAGGAGCACTCTGGCTGTACTTCTTACAAAACAGACTTGTTACTTCTTCTGGCAGTTCATGTTATATTCAATATTCTTTGCCAACACCTTAACTCAAATACATCAACTCTTCCTTGGTCTTCCTTATATTTCATTACAGACATATAACTAATGGATGAAAGAAATAGACCTGAAGAATGTCAAAGAGGTTGCTGTTAAGGAGAGGGAATGGGATAGGATAGTTGGAGCAGTAGTTTGTTTTTGTTTTCAGCCCTATTTGTGCATGTGTGTTACCGTGGGCAGGGTTTAAAGTTTGATTACAATTTTTTTAAAGAAAATTATACATTGGTTGTATCAGTATTACAGGTTATTGAGAAAATAAAAATACTGCATATCAAAATTAGTGTAAGTGGTCAAAATTGATTAAAAATAAATTCATATTCATATTCATCAATTCTTTCATCATTAAAGAAGAAACAAATCAAGTACATGAATAGTGAATACAATACAAATGTCTAAAAAGTATCAAATATCTAAAAAAATCATTGCCAATTCATGCCCAAGAGTTCCAGCTTGCCCTTTCTGACGACTTGCCCTGTGGATTCCAGACTTGCCTACCTAGGCCCTACAGTCACATAAGTAAGCCAATTCCTTGTAACAAATCTCTGAATACATATCTCCAGCTGGTTCTGTTTCTCTGGTGGAACCTTGATTGATACAACTACCTTATTCTCAGTATCATAACTACCAAACTATACCGTTAAATAGTTGCCAAACTACATCATAACTGCCAAACCACTGAGAACAATGGCCCAGCCATGTTGGACACAACCTTAACCATCACAGTCCACCACTTGTCAACTTGGCAGCTGCACACATCTCCATAAACCATACACAAGCTCTAAATAAAGACAATTATAAAGTTGACCCTAACATGATAAAATGAACATGTGTACGGTTGTAAAAGCACTATCCCCATTTACGTCTTTTATTTTATCAGTGAAGAAAACAAAAATATTTGATGCATGCATGTAAGGAAGAAATATTCATAACAATTACAGTCCCCATTTCTGCAATTGGTCACACGGTCATAGCTGGTATTTAGAACTGCCTTCTTCCACCACCCATTCTATATTCCCTTTACCATCACCAAGCACCTCATCTGGTCGTGGATCTTTGACTGCTGGAGTGACCAAAACCTTCATTCCTGAAGGGTTTTGGCCATTAGTAGTCATGTTGGAATTGGGTTGCTGCTGTTTTCCATCGACTTTAATCACAGGGCATGGTAGTACTAAAAGAAGTTCTAAGGGATCCCCTGTATTTCAGACATACTCTTCTTTACCTCTATTATGTAATATCAATATAATTTCCTCTTGATAATCAAGATTAAGCACACCAACCAATACAGGAACTCCCTTTTCTGCCTGTTGATCCAGAGGCATGAGGAGTCCAAAGTGGCCAGGTGGCATTCTTAACTGCCAGTTCAGCGGAAATACTGTTGTGTCTCCTCACGGGAACGTTTCTCCTTTTGGATTTAGACCTCTAGACTCATAGAGCATAGGGTTGTGAGTAAAGGAAGCAAAATTTTTATGAGTGGGTCACTAGGGGCAATAGTGAGCAGTGCCACTTCTATTTCCACCCCTTGATTCCCGGACCCCTGATTCCTGGCTGTGGGAGAAACAGCATCATATTTTGGAGATGCTGGTTTAGATCATATACACCCTCCTGGAGAACATTGCCCCAAAATTGCATGGTATTGCCACCTAGCTAGTGCTGTAATTGTGTCTTTAGAAGGCCATTCCATCATTCTATCAATCCAGCTGCTTCAGGATGATGGAGGACATGGTAAGACCAGTGAATTCCATGAGCATGGGTCTATTACCACACTTCATTTGCTGTGAAGTGAATTCTTTGATCTGAGGCAATGCTGTGTGGTGGTGCATAACAGGTTCTTTAAGTTCAAATGGTAGTTTTGGCAGAAGCATTGAGTTCAGGGAAGGCAAATCAATATCGAGAGTAAGTATGTATTCCAATAAGAACAAAATGCTGCCCTTTCCAATATAGAAGTGGTCCAATGTAATCAACTTGCCACCACGTTGCTAGCTGATCACCTCAACGGATGGTGCCGTATTGGGCATTCAGTGTTGGTGTCTATTGTTGGCAGGTTGGGCACTCAGCAGTGGCTGTAGCCAAGTTAGCCTTGGTGAGTGGAAGTCCATGTTGCTGATTCCATGAATAACCTTCATCCCTGCCACCATGTCCACTTTGTTCATGAGCCCTTTGGGTAATGACAGAAGTGGCTGGGGAAAGATGATGGTGAGTTTCCACAGAACACGTATCCTATCCACTTGATTGTTAAAATCCTCCTCTGATGAGGACACACTTTGGTGAGCATTCATATGTGACACAAATGTCTTCACTTCTTTGGCCCATTCAGAGAGTTCTATCCACACACCTCTTCCCCATACATCTTTGTCACCAATTTTCCAATCATATTCCTTCCAAGTCCCTGACCAATCAGCAAAATCATTGGCCACAGCCCATGAATCAGTATACTATATACATTTGGCCATTTCTCCTTCAAAGCAAAATGAACAGCCAGGTGCACTGCTCTCAGTTCTGCCCATTGGGAGGATTTCCCTTCACAACTGTCCTTTAGGGAGGTCCCAGAAAGGGGCTGTAGTACTGGTGCTGTCCACTTTTGAGTGGTGCCTACGTATTGTGCAGAGTCATCTGTAAACCAGGCACAAGTTAATCTTCCTCAGTCAACTGATCATAAGGAAATCCCCATAAGGCCATAAGTGCAGATTGTGAGAGGACAGATAATGTAACAAGAGTGACTGTGGGCATTTGGGCCACTTCCTCATGCAACTTACTTGTGCCTTCAGGTCCTTCCTGGGCCCGGTCTTGTATATACCACTTCCATTTAATGAGGGAGTGCTGCTCTGCACGTCTAACCTTATGACTCTGTGGGTCGAACATCACCCAGTTCAAAATGGGCATGGTGACTTGGTAACCTACGGTTAAGCATTCAGTCTCTACTAAGGCTCAATAACAAGCCAAAATCTGTTTCTCAAAAGGAAAGTAGCTATCTGCAGAGGATGGCAGGCTTTGTTCCAAAATCCTAAAGTTCCGAGCTGTGATTCCCCAATAGATGCCTGCCAAAGACTCCAAACAGCATCTGTCTGCCATTGACACTTGAAGCATCCTTGGATCAGCTGGATTATGTGACCCAAGTGGAGAGTGGCTTGCACAGCAGCCTGAACCTGGTGCAGAGAATTCTTTTGTTCTGGGCCCCACTCAAAACCAACATCTTTTCAAGACATTTGATAAGTAGGCTGGAGTAGCACACCAAATGAAGGATATGTTGGCTCCAAATCCAAAGAAGCCTAGCAGGTATTATGCCTCCATTTTAGTTGTGTGAAGGGATATCTCAACATGTCCCACATCACTCAAAAAAAAAAATATATATATATATATATATTTTTTTTCCCCACATCACAAAAAACACATCACAGGACCCCTAAAATTTCACTGAGGTGGAGGGTGCCTGAATTTTTGTTGGTTTAATTTCCCACCCTCTGACATGCAAATATTTCACCAATCAGTCCAGAGTCATTACTACTTCTTCCTTACTAGGTCCAATCAGCACGATGTCATCAGTGTAATGGACCCGTGAGAAGTCTTCTAGAAGAGAAAGGCAATCAAGTTCCCTGCATACTAAATGAAGACCTAGGGCTGGAGAGTTAATATACCTCTGAGATAGGACAGCGAAGACGTATTGCTGGACTTGCTAAAGGAAAATTGCTTCTGGTGGCTCTTCAAAACAGGTATGGAGAAAAAAGTCATTAGCCAGATCAATAGCTGCATACAAGGTACCAGGAGATGTATTAATTTGCTTAAGCAATGAAACTACTTTTAGAACAGCAACTGCAATTGAAGTCACCACCTGGTTAAGTGTTCGATAATCCATTGTCATTCTCCAAGATCCATCTGTTTTTTGCACAGGCCGAATAGGTGAGGTGAATGGGAATGTGGTGGTTACAACCACCTCCTGCATCTTGCAAGTCCTTGATGGTGCCAGTAATCTCTGCAATCCTTCAGGAATGCGGTATTTCTTTTGGTTTACTATTTTCCTAGGTAGGGACAGTTTTAATGACTTCCACTTGACCTTTCCCACCATAATATCCCTTATTCCCCTTTTCAGAGGTCCAATGTGGAGGTTCTAAAAGTTGCTGAGTGTATCTATTCCAATTAAGCATTCTGGAACTGGGGAAATCACTACAGAATGGGCTCAGGGGACCACTGGACCCAAGGTGAGCCAAACCTTAACTAAAGGTCTATTCATAGTCTGACCTCCACATGCCCCCACTCTGACTCATGGATCACATGACATTTTTGGTCTCCTGAAATTAGTGTCAGTTCAGAGCCAGTAGCAAGTATTCCCTGAAAAGTCTGATTATTTCCTTTCCTCAATGAACAGTCACTCTCATAAAAGGCCATAGACCCTTTTGGGGAAGGCCTGAAGAAAGTTTAACAGTATAAATTTTTGGCAGTGTATTGGGATCCTTCCTCAAGGAAACCCAGCCTTCTCATTGTTCAAGGGGTTGTGGGTCTACAAATTGGCTGAAGTTTGGGAATTGATTGAGGGGTGTTACCTTCTGCTCTGCCAATTCAAGTTAGACTGCATTCTCTTGACTTAGAATTGTTCCACTTGTACAGATCAAAAAATATTTAGTAGATTTCCCATCTATTCCATTCCTGGGGACACCATGACTAATTAGTCAGTGCCATAAGTCCATACAAGTCAGACTATTCTGATTACTGCTTTGATTCCACTATCCATTACGGTAACCACGCCCACCTTGTCTTTGTTGATTGAGTGCTGTCGCTTGGCTTCTATACCCATGGGGTCCAATCAGCGCCATTGTAGTTAGGTGTTTTAGCTCGCTAAGGGCAATTCCCACTGTCAAGTCTAACTTACGTAAAATAACAATTCCAGCAGTCTTCATGGATGCTGGGGCTCCCTTCGCAAATTTGTTCCTTACCATTGTGGTAAAAGGTGTGTCCTCTGGGCACTCCACATTTGGGTCTGTGGGTCTAACCTGATAAATCCACTCTAATATGCCAATTTCCCTGAGCCTTTGGATACCTTTTTCCACAGTTTTTTAAGGCAGGTCTGGTACTTCAACTTGATTTTGTGTAGGCCACCACATAATCCATACTTCAGTGAACCAACCAAATAAACTATTAGATCATTTCCTAACCTCTTGAGCTGACCATTGAATGAAGAATCTGTGCTTAGTCAGCTCATATCAATAAACTAAGACTGATCCAAATTTATGCTCCTTGCACCATTATCCCACACCCTTAATAGCCATTTCTACACATATTCCCCAGGTTTCTGTTTTTACATATTAGAAAAGTCAAGCAGTTCTTTTGAAGTGTAGCATACACTTCCTCCTGGACCACATTTTGTACTTCACCTTTTGGAGCTCGCTGGGACTTAATTCTAGTTATTGGTCTAGAAGCAAACATGGGTAGTGGAGATGTGTTCTGAGAACATTCAGCAATGCCTTGTAAGGCATCTACCTCAGCTGATGCCTCAGGCAATGACTCAGATGCCTCCCCTGGGGTGATTTGAACAAGGACTCTTCAGACTCAGCTATGCTAATCTCATCAGATGGAGGTAGAGGGGCTAATGGTTTTACTGAGTAGGGTCATTTAGCAAACAAAGATGGAGTGATCTCTTCAGATGGGAGTGAGAGGGCTGGTTCTGTTGGCAGGAGTGATTCAATGTAATTTAGGGGCTCAGTGCCCCCAGCTTCCTGATTATCTGCCTATATGTCCCCATCCTAAGTTTCAGGCTCCCATTTCTTCCTAATCAATGCCTTCACTTTAACTTCAGACTCCATTCGAGGTTGGGAATTCACTGACGTTGTAATTTAGCCACTCCTACGATAAGACTCTGGGTTTGGTTTTTGGCAATATCCCAGCTCACTTGCTACAAGAAATAAGGTTTTCATTCAAGGCACAAGTGGAAACTTTGAGATTGTTTATGTGGCACTTGAGTTGTGACTGAAATCCTGAGCTCATCTCTTTCTTTCACCACTTCATCTAATGAAAATAGGACCAACCAACCAGTTTCCTTATACTTCTCATTCTGACAAAATTGTAGAAAGGTATCAAACATGTGATCACCTAGAGCCTTGTCTCTCACCAATACCTGATCTATTGGTGGTGATATTTTGTGTGTTACTATTGCCATCTCATGCTATGGGTTAGCAGTGCACTCTTTACTACTGGAAACAGAGTAATCAACATCTTTAAGACTAACCAGGCTTGAGAACCAACTTAGAAAACTCATCCTTACAATTTTGTTTCTCTAGAACCTTTCTCAGTATCAAATGTCTTAGGCTGGGTTCTGCAGAGAAGCAAAAGTAGTGAAGCATATACATATATATATATACACATTCTTATAGTTATAGACACAGATACAGGTATAGATACAGAGGCAGAGAGAGAGAGATTTATATCAAGGAAATGGCTCATGTTGTTGTAGAGGCTGAAAAGTCCCAAGTCTTTCAGTCGTTTGCAGGCTTCACCTTCCCCACGTAGCTGCAAGGCTGACGAACCCAAGATCAACAGGCCAGATGGCAGGCCTCTGGCTTACAGGCTGATGAATCCTGAGATTGGCAGTGAAGACGGCATGCTGCTGGCTCACAGGCTATAGAGGCTGATGAATCTCAAATTGGTAGGTACACTGCTAACTCAAGTCCCAAGTACCGGAGGTCAGGTGCAGGATCCAGAGTGGGTAAAAGTCCATGAGTTTTGCCAAAAAATGCACCTATATTGAATGCAGACCACACTCGCAAGGAAACTCCCTTTCAACTGATTGGCTGCTTATAGCAGATCTCTTCATGGAGATGATTACATCATTACATAGCTGTCAAACTACATCATAACTGCCAAACCACTGAGAATCATGGCCCAGCCAAGTTTGCACACAATCTTAACCATCACGGTAATATTTATCTATAAAAATTTATGTAGATATTTTTTCCAGTTCATCATTTGTCTTACTCATGATATATTATGCCTATCAGAAGTCAGTTTAAAAATAACAAGAAGTCAGCTTAAAAATAATAAGAAGAAGAAAACACTAATTTAATTAAATCATAACTATTTCCTTTTATGGTTTCTGGATTTAATTTTCTTTTTTTTAATTATAATGTACCAACAAAATAAGACAATGCTCTAAATTTAGGGTATTAATTTCTCAAAATGTTCATTTCAGAACTATTTGATAGTTTTAAAAACTTGGAAGCAAGTTAAAGGACAATCAATGGGGAATGGTTAATTAAATAAATTTTCATGCAATATATGCCATTAAACTAATTAACATGAAGTAACATGGGAAAGGAAAGCATGCACAGAATAGCATAATAGTTAAGAGTGGACCCTAAAGCCCAGTCTTTGGGCAATTTACTTAACTTCTCTGAACCTTAGTTACCGCATATGTGAAGTGGAGGTTTTAATAGTAACTGAATTAGTTTTCTAGGGCTGTTGGCCATAACAAAATACTACAAAACAAGTGGCTTATAAAAACTGAAATTTATTGTTTTACAGTTCTGGAAGCTGGGAGTCTGAGATAAGAGTGTTGACCGTGTTCATAACTTCTGAGGCTGTGAGGAAGAATATGCCCCATGCCTCTCCCAGCTTTTGGGATCTCCAGGCATTCCTTGGTTTGCAGCTGCATAGCAACATCACCAGGGAGGTGCAGCGGGTGCAGACCACATCCCATGACACTGTCAGAGGTGGTGACACCAAAATGACCCTAAGGCCCATGGGGAGAGTGTCAAGTGGCAGGCTGGCCAGCACCATAGCAGGAAGGACCTCCAAGGCAGTGGCATCACTAGGGTTGGTGTCACCCATTGAAGTAACTTGTCATCACCCTCCCTCCCCCAGTCACCTTCCAGTCAGGGCACGGGCAGCTGGGTCGTGGAACCTGCCACTGGATGGAGAGAAGGGTCTCCATCTTGGTCAATGGAAGAAGGGAGGAACTGTGGCAAGTGGGAGGGGGTGGGCTGAGAGGGGCAGGGTGATGCAGCGCGGTGCTCAGCCCTGCCATGGGGCGGGTCTGGGGCCTGCTGCTCCATCCACCGGGGGGCTTCAATGGTCTGCCCTGCCCACTCCAGGTGTGGGAGTGACACCGTGAGTTAGTGCACTGGGTGACACCAATCTCAGTGATGCCACTGTATCCTTCCTCTGTCCTCCTCTCTATGCGTCTTCTCCTTTTATAAGGACAGGAGTCATATTGGATTAGGAACCACACAACTCTAGTATGAAATCATGTTAGCCTAATTGATAATGTCTTCAAAGACCCTATTTGCAAACAAAGTCCCATTCACAGATACCCGGGAGATAGGATTTCAGTATTTCTTTTTGGAGAAGAAGACAATTCAACCTATAACAGTAACTATCTCACAGGACTGTTGTGGTAAACAGGATAAAGCAAGTGAAGGATTTAGCCTAGCACCTGACACATAGTTCCACTCAATGGCATAAGGTATTCATCCTTGAAAAGATAAAAAGTGGAAAAAACTAAAATAATAATTGGCATTATTTAGAATAGCTGGTCAATTTTTCCTTTGTTTCCAAAATGGTCTGCAATGTTACAATATGTATGGGAAAAGTTTCAAACTGGAGGCAGTTACGTTAGAAGCCATCCTGCTACTGCAGCTCTTGTAGCAAAGAAACTTCTTGAAAACATTATACCCACCTGTGGAGCACCAAAACTCTTTGTAGTGACTGAGGAACTTGTTTCACTGTTCAAGTCATCCAAGAACTGTGTCTAGTTTTTCCCATTTATCAAAGGCTACATTGTCCCTATCATCTTCAGTCTTCTGTTCTAGGAGAACAAATAGAGTAATAAAGACCCAAATAACAACGCTTTGTGAAACTTTAAGTTTATCCTAGACTAAGGTCCTTCCTTCAGTTCTTTTAAATCTGAGGTTCACACCATGCAAATCTCACAAATTTATCCCTTATGAAACAATTACTGGGGGACCCATGGTCCTTCCTTATGTTGCCTGCGCTGACCCTAGCATTGTTTAATCTGAGTTACTGAAGCATTGCCAGTCTTTAATCAAATATTACAAGGAATATTGTCTTAGTTATTCAGGGCTGCTATAACAAGAATGCCACAGTGGGTGGCTTCAACAAACAGAAATATATTTTCTCACAGTTTAGGAGACAAGAAGCCCAAATTCATGGAGCTGGCTCTAGGGGGAAGGCTTTATCTCTCTATCAGCTCTGGAGGAAGGTCTTTTTCTCTCCTAGTTCTGCTTCCTGGTTCCTTGGAGACCTCCATGTATCTTGGCATCTATCTTACCTCATCTCTGCTCATTCGTTTGCTTGTTTAATCTCTTTCATATCTCAAAAGAGATTGACTCAAGATACACCTTATACTAATCCTGTCTCATTTACATAACACAGACAACCCATTCCCAGATGGAATTGTAATCACAGGCATAGAGGTTAGGATTTACAACACATATTTTGGGGGATATAATTCAATCCATAACAAACATCTTTCACAGGTTAGAGAAGCTTTTAATGAACAGAAACTAGACTCCTGAAGCCTTCTTAACATCACTCCAGGAGAACACGTACATTGAAAGAAAACAAAAAAACCAAACCATTGCCATCAAATCGATTCCAACTCATAGCGACCCTATAGGGCAAAATAGAACTGCCCCATAGAGTTTCCAAGGAGTGCCTGGTGGATTCGAACTGCTGACCTTTTGGTTAGCAGCCATAGCACTTACCACTATGCCACCAGGGTTTTTTCTATATGGGAAGAGGCACAAAGTAAAAGACTCATTCAAACCTTGTGGAAAGGCCTATACTTAGTCCTTCTCCCCAATCCACGTGCAGTCAAGTTTGAGGTAATAAAACCTTGGGTCCATTTGTCACAGTTAAAAAAGGCTAAGACTTCTCTTAGGACTAGCCAAATCATCGGTGGATTGAAGGTTACGTCTAAACGTCCCTGTGGTCAGAAGCAGATGACATCTGAGGCAAATGGCTGACCCAAGACCCTGGACCAGGCCTGAAAATGCACATCTTTATCTTTTTACCTTTGTTGCTGTCATGCCTCTACTGATATTTTCTAGGTTGATTGGGCAGATACTCATGCTCACCATTTTAAAAGGTTTAATGGTTGAGTATGTGGTATCCTTCCAAACTCAAGTCAGTCTGGCCTTCCCTGGTGGGCCTTTCCACTACAGTGATCTGATTGGGTTGCCCTTGATCTATGGATACAAAAACAACAGAGCTTATTACTGCAGGAAATTACTAATCCTAGAATTTCCTTCTACAAATGGCTTCTTTTCTGATCTGAACAAAACCCAGGCCACAACTTAACCTTTAGTCTTAACACAGCCTTTACTTTACTAAATAAAGATGTCCAAGAAGAGCTAGAAAAGAATCTTCCAAACGCACAAACAGTACTCTTCATATTGTAGGTCCATATCTACATCTGTTGGATTAATTCATCCAATTAACTCCCTAAGTGAGGAGGCTAAGTCAAGTTGCTCCCCTTTGCTGGGAGCAACCTAACTACACCCATATGAATAACCCAGCCATCACCAGACCTACGGTATGGCTTCAAATGCCTGAATGAGCATTAATTATAACATTATAAGCTACTGATTGGTTTGCCACCGACTAGCTGTGACCTCAGGTGTCTATTGGGTAAACCCTACTGGCACCTTTTGGCTATGTGAAACCAATTTTTGGCCCTGGCTTCCACCAGGCTGGATTGGAAGATGCTCTCTGGGTCTGAGTTGGAGTCAAGGACCCATTTTAACTGAACTCCCTTTATCAGTCAAAAACAAACAAAGAAAACCTCTACCATCGAGTCGATTCCAACTCATACCGACCCTATAGGACAGAGTAGAACTGCCCCGTATGGTTTCCAAGGAGGTTCTGGTAGATTTGAGCTGCTGATGTTTTGGTCAGCAGCTATAGCTTTGAACCACTACGATGCCAGGGTTTCCCTTTATTAGCCAGTATACCTATAATAAGAACTTGATGGTTAATGTAAGCATTTCATTGGCTTGATCATTTAGTGGCAATATTTGCACCTCAGATAGAACGTGAGGATGCTACGGCACGTGTAGAAATATTAACCAAATATATATATATGACAGCACCCATGGGCTTCAAGAGATCAATACCATAATAGCAGTGATGAGACAAGTAGTATTCTGAAACAGAATGGCCCTTGACAGTATCACTGCAGCCCAAGGAGGCACTTGTGCCATAATAAAATCTGATTGCTGTGTCTATATTCCTGACAATAGTGCTAATATTATACTCTATGTTAATCATATGCTACATGTAGTAGCACACCTCAATGGTCCTGTTGCTTCATTAACTGAGATTATAAGTAACAGATTTTTCTCTTGGGGTGAATGGTGGAAAATATTGCTACTTTATATTTGAATCTTTATATTCCTCATTATTTCTATGGAGGAAGGTCCTTGCTGTTTTGCTTTAGTTCGATGCATTTCATCCATGAAATGCTGTACTTCAAAACTATTTGACCCTTCATGTAAAATTATGCTGGTTTGACAGATTTTCACCAGTGATCGTGTTGTTTAGTCACTTCCCTTTTGTCTCTCTGGAAATGTTTCATCTTAGCCTCTATCATTCTGTCCTGACTGAAAAATGTTCCTTGAATGAAGTATTGTCCATTAAGATGTGCCCCATAAAATCTACGTACACTGAAGATAAGGCCTATTCGCTCTGTAAGGTGAAGAAAGTAATTTTTATTGACCAAAGCTCTTGAAGAACACTGACAAAGTCCTTGCAGAAGGAAAGCTACTTCGTTATGAATGATCAGTGCCCCCAGCAGAGGCTTGATCAAAAGGGGGAAATGTAAATTGAAAAGTTTCAAACCAGAGGCACTTGTGTCAGATGTAAAATGAGGAGGCCAACACGCATTCCCAGGAAGCAAATGGTCAGGATGTAAACAATTTGTTCATGGGAAGAATGTGTCAACATGTAAACAAATTATTCCCGGGAAAAATGTGTTCATGACTGCAATCATGCACAACTGAACCAGTGGGCACCACTCACCTAGATGGTAGCTCACTCCCTCCTAGCCAAGTGGCTGACCTTTACATTTCAAAGGACTTCAAGCTGAAACAGACCTTAACTATAATCAAGCATTAACTCCTTGCCTTTCCTTTGTTCTCTCTCTATATAGACACTTCTCCCTGTCTGACCAGTGGAGTGCTTTGCATTTTTAAGTAGCACTGCCCAGTTTGAGCCGTATTATTGCTCAGTAAAACTCCTTTTCTTTCATTCCTAACAGAGTATGAGATTTTCTTCTTTGACAAATATTATTTCAATACAAATTTAGAATAAATAATCTATGTGTTTGACTCCCAAAGGGGTATGCACCTAGAACACTGAGGTTACCCTCAGAAGAGCAGATGGATTAATTCAAAGAGAGAATAATGATTGTGGTGATAGAGGTGCGAGTTATGAGAAATAATTAAAGATAAAGATTAGGTCTGATGTTGCTAAGTAATGGCTGAGGGGGGACTAATCAACTACAAAAATGTGACAGGAGAAACACTGAACAGGTAGGAAGAATTCTTTAATCAGGTTTAGGTCGGGATAGCTAGAAGAGTAAAAGGAAAATTTATCCTGAATGGGAGAGAAAACTTTCTGACAGTAAAAATTCTGACAAGAGAAATCTTCCAAGAAAAGCGATGAAAGCTCATCCCTAGAGATATTTAAAATAAGGTTGGACAGAAACCAAGACAGTATATATGACAGAGAACCAAAGTACTTTGATTCAGTGCTAGTTCCCATTTCTGATTTTAAAACAGCCTTGGAAAAAAAAATAGGTCACTCAGTCATGGTGAATGATTAAAAGGTGGCTTAGGTAACCATGTGTTTGAACAGTTCTGAGGTGTCTTGTTTCAATGTTAGACACAAAACTCACTGGAGGACAATCTTTGTGCCTGTAGCATAACCTGTTGTTTGTGGTCAGAATTACTACAAAAATATGATTATGATATATGTCATAGCGGTGATGTTCATGTGTGTATGTGTGTGTGGAAGGGGAATCAACAGATTACTTGCTGCTAAATCAAAGCTTGGATACTGATCAACCAACTCCTGAATCACAGAACACTACAACTCAAAGATAAATGATCTAACTACTTCTCTTGAAGATGATTATTAACTCTACTTATTGTGTATGTACCATGTACCACAGGGAGTCCCTGGGTGGTGCGGAAATTTGATCCTTGGCTGCTAACCAAAAGGTTGGCAGTTCAAGCCTGCCGAGAGTCATCTCAGAAGAACAATCTAGTGATCTATTTCTGAGAAATCACTCACTGAAAACCCTGTGCAACATAGTTTTACTCTGACACATTAAGCATCACCATGAGTCGGAATCTATTCAAAGACAGCTGTATTTTTTTTTTCCTTTTTTTTTCTTGGTACTATGTACCAAACACTGCATTAGGAATGCTTTATCTATATAATCTTTGAATTCTCAATCTTAGGGGTAGCTGTTATCCAGGATTTAAAAATGAGGAAACTGAGGCTTAAGAGATTAAGTCCTAGCCTAAGATTACATGGCTAGTAAGAGGTGGAGTCAAGATTCCAATCCAAGTGTGTGTGTTTCTCAAGTCCACGCTCCTTCCATTCACACACTGCAATCTAAATAGACAAAAGGGGGAGTGTCTAAGGCTGGGTTCTCTAGAGAAGCAAAACCAGTAAAGCGTATAAATATATAGGGAGATTTGTATCAGGGAAACGGCTCATGAAATTGTAGATGCTGGAACATCCCAAGCCCGTGCATCAGGATAGGGGCTTCTCTCAATTCACGCAGCCGCAGGAGCTGGTGAACCCAAGATCGTCAGGTTGGAGAGCAGGGCTCCTGCTCTCAGGCTGTGAAGACTGACAGTTCCCAAAGTCTTCAGGTAAGCTGGTAGCTCAAGCCCTAAAAGCCAGAGGACTGATGAACAGGAGGCCGCCACAAGATCCAGAGTGAACTAAAAAGCTAGAACACCTGCTTATATTCCGATTCTGGCCACAACTCCAAGGAAACTCCCTTTCAAATGATTAGCTACTCACAGCAGATTCAATCATGGGAATGATCACATATACGCACTGAGAATCATGGCCTAGCCAAATTGACACAGTCTTAACCATCACAGAGAGTGATTCCTGCAAGATCAGGCAGTTAAATTCCAGAGCCAAGACAATAATTTGAAATCCTAATTCTTGGTCTCTGTCCTTAAGTAAAATGAGTTTTCATCCCTTGTGCTTCTTCGCAGGTACCTGCTCCAGCCCTCTTTACCCTCTCTTTCTTGTCATAAGGGGCAGAAGAAGAAAGAAAATCTTTTTTTTTTTTTCTTTCATGATTTAAATTGGGAATGTTGTTGGTTGCAGTTGAGTCTATTCTGATTCATGGTGACCCCTTGTATGCAGAGTAGAACTTCTCTGTAGGGTTTTCAAGGCTGTTATCTCTCGGAAGCAAATTGCCGTACTTGTCTTCAGAGATATCCCTGAATGTCTTGGAACCACCAATCTTCTGGTTAGTAAGTGCAGTGTGTAACCATTTGTGTCACCCAGGGGCCTCTGATCTGGAGGTAGGAAGAAGGAATGTGCATATGTAAATGTATCTTTTTGATTCTTTAGGTTATTTTATTCAATTCCAGAATTCGCCATATTATTCAACTAAGTTGTTTAATATTCTACTTTTTAAAATTCTCTGAATCATAAAATTAGCTTAGTTCTTTAATAATAAAGTAAGACTTATTTTACATGTAGCTCACGTGTATTTTGCAGTCTCATAATCTAAAATAAGTTGAACAATTGAAGTAGGAATAAAACGTGTCTGTAAGATGCTTCATTTTTTTCATTTCCTTACTTGTGTTTGTACTATTGCTTCAGTATTGCTTGTAAAACAGAGAGAATCTGTAAGAATATAAAATCTATAAGCTATGAATTTATTAATACCATTATTTACTTCTGCTGTAATTTTTCTCTTAATAAGCCGCATTCTTTCTGATGCACGTTCTCCAATCTAATAAGGTTAGTTAATACAGAAACATCGTGAAATGAATGCATTGAATAACTGTGAACAATCAGAAGTTAAACAGCAAGAAGACTCTGAGCATTTCTATCACCTAGAAACTTTCAGGCTATCCTTAACTCGCTAAACACCTGTCACCACATATAGTCTACCTTTCTTTTTTGTACTATCTTCCTATATATGAAGTTAGTTATGTCTGGAGGAGTAACTCTATATGCTTTATGGACTGCAAGCCTTCGTTCCTTCCTCCAAATTCTAAGAAAGATACTGAATAAAGCAAAAAATTGTGAAATCAGTTAGTTTCTAGTAGTATTTAATGTGTCAAAGGAGGAAATGGAATGAGCTGGGGAGTATGGGAGTTGGGGAAATACTGCTTTTATCCTCTTTATGCTGCTATATTGTTTGGTTCACAGCTGGAGACAAACTGAAATGGGTTAGTGGATGGTGTGCATGAAAAAAGATTGTCTGCTAGAGAAAACAGCTTTAATTATTCAAAGTGGTGTTTCTTCTCTGCAGTGCTGTAGTCAGAGGTACCTATGACTCGGTGGTCCACAACAGCATTGGCCACTGGAAAGAACTGGGGAGGGTGGCTTACAGTTGAGCCTTAACCAGAGGAACTGAATGTAATGCAGATCTAATTACTTAAAATTAGAATCACGTCAGAGCAGGGTTTGTGTCTTCTGATGTCATTGTCTGTGGCAGCATTTCACAACTTCTAAGTGTGCACCCAAAAATGGGCACACAAAGAGCAACAACCCACACATGAAAGGTCCCTGGAGGCCAGGTAGCTGTGTTCTCTTCTCTGAGGTTCTGGACAAATGGGCAGGAGACTCCAAGCTCAATTTCTAAAAATTGAGTCTGACACATTGAGTACTACACTTGATGGCTTTCTTTCCCATTTTTATGGATAGTCTTACTTTTCTCATTAGTTGCAAAAAGGATGGGAAGTTTATCTTTTCTTTGATAAGATGGAAATAAAAAGCAAATAATTTCCTCAGGTTTACTGACCTAGTTTATTATTTTGTTATTCTGTAGTCCAGTGTAAAACCCAGTGATCAACTGACACACGTAGCCAAAAATGTTATATGTTATACCCTTAAGCCCAGCAACACTGCATTTTCATAATTCATAAGGGTTTCCATAAGAATCCTCACCATGTCTTCTGCTCTAATAATGAAGTTGACTAAATTGTGACTCTTATGCCTTTTGATAAAATGCTGTTGGCTAACATTTTGTTTCAATACAGTAATCAGAATAAATCAAATTTAAGTTGTACCTTGAAACTTTTTAGTAGTCTGCAAAGTAGAGTCTAGATCAGTAATTTTATGTTGAATTTAAGAGACATAAACAAATGTGGAATACCAGTTCATCTAATTCATACCTTAACTGTTTCTTTCCATTAATTTTCAAATCCTTTGTATGTTTGACAGTATCTTATTGGTAACAAATTGCTTAACACGTGAATTGTCAGAATAATATATAATGTAAATTGTGTCCAGTCTACTGTCCACATGCAAATGCATTACTCCAGTTATCTTGTGAGATAGCACTATTTTAGGTTGAGAAAGTTTTCCAAGCCTCAAAGATAGAAATATTGGAAAAATGGGAAGAGAATTTCAAGCTTGCATTCCTGAGTTCTTCAGTCGTGATTAACCTATAAAAAAAATAAGATGATAAAATTAACAACATAACAAACACTTCTTTTATTATAGAACTGGTGATACTACTATTAACTGATAAGAACACTGAGCCCATAGAGAAATTACTTGGCCAGAGAATTGGCTAGGAAGGAGTCTTGAGGGGCATTTTCTGTCTCGTGATTTTTTAAAACCTCACAATGCTGCTTCTAGGATTCAAATAGATGCTAGAACTAAAACTTACTTCATTTTAAATGCATTTTTACCATCTTCTCAAAATCTGTTAATTTGAACTACTTTGAGTGTTTCCATTGTCCCCTTGTTGCTGGCCAACTCTAAAGGGAATTGCTGAGTGCTTGGCAGTGGGAGAAAGAAAGCACAGAAGGAGCCTGGAAAAGTGACATGGTAGGCCTCTGAACCTGAGGCGTCCAAGGACTCACTGCATTCACTAGGAATATATCAGTGAACAAAGCACTTACCTTTAAGGACTGCTTCTAAGCTTTTGTACGGAAAGAAAGAAAAAAAAATTCTAACAACTACATTCTATTAATTCCAATTTTCATACTAATAAAAACAAAAACATTTGGTCACATTCAGAGCTATAATTTGCTTGACCACTTCCCTCTGGCCCCGATACCTGCTGGCTGGAGGTGAAGATGAAGGGAAGGTCACAGAAGTGCGCTTCATGCCGATGAACCCACATGAACAGCTCTTTGTAAGAGCAAGTCATGGCCATCTAATGTTTTGAAACAAAGGATTCTCTTTCCAAATGTTGTTTGTGGAAAAGTGTTAGACTGTGAAAATATCGGATGTGACTCAGCTCTCCTCTGCTGAGAGTCGAGTACTCTGCAAAGGGGGCTTGTGTCCAGGCCAACATAGTATAGCCACTGTGAAGTGCTGGCTGCACAAGAATAATCTGTTCTGGAGAAAGCTTGATTTTCATCACGTTTTTGTGAACAAAGTTTTAGATCAAGTTCTCCTAATCCCCATGTCAGTATGTTTACAATGGTCACTCCACAGTAAACAATCCTATTAACAAATACTTGCCCCATCTCTATTCACACACTGGTAATCCTTAGCCCATTTCATCTTTTCCTCAGACTTTATAAAGGAAAATAAAAAGGATATGTTGGCACTGACCAAACCCATACTGAGGAATTAATTATATGTAATATGTTAAGCTTTTTATGTCAGAATATACAAGTAATGATGCAAATGGTTAACATACTCAGCTCCTAACCAAAAGGTTGGTAGTTTGAGTCCACCCAGAGGTGACTCAGAAAAAGGTTTGGTTATTTACTTCCAAAAAATCAGCCACTGAAAACCCTACAGAGCATAGTTCTTCCGTGACACACATGGGATCGCCATGAGCCAGAGTTGACATTATGGCAACTGGTTTTCGATTTAACAGCTACAAATAATAATGTGATTGTTATTAATTGCCATCAAGTCAGCTCTGGCTCCTGGTGACCTTGTGTATAACAGAAGGAAACATTGCCCAGTCCTGTGCCATCTTCCTGATGATTGAGTCCACTGTTTTGGCGATTGCGCCAATCCATTTCATTGAGGTTTTCTCAGATTTTCCATGACCCTCTTCTTTACCAAACATGATGTCATTTTCTAGTGATTGGTCTTTCTGATGGTGTCTGTAAATTAAGCAAGCCAAAGTCTCACCATCCCCCTAGTAAGGGGCATTCTGTTTGTATTCTTTCTAAGACTGATTTGTTCATTCTTTTGGCAGTCCACGGTATATAAAATATTCTTCACCAACAGGACAGTTCATCCATATCAATTCTTCTTTCTTCCTTTTTCATTATCTGTATCAATTGCATGCATATGAGGCCAAAAACAAAAAACAAAAGACATGGCTTGGGTCAGACACATAATAGCTAGCATTTATTTGTTGTTATTGTTAGGTACAATTGAGTCCATTCCATCTGATAGTGATCCCATGTGACAGAGTAGAACTTCCATAGGGTTTTCTTGCCTATAATCTTTACAGGAACAGATAGCCAGGTCTTTTTTCCCATGGAGCTGCTGGGTGGGTTTGAACTTCCAACCTTTCAGTTAGCAGCAGAGCACCTAAGCACTGCACCGTCAGAGCACCTTTGTATTTACTCAGACTTTACTATTTGCTAGGCGCTATGTAAGATCTTAGAAATCCTGGTGGCATAGTGGTCAAGTGCTATGGCTGCTAACCAAAAGGTCAGCAGTTCAAGTCCACCAGGTGCTCCTTGGAAATTCTAAAGGCAGTTCTACTCTGTCATATAGGGTTGATACAAGTTTGAATTGACTTGATAGCAACGAGTTTGGTTTTGGTATGTAAGATCTTCACATTCCTTATTTCATTTAATCCTCACAAATCCCATGAAGCTGATAGGTATTAAAAATTATCCATAATTTACATACAAAAAAGCTGAAGTTTAGACAAGGTAAACAAGTTACAGAAGATCACATAGCTTGTACGTAGCAAAAGCAATTCTTGAACACAAATTATAACTCACGTATTTGAACATTAAATGATATGGCCACAGAATGGTTCTCAGCAATTCTGTTTGTTCCATACTAGAGATTAAGAGTTGATAAAACATCTAGCCAGGAGACACTGGAGTGCATATCTCTGCCCTGGTTCTTTTAAGATGCTCGCATTTTATTTATTCACTAAAAAAAAAAAAAAAAATTATTGGCACTCATTCCTGATAAAAACTCAATAAAATAAGTATAGAAGGGAAATTCATCAACATAATTGGTTTGGTTTGATAGAAAACCAGCAGCCAAGATCATTCTTAATGGAGAGGGGCTAAAAACATTCTCCTTACAAACAGGAATAAGACAGAATAAGACAGAGATGCCCTTTATCACCACTCTTATTTAACATTGTGCTGGAAGTCCTAGCTAGGGCATTAAAGCAAGAAAAAGAAATAAAGAGCATTTAAATTGGTAATGAAGAAGTAAAACTGTCCTTATTTGTGGATGATATACTATACATAGAAAACCCAAAAGACTCCACAAGAAAACTACTGGAACTGATAGAAAGATTCAGCAGGGTTGTAGGATACAAGATAAACATACAAAAATCAGTTCCATTCCTATACACCAACACAGAGTGATGAAAAAGAAATCAGGAAAACAATACCATTTATAATAGCCCCTAAAAATATAAAATACTTAGGAATAAATCTAACCAGGGATGTAAAACACATATACAAAGAAAACTACAAAACACTACAGCAAGAAACCAAAAGAGATCTACATAAATGGAAGAACATACCATGCTCACAGATAAGTAGACTCAACATTGTGAAAATGACAATTCTATCCAAAGCAATTTACAAATACAATGCAATCCTGATCCAAATACCAGCAATATTCTTTAAAGAGATAGAAAAACTAATCATTAACTTTATACGGAAAGGGAAAGGGCTCCGGATAAGTAAAGCTCTGTTGAAGAAGAATAAAGTAGGAAGACTCTCCCTACCTGATCTCAGAACCTACTATACAGCTACGGTAGTCAAAACAGCCTGGTACTGGTACAGCGAAAAAAGAATCGACCAATGGAACAAAATTGAGCACCAAGATGTAAATCCATCCACCTATGGTCACCTGATCTTCAACAAGGCCCCAAAGTCCACCAAATGGGGAAAAGACGGTATTTTTAACAAAAGGTGCTGGCAAAATTGGATGGCCATCTGCAAAAAAATGAAATTACAGGACCCATACCTCACACCATACACAAAAAAACTAATTCAAAATGGATTAAAGACCTAAATATAAAGCCAAAAACTATAAAGATTGTAGAAGAAAAAATAGGATCAATGCTAGAGGCCCTAATACACAGCATTAACAGGATACAAACCACAACTAACAATACACAAACTCCAGAAGATAATCTAGATAAGTGTGATATTCTAAAAATTAAACACTTAGGCTCATCAAAAGACTCCACCAAAAGAGTAAAAAGAGAACCTAAAAACTGGGGAAAAAAATTTGGATATGACAAATCCAACAAGGGTCTAAACTCTAAAATCTACAGAAAAATCCAACACTTTCACAACAAAAAGATAAATAATCAAGTTTAAAAATGGGCAAAGGAAATGAACAGACACTTCACCAAAGAAGATATTCAAGTGGCTAACAGACACATGAAGAAATGCTTGCAATCACTTTAGAGAAGTGCAAATCAAAACCCCAGCGAGACACCATCTCAGCCTGGCACTACTGGCATGAATCAAAAAAAAAAAAAAGGAAATAACAAATGCTGGAGAGAATGCAGGGAGATTGGGACTCTTATACACTGCTGGTGGGAATGTAAAATGATACAACCATTTTGGAAAATGATATGGTGTCCCTTAGAAAGCTAGAAATAAAAATACCATATGATCCATCAATCCCACTTGTAAGAATATATCCTAGAGAAATAAGAGTTGTCACAGGAATAGACACATGCACACTTATGTTCATTGCAGCATTGTTCACAATTGCAAAAAGATGGAAACAACCTAGATGCCCATCAACAGATGAATGGATAAACAAACTATGGTACATACACACAATGGAGTACTAAGTAATGATCAAGAACAATGATGAATCTGCAAAGCACCTCACAACATGGATGAATCTGGAGGACATCAGTCTGGGTGAAATAATTCAATCACAAAAGGACAAATATTGTATGAAATCACTACTTTAAAAACTCATGAAAAGGTTTACACACAAAAAGAAACAGTCTTTGCTGGTTACAAGGGAAGGGAGGGATTGGGATGGAAAAACACTAAATAGACAATAGATAAGTGGTAACTTTGGTGAACTGTAAGACAGTATACAATACGGGGGAAGCCAGCACAATATGCACAAGGCAAGTTCATGCAAGCTCCATAGACTCATCCAAACTCCCTGAGGGACCGAATTGCTGGGCTGATGGCTGTGGGGACCATGGTCTCAGGGAACATCCAGCTGAATTGGTAAAACATAGTTTATAAAGAAAATGTCCTACTTTCTACTTTGATGAGTAGTATCTGGGGCCTTAAAGCCTGTGAGCAGCCATCTAAGATACTCCACTGGTCTCACCCCTTTGGGAGCAAGGAAGAATGAAGAAACCTAAAGACACGAAGGAAAGATTAGTCCAAAGGACTAACAGACCACAACTACCACCGCCTCCACCAGGCTGAGTCCAGTACATCTAAATGGTGCCCAGCTACCACCACTGACTGCTCTGACAAGGATCACAATAGAGGGTTCCAGACAGAGCTGAAGAAAAATGGAGAGCAAAATTCTAACTTACAAAAAAAAAAAAACTTACTGTCCTGACAGAGACTAGAGAAACCCTGAGATTATGGCCCCATGGACAGCCTTTTAGCTCAGTAATGAAGTCACTCCTGAGGTTCACCCTTCATCCAAAGACTAGACAGGCCCATAAAATGAGACTAAAGGGGCACACCTGCCCAGAGGCAAGGATGAGAAGGCAGGAGGGGACAGGAAACCTGCTAATAGGGAACCCAAGTTCGAGAAGGGAGAGTGTTGACATGTCATGGGGTTGTTAACCAATGTCATAAAACAATATGTGTACTAACTGTTTAATGGAAATGTAGTTTGTTGTGTAAACCTTCATCTAAAGTACAATAAAAGGCGGGGGGAGGAGTTTATTGAACACCTAATATGTACGGCATAGTGTTCTAGATGCTGGACGATAAACAATAAAGACACGTTACCTATCCTCGTGGAGCTTATACTGCAGCGAGAGTACAGAAAATCACCAGATAAGTTTTATTTAAATTCCAGGTACTAATAAGTGTTATAAAAAAAAAAAAATTTAAGTGTTATAGAGACAAATAAAGCAGGGTGAAGAGACAGAGTGATGTGGTTGGGTGAGTGACAGAGAGGAGTCCTTGTGGGATGATCTGTGACCTTTCTGAGGAGAGAATGCTTCACTTGAATCAATGAGGGAGCAATCACCACCAGTACTTAGAGGAAGAGCATTTCGAGCACAGGAAACATCAAGGATAAAACCATGAGGTAGGAACAACCTTGACTACAGGAAGATTTAGCTGGAACAGAGGTAGTGAAGGGGAAGTGCTACAGAAGTCAGGGCCGGATCAGGAACATAAAGATCTTGGAAAAGACTTCTGGGTGTTGTTCATAGTGTGATGTGAATCCATTGAATGTTTCTGGGCAAAGAAATGGCATGAGCTGACTTATCCTTTTTTTTTTTTTTTTTTTAAGCTCTCTGGATACCCTGGTGGCACAGTGGTTAAGAGCTTGACTGCTAACCAAGAGGTCAGCAATTCAAATCCACAGCCGCTCTTTAGAAATCCTATGGGACAGTTCTACTCTGTCTTATAAGGTCACTATGAGTCAGAATCAACTCAACCGCAATGGGTTTGGTTTTGAACTATAGAGTGGTTGAAAGGACCATTGCCTGGTTCTTCTATTGTTTCATCCGGGTCCCCTCTGGCCTGGTCACTGCACCTGATCAGAAACATGACTGCTCAGAATTTCCAACCTTTGACTTCGATTATTCAAAGTCCAACCTACATACTACAGACCTTGTCTTAGTTTCCTGGAGCTGCTATAACAAAGTGCCACAAAGTACGTGGCTGTCAAGAACAGCCATTTGCATGTCTCACAGTTCTCAAGGTTAGAAGTCCAAATTCAGTGTGTCCGGAGGGCCGTGCTCTCTCTGTCCATTCTATGGGAAGATTCTTCCATGTCCCTTCCAGTTTCTGGTAGCCCCAGGCAGTGCTTGGCTTTCCTTGGTGTTTAGATGCAGCTTCTTCATATGATGTCTGTCTTCCTGCTGTGTGACTCTGTCTTCATGTCTGTTCTCCCTTTTTATAAGATGTCATTCAGAAGGGATTAGGATTCGCCCTACTCTGGTATGACCTCATTAACTTAACTGGTAACACCTTCAAAGAAAATCCCTATTTCCACGTTCACAGGTACAGGGGCTCTGACTTCAACATATCCTTTAAGGGAACACAGTTCCATCCATAATAGACCTGCACTGTCTAATACAGTGTCCACTAGACACATGAGGGTGTGGAGCACTTGAAATACAACTAGTTTGAAATGAGATGTGCTCTAACTGTAAAACACACACCAGATTTTGGAAACTTAGTCCAAAAAAAGAAAGAATTCAAATATCTCATTAATAATTTTTATACTGATTGCATGTTGAAATAATAGCATTTTGGATCCATTGGGTTAAATTAAATTTATTGTCAGAATTCATTTCATCTTTTTCTTTTTAAACTGGCTCTTAAGAAGTGAAAAATTACTTATGTGGCTTGCATTTGTGGCTTGCTTTAGATGTCTATTGGCAGTGCTACCTAGAGTCTTAACACACTTGCAGAGAAGCCTGGAAACAAAATTATCTTAAGAATTTCTTAAGTGTTGTCACGGAGAAGAAAGGAAAACAGGATGTTGTTGACCCCAACAAAAGAACCATGCCCTACAACCAGCTGCGAATGCCCCAGAAATAGCACTTCTGTTTGGAGAATAAATGACTTTATGGCCAAAAGAAGCATTTGCTACAGTGGCTTGTTCACCAAAGAGGAGTCCTTGAAACTGAACCAGCAGTTCATTCATTGCAGGGAGGTGGAGGGATCTGATTGGAAACAGGAGCCATTTGCTCACTGCCAGCCTAGCAAACACTAAAAATGGGTGTCAAGTAATCAGAGGAATGAAACAGTGATATTTTCTGTACAATGTTTATGAACTTTCTAAGCAAGACATCATGCTATAACAGAAATATTTTGCTGAAAGAATTTTTTTCTAAAGTCACAAATCTTGTTAGTCAAAAATCATGGAAGCTGAACACGGCAAGACAGTAGATTTGGCAGCACGTGCCATTGGGCTCTGTTCTGATGTGCATGGACAGACAGAACACAGAGACTGAGGGTCCCGGCTGGAATCTGAACCCAAAATACAGTGGTTTCCAAATCCTCCACCAAGGGTTAAAATGTGCTGAGAGAGTGACATCCTGCTCATGTAAAAACCATATTCCATTTCTTTGTTTCAAGATCAATGGAGCTATGTTTGAGCTCTTTTACCAGTAGTGATGAAAGCATGTGATGAACCGTTCACACGCTCATTTGATAGAAGACAGCATGGTCTTCTTGAAGGGAACTAGAAAAAGCCCGATGGAGAGACAGCACTTGGGAAATTCACATTTGTTATTGTTTATGGCAGGGCTATTTCGGGCCAGTGGGATGCTTCGGAGACATGAGCCTTCAGTAAGATTGCACATCTTTGTGCATGTTTGTTTTAAAATTTCTGTGTAGCCACTTCTTTCAGGATTGTATCTATTTTTCCAAAAGAAACAGCATTCTCCACGATTAAAATTCACTTTGCCTATCTTGGAGCTACTGTCCTTGTTGCAGCCTGGAGTATTGTCCTGTGACTGCTTTTTTTGTGAATTCTAGAAGCGGGCAGGATCAGAATCCACAAAGATTCTGTGCATTTTCTCACCTGTCCTTCCTCCCCTGTATATGTATGCAGATATATGTGGGGCGGGGGGGGCAGGGGGTTGTATGAACAGCTAATGCACTAGGTTTCTAACCAAAAGGCTGGAAGTTCGACTCCACCCAGAGACACCTGATCTATAGCCATCAGCCTTTGAAAACCCTATGGAGCAGAGCTGAGCACTGATACGCATGGGGTTGCCATGAGTCAGAATAGACTATTTTATATATACATTAAATAAATATATATGTTATTATATATATACATACATGCATATACACACACATGTACACACACATACATATATTAAACCCAAAAACCAAACCCATTGCCGTCGAGTCGATTCCAACTCATAGCAACCCTATAGGACAGAGCAGAACTACCCCATGGCGTTTCCAATCAGTGCCTGGTGAGTTCAAACTGCTGACCTTTTTGTTAGTAGCTGTAGCTTGCTGTAGCTCTTAACCACTGTGTTACCAGGGCTCCAATGCACACACACACACGTATGTATACATATGTACATATATATACTGTGGTAGCCCACTGGTTAAACAATCAGCTGCTAACCAAAAGGTTGACAGTTTAAACCCACCCAGCTGCTCCACGAAAGAAAGACATGGTGATCTGCTCCCATAAGGATTACAGCCTAGAAAACCCTATGGGGCAATTCTACTCTGTCATTTAGTGTCGCCATGGGTTGAAATTAACTCGACAGCACCTAACAGCCACATATATATATATATATTACATATATATACACACACATATATACATATATATGCACTCATATTTGTTGTAAGGTGCCATTGATTAGGTTCCAGCTCATAGTGACCCTATGTAAAACAGAACAAAACCTTGCCAGATCCTGCACCACCCTCACAATCGTTGCTGGGTTTGAGCCCATTGTTGCAGCCACTGTGTCAGCTCATCTCATTGACAGTCTTCTTTTTTGCTGACCCTCTACCTTTTTTTTCTACCTTAGTAAGCATGAAGTCCTTCTCCAGGGACTGATCCCTCCTGATCACATGTCCAAAGTATGTGAGATGAAGTCTTACTATCCTCCCTTCTAAGGAACATTCTGGTTGTACTTCTTCCAAGACAGATTTGTTTTTTCTCCTGGCAGTCCACAGTATATTCAATATTCTTCACCAACACCAGAATTCAAAGGCATCAATTCTTCAGTATACACACACATGCACACACACACAGTAAAACCTGCGAAAGCCGGAAACCGTGTAAGATGGAAACCTGTCAGAAAAGGAAAACTCAAATATTTTTCACTAAAAGGAACAATACAGAAGTGGCAAGACTGCACTTTGTCAAAAGTGGAAAACTTGTGAGACTCAGAAAAACAAGGCAATTCTGTCAATTTCCAGCTTTCACAGGTTTCACTGTATGTGTATATATACATATACACACACACAGACACACGTATGCGTATACAAAACATTATAAAGAAAAACTCTGCTACAATTACCTCAACAAACTGTAAATTCCCCTCAGTTGTTTATTATTTAGGCATGACAGGACATGAAGGAGAACAACAAAGGATGGTTACACAAATTGTATGTGATCAGATAATGCTTGACACCAGAGAGGGCTAGAATGTAATAATCTGAATTTAGGCCAAGTCTGATTACTAAATTTCATGCTAGGTATATGTCCCAGAACATTTATGTTCCAGTACAAGATACCTTAACCATCTGGACTATGTGCAATTTCCCCACACAATCCTTTCCCTTAAGGAAAGGATTAGATTCATGAGCCTTACTCCTCACAGTAACTGGTGTCTGAGGGCAGAAGCTGCTGCTCAAAGTCAGCAACACCCCATGCTGCCACCCATCCCTGTGGTCGTGATGAGGATAACGTCCGTTATACAGCCAGTTGTTCCAGGGAACCAAAGGCCAAGGCTGAGGGAAACAAGCAGTGCCTCTGTGTGGCGGGGCAGCGTGTCCCACAAGCCCCCCAATCTGGGTCCCAGTGTCACACAGCTGATTACTGACATCAGAATGGGGGGAGGGAGGATGGCCAGCAAAGTACACGCGAGCATGCGTGTACACACACACACACATACACAGAGCCAAATCCATTGCCATCAAGTTGATTCTGACTCATGGTGACCCCATGTGTTACGGAGTAAAACTGTTTCATAGGGTTTTCTTGGCTGTATTCTTTATGGAAGCGGATGATTAGGATTTTCTTCTGTGGTATCTCTCTGTGGGTTGGAACTGCCAACCTTTAGGTTAGTAGTCCAGCGCAAACTGTACCACCCAGGATCTCAGCAGAGCCTTTTTGTACCTTATTTTCCTTCACGAACATTTATTTCTTAGTTTTTTTAGCAGAGCATGCACGTAGTAGGTGCTCAGCACTCAGTATTTCCTCCTGAGTAATTTTGTCTTCCCCTGCTAGAAGACCACAGGCTTAACTGTGATATACAGTGAGCTTCCTATGCCCCATGAGAGGCTGATACATGTCTAGAGTTCTCGACACTCCTTTCACTCAGAGTGTGAGCCCGTTTGCAAAATTCCTCTTACTTCCTTCACACACACCTACAAACACAAGTCCCTTCCCTCTGTTGGTAAATCACTAGCCTAGAACATTAACATTCAGAAGGCATCTTTGAGAGGAGTGAAGACTTTAGGAGGATCAAAGACCCAACAATAAAATTTTTCTCAGCTGTCAAACAAATAATTTACACCTTGGAGGGTGGGGACAGGAGCAGGAAGAGGATTTGGATTTTAAATAAAGCAAGTATGCAAAACCAGAAGATTACAGTTTCAAACAGGAAAATCTGTGGAAAGTTGGAGTTTGGGGGTTTGCTCACAGACCGACAGTATAAAACTCAGGTAGTAGATAGCAGGTGATGGGGTACTTGGGGAAACCCAAGGTTAGCAACTCGGACTTTTGCTTTGAGTCTACATTTACTAAAGCTTGGGAGGAAGAACAACAGTGGAACCCTGCCAAGGGAGGAGAAGGGAGAAGGAGGGGGAGAGAGTTCTTTTATTAAGATCTATCATCTTTGACCTTAAATCAGTACCTTTACCTCCCCCATAACAGTAGTATATTTTTATCCCATTACAGGCCACTTTCACAAATTTCCCTCTAGATTTAGGAGCAGTCGGTGCTTTTGAAAAAATTTGTTTTTTTATTTGGGGGGGGCACAAATGGAAATTTCCTAAGCTTGCTGACCTCTACCAACCGTATAATTTGCTTAGGGCAAAATAAAATATCTACATTTCATTAAATACAGATTATTTAACATTAAATAATTAGATAATTTGATCTTCAAATATTGACCATATGCTCAAACTGCAAGTTCGCAATAAATAGATATACATATGCAAGATACATAAAAACGGTTATTCTATCACAAAGGCAGCAGCCTACTGTTAAAATATGTAATACTCATAACAACACCGAGCATTCACTTCGTTTCTCCCTCCCTCTCTCCCCTGTCCCTCTTTCTCCCAGTCTCTCTCTCCTTTCCTTCCTTCCTTTCTATTTTAATCATTTATTGTACAAACATTCAGAGGACCCCTAGTACCCTTTACATAACCATTGCCAGTGGATCCTTTCAAATCAGGCACACATTTGCATTCTATTTTTGTATTCCAAAAATCTGCCCAAAGTTGGGCAAAGTTAGGCTCAAGACCGGGGGTCCATTTTCTGCGCTTGGGTGTCCCAGCACCTGCCAGCTGTGCGTCCCCTGAATTGAGGACATCGTGTTTTCAATTTCCTTCAATAAAGCAATGAATCTGGCAATTTGCTGGCCTGCTTCGGCTAAACAGAGAGGACAATTTGAGAAAGATCATAGTTCAGGCTCAGTCAGACGGAAACAATTGAAAACAGAGAGCTGGCCGCTCTGTGTCCCCAGTGCAGCTTGCTGTCGCGGTTTGACTGACAAACTGACTTTTTTTGAGGTGCTCATGCCCATTTCAGTCAGAGTTTATTGAAGGTGATTTTGATCTTCTCCATGAGGCCACAGCAGTGGCCATGCCATCTGTCACCTTGATTGCATCGTGGATTCTCTGGAGAGAGCACGATGGCTCCTGATCATTTACAGATTGTGCCGCTCTCGCCTCCATAAGGACCACATGCACAGAGCCAGATGGTGAACATACACGCTTATTATAAGTCTTTATCTCCGTGCAGGAAGGAGAGGAACCATTAGGTCTCCCTCAGGAGCTCTGCTCCTCTCTACCATCATGCTGCTCTTCAGCAAATACAGTCTTCTTCAGCTGTCATCGGCCTACCTCTGAAAATTAAAAAAATAAACAATAATTCCATCAGCCGAGGCTGGGAAGCCAAGCCGGCACAGCAAAGCAATCCCCTTGCCTTGCCTTCCTTTCTTTTCTCAAACCCCCCACTTGCCTGACTGTCAGCACCAGGAGAAACAAGTTTGTTTGCAAATGCATCATTAATGTGTTGATTTTTTAAGAGATTAGGAGGGGCTGCTGCCTGGAAATAAAGGGACACGATCCTATTTTTTTGTTCCTGGGATTATGGCTTCCATTGCATTGGTCACATTCTTTTCCATTTAAGGATTTTGAGTTCATGTTGCATATTTTAAAATTTTGCCTTGTTTTTCTGAAATAATCCCAGGATGACACCTCCTGTGTGTCAGAGTTTAAGGTTTCAGGGAGGGACTTGGAGGCTTGCGGCTGTGAGAAAAAATAGAAAACCCCAAGTGCTGGGGAACTATTTAAAAAAAAAATCCTTTTAGTAAACTGTCCACTGGGAAAGAGACATAATAGGGGAGAACAGGAATAGGTCTGTGGAGCGGAGAGAGTACAGCTCAGAACACCAATTGAAGGAGATAGGTGTGTTTCCTCCTGTAAAAATGGTGTGGCAGGGGCATCTGATCCCCTCTAACGTCACAAGAAGGTAGAAGAACCAAGATCAACAGCCCAAGGCTGATCCCTACTAGGCAGAGGCCAGACATACCTCCTCTATCTAACCTTTTTTTACCAATTCTGACGCCAGCGGTCCCTCCCACAGCACTCTCCACTTGTCTGCTACGTTGGATAATTTGTTGCAATGGCCACACAGAACTGACAGATAATCCTCATGATTATGGAGTTTATTAGGGAAAAACCAGTTACATTTCAGCATCAGAAATGACTCAGGATATAGTTCTTTAATCAGGACCACTTCTTCTCAGCTCTGATTGCAGGCAGGCCTCTCTCTGGCCCTTGGCCTCTCGGCCTTTCGGCCTCACTTCTGCCCTGCTAGGGCAAGTGTTACAAAGCTTCTAGCTCCATGGGTTGGCAAGCCCAACTGCAGCCCTCTTGCTCTGGTCTCCTGGTTTCTGCTGTCTCCCACTGCTATCGTTCTTGCTGCTGCTGTGCCACTATTTCTCACTGTCTTCCTTGTTACCGTTCCTCACTCTCTCTCTCCAAGTCTCCTTTTAAGCCTAGCAGGATGGAAAAAATGACCAATTCCCTCGATAGGGTTCCACACACATTATTTGCATGGCCCCACCCCCACAAGTGTTCCATATACCTTATTTGCATTAGGAACAAGTTCTCAAATCCCCTTGGTGGGCCACAAACACCTTGTTTGCATAGTGCTACCCAGTTACTGTGTGGGAGTCACGAAGACTATGGCTAGAAGGGCCGTGTTAAGTAATTTACTGCACCATACCTCCCAACCCACCACGTATTGTCACCCACCATGTATGACTCAGAAAGGCACCTGAAAGAGTCCCAAGTAGAACTGCAGCATGTGCAAAAATGAACATTTTCTATAAAGAAAATGGTTCTCAACTTCTTCTTTTTTGGGGGGAGGGGGAAGTGCTTACATCTTAATGCACATTTTGATTGATTTCTGCATATAAATACTCCACCCAGGTCAAGATATAAAACATTTCCAGTGCTCCAGCGGGTTACCATGTGATAAATAAATAAATAAATACACATAAACAGGCGCACTAAGAAGCCCACTTCTGCCTCTGCTGCTCAGTGCTCCAAAGAAACAATACACCCAAACTTGGAAAATTTCACTCTCTCTTTCACACACACAGAAAACTGGGCGGAGCGGGGGAACCAAGATAACCTGGCTATGTGGGAAAGCCCCCACCAGTGATCCACAACCTTGAAGTCTGGCCTTCTGGGGTCATTCACTTAGAATAACTACGAAGTTAACCCGGTGGTGACAGTGGCCTACACCCAGTATCTTTGCTCAGACACTACATGGAGTGTTCCTAGAGTCTGCAGAGACAGTCACAGAATTTAGGTTGAGGTTGAAATGGCATGGAATTTCTCTACCATGAAACGCCAAGTCTGCAATCTCTTAAGCGTCATTCCTCAAGGGCCTGGTTCTTCCAGAAGTATGAACATTTGTTGGGAGAGCAGAACAAGCTACAACAGAGGAGCTGTGAAAACATGACTGAGAAATAACACAGAGAGCACACACACACACACGAATGAGCTCCTTAAGTACCCATGATTCCTCCAAACGTAAAACAATCCAAGTCACTTCCTGAACACAGATCGAAAGGTTGTTCTGCATGTTTAGTTTACCCATTCAGGACCTTTCCAGTAGATATTTGAGTAGAAGCCAATTACATTATAAACCTCGTTTAACTCATCAAGTTCCATCACGATACTGCTTTCTTTACATTTTCTATGAAAGAAAATAACTGCTTGAAACAGAATGAAAGTCACTACCAAATGTTTTTAGAGGAAGATATTTAGTGTGGTTCTCAACCAGCATCAATGTGTTTTCAGAAGTGAGGTTTATGGCAAGCTTCTACTCTTAAACTAGCTCTTTTTTTTTTTACTTTCGGACGTTCCCGAATGTGTGTTGATAACACTACGTGAGGTGTGGGTGTGTGGGCAATGCACATAGCTGATAGGCTTGTGTGCTTATTGTGCTTAAGATGTTGTGTAAATGATATTTAAAGACACAAACAAGAAAAAAAAAAATAGTCACACTTATCTAGTTTCCGGTCCTTGAGTGTTAACCTAAAATGTGTTCTACCTAAGCACACCGATTTTTAAAATATTGGCATTCTCCCCAGTGCATACCATTTTTCCACGCAGCACGGGTAGGAATCAGTTTGGTATTAGCTTTATGTACTTAAACAGATAGCAGCATCATGGTAAATGGAGAAAGTATTGAAATTGTCAAGGATTTCATTTTACTTGGATCCACAATCAACGCCCATGGAAGTAATAGTCAAGAATCAAACCACATATTGCATTGGGCAAATCTGCTACAAAAGACCTCTTTAACGTGTTAAAAGGCAAAGACATCACTTTGAGGACTAAGGTGCACCTGACCCAAGCCGTGGTATTTTTCAATAGCCTCATGTGCACGCGAAAGTCGAACAATGAAAAAGGAAGACCAAAGAAGAATTGATGCCTTTGAACTATGGTGTTGGTAAAGAACACTGAATATACAGTGGACTGTCAAAAAACAAATCCACCTTGGAAGAAGTACAGCCAGAATGCACTCTAGAAGGGAGGATGGAGTGACTCTATCTCAATGACTTTGGACCTATTATAGGGAGGGACGGTCCCTGGAGAAGGTGAGCAAAAAATAAGAAAACCCTCGACGAGATAGGTTGACACAGTGGTTGCAACAATGGGCTCTAACAATGATTGTGACGATGGTGCAGGACCGGGTAGCGTTTCCTTCTGTTGTACGTAGGGTCACTATGTGTTAGAACCAACCCGATAGCAACAAGAGTTAGACAGATGATCACGACCTTTGTAATATCACATTATTCTGTTTCTTTAGAGCAAAAGCCATGTATAGGAATGCACATTGAAAACCAAATCACCAAATACAGTTCACCCTCTCAAGAAGGATACAACCATGACAGCGGTTCATGGAGAGCACAGAGGGCATGGGATCAGGCTGGGGCCTTTCCATTTGACCTTGTTCTTGAGAAGGTCACATTTCCCCAGTACCACATTCTCTATCTGCCAATGAGCAAAATGGTACCAGTCTCCCAAGTGTGCTGTGAAGACTAACTGGGGTATATGAGAAAGTATCTCACCTCTCTTGGGCATGTACAAAGCCCTTCAAGTATGTTTAAAATGAAGTTAAACTAGGAAAAAAAAAAAAAGGTCACTCTGTTAAAAGATAATGCTGTGAATGCATATAAAATGTAATCACTGAGATCATTAGGTTTGAATGTAGGAATCAGAATTGTCAAGCAGCCAGGATTTTAAACTCTTATTTCATGGTAGGGAAGTTGGAATCCCCAGGTACTGTAAATGGTTAAAGCACTCAACTGCTAACTGAAAAGTTGGAGGTTCAAGTTCACCCAAAGCCACCTCAGAAGAAAGGCTTGGTAACCTATTTCTGAAAAATCAGCCACTGAAACCCCTGCAGAGCACAGTTCTACTCTGACACACGAAGAATCGCCAGGAGTCTCAGGTGATCATTCGATCAGTGAATGGCAACTGGTTTTTATTTAAGTTGTCACAGTGATTAAAAACAGAGACCCTGGTTTAACTCCAGACTGTACCGTTTGCTGTGTGACCTTACTCCATGGTACTTAAGTTCTCTGTGTTCCAGTTTCATCACCTGAAAAATGGCGGTGATCAGAAGAAACTTACTTTACAGGGTTGTTGTCAGGATTAGATGAAGTAATACTTATAAAGTGCCTTGCGAATTATAAGCATTGTAAAAGGTAGCTAGCATTCAGCGTTCCAAAAGCTGCGAAATCACCAGGGCTTTGAACAGTTTGAACTGCTGCTGATAATTTGCATGTCCACCCCAGATATACTGAATCAGAATCTCCATTTTAACAAGATCCTAGGGTGATTCTTCCTTATAATACATTTTGAGAACCACTGATCTACTAGTGGTTCTCAGAGTTGATCCCTAACAAGGAGCATTAGCGTCGCCTGGGAACTTGTCGGAAATGCAACTTCTTAGGAGGGTTTGAGCTGGAAAGAACAGGTTCGAAGCCCTGGAAATAACAGCTCGTGATTTCATCCTTTACTAACTTTTGGCTGTAGTGTAGCAATAAAATCTTATTGAAGCTCGTAAGCCCAGGATACTGACCAGAATTCATTGCTGACTTTTATTCACCGTTTTACTTTGTTAAAAGTAAAGTGTTAGTTAAGTTGAAGCTATTGTTTATTTAATTTCATTGCTGCAAACTATACCTGTAAACTTACTAAGCTTTATCACATCACACATGCAGAGAGATACACATCACCCACGCAAACTCATTACTACTGGGAAAACCTCTAAAGAACAACTGGAAATGAGGTGGCATTTTGCTTGACAAAAGGTAGAAGACTTGGATGCTAGGTCCCAACTCTGTCACTTAACCTTCGGTCTGAATCTTTCTTGATCTGTAAAATGGATATTGTAATACTGTTTTTATTTCATGACATTGCTGTCAGGATCTAGTCTGTGAAAATACTTTGAGAAATATAAAGTGCTATATAAAAAAAAAAAATTTTATATAAGTCAAAATATCAGGTAACAGTATTATATTAAAAAATGACATCAGCACAAGACAAACATTAATGCATATTCTAAATAGATTAATGAAGATTATATAATAAGTGTGAAACTGTTGGAAATCTGTTAGATTCTAGTTGGAAAGCAAGAACATCAAAATCCATCGAGTTCTGAACTACCAGGTCCATGTGGAGCTAGATCTCGATTCAGCTCCAGGGGATTTCAGGAGCTCCTGGATCAAATTATTCTGACTAATAGAGTGGAGGAATAAGGGCTCACACTTTAATTTTGCTGCTTTCTATCTTTGAGCACATTTCCAGTATTACGATGTCTATCCCCACAAATAGCATAAGACCCAAATAAAAGTAAATCCAACAAAATCTGCTTAACTAGGGCTGCTTTAGAATAAGAATTCACACAATGGGACAGTTGGTAACAATCCTGGTTTAATATGCCTGCAGTACAAAAGATCTTGGCTGCCTCCTGTTTCCGCAGAAAAATGAGTTTAGTAGAATAGACGTAGAACAGAATTTCAGCTCCTAATAGAAATGTAGAAGCACTGGTTGCTATAATATTAATAAACAGTAAATCTGGTTTTTCAGGCTGTTTCTTATTCTTGCACTATGATTTGAGTAATAGTGAAACTCCCAGGATAACCTCATGTGAATGTAAAAAATGGAAATGCTTATTTCTCATTGACAAAGTTCCAGAGATTCTTTTAAAGAATGGTATGGCAACAAAAAGGCGGTTCTAAAAATAACTTAAATAACCTAAAATGAACAAAGGAGCTCAAATCTAGGTAGCATTAGGCAAGAGAGGCACTCAGCCTTTTCTCTCTTTTTGTCACTAGATAACGTAGGCATTAAGGCTAATTGATCATGATTACAAAATAAATATCTTTAAATAATAATATAATGTATCTTTTTAAAAACTGTGTGTGTGTGTGTGTCTGCTCAAGCAGAATTTAACTAGCAGGCAGGGATCAAGCATCTCATCTCGTGAATGGCATTAGATATCTTGTTCAAAATCTCTGATTAATCTGATTAAGCTAGTGAGTGAATAATCCTTTAATCCTCTCAAGAATACAGTTTATGTCTGCTGAGTGTCAAATTTCAGACTGGTGAGCTGTAAATACTGAAATTTAAGTGAAAGGAAGGAGAAAAATGCTACCACCCAAAGTCGAACTGCGTCGTCGCTTTCCCAGATTCTGTCTTTCGTGGGTGACCTTCTCCGTTGAAACGGGAATGGAGAACATTAGGGAAAATAATAAATCACCCTCTGGTGGTGGCTCGGTGGCAGTGGGCATATCAGTCACCGAGGACCAATCTGCTAGCATGTGCTTCCCTTTTCCCAACCAGTTTAATTATAAATTAATGGGTCCTGCCTCTTGCTTCGCATTTCATTCTGGAGCAGGAACGTTAACGCCAGATATTATTTATTTTATAGTTGGAAAACCAGCTCAGAAGCTGTCAACTGCTGAGTATTTTGCTGGATCACAAAAGCAAGAAAATGAACATCCTTCCATTAAAATCTCAGTCTGAGGGACACACTTGGGAAACTGTTATTGCATTTAGAGTAACAGGGAGCTCTGGCCAGATTAGGTGAATTGAGGGACCTTGATTCGGCTTTATCATCATTATGCACCAAATTGACATAATGACGACGAAATAAGGTAATGTGTGTGCGGGGTGAGGTGGGGAGGTGGTTAGTTTGCTGCTTAAGGAAAATAAAAAGTAAATGTGTGTGTGTGTGTGTGTGTGTGCGCGCGCATGTGTTCCTTTTTGTTTGTTTTGTTTTAACTGACTAAATTGTTTGCTTGGTGCATTTGACCACTTTTAACCAAAATACAGACATATTATCCCAAACAGCAGTTTATAATGTCTGTAGTCCAAAATGTTCTGTGAATTTGTTTGCCTGAAATGCCTTTTGTGTCAGTTATTTATGAGAATTATTCCTTTCTCCTAAACATCTTGGCTAAATATCTTCTAGAAGGGCAAAACTCCTAGAAGGTATTACTTTGCCGTTCAACTACTTTTCCTTTACTTATTTAACATGAGTCATAGGCATCTTGTGTAATTAAAGCACTGGCCATCCCTTAAAAGCAGCAAGTCTATCTATCCCTCAATTCCTCACCATGTGAGGAAACAAGGGGAAGGAAGAACATCCCTCCTGGCCCAGGGTGTAACCCCAGAATCCGTGCCACACTCTGGGAAGAGGAGGTAGAAGCAAGGGTCACATCGTCCTGCTTTTGCTGCTTGGGTTATGGCACAACATATACTTTTGGACTTTTCTAATGGGGCAGAAAGAATCTGCACCCTCAGAAGCCAGACAATGAAAAGGAGCCGTAGAGAAAACCCTCTCCCGACTCTCTAGTTTTGCCTGGATGGAAGTTTGCCCTATGAGGGTGCGTGAGGGGCGAGGGGCATGTGGCCACTACATGACTAGCCACACACTGGGCAGGCTGGACCTTTCTATCCCCAAGTTGGCCAACCCCTATGACTAAAGCTTTCTGCAGTGCTAACTTCAACATCTTCCTCTAATATCCACTTATTTGGTACAATCTAGTATTTTTGGTCCTTTATTTTTTAATCAGGTTGGCAAATGTTTCCCATCTCTGGCCCATGTGTTCGGCTTCCAGCTATTTCTTTCCATCCACACAGTGGTAATGGCTTATGCAATTATGACTTGGTACTTGATCCCTGCTCCCTACGGGTATTTAGATTCTCATTCTCTTTAACCTCATCCACCTTTGCCAGTGAACTTTCACCCAGCATCCTCAGCTGGGGATCAGCCGACACCAACTTTGAAGGGCACGCACGACTGCTGCCCAGGGCCCCAAGGACCTCAGACCACGCACCCTGCGTTACAGATTCTGGACTGAGAATAACTCAGAGCTTAGAGGGGGTGGGGGAACTCTCTGCGGACTTTCTTCTATGGCTTTGCAGAACTGTCTGGGGAAACAGAGGGTAGTTTGTAGACACCTCTAAAAATGAGTCGTTGGGTGGAGAGGTACGTGCATGCAGGTGGATTCCATATTGGTAACGAACTGTGAAATAACCTCATTTTTACTTTTGTTCAAGTAGTAAGGGCTCTCTTAAAACCACAAACAGTGATGTTTACTGGCCATGTAAGGTCATTTCTGAAATTATTTTACAACTAACCTAATCATGAGTAAATAGATAAGACAATGTGTATATAAATTGTGCCATTTGCAATGTTGTCTTTCTTATTGCATATACCTTCTTCAGGCCTTGTTTTCACCTTTGTATATTCACTATTACTCATACAGAATAGCAGACACACCCTTTTGCCTTTACATGGTATGCAAGTCAATATCTCTCTCTTTTGCCATTCATTTACATAGTCATTCATTCAAAAATGTTTATTGAAAGTTTGTTAGGGGCACATAAAGATGTTGTTAGTTAAAATAACTCAAGGATCCCCTTGGTAAGCTCCATGTTGAGTCCATCAAACCACCCAGAGGATCATGAATGTTATACAAGAACTTGCAGAAGAGCAAGGTGAAGTCACTGGATCTCTGGCCAGCTCAGTCCTTGAGATTCAAAATGATGTTACAAAAATAAACTTGATGAGGATACTAACAGTCAAACTACACTTCTGCCTTACTATGGTAGTGCCTACTCATCTGGTTTTAGGTTCACTTCTTCCTTTTAACAGCCTTTTAAATGTCTATTAACTCTAAGCCCATATATGCTGATATAACTTATGAGTCCTTGGTGAAAAACAGGGAGGTATGAGAAGCAGCAGAAGTGTACAATGGACTTTCAGGAAATCTTAAGACTTTGACATCTATATTTAGTTATTTCCAGAGCCAAGTTAGAGTCTAGACTATGAGGTTTACATTGGTTCCAGTCTCATTCAGTCTCTGTCTTCTTCAGCCTCTTAGGTCTAGGCAATGGGAGTTTAGATAAGCAAGTTCAGCCCCATGCAGACCCTGACCTGCTCTGGCCAAGAGACTTTGTGTCACGAGGCTCAGCTCCATCAGCAAGTAATATTTAGTTTGGTAAAATCCTTTCATTCATAAATATGAGATCTGGGATGAGCCATGAGTCCTCAAATATCCACTGAGTTTCAGACCTTCTCTAAACCCATCCACATTTGCTCAGATCAAATAATCAGGCCAACCTCAATTCCAGGACCCATATGCTCTGAGCCCTAGTCCAGTTGGCTGGACCCAAAACCCTGCCTCACTCTTACCAGTCCCTTTTTTTAAAATGGTTCTGGACCCTATTTTTCATATCACTAGTCAACTATGAGATCTTTCTTTTAAGAAAGAAAGACTTTCCCGAAGGCTTCCATACACATGACATCTGGAACAGCCATTAGCAGGGGATCCCTGCCTTGTTTCAGCCACAAGATTAGACCCTCTTGAATATCTACACTAGCCTAGATCTTGTTCCAGTTCACAGTGCCCCATTGCACACTGCTGCTTAGGTGTTGACCAGCCTCCCACTGCCTGAAAGGCAGCTTAATAGTCAGGTCAGTTCCCCTAGCCCATGTGGTTTTAGTATCCTACTCTTTCCCTTTAACTCATGCTACAATGTCCTCATAGACAGCATTTCCTGAGTTATGTTACTTGGACCTATTAAGAAGATTTCTAAAGACTATAAGAAAGCACAAGTTGGTTGTAGATATTTTATTTGTTATGAGGTATCTCTAGAATTAACTGATTTCTGAAGGCCCTCCAAGTCCCCAAGGCCAGCCCAGGCCAAGAACAGACCTCTTGGGACTGTTAAACAAAGACTGCATCCCTCCAGATGAGACACAGAAGTGCCTAGTGACCACAACACATTCTGGATGGATTTACCTGTATCAGTATATTTCACTGTCTGGTCTGTCCCCTGGCAGTCATCAGCCTTCCTTTGGACACTTCTACAATATGATACTAGTGACTTTATTGCCTCTAGTACTGCAGTAACCAGCATGTGATCAAATGTTTTAAAGAAGAATGGAAAAACCTGAACTTTATCACCTAGTTTTGCTTCCCAATTATATGTTTTACCATGCACTTTGACACAACAGTATAAAATAGTTTAAGGAAACAACTAGACTGATGACAAAAAGAAAGCTGCATGATGCCAATATCATTGGACATATTGGGCTATAGAAACTGTCATGCACCTGCTGTAGAAACCTAGACTGGTGCAGACATTCTGGAAACAACCCCATAGCACCTAGTTAAAAATTCCTTACAACAGGACAATCTGCCTCTTGGATACAATAAAAATTTTCACATGCTAGGGGACATGCTCCATGCTGTTTGTCACAGTGTTGTGTGTGGTGGTGGGAAGTGGGAGGCAAGCTTGGTGTCCATCACTAATTGATAGGTAAAACATAGTAGATGCTGACTATGAGTATTCTGCAGCAATTAGAAGCACAGGGCTGGATGCTCTCATAGCTACATGGATCGATCTTAGAAAAAAATAATGTAAAATGATAAAAAGAATATAGAATGAGCTAACTAACATAATGATAATTGTGGAAAGTACTTGAGCAATTTTTTTACAGGAATGCATGAAAATAAATGAATATCAAACACATTAAAATGGCATTTGGTAGGAAGAGGGATGGGGATGGCAGTATGAAATGGGGATCAAATATGATAGGGAGAGAGAGAGAGAAGCAAGTCAGTCAAGACGGAAGAAGCCTGTGCATACCAATGATATGGTGTCATGAACTAAGAAGTATAGCTAAAAAATTTTTACAGTTGTAATTCAAAAATAAAAATGTCCAAGAAAGCTGATAAGTTTCTGGGGCAGTAAGACATCGTAAGACATCGTTGATACAGCACATACCAGACTGGGATAAAAAACTAAATTCAGAGTTTTGGTATTGTTCAATCTTCACTCTGTCTGTGAGACTTATGGATTGATTCACAGCTTCTCTTTTAGTTGTAATGTGAAATGAAGCCTAATGATTTGCAAAGGTGGAAGGTACTCTTTCCTAGATGTGGCTCTTCGATAGAAAACTCAAAATCATGTTCCATCCACTAGCATTTCTAGTGGTGATTCCCACTAGAATCTTCTAGCCTTTTCTATGCTCTTAACCTCACTTTTTAGTCTAAATATAGCGCCACCAAACCACAAGAGACCAAGGGGTCTATGTGGTTTGGAGGCGGCCTGCAAATACCCCAACAATTTCTGAATTGAATTAGAGTTGCTGGCATCTGTTGTGCTCAGGCACCTAGTAGAATCCAGAAGGTCTCTCTGGGTTTCCACTTCCAATCCTGGCTTCAAATCTCAGTGACAATCTCAGATGAAAAGAAATAAAAACAATTCACACTCAAAGATATCGCTTTCCATTTTAAAAAAGAAGTCAGAAATACAGGAAATGGAATACTCACCTCTTATTCCCAGGAGTCAAAGTGATATGAATTCAAGACTTTAAAAAACAATATACTCCTTTAAGGTTATTTAAAAAAAAATAGTTTTGTTTAATTTAAAAAAGCTCATATAAGTCAAATAATAAAATGTCATCAAAGAACTTTATTAACTTTGGGATAGGGTATATTTTTTAGTTTGATTATTGCCACATAAATATACCCCTATTCTTTTTTTTTTCTTTTCCTTCATTTGAACTGATCCCTGGAGTCAACCCCTAATTGTCAGGGGACTTGTTGTAAGTAATGGTCATTTGTGTTTCATAATTATCTTGAATCAACACAATTAGTTCCACATTCTGCTGTTTTCTTCCTAAGGCATCTGTAAACATTTTTACACAATTCCAGCAAATAGCTTTTGGCAATAATTAAAATTTTTTTAATTAAAAAAATAAGTAAAGGAATTCAGAATGGCTGTTTTTTTTTATTTTAAATGTGTTTTACAGACCCTCCAAGAGGATAAGAAAATATTCTTCAGGATGCCAACCAAGAGGTTTTCTGTTTCAATTATCAGCCACCGTTCCACAATTTAGAATGTCTTTGGTCACAGTTTTAACATGGTTAAATTCACATAAAGCCTGAAGGACGTTTAATAAAAAGGATGTACTTTACCTGATTTAATGATTTTTTCCCTCCTTAAATTCCTTTTATTAGTTCCACAAAAAGTGTATTGAACACCAGCTATGTACAGGCATTGGATACGGTAGTATCAAGTGTTTCGCGTGTATCAGAATCACCTAGATTCTACCTTAGCGATCTGATTCAGTCAGTTAAAAATAGATCCCAGAGTGCATTTGTAATGGATCCCCAAAATGATTCCAAGGTGGGTGGGACCCAAACCTCCACTTCCGAGAAACACTATAAAGATTCTTCAGATTCCAACTCAACCTTGAATGAGGCATGGAGCATAACATACTCAATTCCAGTAAAACTAAAACGACTACAGTGCACAGTCCTTTACCATCCTGGAGCTTGGAGAGCATGTTTAAGAAGGGGGTAGAAAATTCGGTGCATTTCTAGAAAGCACATTTTGTGTTTCAACATTTCTAAGAAGGCCTTCTTTAAGAATTGCTCCTAAAATAGTGTTTCTAAAATAAATTCTTCAGGGGCAAGCAAATCCTCTAATGGGTGCTAAATCCCGCAGACAGGAGCCAAGGATGGAGAAGGCACTCTTTGCAGATCACTTATCTGAAAGCATGTAAGGCCACGTGGAAGATGTGGCTATCAGAACACCTACTCTTAGGCCAAGATTCCCAGTATTGGGTGATTGTCCACCATTTTGTCATCTGATGTGATTTTCCTATGTGTTGTAAACCCTACATTTATGATGTTAGAGAGGTAGGACTTAATGAGGCAGGACTCAGTCTACAAGATTAGGTTGTATCTTGAGTCAATCTCTTTTGAGATATAAAAGAGATAAGTGAGCAGAGAGACAGGCGGACCTCATACCACCAAGAAAACAGCACCAGGAGCAAAGTGTGCCCTTTGGGCCCAGGGTTCCTGTGTTAAGAAGCTTCTAGATCAAGAGAAGATTGATGGCAAGGACCTTTCTCCAGAGCCAACAAAGAGAGCCTTTCACTGGAGCTGGCACCCTGAATACGGACTTCCAGTTTCCTAGACTGTGAGAGAATAAATTTTTCTTTACTAAAGCCATCCACTTATAAAGCCATCTACTTGTGGTATTTCAGTTACAGCAGCACTAGATAACTAAGACACCTTCTATACTTGTCAGCCCTAGTTCTAATGAATCCTCGCCAGAGAGAGATGAAAATCAGAAAAAAAAAACCTTGAAAAACTAAGAGTGTGGTGCCCCACTCTTGCCATGATGAAGACGTTCCCAGCCCCACCTTCGGATCAGAAGTTCTGTCCCTCTCAGGATCCATTTCCTCACAATGGCTCCAGTGTCCTGTTTTAAGTTACTGTATTCTTTTTTTTTTTATTATTTCCCCCAAATTAATTTTCAGTGATGAAAGATAATCTTCCTACCCACACTTGGCAACTGTGAGAACATTTAGCCACTTTAAAGTCAAGTGGTGGCAGTGTAAGGGAAAGAGACGAGGTAGTTAAAAATTTGAAGAATATGTCAATTGATAAAATTAGATAAAAAGTTACGCTGTGTTCTGCCCTACATTTGGACTATTGCAAGTGAGGCAAACTTTTCCAGGCAAACTGCTGAGGACTGCCAATTTAACAAGCTGTTCCATGCTGCAAGGGACATATTTATGGACATACTTTCAACAAGACGTACCTAGTGCTACCAAGCTGTGCTGTACTAAAGAGCAGAAAGAATCAGAAAGATAGATTTAAAAATAAATAAATAAATAAAGGATTTCACACATGGGTCCTATTAAAATCAGATCAAGTGTTCTGCAATTTACAGACAAAAATATTTAAAATAATGACAGGGTTTTTGCATGATCTAAGGAGAAAACACCCAGGAAATGTAAAAGAGGAGATTGACACAGCATGTTTAGCTCAGGCTGTTGTACAACAAGGCTCCTGAAGGGAGGGAGGAAAAGCCAGACTACATTGTGAATTTTCTAATTTTTAATCAGTTTTTTTGGGTCAACCTGACTCTAACACTATTTAAAATCTAGTCTTATCTTATGAATTTTCTTTAAGAGGAAGATGTCTTGGATTGAATTACGTCCCCCCAAAATGTGTGTATCACTTTGGCTGGACCATGATTCCCGGCATTGTGTGACTTTCCTACATGTTATAAATCTTGCCTCTGTGATGTTAATGAGGGAGGATGGGCGGCAGTTGTGTTAGTAAGACAGGACTCAACCTACAGATTGGATTGTGTCTTGAGGCAATCTCTTGAGATATAAAAGAGAGAAGCAAGTAGAAAGACAAGGGGGACCTCTTACTACCAAGAAAGCAGTTCCAGGAGCGGGCAGTGGGTCCCTGCGCTGAGAAGCTCCCAGGCTGGCGGAAGACAGATGAGAAGGCTGACAGAGAGAGAAAGCCTTCCCCTGGAGCTGTCACCCTGAATTTGGACTTTTAGCCTACTTTACTGTGAGAAAATAAACTTCTCTTTGTTAAAACCATCCACTTGTGGTATTTCTGTTATAGCAGCACTAGATGACTAAGACAGAAGATTACTGTTCAAAAAATCAAGAAAGGTTGGTTTCATGTCTCTGATCTCTTGACACAGTAGCCACAACAATGGGCTCAAACATATCAAAGATCACGAAGATGGTACAGGACCAGGCAGCATTTAGTCCTGTTATATATAAGGTCACCAGATTCGGAGCCAATGTGATGGCAGCTAACAACAATCTTTTAATGGTCTAAAAGTCATCTGAATTCACTAATACTAAAAAAAAAAAATTGCGGTCGAGCCGATTCTGACTCGTAGGGACCCTGTAGGACAGAGCAGAACTGCCCCATGTAGTTCCCAAAGGAGCAGCTGGTGGATTCGAATTGCCGACTTTTTGGTTAGCAGCCAAGCTCTTATTCATTATGAGAAGCCATTGGGTGTGCCCTACAATAATGCTTCCTATGCTTTGCAGTATGCTGTGGAATACTGGTGAGTCAGGACTGTTTTCTGTGTAAACCAGTTGTCATCGAGTTGGCTCCGACGCATGGGGACCCCATGTATGTCAGAGCAGAACTGTGCTCTATAGAGTTTTCAGTGACTATGATCTTTCAGCAGTAAATCACCAGGTCTTTCTTTCTAGGCACCCCTGGGTGGACTTGACTGAGTGTGTTAACCATTTACACCAACCAGGGACTCCTTTCTATTTAAAACATGCTACCAATTCTATTTTTGGGAGGGAGACATCAAGTCAACTGGGAGCGTCTTTGTTTTGGGAAAAGGCACTGCTAGGGAAAGATATATACATCTATTTTATATAATAAAAATTTTTATCTGACAAAACCTGGAATGAAGCAACTTTTGATGACTGGAGTTAAGTGATGCCCCTCATGCATTAGTAATTTACATTTATCAATTTATTTGACTGTGGAAACTTTAAGAAGGAAGAGGAATAGGATTGAGAATATTTTACTTTGATAATCAGTGTCACTCTAGCATTTTTGATGGTCATGAGTGAGTATCAGCAAACTTTTTCTACAAAGGGCCAGATAATAAGTAGTTTAGCCTTCGTGGGCCACATGGTCTCTGCCACAACTATTCAACTCTGCTGCACGAAACCAGCTACAGGCTATGTGTAAATGAATGAATGTTCCAATAAAACTTGATTACAAAAACAGGTGTGGGCTGGACGTGGTTATCACACAACAGTTTGATGACTCCTGGACAAGGGAGAACCCAACAGGGACAGTCTGCAGGAGAGACAAAGGACCTCCCAGAGTAAAGTCACTATAAACAAAGGAGAGTCTGAGTCCTTGCAGAGAAGGGCTGGCTAAGCCCTAAAGTGACCTAGGCTCAATCTTTTCTGACAGTCACTCTGGAACCATTGTGTGCCCAGGGCAGGGCTGTAGGCACCGCAGGCTTTAACCCTGGAGGCTCAGGCCTCCTTGGGCAGAGTGCACCCCAGATAATGTGTCCTCCTCCCTTCCCCCACCAGCTGATTTCCAACAGCCTGACACAGCAGCCATCAAATGGCAGAACCTTGGCTACTGACCTGAGCGCTGTTGCTCTTTAGCTGTTTGACCGGTTGATCTATTTTCTTCCTCTGCAAGGTGATATAATCTGTGAGGGCTGAGCTCTTCAGCTGAGCAAGTTCCTGAAGTTCTTGGTCTTAATATGGGACAACAGAGATAAGGGAAAAATTTAATGAAAATGCAGCAATTATAAATTAAAATAACAATAAATATGACCCCATTCTATGCCCTAGCCTGATGTTGTAGGCACACTGACCATAGTTATTAAGTTAATGCCACGACTGGCAAAATGTCTCCCCCTTATTTTTGGACAAAGCATGCTAAGCGGATAAGACCCATGACTTAGTCCCTCTCCTAAGGCTAGGACTGTGACACAATCATTAAAAACAGCTACTTAGGTAGGGATCAAGAAAGTCAATGGATTAAAAAGCCAAGATGAGTTAGAAGAATGTTGGTGACTAGAGAATCTAGTTGGGTTCAGGCTGTGTCTGTTCTAGAAACAAATTATTTCCACTAGTCACTTCAGACAATGAGGCAAATCAGGATTTCATTTCACATTAAAAATAGTTTTGAGTCTTTTGGTGATTCATAGTTATATACCTTTTACAGTTTCCAAATGGCATGTTCACTCATTGTCTTATTTTATCCTTAAAACAATGTGTGAGGTAGGTGGAGAAAGTGTTCATTGTTTTTTCAGATTTTTAAGGCCCAAAATGTTTTATTGATTTGCTCGAGGTTGCAGAGGAGCAACTCTCCACTCTACACTGGGTCTCCATATCAGGGTTGCTTCTTCCTAACCTCCTGTTCCCCTGCCCCACTTGTCCCAGTGTCCCTACTGGTGCAGCCTCTTGACCACATCACTCTTCATCAAAGGAGACTGGAAATGGGCTGCAATTTAGCAACTTAAATGTTCACTGCTATTGTCTGTGCCGAGGTGATTTGCCAGGTGCTGTGAGCACCTCCTGACTTCCTACTTACCTCAGGCTGGACCAGAGCTGGCACCTGGCAGATATGCTGATTTCAGGGGGAGCAATATCATGCTATGGTCCATCACAAGAACCCTGGAGCTAGTTTACATGAAGCTTAATGGAGGCTCTGCTACTCATTGCTGTGACACTTTGAGCAAGTTACTTACCTTCTCTGAGCCTCAGTTCCCTCCTTTGTAGGGCAATGATCCTACCTGCTTCAAGGAGATACAGTAACTATTTAATGAATTAATATTATAAAGTGCTTAGAACAGTGCCTAGTACACCATAAGCATTAGATAGGTCTAAGAGTCGCAGAATGATATCAGGGAAAGAAGTCTGGAGCAGAAATCACAAAGGAAAGAATCTAGTCTGGCTACTAAAAACGTGAACCAAGGACAAGTCGTCTAAGCTCTCGGGGCTTCTACTTTCTCACCTATTAACAGGGGATAACAATATCTGTCCAAACTGTTTCAGAGAGACGTAAATGGAGAAGTGATAGTGCTTTGTAGTATGTTGGTCAAACTGCCAACTATCTTGGTGGTTACTATTTTTGTAAGCAGACTTGTATCCCGTATCCCATAGGTAACTGAAAAATAAATAATACTCAGAAGTGTCATTATCCATCCCATCTCTAGGGGTCAAAATGCCAGGCATACAGAGCCTTCAGTCTGTGCCCCGCCACCGTCTGTCAGTTTGTTGTACTGTGATGGCTTCCATGTTGATATGATACTGGAAGCTACGCCACTGGTATTTCAAATGTTGGCAGGGTCATCCATGGCAAGCAGGTTTCAGCAGAGCTTCCAGTTTAAGAAAGGCCTGGTGATCTAGTTCTGAATATCAACCAGTGAAAACACTGTGGATCACAACAGAATATTGCCTGATATAGCGCTGGAAGGTGAGCCCCTAGGTTAGAAGGCACTCAAGATACATAGTGGATGCAACTATGGACTTAAGCGTGCCAACAATTGTGAAGATAGCACAGGACCTGGCACCATTTTGTTCTATTGTTCATGAAGTTCCTTGAGTCAGAGCTGACTGGATGGCAACTAACAACAATACTCTGTGCTAGGCCCAGTGAGTTACATACATTATTTCAATTAATTCCTATGGAAGTACATTTTAAGAATTTAGTAACTGATAAGTTGATATGAGACTAATTCTATTTTACAGAGGTGAAATCTAAAATTTAGAGAGGTTAAATAACTGGTTCCATGTGTCTAGCCAATCACTCTGTGTACTCCTTTCCTCCAGAAAGAATCCTTCCTTTCTGAAAAATATACTACTTTGCTCATATTAGTTTCATGGAAATACTACTGCCTTATATTTTAATGTATTTTTTACCTATTGCAATTGGTCTGCTGAAATATGCATCTGCGAGCATACTCTAGGAACCACCCAAATACCTGGGAGGGTAGACAAGGAGGATGACATAGAGGGAAGGGCAAATCCACAGCTTCTCTGAGCTTTAGCTGCCTTGCCTGAGCAGGAAAGTGAGGATCCCCTACCTCACAGAATTGTTGTGAGGTTCCATTAAGAGAACAAAGTTTAAATCACTCTGAAAATAACTGAGTATTAGTAACTGTGAGATGCATGGACACAATTCAAGTTTAGTAAGCTGTATTGAAATCAGAGCAGTAGTGGGTGTGTTAGCTTTCAAGGGCCATCCTAACAAAATACAACAAAGCAGGTGGCTTTAAAGAACAGAAATGTATCATCGTACCGTTTTGGAGGCTAGGAATCTGAATTCAGGGCATTGATAGGCCATGCTCTCTCTGTCCACTCCCGGGAAGATCCTTCCTTGTCTCCTCCAGCTTCTGGTAGCCCCAGGCATTCCTTGGCATTTCTTGGCTTGTAGATACATGCATCCTCACATGGCCCTCTTCCCTCTGCTGTGTCTCTGTGCCTGTTCTCCTATTTTATATAGACAGCACTCTGATTGGATTAGGTCCCACTCTACTCTGATATGACCTCATGTTAACTGATAACATCTTCAAAGACCCTATTTCAAAATAAGGTCATGTTCACAGGTACCCTGGTGCTGAAGTGGTTAAGAACTATGGCTGCTAACCAAAATGTGGGCAGTTCAAACCCACCAGCTGCTGCTTGGAAACCCTATGGGACAGTTCTACTCTGTCCTATAGGGTCTCTATAAGTTGGAATCGACTTGACACCACACAACAATGACAGCAGGGGCTCAGGACTAAAGTATGTCTTTTTGGGGATGCCATTCAATCCCTAGCAGTGGCACAGATTGCCTCCCAGCCAAGAAGAAAAGAGGATAAATGAAGATACGTGCATAGCAAGGAGAAAAACCTGGACGAACTTCTGAATTTCCCTGGAAAGTGGAATTTTAGGGCAAGAAATTAGCAAATTAATAGTGAATAAAGACAAAAACGTGCAAAAGACAGATTGAGAAGTGCAGGGAGAGGGGATAACCTTCTATCAGTCCTGTAGTGGAAATCCTAATGGGGCAGATTAGCTGTCTACCCTTCCTTTCCCGTGCCCATGTGTGCACCAGCCCACAGATTTGAGAGCCCTGCCCACCTACCAGGGTCACCTGGGGGTCAAGTTTGATGGTTTGTGTAGAATGACTTTTGAATGCTCTGGAAGGGCTTGGGAAAGTACTATCCACAGGTAAGGCGTTTCTTTCATTGTTCTTATTCCAGACACTCTCAATGGTATCCTCAGTGTGAAAGTCCTGCACAGGTTTGTCCTCTTACCAGGTCACCCTGAACACCAGGCCCATTCACCAAAGCCATGTGTTCTGCATGTTGAGGCTCTAGAAATTAGTCCAAGTGAGCTCTCCTGTGAGGGACCAACTTTAGCCATCAATTCTAAATGAAGTTTTCACCAGGCTTACCAATGGCGCCTTCAATGGGGAGAACGGCTTGTTCCCTTGACAGCAGAAAATGGAGAGGTTTTCGTGTTTGTTATTTAATGTTTTTGCTGTCTGAAAAGAACTCCACAGAAATAATAGATGCCTAAAAACGCAAGGAAAAGTGTCTTTTCTCTCTCTTAAGGGGCTCGCCTACAAGGAGATAAACTCGAGGGAGGAGGAATGTGTCTGGAATGTGGGCAGTGGGCATAAAGACCCTCTCTGTGGATGGCGGACAACTTACAACTCAAAAACTGCGCTTCCCCAAGAATCCAGGACGTCTTTGCCGCCTCAGGGCCGGCAGGTGGCTTGGGCAACATGCGGGCAATACCTCAAAACGAAAACAGAACACTGCAGAGGGGGCAAGGCTGTTTGCAAAGCCAACTCAGGCACAGGCCGCTGATGAAAACAGCCCAATTTCTACTCGCCTTTGGACCTCCGTGCAGCCACAGAGAGCCACCGAGAGCCGCGCCCCCACGGCCCCTGGCGCTCCTGCCCAGGGGCTTCCTCCCGGCCTGAATTTCCTAAAGTGGGACGAGTGGCCCGCGGCTGGCGCAGCCCGGGCATCTGGGAACCCTTGCGCTCCCCGGCCCACCCGGCCTATCAAATATTAATGAGCCATTGTTACAGAAAGGCTTGCCGAGGGTGGCTGCGATTGACTGGCCTACTCTACAGAGAGGAGGAAGAGGATGGGGGGGTGGGGACGCTGGGAAAGATGCGAAGATGCAGCTTTCCTCTTCTAAAGGCTTATTTTGCATGAGAAAACACAGTGGGCTTGAGGATTGGTGGTAGGCGTTCCCCTCTCCCTCATCTTTAATATCTGCTCAGCAAAAAGTCAGGATTAAAACCATCGGCCTCTGGGGCACCTCAAAAAAAAAAAAAAAAAAAAAAAACCTCCTTCCTTTTCTGTGTCCTTATGTACAAGGGTAAAGACCAGCTTCCTACATCCTAGTCGCGAGTGCTGAAGGGAGGACGAGCGGTGGGGCGCCCAGCCGGAGCCTCTGTCCTCTGCCTGTTCCCGATTCCATGGCCCGAGGCGGTGGTTTGCATTTGTAGGACAACAGCCGGCTCCCGGCAAGCAGAAGATCTCTCGTCAGGCTTCATTAAAAAAAAAAAAAAAAATTACTGCACACAAAATGACACGAACGAGCCTGTGGTCGCAAGTGCGCTTATGCTGTGCTGCGAAGCCAGCGCATGTCTCTGCCACCAGAACCCCCCTCGCCAGGGCTGATCCGCCCACAGACTGCCCCAAACCTGAGACTTGCTACGGTACGCAGTGCCCTACCTGGGACACATTGCTGTGGCTGGAAACCTGGCTTCACCACGTGCTTGCTGTTTGATTTGTAAACTTCTGGGAAAGCCTAGAAACGTGCTGTATTTACCAACTAACAAAGTTCACAACCACCTTTTCACTTCCTTCCCTGTTATATGCTTCGGAGTCTGGGTCTCCATCCGTGCACCATCTCCTCATCTAAAAACACACCATCTCCTCATCTAAAAACACAGTTGCTGAGGAGTAGACCTGACTCAGGGTGTTCCCATGCTAGTCAAGGTTGACTGTACTCCATAGGAGTTTTAGTGGCTGATTTTTGAAAGCAAATGGCCAGGTTTTTCTTCCCAGGTGCTGATGGGTGGACTGGAATGGCTGACCTTTTGACTAACAATAAGCTAAGGGTTTGTACCACCAAGGGATCCCACCTCCTGATCTAGACAGGATGATGTATATGGCATTGGGAACACACAAAAGGAGGAATACAGGCCCCACTCTTGCTATATCTTTTTATCCACCTCTCAAATTGCAGTCTGGCCTAAATCATATCTACCTTCTTGAAAAGAAATTCCACAGCCAACAGCTCCAGAGATCACCATCAAATTCTATCAATTTAGAATGAAGTCTACTCAGTGTACATTTTTAAATAATAATGAATGTTTGCGTCAGCCAGAAGAGGGGTCATGATGGTTTGTCCAATGCTGGTATACCAGTCATTCTAATTCAGTATCTCAGAATAAGGAAATCTAAGTACAAGATTACTGAACAAATGCATTTTGAAGGAATTATTTCAGTAGAAAACATTTAAGGGTAGTCAGCCAGGTAGATTGAACTTGACCTTGAAGCTCCAGTAAACATTTCTGAAGTTCCTGGGACTTAAAATATGAAGAAGACCGTTACATGAATTCAACATCTGGATCTTTAAAGAGAGCCACCAGGGGAGATGTGATGGACGATAATGCATTTCTTGGTGGGGGATGAATCGTGAAAAGAAAATCCATGTATTTCATAGCCACCCCTTCTTACCTGTTACATTGGTTAGGGTATGACACAGTTTCTATAACAAGAAGACCCAAATATGGAGGCTTAAATATATTCAGATTACAGCTTTGGTAAAGAATATTGAGTACAGCATGAATTGCCAAAACAAGGAACAAATCAGCCTTGGAAGAAGTATAGCCAGAATGTTCCTTAGAAGTAGGAATGATACTTAAGGTCACTATGAGTTGGAGCCAACTTGATGGCATCTAACAACAACAACAAATACAATAGAAGCTTATTTTTCTCTTGTTTAGCAGTCTTCAGGTAGGCAGTACATATTGGCAGAGCAGGCTTGCTTCACAAAGTTATTCAGGGACCTAGGTTCCTGCTACCTCATTGATCCACCTGACCCATACGCAATTCCGACTCATAGCGATCCTATAGGACAGAGTAGAACTGTGCCATAGAGTTTCCAAGGAGTGCCTGGTGGATTTGAACTGCCAACATTTGGGTCAACAGCCGTAGCTCTTAACCACTATGCCACCAGGGTTTAGCAGCACTAATTCTCAAAGTTGAATGCAGGGGCTGGCAAAATTTTTCTGTAAAAGCCCATATGATAAATCGTTTAGTTTCTGCAGGCCATATGCCATTGCATATTCTTCTTTTGTTTTGTTTTGCTATTGTTGTTGCAACCATTTAAAAATGTGAAAACCATTCTTAGCTTAAGGGCTGTACAAAAACAGGCCCTCGGGTGATAGTGGATTTGGCCCACAGGACATAGTTTTTCTGTCCCTGCTTTAGAGCATCAGAACCACCTGAAGGGCTTTCTGGGCTCCACTCTGAGGGTGTCTGATTCAGTAAGTATGGACTGTGACCCAACAATTTGCATTTCTAACAAGTTCTAATTTGAGGCTATGTACGGACCACACTTGAGAACCACTGCCTTACAGTTATAGTTCCCTGGATGTTGCAAATGATTTGCATTTAATGATTTGAAACTACCCACTGACACCAGAGAAGAAAGGCCTGGCAATCTGCTTCTGTAATCATTACAGCCGAGAACCCCTGTGGAGCAATTCTACCCCATAAGTGAGAATTGACTGAACAGTAACGGGTTGGTTTGCTTATTTTGCCTTACAATATTGCCTTTGTATTCATGAACAAAGCTGAATCTCCTCCACATACATGTTCCAGCACGTAAGAAAAGGAAAAACGAAGTCAAGAGAGTGTCTTTTTAAGTAGATAACCATCACTTTTACTCACATCTCATTGGACTGATCTTAGCCACATGGCCACAACTGGTTGCAAAGGAGGCTGGGAAATGTAGATTGTAACTGAATGTTCATAAGCCCAGCTACTAAAGTCAACGGGTTTTATTATTAAAAGGAAGAAAAGGAGAATGCACTTTGTGAAACCGGTATCAGATTCTGCCAGGCTGGGAAAAAAGTGGACCAGTGGAGGGTCTTCCACACTTGGTCAGATTAGGTTTATGAGGACTACAGGGGGTTAATGACTACCTTTCTGGTACATTCACAGACCAAAAATAAACTCCCAGCATACTGGAGAAACTTTACCAAGTATACATAGCAGACAGCTCCCCACAAGGGATAATTGAAGCTTCCAATCACCAAATGAATATCTGCTACCTGCCACTTGTAATGCTAAAGATTCTACAAGTTCCGATTCATTCATTCGAGTCCTTCAGACTTTTTAGTCTTAATGAGTTTCTAGCAAGTGACCCACCATTTGTGGTAAAAATAATAATAAAAATAAATTTTCTGTCATCTAAACCCACTGCCATCGAGTCGATTCCGACTCATAGTGAACCTACAGAACAGAGTAGAACACCCCTGTAGGGTTTCCAAGGCTGTAAATCTTTTTGGAAGCAGACTGCCACATCTTTCTCCTGCAGAGCAGCTGGTGGGTTCGAACCTCTGACCTTTTGGGTAGCAGCTGAGCTCTTAACCACTGCACGACCAGGTCCTAAATTTCTGTCATATCATATACCAAAAAATATCAGGTAAATTTAATGCAAATACAAAAGTAAACTATAAAATTACTTTATAATTTTTTAGGTACTTTAAAATATGTCATCCTGGGACAGAAAAACACTCCACGTGTTGGCAAAGTGAATACCAAGAAGGTAAAAATTGTCTGATTTGACTACAGTAAAATCAAATAAGCCATGCATCTAAATATTCCCTACACAAAACTAAGATGAATAGGCAAGTGGGAGAAATACTTGCCCACAAGTGTAACAACAACAAGAGTCTAAGAATATATGTTTCTTTTCATTAGTAAACAAATGTGTTCAAATTAAAACGTATCATTTTCTTCCCATCAAATTGGCAAATTATTATTATTTTTTTTAATGACAATGAACAATTTTGTCAAGGGTGTAGAAAAAAAGGCACACAAATTCTGTGGGAATAGAGATTTGCAGTTTGACTATACTCATCAGAAGCATTAACCACATATTGGAGTGGACAGACTCTTAGGGTGGCCCCCACAGCCCCCTCTTCCTAGTGTTCATGCCCATATGTCACGCCGTCCCCCTGAGCATGGAGCAACCTGTGGGGAGACCTGTGACTTGGGCCTAATCAACAGACTACAGCCAAGGAGTTGGGATGTATGTGATAAAGTGCTACTACGTGATTAGGTTACATAAGATTGCAGCTCCCTGTCTTGCTGGAATATCTCTCACTCGCTGACTTAGAAGAAGCAAATCGCCAAGTTGTAGACTGCCTACGTTGGGAGTGCTGGGAGCAAAGGGTACCCTCTAGCACAGAGCAAGCAAGACAGTGAGACTTCAGTCCTAGAACAGCAAGAAAATGAGTTCTGTCAACAACCTGAGTGAGTTTGGAAGTAGATCCTTCCCGATACAGCCTCAGAAGAGAGCACAGATTAACTGACACCTTGATAGCCATCGTGCAGAAGACGTGGACTCCTGACCCACAGAAACCATGAAATATATGTGTGTGTTGTTTTAAGCCATTAAGTTTGTAGCAATTTGCTATGCAGTAATAGGTAAACCCAAAAACCAAATCCATTGCTGTCGAGTTCAATATTTATTATCCATTCACCCAAAAATTCTGCCTCCAAGAATTTATCTAACAAAAATTAGTCACAAGGACATGCATCACAGTTTCTTTTCAAAATTATGAAAAATTAGAAACAACCAATATATGCAAAATAGGGAGTTCACTAAGTTATGAAAAATCTACACAAAGGAATATTATTCTGTTAACAAAAAATGATTGTGGCATATATGTATTTGTAAAAAAAGTTTAAATTCAGTAGTAAATGAAAAAAGCAGTTTCTAAAAGTTTGCATAATGAATTCCCATTTTAATTTTTTGAATGTTATGCATGTACAGAATATAACCCTTAAATTTAGAGACAAAAGTATGATCCCTATGAGGTAAGGTTATAGGTTTTTTATTAAAAACATGGTTGCGTGCATTTTTAAAGTTTTCTATACTGAATATTTAATTACTTTGCAAAACACAACCTAAAAACAAATTTTAAATGCAAAATAGAAGGAAGTAAGAGACCTCAATTCTGTACAAAAGAAAAAGTGTGAAATACACAGATCTGGGACCGCATTCAACTCTGCCACTCAAGCCAAGAAATCATCTGGGGTCTAAATTTTTTCACCCACAGAATAGGGATATTAATCACATCTATTCTGTGGGGTGGTTGAATTATAAAATAATATATTTGAAGTTTTTTGAAAACTCTGAAGTCCAATGTAAATATTAGTTGCTTTTATGGTTATTAAGTGTAAGACGCAAATGTCCCCGTGGTTGTTAAGTCATAATTAATGTCTACCATTTCTTGAGCATTTAAGATGTGTGAAGCACATACTAAGAACTTAGAGTATGTTACTTTATTTGATCAGGGGGAAAGGATTAGATTCATCCCCGGGTTTAGTGAAGGCAGCCCGTATACCTATTTTGCTAGGATGCCTTTACTCTCTCTCTTGCTACGAGGCAGATACTAAGCGGAGCACATTATGAGCAAGGAGCAGGTGGTCACAGGTCACCCAGAGAACAACTGAAGGTTAACCGGGATCAACTACCTCCAACATGGCTCTGGTCACCAGCCAGTGGGTGTGGACCACACTGGGTGACACTGTCAGAGGCGGTGACATCCAAATGACTGTCTATAAAATTTTTGTACAGTGTTTCGGCAGAAATTTATTATTAAAATATCCCTGCAGTGAGTTATAACAACAAAAACACTTTTCATAAGACCAGCTGGCATGTGTCAATAATACCTACCAGGCTAAACCTCTATGCTAATTTACTTTTTGAACCTTCTAAGGTGCTCCGGTCAGAGCTGCCGTTATTACCCAATTACAACGATGCTTTGAATCCTGCGGTTTAGTCTGTTGCTTTAGTTGCTTTAGTTTTTTAGTTGTTTTAGTCGCTGCTGGTGTTTTTATAGTCACTGACTTTGTCAAATTTTCTGGTGTTTAAGCTACAATATTGTGGTATTAGTATTTGTGAACCTATATCAATAACTTTTTGAGAATGAAGTAGTAATCAAAAGGAGCCCTCATGGCACAGTGGTTAAGAGCTGGACTGCTAATCAAGAAGTTGGCAGTTTGAATCCACCAGCTACTCCTTGGAAACCCTATGGGGCAGTTCTACTCTGTCCTATAGGGTCCTAGAAAGAGAAAATTAAAAAAAAGGCTTCTGATCAATTATTTAATAATGTAACTAACAATCTTGTAATTCACCGTAGAAAAATTTTACAAAACAATTTTGTTGTTAGTATTCACATAATCTAAGAAATATATTTAAGCAATTTACAACTCCATTTATCACATATAATTCTAGAATTAAAATTGGAAATAAACTTTATCGATTATATAACTCTTTGATAACTACATAGAGAAACTGACACTTTAAAACACGAAGTGGGGTAAATGTTTCTCGATACATGTTTAGAAATATGATTTAAATCCTAAATTCAGTTTTTTAAAAAAAATTCTGCTCTTTAAAAACATCACTGTCTTGCCCATAGATATCTGATTTTAGTGAAAGTTTTAGGGTTTAAGTTTGAATTAGGGTTTTAAAAAAGAGTGACACCTTAAAATTTGTTTGATAGAACTAACACATACAATAGATTTACATTTTATGTTGCTAATTTATTTATTTTATTGTGCAGGGATTCTGTCTGGTCTGGCATGGGAAGAGGTCCACGAGGGGGTGACACCATGAGTAACCGCACTGGGTGACCAACCCTAGTGACATCACTGTCACTGGTCTCAAATCAATCAACTGGTTTTATGATTGCACAGCAGTTCTCAAAACCTTGCAGTTTAGGCTCCAGGAAGCCACCCTCGGGCTTCCCAGAGAGACTTTCTTTGTTTGTTGTGGAGTCTACCGTAAAAATAGAAGAGGCACTTACCGCACACTTTCCCCTTGAATGACTGAAAACAACAGTTGCTCTTACAGATGCATGGAAAGAGGGAAGATATTTCCGTAGGCCTGAGGACAAGCTAAAAATTACCAGCTCCTGTAGTAATTCTTCGTTCTGCTGGAGAACAACTGAGGCTTAACTCGTCCCAAAATCTAGCTCGCTTTGCAAATGTAGGTTACTCTTAGATGGTCATGTAATGTCTTGGACCTCAGTTGCTCCCTCTGTAAAATGGGCTTCTGTTACCTTCCTCAGAGCCCTGGTGGCACAGTGATTAAACATTTGGCTGCTAACCAAAAGGTCTGCAGTTCAAATCTACCAGCAGCTCCTTGGAAACTCCATGGGCAGTTCTACTCTGTCCTATTGGGTTGCTATGAGTTGGAACTGACTCGATGGCAATGGGTTTGTTTTTTGGGGGGTTATCTTAAGAGTGATCTCTTGAGGTTCCTATCAGTTTGAAGGTATGTGATGCTGAAACATTTTCGCTTATTCCGGTATTTGATCAGTCAAAATTTTTTAGGAAAGTCTGAAGAACGTATCTCTAACACTGAATGAAAGAAAGAGGAAAGCTTGCAAAGAAAGGTTAATACAGAAACATTGGGCTTGCAAAAAATGCCCACAGGATTTCCTTTTAACTCTACGCACTTTTAGCATTGTTTCGTCAACCCGCCTTCCAGTAGAGCTCAGTAGTCCTGTGACATGAGGCAAGTTCTCTGCTCCTTCACATTGGGCAAGAGAACCTGCCCTTATAGATGGACCACAGAGAATCTCTTCTTGAAGGTCACTTTTATTGCTCAAAAGTCAGTCTCAAGATTTCCTGTCGGAGAACGTACAGCAATGACATCTGTTACTTCTTCAAAGCAGACTGACCCTTTACCCATGATTTCTCAATATTTAAACAAACAGCCAAAACAAAGCTGTGCTTCAATGTTAACCTTATGAACTTAAAAGCCTGCACCTGTACAATTACTAATTAGCATGTTGAGTAACAAAGCTGGCAGGTAAAACAGGAGACGTTCACGCCTCTTAATTGGTGTGATTAGCAGGCCTTTTGTTGTCAGCCATTAGCAGCTCTTCTCAAGTGTAAAATGCCACAGGTAAAGGGACTTTGGCAATGGCGGACTGGAAGGAAGGAGGTGGGGGTGAACAAAAGTTTATAAAATCAGTTTAGGCGCATTTCAAGGAGAGAAAAAAAAAAGGGATTACTGCTAGAAACTGGCCAAAACTGTTGAATAAATAGAAACATCAGTAATTATATCTCCCTTTATTCTTTGCTGCTGATACAAATCTTAAAGTTAAAAAACATAATATTCTTTCCCTCATTACACTGCAGTATGGAAAGTCCCCACTTTCAGCAAATTTAATTCTGAATGTGAAAATTCAAATCAATGTAAAAAAAAAAAATGAGGATCAAGTTTGTTATTGAACTTTTTTGCTTTCCTAGTCATACCCATAAGATTTACTGAAGATTCCTGAAGACCAACACCCTGGGATTATTAAAACAGAGTCCAATTATTCAGGACTTCTCAAGAATACATGAAGCAATACATACGTCTGTATTTCTCATGTAATCTTCGCATCTCCTCCAGCTTGTTGCCTAACTTCCTTGTATATCCAGTGTTGTAATACCATTGACCACCAATAGAATTTTACGTAGTTTTCCCGGAAGGCCTGGCCCTATACAGTCATCAGTCCATTTTCAGAGCTTAGCTTTCAGGCTGGGCATTTCTATATTTTCCTGATATATTTGTTTCCTTTTCTTAAAGACATGGCTTCATCTTGCCCTCTCAGAAATTTTACTATTCCCCTGTAAACTTAGAGGTGCCAGGATTTCTGCATAATGGGAGGGGTCCTCAAGTTGTCTTTCTAGAAAAAAAAATTAGATGCCATGTTTGTGAGCCCCATGAGGGCATACATCATGTCCTCTCCATCTAAAAATCACCAGTATCTAGCCCATCTCCTGTTATTCTTTGTATTCATTCTTATGTAGGTTGTTAATACATAGACAGGATCATGCCAGGCCTTTTTACAAGCAGAATGATTGCTCCACCTCCTCCCTACATGGAACCGTTTAAAAGACACTAAGAGGTTTTCACTGGGGGCATTGGTTGTCCAGTGGTAGAAGCCTCACCTCATGCAGGAGACCCGGGTTTGATTTGGGCCAGTGTACCTCAGACGCAGCTACCAGCTGTCGGTCTAGGATGGTGTGTTGCTATGATATGGACCAGGTTTCAGCAGTGCTTCCAGACTAAGAGGGACTAGGAGGAAAGGCCTGCTGATCTACTTTAAAAAATCAGTCAATGAAAGCTCTATAGATCCAATGGTCTGATCTGCAACTGATCATGGGGGTAGCGCAGGCCTGGGCAATGTTTCATTCCACTGGGCGTGGGGTCGCCATAAGTTAGGGGATGACTCTCCAACAGCTAACAACAGCGAAGAAGCCCAGACACTCTATTTGTCATCTTCCTCAACCAGCCTCACAGTCTCTGGTTGGAGTCACTACCATCTTTCTGGTGGCACAAGGACATTGTTCACAAGCTCACATGACCAATCACACAAGACAACTTTTTGATTCAGAATTACATGAGCATGGAGTGGGTGGAAATAGTATTGGAACAGCAGCTGCTTCCTTGGAGCGGGCAGAGCTGAACTTGGCACTGGACACAAGGGATACCACAAGGGCACGATGTGGAAGGAGGAGGACTGTTGTACAGGGTAGTAGTTGGTGGGTGAGTTTTGGCAAGAGGGTGTGGGTGATACAAGTAACTGTGTGCCCTAAGGCCAAAGGAATTAACAATGGATAAGGAAGACCAAAGACCGAAGAAGAATTGATGCCTTTCAATTATGGTGTTGGTAAAAAATAATGAACATACCATGGACTGCTAGAAGAATGAACAAGACTCTCTTAGAAGAACTAGAGCCTTTTGTAGCTATACAGAGGGAAGGACTTAATGGCAGTTCCACGTCTACCTTTCTCATTTTAGTTTTTTCTATATGCACAAAAATTGTATATATGTATGTGCGTGTATATGTGTGTGTATATATATATACATATACACGTACATCCATATATACATCTTCCACAGGATAAGAAACTTGGAGTAGTCAAACCATTCAGTCCCATTCTCCCAGATGATGTATCTCCTAGGTGCTCTCTATACAAACTACTAACTTGTATCTGTTGCCATCGAGCTGACTCACAGCGGCCCTATAGGACACAGCAGAGCTGCCGCTTAAGGTTTCTAAGTAGTAGATTTGAACTGCAGACCTTTTGATTAGCAGCTGAGCTCCATGGTAATGATAAAAAAAAAAAGATAATGGGGTGAAAATTAATTGCTTTGGTAGTCTAAATGATCATTTAGTGACCAGTTCCACAATTTAAAAAAATCCTTAGGTTGGAGGCCCTAGTGGTGCAGTGGTTAAGAGCTACAGCTGCTAACCAAAAGGTCGACAGTTTGAATCCACCCGCCTCTCCTTGGAAACCCTATCGGGCAGTTGTACTCTGTCCTGTAGGATCACTATGAGTGGGAATCAACTCAGTGGCAATGGGTTTGGTTTTTCATTACCATACTTTGTTCAGTTCCTCACAGACTTCTAGTTTAGTTATCTTTTAATATACATTTGGCTCTTCTTCCTTAGTTATAATATCTCCAGTTACTAGCCAGAATAATGCCACCTGGAATACTGATTGTGTTTTTCAGCCTACCTTGCTGAATCTATTCTCATTGTAGGTACGCAGAAGCATCATGTACGAATTCTGAGAAGCCGTTAAAGAGAAGAGGTGCAACTGTCTGCATCCTTTCCTCTTTCTTCCTGGCTCAAATGAGGAAATGATGCTCAGACCCCCAGCAGCCATCTTGGATTGTGAGGTGGGATCATGGGCTGATGATGGTATAGCAGTAAGACAGAAAGAGCCTTGGTTCCTGATGACTTTGTGAACGTTTTTACTACCAGCCATGCACTACATATTTTTATCAAGAACATAAACAGCCCTCTTTTTTAGACATTGTTATTTGGATTGTCTGTCACTTGCAGCCAAATCTAGCTCTGACCTTACCTTACCTGGTAAGTTTGGAGAATTTAGTCAGGTTAAAACAACCAGTTTAGTTTAAACATATACACTATCCAAACTTACAAAGGCTAATTAAATTTCACTAGGGCAGATCTTTATAAAAAGAATAAGTAACATATGTAAATATCATATCTGAATTTAAATACAGGACTTAACTGCCCTAGATTTTGCAAGTATTCATAGCCTTGAGAAGGGATAAGAAGCCACTTTATAATCTGTCGAATCCTTGTAAATGCTATTTAAACCATTTAAACAAAACCAAACCAAGCCCAGTGCCATCGAGTCGATTCCGACTCATAGTGACCCTATAGGACAGAGTAGAACTGCCCCACGGAGTTTCCAAGGGGTGCCTGGTGGATTCCAACTGCCGACCCTTTGGTTAGCAGCCGTAGCACTTAACCACTATGCCACCAGGGTTTCCTTTTTAAACATGTTTTTATAAAAACCTAATGTTATTTTTTACTACCAGAGGTGATGTTTGGGAGCTCTGCATTATAAAATATTTTTCATTATTCTGGACAATGAACCAAACTCAGTCACCCCTCCTGAAGAAGAGTATGGTGGTTTGAGAAAGGACAGCCATTACGTTCAAGCTGATTCTGACTCATGGTGACCCCACGTGTTACAGAGTATAACTGTAAAAGCCCCGTAGGGTTGTCTTGGCTGTAATCTTTACAGAAGCTGATTGCCAGACCTTTCTTCCGCAGTACCACTGGGTGGGTTCAAACCAATTAGCTGCTGAGTGTGAACATTTGCACCAACCAGGGACTGTTGGGAATGAATACCCAGGTATAAAAGGCAATGGATTCTTTTTCTGAAATGTCTGTCAAATACCACTGTCTTAATTCAGTCTTCATTGCCTTTTGAAGTTCCACTCTCTTTTCCTTCCACCAAGCCTCACACACCCATCCTTCACCCTCCCAATACCTGCCAGAGATAATGTTTTAAAAATAGCGTTGGATCAGGCCATTTCATTATGCAGAAACTTCTGTTGATTCCTTTTTGCCTTGAGCTTGGCATAAAGTGGCCTTCACTTTTTCTGTCTCATGTTTCATGTATTTTCCCAGTTTCTTCTCTCACAATCTCCCCTACTTGCTTTCTGTTTTAAACATAATAAAATTTTCGTCTTTCCCCCATGTATTCCATGGCTTTCATGCCTCTGCATTTGGAACAGGCTATTTTCTCTGCATGTAATGCTCACACAAACCCCAACATGGCTCTTCAGAACCTTAAAGATTCATCTCAAGGGTCACCTGTGCTCGAAAGCTTGTGTCACTCCTACAGACGAGGTTAATCACTTCTTCCCTGGTGCTCATTCTGCAAGCAGTTCTAACCTCTGCCACAGCACTTACAGGTTGCGTTATAATTGATCTGTCTTCAAGCCTAATTCCTCCTAAAATGGTAGACACTGGAGTTCTCCCAGAACCCTACCAATGTCCATAACAGAGTAGGAGCTCACTTGTGTCTTACAGAATGGATGCTGAGACCCATGATTGAGAATCATCCCAACAAAAAATAATTTGTATCTAAATTTAGTTTTTAGAATTGCATGATATGGGGTAAAACTGGACAAATTATAAGGCTTAGATACCTTCAACTCCTTGGAAAAAAAAAATATTAATAGGAAAATGCATAGATATCCTGTATAGCCATGATATCTTTCTTTTCACCTTGAAGAGAGATTCAGTATTCCTTAAAGCTGAATTTTCCTGGAATTAGAATTATGAAATCACAGCATTGTAGGGCTAAAAGGGACCATAAAAATTATTGGCTCCACCTTCATGATTTTTAAATGAGAAAACTAAGGCTCAGAGAGATTAAAAGATTTACTGAAGGACACCCCGCTAGTTAGTGTCAATCAGATCTAAAATCCTGGTCTCCTGGCTCCAGCGTACTTCAAATATTTGAGTCACAAGTCCCTGTTTAGGGGCAACCAGCAGCTGTGAATTGCACAGACTCTAATTTCAAGTTAAATCGGAGCTAGCCCAAGGGTTTCAGCTACAAATTAAACAGGTGAGAGGATAAACCAGGTTATTTGATGAAAATTTTTGAAATCATAGAGTTTTAGAGTTTGAAAGTCCCTTATATAGCATCCAGTCTAGCCCTTAAAAAAACTACTTAGTTCTCATAAATTAATATAATAAAGCCCAAAGAAGTGAAATGACTTTCTTCACCTGAGTTATAAAGCCAAAGACAGAGACAAAACCAGAACCTTGAATGCAACTCTGACGTAGACCTAAAGAAAGCCTGCGGGTGAAATGGGCACCATGTAGAGGAGTGGGCCTCCCATCTGAAGTCAGTAGGGTCTGTTATCGATCAATTAATATAAACCAGGTAAATGGAAAATCATAAAAAAAAAAATACATATGTACTATAACTACTTTATTTTAATTTTAAACATATAAAGGTACGTTCATTTTCCATACTGATGTGTGGTTTGACAAAACTTTTTCTTTAAATACGGGCATTAGTTTCCTGTTACTGCTATAACCAATCACACAAATTTAATGACTTAACACAAGGTTATTATCTTACAGCTCTGGAGGTCAGAAATCCAAAATGAGTTTTATTTGGCTAAAATAAAGGTGTCATTAGGGTTTTGTTCCTTCTGGAGACGCTAGGGGAGAATCCATTTCCTTGTCTTTTCCACCTTCTGGAGGTTACCCAAGGAGACCTGGTGGTGCAGTGGTTAAGAGTTTGACTGCTAACCGAAAGGTGGGCTATTTGAACCCTCCAGCCGCTCCTCGGGAGAAAGACGTGGCAGTCAGCTTCTGTAAAGATTACAGCTTAGGAAACCCTATGCGGCAGTTCTACTCCGTCCAGTAGGGTCGCTATGAGTTGGAATCAACTCCACAGCAACGGGTTGTAGAGGCTACCCTCACTCCTTGCAGCCCCTTCCTCCATCTTCAAAGTCAGCCATTGCATCGCTCCTCTGGCCTCTGCTTCCATCATCATGTCTGCTCCTGCCTTCTTTCACTTGTAAGGATCCTTTTGATTACACTGGGCCCATTCTGATAATCTAGCATAATCCCCCCATCTCAAAATCTTTGATTTAATCACATCTTCAAAGTGCCTTTTGTCATGTAAGGTAATAATAGTCACAGGTTTTGGAGATAAAGACTTGGATATCTTTGAGGCAGCCATTATCTTGCCTACCATAACGTATCTCTGTTGATTATGAGCTGAGTTTTCATTCCTTCACAAATAGTATACAAATTATACTGTCCATTGATGTCTGGGAAACCCTGGTGGCTTAGTGGTAAACAGCTACAGCTGCTAACCAAAAGGTTTGCCGTTTGGATCCACCAGGTGCTCCTTGGAAACTATGCGTCAGTTCTACTGTGCCCTGTAGGGTCGCTCTGCGTCGGAATTGACTCGACAGCAATGGGTTTTTTGTTTGGGTTATTGATGTCTAGCTTGTTCTTTTAAAGTAAAATAACTTAAGGACTTTTAGAAAGCAACCTATATAGAATCCTTCCAAATTTGTTTTCCAATTTTTTTTTTTTTTAAGGTGTCTGTCCCATAAGCAATTTGGAATTAATTTTTTTATATGTGACTTGCCTTTTTGGGTCCTTCTAAAATATTCAAGTTAGATTTTACAGATACAATTCTCTTTCCTTTTTAACTCCTATGTCACTGCTTTATATAATATTTATTTAAATGACACAGTTATAATAATAAGTATTCTTTACTTAAACAGTTTTGAGGACAAACACAACTTGGTAGAAATTGCTCAGCTGGTGGTGATGCTGCTTGTCTTCAGCCTGCTGTGGGATAAATGAAAAGCTTTCTTCGTTGGGGAGATTGTGTAAGTAAAGATTATTGATGAGAGATTTTGCTATATAAAAGTGTCCCACATGCTATAATGCAATGCAAGATATCACTGTTATCTCTGATTTTAGTTCAGAGTCTAGTGCCAATTATTATGCTAATAGACATTCATGATTGGCTATGAGAGAGATATGATATGTAGGAGAGGGAAAAAAAGCAGCCTAGAAACTAGCCTGATGACTATGGAGCATCAGAAAAAATTGGACAAAAACATTCTACTAAAGCCTGCATAACAATCTAGAATTAAGCTGAATTATTCAGTATTAAAAGTTAAGTTTTAATAAATATGTTTTTAATTATAATTAAGGGTTTGTTTTCTTTACTAATCTGCTTTTAAGCCCATCCTTTGCCCCTCTGATAATTTAAGTTTAGCGGTCTAATTAAAGAGCTATTTTTTCAATATATTGAATTGACTGAAAAAAGTACATCGAGCCCTTCTTTCAAATGGTATATCTTTAGAAAACTGGTATACTTTGGCTCGTTAGACAATAAATGTATCAGGGCCTCCTCATGTAAACACATTTTAACTCAAGCTGAGTTAAAACAAAACAAAACAGTGCCATCAAGTTATTCTAACTCATGGAGGTCCCATGTATGTCAGAGTACAACCATATTCCATAGGGTTTTCCATGTCTGATTTTTAGAAGTAGATTGCCAGACCTTTTTTCCAAGGCATTTCTGGACAGACTTGAACCTCCAAACTTTTGGTTAGCAGCTGAGCACATTCATGGTTTGTACCACCCAGAAACTCCAGTTTAGAGAAAAGAGACACTACCTAATATCCTAAGATTATAAACATAAAAACTAATATTTAAGATGTGGCAGTACATGCAACAGAAGAACATACTAAATCTAGAGTTGGAGGGTCTTGCATATATTTGTACTTTTGCCCTTGAACTCTGTTGTTTTTGACTCCTGAGTCAGTAACTGCCTCTGTTAGTTTTTTGAGGGAGGGTAATAGAGATTCATTAACAACTTGTGATATGCAGATGACATAACCTTGCTTGCTGAAAGTCAAGAGGACTTGAAACACTGATGAAGGTCAAAGACTACAACCTTCAGTATGAATTACGCCTCAACATAAAGAAAACAAAAATCCTCACAACTGGACCAAGAAGCAACATCATGATAAACAGAGAAAATATTGAAGTTGTCAAGGCTTTCATTTTACTTGAATCTACAATCAACACCCATGGAAGCAGCAGTCAAGAAATCAAACACCAGATTACATTGGATAAATCTACTGCAAAAGTCCTCTTGAAAGTGATAAGATCTCACTTTGAAGACTAAGATGCACCTGACCGAAGCCATGGTATTTTCGGTCAGCTCGTACGCATGGATAAGTTCGACAATGAATAAAGAAGACCGAAGAAGAATTGACGCCTTTTAATTATGGTGTTGGTGAAGAATATTGAATATATCATTGACTTCCAGAAGAACAAACAAATCTGTCATGGAAGAAGTACAATCAGAATGCTCGTTAGAAGCAAGGATGGCAAGACTTCTTCTCACGTACTTTGGACATGTTATCAGGAGGGACCAGTCCCTGGAGAAGGACATCATGCTTGGTAAAGTAGAAGGTCAGTGAAAAAGAGGCATACCCTTGATGAGATGGATTGACACAGCAGCATTTGTGAGGATGGCTCAGGGCCAGGCAGTATTTCATTCTGTTGTACATAGGGTCTCTATGAACTGGAACCAACTCGAGGGCACCTAACAACAATAGAGATTTTAAATGACAAGAAGCAGCTCAACTTGTAAGCACAGGGTGTACTTGCCAGCCAAAACCTTGGGGTTCTTTAATCCTGCCAAAAGTACAAGTAAATGCAAATCCTCTCTGGAGGAAGGCATCTTCATTCTATGTCTTACACTAATTCCCAAATAACTTTTCATTTCTGATGACCAGGACATACTCAAAGTTAACTAGATTCTTAATTAAAAAAAAAAAAACATGATGAGTGCTAGCAGATATCAGAACAAAAACAAAGTAATAAAAATTGATGAAGATTGTCATTAGCTACAACTAGGGGCAAAATCACCAAGAAGAAAGAATAAATTTAACTATGAACATGTGCAAACACTGATATCCTAAAAGAGAGAGGAAGATTTAAAATAAAAAAAAAGAGGGCAGCGCAGCCATAGTGAGACGGGGAAGATGGGGGGGTAGGCGGGGGATGGGGAGTGGTGGAGGGGGGTGGGGGGATGGTCTGTGGAAAGGGGAGGAAGGTGGTGTAGAGGGCAGAAGTGTGAGGGGCGGGAAAGAGTGTTTCTGTGGTTACTGGTTACCAGGTGCTTTGTCTACTGGTGGGAGGAACACGAAGTTGCCTTCTTGTACTCCCTGTCTGGGGTGGTTGCTGGTTGTGTCCTAAGATGGCAAAGCATGCTAAATATCATGAATGTATAGTAACAATCTGTTACATTTTTGTTATAACCACAAATAGAACTTTGCATTGTTGGTATTTTTTGGAGCAACGTCTGATATTAGGACTTTCGGTTGTAAGTGACAAAAACCAAACACAAAGTCATTTAAACAAAAAACGGAGTTATTTAAAAAAAAAAAAAAAAATTTATAAACTTGGAAAGTCTAAAGTTGGATCTAGCAGGGCAGGAACTAGAAGTTCAAATGATGTCATCAGGCCTCTCCCTCTGTGTGTGTGCGTGTCTGCCTGTCTGTCTGCCTGTCTGTATGTCCTGGTTATATCTTTATTTTGCTCCTTGGTGTTGTCTTCTCTTGCCTGAGACAAATAGTGCACCACCTGAACCCCCTTGATACCCAGGCCTCATAAGAAGGTAGTCACTTTGTTTTTGTTTTTCTGGATTTTTAAAAAATTTTTCCGGAGGTGTTTCTCTGTAACAATTGCATCTTATTAAGTCGATACTGTAGCCTACATGCCAGGTATTACTCAAAAGATCCTTAGATATGATTCCATCCACTCCTTATCTATGCTGCCTAACAGGAAACGGAAGTGTATTCATTTACATAGAAAAAGGAATTGATAGGGCTTATCTTTACAATGTAAAATACCTGGAAGAAAAGTAAACAACAAAAACAAAACAAATAACCAACAATTTCAGTATTTCCAAATGCCTAGGTGCTTGGGTTATGAAACCAAAATACCAGTTTGTTGACTGAGTTTTTCATTTCCCTGTAGGTATTTCAAATGTTATGTAGGCAAAACTCAAAATACACTTAAAGAAAACAAACAACTCATTGTGTAAAAGGCAGAGTTTATTTAATAGAAATTGGGATTACACTCCAAAAAAGCAAACTCAAGCAAGTAACAAGGATTTTATAGCAAAGATCTCAAATTATTTTTTTTCAGATCCCAGGAAATCATGGCAATGTTACTTATCAGCATATTTGAGTTTCAAAGCAGCATTTTAATACTGGAAGCCTTTAACTATCTGTCTGGGTTTAATAATACATTACGTAATAAACTGCATTAGAGAAAAATAAAAAGTTGGCTTACAATATAACATAACACAATCTTAAAATCCTGGATGTCAATGAGAAGAGAATTTTTCCATATTGGATTATCAATCTGAAATGAAAAATACCACCAATCTTCATCTATGTGTTATAAAGAATCACTCGATATTTTTTAGTCTATTGCATTATAAATAGCACTTTTCCCTAGCCAATATTTTGACCTCAACTTAGTAGATTAATTCCAGTTATATATATATATACAAACTTGAAAGGAACCTTGATGACACAGTGGTTAAGGGCTTGCTCAGCTGCTAACCAAACGGCTGGCGTTCAAACCCACCAGCCACTCCTTGGAAACCCTACAGGGCAGCTCTACTCTGTCCTGTAGGGTCGCTATGAGTCAGAATCGACTTGATGGCGGTGGGTGGGATATACCAACCTGAAAGAGCCCTGGTGGTGCAACAGTTAAACTCTAAGCTGCTAATCAAAATGTAGCTGGTTTGAACCCACCAGCAACACCTCAGGAGAAAAGACCTGGCAATCTGCTCCCATGATGATTATAGCCTAGAAAACCTTATGGGGCAGTTCTACTCTGTCATATAGGGTCCCTTTGAATCAGAATTGACTTTATGGCACACAACAACATTATTTCAACAACAGCAACTTTCAACGTGAGAGCTAAAAGTGTATTTGGAAAGTCAAAATATTTGTTTCTACCATATTATTGAATCAACAAATCTCAGAACTTTGGTATTTAAAATGAAACTTTGTGACATAGCCTAACAATAACCTTCATTTACAAAGGAGGCATTATAATAGTACTGTCTCATGAATGACTGAATCATCTCACTGAAACAAGAATAAAGTAGAAAGTCATCTATTCTTGTCAATGCAGGTGACAGAACATCTCCTGCTTTGATCTTCCGTATGTTAAAATTTTCCTTGGGAGAAACTACAGAGGAAAGTTTGATACATTTGACTAAAATGTGGTGGTCTGCAAGGCCTGTTGGAAACACAGAGCATCAACATTCCTGTGTACACACACAAGCTTGGGATCTACCATTTTAAATGCCGAAGAAAGTAAAATCAGCAATCCTTTGGTTCTAGGAATTTGGTCTCTGAAATCAAAAAATAGCATCAGGTCTCAGTTTAAATAAATATTAGGGAGATGTGTAACAGATAAATACCAGTGGACGGGATGTTATTCCATAATCTTGTTCCACACTGGTCTTGCCTTTGTACTACTTGGGATAGTCGGCTTCCCTAGCTGTGCTTCAGTGAAGGGGGCCTATCTCAGACTTACCCTAACATTTGTAACCTACTAAGGGAAGCTTAGTTGTGTCACATACCTGAAGAGACTAACGAAGATGTAATTACATGGAGCACGTGATGATGCCAGGTCTTCTTCTTAGCTACTTGCTTAGCATCCTATACTTCTCCTTTGTAGCAAGTATCACAGTTGTAATCAGATATTTATGTGTTTCTTGTTTATTAATTGTGTTCCTTATCCTACCATAAATTCCCTGAATCCAGGGACTATATTTGACTGTTCTTCACTGTATATTTATTGCCTAGAGCCACAGTGTCTAGAACAGTAATCGATGTTAAGTAAATATGCGTTGAATGAATAAATGAGGCAATTCTGAGTGGCATCTTTCTAGTACTGCATCAAATCGCACGACTTCGACAGTGGGCAATTGGGATATGTAGAGTAAGTCAGTGTTTTACCAACTTGCCTGATCTTGAAAATACAGGTTATCAAGCCTTTCCCTTATCATACTGATTTGGAATGTTTGGGGTGGAACCCCAGCACCTGTGTTTTAAACAAGATCCCTAGATGATACTTAAAATGGAACAATTTGGGCAGATACCTAATTAAGGGCTTATATCAACTTAAATCCATAATTCTCATAATTCTTCTCCATTCAGTGGCCAGAGGCCCTCTGAAATCCTTTTATAATTCCCATGACTTTGAGAAGAAATTTTCACATTATTATATTTTTGTTCTGCTCGCTTTGCATCTCCCAATTTAACTTACGTAACTTTGACTGTTTATGAGCAAACCTGATGACCCCTGGTCCTTCGTCTCAGTCATGAAATTTAATCTAAGGAGCTGTGCCTTGTATTTGAAAAAGAAACTTTCATTGGATGTGTTAGTCTAGCTGACCACTCAATATCTACATTATTTGACTGCTTTCACACAGCACACTCTTCACGGTAGGAAATTGTGTTTTGATGCTATGTACAAACACAGAGACTTATATTAGACATTTGTTTTACTCTTCCCAGCATCCTTCCCTTCTCCTGGTAACAGAACCCAAACTTTACTTTGGAAGAACCATTTTTAATCACATTGTGTGGTGTAGAGAAGATTGATCCCCAAGTTTGAAAGTGAGCCTGATTGGCCTAAACCCACTGGTAAATCCCATCCTGCTAACCACAGTGGCTGGTTTGAGGACAGGGCACAGAATTTAATCAGAGCTAATGAGACAATGAGACAGAGGAAACCCCGGTGGTGCAGTGGTTAAGTGCTATGGCCATTAACCACGAGGTTGGCAGTTCAAATCCTCCAGGCGCTCCTAGGAAACTCTATGGGGCAGTTCTATTCTGTCCTATAGGGTCACTATGAGTCAGAATCGACTTGACAGCAGTGGGTTTGGTTTTGGGTTTAGTGAGACAGAAGAAATGTTTGGTGGGGAATAAAAAGTTTCTCTCTTACATGGAAGCTACCAGAAGAAACTTTGTTTTCTTGGCCAATGAGGTGTGAAGATGCAAGTGTTACCAGAATAAGGTTCTGGCCTCTCACTGGTCAAGAACGAGCAGGTAAGGCACGTAGTTTTCCACATGAGCAAAGCTTTATTGAAGAGGCTTGCAAGCAGAGACGAGGAGGGCCTAGAGCAACCCTTATCCTCATCTCATAGAACAAAAGACAGGCCCGAGATTTTAAAAGTTCTTGGGCAGGAAAAGATTCATGTTTCTTCATAGGCATAGGCAGGGATATGTTAACTAAGCTGCATGTGCAGCAGCTTTTCAAGATGGCTCCTGTCCTGGAGGCCTCTGGGAGTGGTGGCAGGACTTATTATGGGGTGTCATGCCTGTGCAGTCTCCCGCTCTTAGGGTTTGATTCCAGGCTGGGGCTGTAGCCCCTCACTGCCCCTGGTGGAAAGTCACACAGTGGTCACAGGTGAATGTTCTATGCATGTCCCTGGGCCTGATTTTCTCCACCTGTTTCTGAAAGGCAACTTTAAAGAGGTTTGAGGGCTATTTTTAGATACCCTGCCCCACTGTTCTGGGGAACAGCTTTGTTTCTGTGCCCTGGCCTATTTCTTGTTACTTTGTTTGCAGATTTGGGGCCCCCTCTGTTCCTTGACTTACTAAGTCTCTAGGTTCCACACTCAACCTCCTATTACCTCCCTTATAATATAGTCTATTTCTCTTTTACTTGCTTCTCCTCTAACCACACCAGCCTCTTCGCTATTTCTCAAACAGGCACCCTCCAATCTCAGGGCTTTTGTTCCTGTCTTACAAGGTCTAGAACAGCTGGGGCCATTTTGAGACATGAAGACAATTGAGAGTCGTTGAGGACACTATGTGGAGTGTGAAGATGAAGCTCAACACAAAGGGAAGAGAGGCTGAAAGAAAACCAGTCACTGAGGACATCATGTGAGTTCCCAGGTTAAGCTTCAATTACAACCAGCTCTGAGTGGACTTTTCAAGTAGGTGATCCAATAAATATTCTTTGTTGTTTATGTAGTTTGAGTTGGGATCCCTGTCATTTGCAATCAAAAAGCTTCTAACAGATTCAAGATCCATGACTATATCAGAATGTATTTCTCTATGGTCCTTGAGGAAGGAGATACAGGATCTTGGAAGTTATCACTGGAGCCAAAGGTGTACACAGAATCTAGAACACCTTCCTGAAATACTGTGGCTTTTGTGCAAAGTAAAAATAAGTTTCCTTTATGAACAACACTATGGCCCACCCAGTTACCACACTTCCAAACTAGAAATTCATAAACATAATCTAGCAAAATATTTGTTTCTAATTTGCCAATTCATTACATAAAATCCAACAGTAATATTCAAAAATTGAAATCACATTTCATTATGTATTTCACTAATTGCCTTTATTGGAATGAAAATAAAATTACATAAAATCAGGATTACTCCCAGAAAATCAGGACATATGTTGGCCATATCTGGGAACATCCACCTTGTTTTATTGGAATAAATTATTGTTGCAATGAACGCACTGCTAGAAATGCTGTTACCAGTCTGCAGGTCATAAAGATAAAAATAGCTAAACGAACCTCCCAGTGCAGAATTGGCAAGTGAAAAGATGTGTTCTGCACACAATAGGTATGCAGTGAATGTGTCTGACTGACAAGAACCCTGCTAGGACGAGCAGTGAGCTATTTAAGACCCGCTGTTCCTTGTTGACTTTGCCAGCCTTGGCTGCAGAGAGAGGATTCTGTCGTCATTAGCAAGAGCCCCAAGTTACAGCTACTCTTCGTCCACTTCAACCCTTCACCAGCCCTGCGTTTAGGTGTTGGGGCCGCATCAGTGGCTGACAGGTGCACATGACCTGAAGAAAACATTGTGCTGGATTGCTTGTCGAGGGTAATAATTCCACTGCGTCTGTGTCAACAGGCTTGTTACTATGGAGTTTGTAAATATATTCACTAAGCTGTAAAATGATAGTCTTGTGCTGAAATTGACCTGCTTTTAACCTCTGTGTTTTAGGCATCTGGCATCTAAAAATTCTGCTGTACAACACAAATCATAGTAGGAGAAACCAGTTAGCTGAAAATAAAATGATGGCGATAGAGTCTTTCAATTGGTAGAAGAGACTAAGAAAAATGAAATAGAGACCACCTTTGAAAAATCCTAATTACAAATGTTTTTAAAAATATTAAGAAATGAGTATAATATACATATGTATTCATATATAGGTATATGTACACATATATACGTGTACATATATGTGCGTGAATATATATGCGTGTGTGTGTGTATGTGTAAAGAGAGAAAGAGATTTCAAATTGACTTCAAGCATTAATCAACAAAAGGTAACAAGAGATTAGCCTTCATAAGATAAATCAGTTCAATTTGGGATAGAAGCAATTATATTCCCAGAAACAGAAGTATCTGCAGAAAAATCAGAGCGTACAGAATTCTTATGTTTACACTTAACCATCATATGAGGACAATGGATGGACACATTTTCTTGAATGACTAAATTTCGCATCTCACATCCTCACCTGCCCACGTGGGAACTTAGTGCTCCGTCCACCACAAACTGTCCTTGGTAGTTTCTCAGTATCTCCCACTCCGCCATGAAGCTTTTATCCAATGGCTCTAAGTTTTCCCTTCCAGATGTTTGGCAGTAACCAGAGCATTTATCGTTTCCTATATACAAGGCACTGTTTAGTGATTTACATGTACTTTCTCATTTTACCCTAACAACACTAAGATAGCTCTTATTTTTAGTCATTTTGCAAATAGAGAAACTGCGGCTCAAGCTGATAATAAAGGTCAGAATCAGATTCTAGCTGAATTTTAACCCAGGCTGCCTGATTTCAAATTCATGCTCCTAATCATTACGTCATTTATACTTAACTATTACCTTTGGGTTTCTTAGAAGAATTTTTGAATTCCCTCAGTAATTGCAAGGTCATATATCCCAGCTATATAATCTGTTCTGATATATTTACACTGAAATTCTTCTGAAAAACCAACTAAGTTTAAAGGAAAAAGGTAAAACAATATGTGCATGACTTCTGGCTTTCATAATTGATCAATTATAATTAGACGGAATCTGGCTGTTCAGACTCTAAGAGAACATGCTGAACTTGTATTTTGCCCATTTTAGTAGTGATTCATCAGGCTTTGTAGCTGATTCCATCTGAACCTCACCAGAGCTATATTCAGGAAATTTCTTTATCTGACAATTTTATTGGATGTTCTCATTTCGTGATTTTGGAAGACAGATATCATGATGGTCGTGTTCTGAATATTAGTGTAACAGTGTTACTTCAGATTGCTCTCATTCTTCTTTCTATATATCCAGGTTTTTTTCTTTTTCTTTTAAACTTTCACCTCTTCCCCCCACCCCTTTTCTTCTTCTTCCATAATCTTGTGCCCTTCTCCTTCTTCCTTCTCCACCTCCTCCTCTTCTTTTTTCTTTTTCCTCTTTTTCTTTTCGGAAAATACAGGACCAATCCCTCTTAAATGTCCTTTTTGTCTTTCTGTTTTTATTCTAATTCATTGAAATAAGTATATTTTTTCTCTAGCACTCAAAGTGGCCATTGATCTCCAAAGCAAAATAATTCCAGAGAACCATGACAAAGCCAGCTGCCTGCAGAGCACACTGCCACCTTCGTGTTCTTTGTACAACAATCCATCATACCATCCCCTGATCAACACCCTTCAGTAGATCCTTAACCCTAGCATGATCAGTTCAGCATCTAAAGCCTTCAGAATCTGGTTCTGGAAGTATCTTTATTCTGATCTTTCCATTTCCCTTCAAATCTTCAAGCAATTTATGCTCCAGCAAACTAAATAGCTGTTCCCCTAATGCACCACGCTCTTCCTGACTTATCCCCTTTTGAATATGTTGTTTGGGGAATGCTAACTTCTTCCTTCTGTGCTTGATAAATGCCTCTTTATCCTTCGAAACTCTGCACAAACATCGTGCTTTCATGAGGCTTAGCTGACCAGTGTCAGACAGAATGAACCACTCAGACTATTGTTTCACTTGTATGCCTTGGTCACCCTTCCATTAGGGGGGCATGACATCCTTCTTAGGGTCCCAAGATCATTTTTCTATTTGCTTTTACAGTTAGACACATGGCTACAGCATGAAATATCTAGACCCCATGCTTTGACCAACTTGGGGGAAATATTATATGTATATAGGTATGGATCGCTAGGAGTCGGAATCGACTGGGTTTTGTATAGGTATGGGGTGTATATGTGGATGTATATGTATGAGCCCTGGTGGTACAGTGGTTAAGCGCTCGGCTACTAACTGAAAGGTCAGCAGTTCAAACCTACCAGCGGCTCTGTGGGAGAAAGATATGGCAGTCTGCTTCTGTAAAGATTTACAGGCTTGGAAACCATATGGGGCAGTTTTACTGTGTCCTATAGGGTCTCAATGAGTTGGAATCGACTCAATGCCAATGGGTTTGATTTGGTTTTATGTATATGCTCCATGCAAAAAGAACTATAGAGGCTTTTTATCCCATTTTTTAAACAAGTTTTTTTAGGAAACATATAGCCACCCTCCCTTTCTAACCAAACTCCAAAATGTTTTATGGAATCTTTGAGGCATTTTGAAAGATGTTTCTCTCCCTCTGCCCTCCCCCTCCCCCTTCTCTCCGGCTGGTGTCCGACAAGGTTGCTGGAGCAGTAGTAGTGGGCTCCGGCGTCGGCATGTGTGCTACATACACGATTTTTATGATTACCTTTCCTCCACAGCCAAGGCTGTCAGAGGAAACACGCCTCTTTTTCTCAGCGTTTTGCTAAGTGTAAGGCTTTGCACCTCAGAAATATTTGATAAGTGGCGCGAAAGTTGCAGGAGTACATCCACGCGCAAGGCTGGTGCACACGATCACTTCGACTCTCCGACGAACTTTCCCGTTTCCCTGCAGAAGTTGTTTCTGTCCATATTTTTACTTCAGCTGGGCTGAGTGGGAGAAAGAACTCAAAGGGAGGCCGAAGCAGATGGTTGTCACAAACTGCATACGGCAATTGAGAATTAGTGTGCAAGCATATGCAACCTGGTACAGTATGAAACATTCCAGCATATGAGTGCCGAAATAAATCAAGCCTGGAGAAGATCGGAAGGATACAAAGACGAGCTCTGCTCACCCTGCCACAGATATATTTTAGGCCTTCTGAATTCATTAGGCCTGTTCTCTGTTTTCAGTAGGCAAGTGAATGCCTAAATTGAGCAGATTCGTGTAGATTCTGGTATCTCGCCTTTTTCTCTCATCCACAACATGCTTTCAGAAAAGAAATATTTCTGAAAAGAAGTGGGGAGTGTGACATCAGCTTGCATGGCCATATTTAATTATCATGATAATTACTGATAAAATATAATCATTTACATGTATCCATTAATCTTTCAGCACTACCAGGCACATACAGTTTACATACAACTACCATAGACATTTTTGACTGCCTGTGACCCTATTTGTAAGAGACTAAAATGGATGTCAGAAAAGACTGGGAAACTTGCTCTTGAAAGTAAAATAGCTAAAGCTAATGGAAAGAATGATGAAGCAAAAGAGCTGAACAGAAGATTTCAAAAGGCACCTCGAGAAGACAAAGTATTACAATGAAAAGTGCAAAGATCTGGAGTTAGAAAACCAAAAGAGAAGAACACGCCCAGCATTTCTGAAGCTAAAAGAACTGAAGAAAAACTTCAAGCTTCAAGTTGCAATATTGAAGGATTCTATGGGCAAAATATTGAATGACAGAGGAAGCATCAAAAGAAAATGGAAGGAATACATACAGTCACTGTACCAAAAAGAATTGGTGGATGTTCAACCATTTCACGACATAGCATATGATCAAGAAACAATGGTGCTGAAGGAAGAAATCCAAGCTGCACTGAAGGCATTGGAAAATAGCAAGGCTCCAGGAATTGATGGAATACTAACTGAGACATTAAAAAAAAAAAAAAAGCAATGCTAAAAACACTCACTTACCTATGCCAAGAAATTTGGAAGACAGTTACATGGCCACCTGACTGAAAGAGATCCATATTTGGTCCATTTCAAAGAAAAGTGGTCCAACAGAATGTGGGAATTATCAAACAATGCCATTAGTATCAGATGAAGGTAAAATTTGCTGAAGGTAATTGAAAAACTGCAGCAGTACATCCACAGAGAACTGCCAGAAATTCAAGCCTGTTTCAGAAGAGGACGTGGAACAAGGAATATCACTGCCGATGTCAGATATATCTTGGCTGAAAGCAGAGAATACCAGAAAAAATGTTTACCTGTGTCTTATTGACCATGCAAAGGGATTCAACTATGTGGATCATAACAAATTACAGGTAACATTGAGAAGAATGGGAATACCACAACACTTAATTGTGTTTATCAGGATCCTGTACATAGACCAAGAGGTAGCCATTAGAAGAAAATAAAGGGATACTGTGTGGTTTAAAGTCAGGAAAAATGTGTGTCAGGGTTTCATCCTTCATCATACTTATTCAATCTCTATGCTGAGTAAATAATCCAAGACGCTGAACTATATGAAGATGAATGTGGCATCGGATTTGGCGGAAGACTCATTAACACCCAGCAATATATGTCACAACCTTGCTTGCTGAAAGTGAAGAGGACTTGAAACACTTACTGATGAAGATCAAAGACTACAGCCTTCAGTATGGATTACACCTCAACATAAAGAAAACACAAATCTTCACAACTGAACCAATTAGCAACATCATGATAAAAGGAAAAATGATTGAAGTTGTCAGGGGTTTCATTTCACTTGGATCCAAAATCAACACTCATGGAATCAGCAGTCAAGAAATAAAATGACTTATCGCGTTGGGCAAATGTGCTGCAAAAGACCCCTTTTAAGTGTTAAAAAGCAAAGATGCTGCTTTGCTTTTTAACGTGCACTTGACGAAAGCCATAGTATTTTTAATTACCTCATATGCATGCAAAAGCTGGACAATGAATAAGGAAGACTGAAGAAGAATTGATGCCTTTGAATATGACGTTGGTGAAGAATATTGAATATACCATGGACTGCCAAAAGAATAAACACATTCGTCTTGGAATGCTCCTTAGAAGTAAGGATGACGAGACTACGTCTCACATACTTTGGACTTGCTATCAGGAGGCACCAATCCCTGGAAAAGGACTTCATGCTTGATAAAGTAGAGGATCAGTGAAAAAGAAGAAGACCTCAATGAAATGGATTGACACAGTGGCTGCAATAATGCTCAATCATAGCTATGATTATCAGGATGGCACAGAACTGGGCAGCGTTTCGTTGTTGTACATATGGTCACTTGAGTTTGAACTGACCCGATGACACCTAACAACAACAATACCCTATTTGTATCCAATCTCTTCAAGTCAATTCCTTTACAAACATATGCACTTAACAGTGTTTGCCCAGTAAAAATAGGGATAAAATCAAACAAACCAGTTGCCATCAAGCTGACTGACTTACAGTGACCCCATGTGTGTCAGAGTAGAACTGTGCTTTTCTGAAGTAGATCACCAGACCTTTATTCTGAGGACTCTCTGAGTGGACTCAAACCTCCAACTTTGTGGTTAAGGAAGACATATATCAACAGTAGTTAACAGCAAATAGTGCCAAACTGACAACCTGGAAGTCCTTGCAGTAGCAGTAAGGAGATATATCTCTGCCACCTTGCCTTTTATAATTATAAATAACACCTAACCACCCTCATTAGTCCACTTATGAGTTCCTGGAAGGGAGGCAAAATGACATTCCCCCCATTTACAAATGAAGAGACAGAAGAGGAGAGTTTAATTGTCAGTCACTCTATTTTCCAAAGAGCAATTTTTTTAAAGGCCAGTTCTGCAGCAGTTGGGACTCTCGTGGCTGCAGCCTAAGGCAAGGGCTGATAGGGAGTGATCCCAAGCTCCTGCTGTTCCTGCAGTCCCTAAACTCACTCCCCAATGAGATTTAAAGAAGCTACAGTTGTTTCAACAAGACCCTTCCTGCTGCTCCCTGCCTTTTTTGCTTCATTCACCTTCCCATCTGTCCTCCTTTGTAAGAAGTTAAAGAAAGGTAAGATGCAAAAAGAAGAGCAAAAACGGAAAATGATAGATATTGGCTCAAAAATAAAGATCGAATTACGTATTGGTAGACCAAAACACAAATCAACTCCGAACTACAGGAGTCCACCAACACGCGCATAAATCATTTATAACGATAATCCAAGTCTGGGTCCAAATCTCATTAAAGTATATGAATCCTTAATCTATTTTGGCAAAAAAGCACCAATACACATTTTTTCTTTTTATCATAAATTACAGTTCTGTGGCACTGTGCAAATATTACCAAGCTGTAAGACAGCTGTGCTCCATTAAAATGTGTAATGGTCGCTGATTTCTTACAGCACATGGTCATCAGGCTGAATCTACAGCCAGTAATTAGGAAGATGAAATGTTTAATTGTGCCTTAATTTTGATAAAATTTATCTGTCACACATCCCGCAGCCGAGCATTATGCTCACAAATCAATGTCATTGGGCCGAGCAGGAACTCGAGCACCAGACTCTTGTTCCTGACAGATTCATTTGAATATCTAACTGCTCAAGAGAAACAACCAGGCTAAGGAAAGAAAGTGAAAACTTTCCCTGTTGACACAGTTCTGGTGATGTATGTCTTGTTACTTCCTTTAAGGAAAAATAAGAAGGTTTGAAGATAATTCCACTCTTGCCTCGAAATGGTCCACCTCAAGCTCTGCTCATGTAAATAGAAAAAGACACGTTTCAGGGTCTATTTTTTTAATCTTAAAATCTATTAGTGCAGGGAGAAGTGGTAGATGGAGGGAGAAGGAGAAAGGAAAAGGAGGAGAAAGATGGAAAAGAGGATTTAGAAATGTCTATATAGTTCTATTTGCCACCCATCTCTCAGTTTGTTGTACTATGGTCTATTGTGTTTTGTTATGATGCTGAAAGCTATGCCACTGGTATTTCAAGTACCAGCAGGGTCACCCATGGTGGACAGGTAACAGCAAAGCTTCCAAACTAAGACAGACTAGAAAGAAAGTTTTGGTGACCTCTTTCTGAAAATTAGCCAATGAAAGCCTTATGGATCACAACAGAACATTGTCCAATATAGTGCTGGAATTTGAGCCCCCAAGTTTGGAAAGCATTACATAATGGCCACAACAATGGACTCAAGCATGCCAATGATCATGAAGATGGTGCAGAGCCAGGCAGCACTTTGTTCTGTTATACATAAGGTTGCCATGAGTCAGAGCCAACTTGACAGCAACTAACAACAACAACATGAAGTTTTAATATCCTAACATTCCTATTTAGAGACAGATCAGTGAGATGGGCAAGAGTCATCAGTTTTAACTGGGTGGCTGAACATTCATGTATTCGTAGAATCCTAGGATACTAGAGATGAAACTCATCTTGTTGCATAGATATGGAAACTGAAGGCTAGATAGATTGCCCAGTGACTGAAGCACAATAGAAAAGAGCACAGGTTATTACTATGCACTTCCAGTTGGGATAACTGATGTCTTACAAAAATTTTATAATGCTTATAAGCCAATTTACAAATCATAATGTTGATTTCATTTTTTAAATGGCAAGAAATATTTTTTAGGCAGAGGGAAGTGTGAGTACAAATACCTGCCAATACTGAAAATTAATTTGTGTCATGTTTTCTCTACAAAATGAATCAGTGATCATTCTTTCTCACCCACGATTACTGTGTCTCATTATCCAAGAGAATTTAAAGAGCATATGTAGAAATGTACTTTACATTTTTATTTTACATGGCTCTGAAAATAAAAATGTTTGAAGAAGTCATGACAAAGAGCTGGGGGAGGGAGTGGGTGGTGGAAGGCAAGTGAAAAAAAGGACAGTAACTTAAGATCAAGATGAACTATCATAGAGTATACAAAACAATGCTAATCCCCTGGAAAATGGTGAGTGGCCAACTTGAGTGTGAGTTTTCCCAGGCCCCCAAGTAAGATTCTGAATGTGGTTTACAAAAATATTTTAATGGGCCAAAATTTTGCCAAAGGATACCAGAAAGTTTTCTAAGGTGATGAATCTCTCACCAGGCAAGATTAATGAACCAACTGAAGACTTAGAGCAAGCCAGCTTACTTTAAAATAAAAATAAGCCTCAAGTTCAGCAGTAATTTTAGAAGAGTCTTCAGGGAGAGCCAAATGGCATTCAGCTATAGTCTGCTAACAAGAAGACTCATTAAAGTGCTTTTTCTAAAGTTAGCCATGCAAATAAGTCCAAGCTAAAGATATCATATTCCCCGTTCCTTTTTTGTATTATTCTCATGGGCAGACCAAGACAGGGATTGGATAGAAGGGTGACAATATGGTAAGACTGTTGTATTTCACCCCACTAGCACACCACATAGGTTAAACAATACTAGGAATAACTACGAGGGTACAAAATGGCATGGAGAATAATACTAAATAACTGGCACCTGTGCATCTCCTTACAACAAACTGCTTTCATGCTCATTGTCTTATCTGGGGCTCCAAAACCTGTTGCTATTAAGCTGATTTCAAATTATGGCAACCCCAAGTGAGTCAGAGGAGAGCTATTTTCAATGGGCGATATTTTGAAAGTAAGTCACCAGGATTTTTTCCTGATGTGCCTCTGGGTGGACTTGGACCTCCAACCTTTTGGTTAGCAGCCAAGTATGCTAACCATTTGCACCACCCAGGAACTCCATTTGGTGTTCAGAGAGGTTCAATTTTCCCCAAGATCACATGACCATCCAAGAAGAATTAAAACCAATGATTTGGATACAGCAGATTGCCTCACTCAACAGCCATCCTAACCAACTTGCAGTGGGCCTTTCCAGTATGTCAAAACGCCACTTCCCATACCCCTTTGAAGCAAGGGTTTTGTATATGATTTAGGTACTGTAACTCAGATGAACTTGTGTAAGATCCAGTTAGGTTGGAGTTGCAAGGTACAGGACCCATTTCAGAGCACTGGATTTTGACAAAGGCAGTATAATTTTGGCCACAGGAGTCATGATGGCAACAGCCTGATTTCTCAAGCAGATTTTTAATTGAGCAGCTTCGTATTCATGGCAGAGGCATCTTCCTGATTCCACAGCCTCTGATGCATGGCAGGGGAAGCAGCTCTTTTGGCACTACAGCCTGCAGTATTGTAGGGACTTGCTCCCTTTCTGCTTCAATTAGTTACAGTGAATTCTGTGGGTGGCAACAAAGAGCCTTGATCAATGTGCCCAAGTGGCGCAATTTCAATCTAGTGTTTTTTCACTGCATCTCACCACAAGGAAGAGAACAATGTAAATTACATATCAAGTACAGAATTTCAGAAGGCCTGACAATTTTTGAAAACTACTTTTAAATTACTTTATTATAGTGTAGTACAGACAGCAATAGACTATCTAGGCAGGAGGAATGGATTTTAATCCCAGGTGTTACTTGATCTCTGTGACTTTGCGCAAGTCAATATCTCTAGAGGGAGAAGTATGTTCATCTTAAAAATAAATACGCAGAGTAAAATTAATGACTTCTATAGTCCCTCACAATCCTGGCATTCTGAGATTATACAAGGATCATTCAAAAATTGCATTTAGAGGTGGGGCCAAGATGGCAGAGTAGTCAGATGCTTCCTACGGTCCTGCTTACAACAAAAACTGAAAAAGCAAGTAAATCAATTATATACAACAACTAGGAGCCCTGAACATCAAAGACAAAGCTGAGGAGTTAGACTGAGTGGCAGGGGAGGGATAGACAGTTCAGAAGCAGCGAGGATTTGTGAGTCCTGACCTGGCCAGCACCCTTTAGGCTGGATCCACTGGCACATGGGCTGAGGCAAGCAGTGACACTTGGATATGTTTTCCACATCAGGAGATACAGAGCAGCAGAGAGTCTACACAAGACTCCCGAGCCAAGGGAAGTGGCACTGGATCTACAAATGTTAAGTGCAAGCCTCTAACCTACCTTGAAGGATCAAAATAACCCTTCCCCCTCTGGGAAGTATCTCTCTCCTGTTCACCCACTCCCTCCCCACTCTGCTCCAGTCCTGGTCTGGCTTCAGAGATTGCTAAGCCCCCTGGGCCAGAAGTGGGACCCATCATGCAGCCCTGAGCCATTCTCCCAGCTTTGGAGAGGGAACATAACCCCCTACTGAAGACAGATACCTCTGCCTGCTCCAATCACCCCTACATAGCCCTGTCCATCTAGGACTATAGGTGAGAGCTTACACCACAGACTTGGTGACCGATGACCTGAACACCTGAGCTGAATCCACACAAGAAAACTAAATGGACTCCTGGGCTCATATACCTAGTAGTAGCTCTAAACACCTGGTGACAGGATGTGAGAGCTTCAAAGATGCCAATAATCAAAATGGCTCACATAACCAGCCTATTTGGGCATAATCAAACAAAGCAAAACAAAACAAAAAGCTAGGACACAGTAAGCAAACATAAAATAAATAAATATAATAACTTATTGATGACTCAGAGACAACAGTCAATATCAAATCATATAAAAAGGCAGACCATGGTGGCTTCAGCAAGCCACCAAAACAAAGAACCAAGAAACCTCTCCAAAAAAGAGATGCTCTTGGGATTACTGGAGGTAGAATTCAAAAGATTAATATACAGAGCTCTTCAAGAGATCAGGAAACAGATCAGGCAAAACACAGACCAAGCAAGGAACACACAGAGAAAGCACTCGAGGAACTTAAGAAGGTTATAAAAGTGCAAAATGACAAATTTAACAGGCTGCAAGAATCCATAGAGAGACATCAAATAGAAATCCAAAAGATTAACGATAAAATTTCAGAATTAGACAACTCCATAGAAAGTCACAGGAGCAGAATTGAGGCAATGGAAGTCAGAATTAGTGAGTTTGAAGATAAAACACTCGACAGCAATTTATTTGAGGAAAAATCAGATAAAAGAATTTAGAAAAATGAAGAAACCGTAAGAACCATGTGGGACTCTATCAAGAGGAATAACCTACAAGTGATTACAGTATCAGAACAGGGGGAAATAACAGAAAATACAGAGAGAATTGTTGAAGATTTGTTGGCAGAAAAATTCCCTGATGTTGTGAAACACAAGACGATACCCAAGAAGCTCATTGAACCCCACAGAGGTTAGATCCCAAAAGAAAGTCACCAAGACATATTATAATCAAACTTGCCAAAACCAAAGAAAAGAGAATTTTAAGAGCAGCTAAGGATAAAAAGGTTTTTTATTTTATTTTTTTCCTAAGGATAAACAACAAGTCATCTACAAAGGAGAGTCAATAAGACTAAGCTCTGACCACTCAGCAGAAACCATACAGGCAAGAAGGCAATGGTATGAAATATATAAAACCTTGAAGGAAAAAAATGCCAGCCAAGAATTATATATCCAGCAAAATATCTCTCAAATATGATGGCAAAATTAGGGCATTTCCAGATAAACAGAAATTAAGGGAATTTGTAAAAACCAAACCAAAATTACAAGCAACACTAAAGGGAGTCCTCCAGTTAGAGAATCATTAACATCAGATAACAACACAAAACTATAGCATAGGACAGAACAGCCAGGTTTCAACTTAGATAAAGAAGTCACAAAAATAAATCAAGGTTAAAACACTGAAAATAGGGAAACAGAGACATTAATATGTAAAAGATGACATTAAAACAAAAAAGAGAGACTAAATAATGCAGGTATAGAACTTTCATACAGAGAGGAAGTCAAGATGATATCAAGAAATAAAAGATTGGTTTAAACTTAGAAAAACAGAGGTAAATTTTAAGGTAATCACAAAGAAAACTAACATTCCTGCACATCAAAATAAAAAAGAAGAAAAACATAAAGACTCAGCAAATACAAAATCAACAACAAAGAAAAAGATGAAAAGAAAATACATAAAGAAAAATGACTCAACAGAGAAAATTAGGTGGAACAAAGAAACTGTCAACAACACAAAAAAAATACATCAAAATAACAGCACCAAACTCATAAAAAAAAAAAGTATCAATAATTATACTGAATGTAAATGAACTAACTGCACCAGCAAAGAGACAGAGTGGCAGAATGGATTTAAAAAACACAATCTGTCTATACGCTGCCTAGAAGAGACACACCTTAGACTCAAAGACACAAACAAACTAAAACTCAAAGGATGGAAAAAAAAATATCAAGCAAATAACAATCAAAAAAGAGCAGGAGTGGCAATATTAATCTCTGACAAAATAGACATTAAAGCAAAATCCACCACAAAGGACAAGGAAGGACTATATATAACGATTAAAGGGTCAATACAAAAGACATAACCATAATAAATATTTACACACCTATCAACACAGCTCCAAAATACATTAAAAAAAAAAATTACAGCACTTCAAAGAGAAATAGATAACGCCACAATAATAGTAGGAGACTTCAAAACACCACTTTCAGTGAAAGACAGAACATCCAGAAAGAATCTCAATAAAACCGTGGAAGAGCTAAACGCCACAATCAACCAACTTGATCACATAGACACATATAGAACACTCCACCCAAATGCAGCCAAGTATACTTTCTTTTCCAACACACATGGAACATCCCCCACATATTAGGCCATAAAGCAAGGCTTAACAGCATGCAAAACATTGAAATATTACAAAACATCTTTTCTGACCATAAAGCCTTAAAAGTAGAAATCAATAACAGAAAAAAAACAAGGAAAAAAAAAATCAAATACATGGAAACCGAACAACACCTTGCTCAAAAAGTACTTGGTTATAGAAGAAATCAAGGATGGAATAAAGAATTTCATAGAATCAAATGAGAATGAAAACACATCCTACCAGAACCTTTAGAACACAGCAAAAATAGTGCTCAGATGTCAATTTATAGCAATAAATGCACACATTCAAAAAGAAGAAAGGGTCAAAATCAAAATATTAACCCTACAATTCAAACAAATAGAAAGAGAACAGCAAAAAAAGCCCACAGCTTTTTTTGTTGTTATTTTTACTGAAAGGAAGTAATAAGGATCAGAGCAGAAGTTAATGAAACAGAGAAGAGGGAAACAATAGAAAGAATCGACAAAACCAAAAGCTGATTCTTTGAAAGGATCAACAAAATTGACAAACCGCTGGCCCAACTGACAAAAGAAAAACAGGAGAGGACCCAAATAAAGAATGAAATGGGGGACATTACAACAGACCCAAATGACACAAAAAGGATCATAACAATGTATTACAAAAAACTATACTCTAACAAATTTGAAAACCTGGAGGAAATGGACAAATTTCTAGGAACACACTACCTACCCAAACTAACTCAAACTGATGTTGAAAATCTGAACAGACCCATAACAAGAGAAGAGATTGAAAAGGTAATTTAAAAAACTGCCCCCCCACCCCCCCAAAAAAGCCCTGGCCCAGATGGCTTTACTGGAGAATTCTACTACTTTCAGAGGAGAGCTTACACTAGTACTACTCAAACTATTTCAGAACATAGAAAAGGAAGTGATACTTCCAGATTCATTCTATGAAGCCAGCATAACCCTGATACCAAAAACCAGGCAAAGACACCTTTACAGGCCAATATCACTTATGAATTTAAGATGCAAAAATTCTCAACAAAATTCTAAACAATAGAATTCAGCATCATATTAAAAAAAAAATACACCACGACAAAGCGGTATTCATACCAGGTATGCAAGGATAGTTCAATGTTAGAAAATCAATCAACGTAACCTGCCACACAAATAAAAGAATCACATTATCATCTCAATCGATGCAGAAAAGGCATTTGAAAAAGTCCAACACCGATTCCTGATAAAAACTCAATAAAATAGGTATAGAATGGAAATTCCTTAATATAATAAAGGCTATCTATACAAAACCAGGGAAGACCTGGTGGCATAGTGATTAATTGCTACGGCTACTAACCAAGAAGTCGGCAGTTCGAATCCACCAGGTGCTCCTTGGAAAATCTATGGGGCAGTTCTACTCTGTCCTATAGGGTCGCTATGAGTTGGAATCGACTCGACACCACTGGGTTTTGTACAAAACCAACAGCCAACATGATTCTTAATGGAGAAAAGCTGACAACATTCCTCTTGAGAACAGGAACAAGACAAGGATGCCCTTTATCACCTCTTCTATTTAACATGGTACTGGAAGTCCTAGCTAGAGTAACAAGGCAAGAAAAAGAAATAAAAGGCATCCAAATTGGTAATGAAGAAATAAAACTGTCTGTATTTGCAGATAATATGATACTATACATAGAAAACCCAAAGGACTCCACGAGAAAACTACAGGAAGTAATAGAAAGATTCACCAGCGTAGCAGAAAACAAAATAAACATATAAAAATCAGTTTGATTCCTATACACCAGTAAAGAGAATGACAAAAAGGAAATCAGGAAAGCAATGCCATTTGTAATAGCCCCTAAAAACATAAAACACTTGGGAATAAATCTAACCAGGGATGTAAAAGACCTATACAAAGAAAAGTACAAAACACTACTGCAAGAAACCAAAAAAGATCTACATAACTGGAAAATCATACCACGCTTATGGATAGGTAGACTCAACATTGTGAAAATGACAATTCTACCTAAAGCAACCTACAAATACAATGCAATCCCGATTCAAGTACCAACAACATTCTTTAAAGAGATGGAAAAGTTAATCATTAACTTTATATGGAAAGGGAAGAGGCTCCGGATTAGTAAAACACTACTGAGAAAGAAGAAAAAAGCAGGAGGACTCACACTACCTGACTACAGCTAAGGTAGTCAAAACAGCCTGCTACTGGTACCACCACAGATACATTGACCAATGAAACAGAATTAAGAACCCAGATGTAAATCCACCCACCTATGGTCACCTGATCTTTGACAAGAGCCCGAAGTCTATCAAATGGGGAAAAGACAATCTTATTAAAAAATCATGCTGGCAAAACTGGATGTCCATCTGCAAAAAATGAAACGGGACCCATACCTCACACCAACCACAAAAATTAATTCAAAATAGATCCAAGACCTAAATATAAAACACAGAACTATAGAGATCTTAGATGAAAAAATAGAATCAATGCCAGAGGCCCTAAGGCATGGCATTAACAGAACACAAACCAGAACTAACAACACACAAACTTCAGAAGATGAACTAGATATCTGGGATCTTCTAAAAACTAAACACTTATGCTCATCAAAAGACTTCACCAAAAGAATGAAAAGGGAACCTACAGACTGGGAAAAAAAAATTGGCTATTACGAATCTGACCAAGGTCTAATCTCTAAAATTTACAGGAAAATCCAACACCTCTACAACAAAAAGACAAATAATCAAATTAAAAACTGGGCAAAGGAAGTGAACTGATACTTCATCAAAGAAGACATTCGAGTGGCTAACAGACACATGAGGAAATGTTCGGGATCACTAGCCATCAGAGAAATGCAAATCAAAACCACAATGAGATACATCTCAGCCCAGCATTACTGCCATAAATCCAAAAAAAACAGAAAATAACTAATGTTGGAGAGACTCCGGAGAGATTGGAACTCATACACTGCTGGTGAGAATGCAAAGTGGTAGAGCCATTTTGGAAAACAATATGGCACTTCCTTAGAAAGCTAGAAATAGAAATACCATATGGTTCAGCAATCCCAATCCTAGAAATATATCCTAGAAAAATAAGAGCTGTCACATGAATATGCACACCCATGTTCACTGCAGCATTGCTCACAAGATGGAAACAACCTAGATGCCCATCAACGGATGAATGGATAAACAAACTATGGTACATACACACAATGGAGTACTATGCAATGATAAAGAACAATGATGAAACTGCGAAGCATCTCACATCATGGATGAATCTGGAGGGCATTATGCTAAGTGATATAAGTCAATCACAAAAGGACAAATATTGCATGAGATTCCTACTATAAAAACTCAGGAAAAGGTTTACACACAAAAAGAAACAATCTTTGATGGTTACAAGGGAGGAGGGGGTGGGGATGGAAAAACACTAAATAGACAACAGATAAGTGGTAACTTTGGTGAAGGGTCAGACAGTGCACAGTACTGGGGAAGCCAGAACAACTTGTACAAGACAACATCATGGAAGCTTCATAGACACATCCAGGCTCCTTGAGGGATGAAATTACTGTGCAGAGGGCTGTGGGGACCATGTTGTCAGGGAACATCTAGCTCAGTTGGCATAACATAGTTTATAAAGAAAATGTTCGATATTCTACTTTGATGAGTAGCATCTGGGGTCTTAAAAGCCTGTGAGCCACCATCTAAGATACTCCACTGGTCTCATCCTGTCAGGAGCAAGGGAAGAAAACTAAAGACACAAGGGGAAGATTAGTCCAAAGGACTAATGGACCACCACTACCAGGGCCTCCACCAGACTGAGTCCAGTACAAGATGGTGCCTGTCTACCACCACTGACTGCTCTGACAGGTATCACAATAGAGTGTCCCAGACAGAGCTGGAGAAAAATGTAGAACAAAATTCTAACTCACAAAAAAGACCAGACTTACTAGCCTGACAGAGATTGGAGAAATTTGAGAGTATGGCCCCTTGACACCCTTTGAGCTCAGTAGTGAAGTCACTTCTGAGGTTTACCCTCCAGTCAAAGGTTACACAGGCCCATAAAATAAAACAAGACTAAAGGGGCACACCAGCCCAGGGGCAAAGACTAGAAGGCAGGAGGGGACAGGAAAGCTGGTAATAGGGAACCAAAGTTCGAGAAGGGAGAGTGTTGACTTGTCGAGGGGTTGTTAACCAATGTCATAAAACAATATGTGTGCTGAATGTTTAATGAGAAGCTAGTTCGTTTTGTAAAACTTCATCTGAAGTCCAATTAAAAAAAAAAGAAGAAGAAACGAGGTGGTAGTTGTGGAAAATAGTATCTCGAAGTTAAAAAAAAACACATGTGTGTATCTTAGAATTCGTCCTGGTGGCACAGTGATTAAGTACTATGGCTGTTAACCAAAAAGATCAACAGTTTGAATCCACCAGTCGCTCCTTGGAAACCCTATGGGGCAGTTCTACTCTGTCCTATAGGGCCGCTATGAGTTGCAATCCACTCAATGGCAATGGTTTGTGTGTGTGTGTATGTGTGTCTTAGTATCAGTACTGCTGATGGAAGTGATTCAGCATTTGGGGAGAAAGGAAGTTAAAAATGAAATGTCAAGTGTGTAAGTTTCATGTGATCTTAGTAAAATTCTTAATGCAGGTTTTCTAGAAATGACACAATATTACCATATTTTATCATAAATAAACAGACATAAATATAAAATCATATTCTTGAAAAAAAATTATAAGGCTTCTAGCCATACTAGATTTTAGCATAATTATTGAAACAGAGTTACAGTTTATGGGCCCGGAAGTCGTATTTCCGTATTTCTTTTTTTCTGTTCACTAGAAGGCTTAGAAAGCAATGACAAATCCGATAGCAGTGAGTATCTAACACCTAGGTTGTGATTCACTGTACTGTTCCCCACCAAAAGGAACCAGGGATCCTTGAAGGAATGACTGATTTTGGGGCTGTGGCAGATGAGCCTAGTATCTCTGGTTGCTTCAGAAAGCAAGGAAGCTGTCAAGGACTAATGGGTCGAGTCAAAAGAACACTTAACAGGGCTACCTTTGGCCAAAGATGGGACAATTTAAGCACCAATATAATAGCGAAAGTGGGGCCCTGGTGGCACTGTGGTTAAGTGTTTGACTGCTAACCAAAAATGTCAGCAGTTCAAATTCACCAGCCACTCCTAGGAAACCCCTATGGGGCACTTCTACTCTTACCTTTAGCATTGCTATGAGTCAAAATTGACTTGACAGCATTGGGTTTGTTTTTTTTTTTTTAATAATAATAGATGTAATTCATCAAAATGCATTAAAATTTTTAAAGTCCATGAATTTATAACATTACTTTTGTTAACAATGAAGAAAGGGAGGGAAGAAAAATTAAAATCTAATTTAATAAAAGCATTTGGACTATTTGATGTAGTAGGAGCCCATATCTTTACTCTGAAAATTAGCAAATAAAAATAAATAATTCAGCTTTTACCCTGCCTTTCCTGTCCTAACTCAATATTTCAGAGTTAACAAATACCTGTGCTTGATAAGGAAGTTTTCCTCTAAAGAAGAATTCCAGCTAGTAAGCATGGACAGAATAAATAAAATAAAATCACCATTTGATAACCTTAATGAAATACTAGATTCAGGCAATTGATAGGTCATCAATCGATAAAACCATTAGATGGAAAGATAATTGGGAGCTTTACCATAGAAGGATCAAGCTGTTACCATTTAGATCCACTGATTAATCTTAGCATCACTAAAAGTGGGATAACAGAGATTATCTGCCTTCTAATGTGAGGCCGATAATCTCTGTTTATCTGCCCCCTAATATTTTTTAATGTAAAGCTGGAACCGTGGTGGCGCAGTGGTTAAGAGCTCAGCTGCCTAACCAAAGGGTCCACAGTGAGAATCCACCAGCCACTCCTTGGGAACCTTGTGGGGCAGTTCTACTCTGTTCTGTAGGGTTGCTATGAATTGGAATCCACTCGAAGACAGCAGGTTTTAATATGAAGCTGGAGTCCTGGGTGATACAAACAATTGAAGCAGCTCAGCTGCAAACTGAAAGGTTAGAGTTCATCTAGAGTCACCTCAGAAGAAAGACCTGATGACCTACTTCCGAAAAAAATCAATCATTGAAAACCCTATGGAGCACCACTCTACTCTGACACACATGGGCTCATCATGAGTGAAAGCCTACTTGATGGCACTTTTTTTTTTTTAAATGTGGAGCAAGGTGAACTACATTTTACCATCTATGTTGCATTCTTTCAAAACAGTTGAATTTGAATTTAACATTTAAAAGCTAAATTCAAGTGTGCAGGTACTGTTTAATGACACAACAAAAATAAGTGAGCAGACAAATCTAAAATGAGATTTCCTGTAGGGAAACTAGCCCGGTTTCTTCAATAAGTCAGTGAATTGTTTTTTTGTTTGTTTTTTAATTAAAAAGGAGAGAAAGACTGTTGTAGGTATTAAAAGATTTCTGAAATTAAAACAATTAAATGTCATCTATGGATTTTGGAACATAATTTGATAAAGCAACTATAAAAAATTTTCAGATAATTGGAAAATTTGAATATATACTCAGTATAAAATGATAAGAGGAGAGGATTCTGGGTGGCACAAATGGTTTTCTCTCAACTACTAACCTAAAGGTTGCTGGTTCAAACCCACCCAGTGGCACCACAGAAGGAGGGCTGGATATCTGCTTCTGTAAAGATTACAGCCAAGAAAACGTTACGGAGAAGTTCTACTTTGTTCTTCATGCGGTCACCATGAGTAAGAATTAACTGGATAGCAATGGATTATTAGATGGTATGTTTTTTTTAATTGATGAATTAGTGTGAATATCTTTGCTAAATTTGTAAACATTTTTAAAAGGCATTAAGAATATGTGAGAAATTTGTGAACATTTTAAAAAGGCATTAAGAATATGTGAGAAAAGGAAGATTGTGAGGATGAAATGACATGCTGTCAAAGAGTTGCTTTAAAATACACAATGGGAAAAAAAAGAGGAAAAGCAGCAGAGATAAAGAAACTGGGGTAAAAATCTTACATATTGCTAAACCTGGGTGATGGGTATATGAGGGCTTATTGTGCTATTCTTTTCGAAGAACAGTTTTGGTTTTGTTTTTTAAGAACTACTTTTGTCGTTTTAAAAATTGTTATTGGTGTAAAAATATAGATAACATAATATTTGGTAATTCAACATTTTTCATGTGTACAATTCAGTTATTATTAAACCGATTATGTGCAACCATCACCAATATCCCTTGCCAAATTTTTCATCTCCATTTTTTTATAAACAGAAACTCAAAGTTGATTTTTTCATTTGTTTTCCTGTTTTCAGTTTCATTGATTTCTGTTCTAATTTTTATTATTTACTTTCTTCTGCTTGCTTTAGGCTTGATTTGGTCTTTTTCCAGCTTCCTAAGGTGGAAGCTTAGATTATTGATTTCAGACCTTTCTTCTTTCTAATATATGCATTTAATTCTACAAATGTCCCTTTAAACACTTCTTTCACTCTATCTCTAAAATTTTGATAAATTATATTTTCAATTTGATTTATCTCAAAATATTTTTGATTTCTCTTGACCGTTTTTCTTTGAAACGTGGGTTATGTAGAAGCATGCTGTTTAATTTCCAAATAGTCGGGGATTTTACAGTTGTCTTTCTCATCAATTTCTAGTTCAATTCTATTATAATTTTAGAACATATTTTGTATTATTTCTATTCTTTTAAATTTAATGAGTGTATTGTGGCCCAGATTGTGGTCTATTTTAGTGAATGTTCCATGTGTGGTTGAGAAGATGTATTCTGCTGTTGTTGGATGGAATGTTCTATAAATGGCAATTAGATCAAGATGTATCGATTGTACTGTTCAGGTCATCTATATCTTTACTGCTTTTCTGCCAGCTTCACCAATCAATTACTGACAAACCGGTGTTGACATCTCCAATTGTAACAGTAGCTTTGTCTGTTTCTCCCTTAAGTTCTATGAGTTTTTGCCTCATTTATTTTTACTTTCTTTCGTTAGGTGCATACACATTAAAGATTGTTACTTCTTCTTGAAGAATTTAACCCTTTGTCATCATATAATACCTCCCTTCATCCTTGATACTTTTCCTAGTTCTAAAATCTGCTTCATCTTAATATAGCTACTCTAGCTTTCATTTGATCAGTGTTAGTGTGGTATGTTTTTCTCTATCTCTTTACTTTTAACCTACCTGTGTCTTTAAAGTGAGTTTCTTAAAGACAACATTTAGCTGAGTCTCCTTTTTTATCAACTCTGACCACCTCTGTCTTTAAATTGGTGTCTTTAGGCCATTCACACTTAAATTGATTACTGATGCAATTGGATTAATATCTACCATGTCTGTAACTGTCTCCTATTTGTTGCATTTCTTCTGTTTCTCCTCTGCCCCTCCACACAATGCTTTTCTGCTTCCTCTAGTTTTAAGAGGGTATTTTATGATTCCATTTTATCTCTTCTCTTAGCTTATCAATTATACTTATTTTAAAAATAATTTTAGTGTTTTTCTAGACTTTACAATATAAATTTTTAATTAACCTATTTTCAAATAACACTATACTACACAAGGTACCTTATAACAGAGTATTCCCAATTCCTCTCATTCCTTATGACATTTCTCTCATTTCACTTATCCATATGCTATGACCACTCAACAGAGTATTACTATTTATAATTTAAACAGTTATACTTTACATCAATTAAGAACAAGAAAAGTAAAAGATTTTATTTTACCATATGGATTTCTTCTCTGATGCTCTTCCTTTCTATATGTAGTTCCAAGTTTTTGTTTTGTTTTGTTTTGTTTTGTTACCTTTATCAGTTTCCTTTTCCCTGAAGAACTTCGTTTTAACATTTATTGTAGGGCAGGTCTGCTGGTAATGAATTCCCTCATCTTTTATTTTTCTGAAAAAGTATTTTTTCTTCACTTCTGAAGAATAATTTTACTGAATATAGAATTCTAGTTTTCTTTTTAACACTTTAAATATTTCGTTCTACTCTCTTCCTGCTTACATATTTGATGACAAATTTGGTGCAATTCTTACTCTTGTTCCTCTATAGGCAAGGGATTTTTTTTTTTTTTTCCTGGCTTCTTTGAAGATTTGCTCTGCCTTTGGTTTTTTACTGTTTGAATATGATAGATTTTGGGGGGGTATTTATCTTTCTTGATGTTCTCTGAGCTTTCTGGATATGTGGGTTGGTGTCTTTCATTATTTTGGAAAATTCTAGGTCGTTGTTGCTTCGAATTTTTTTCCCTGCTGTGTTCTTCCCGCAGTATTTCAATTATGCATGTGTTACACCTATTATAATTGTCTCACAGTTTTGGGGTGTTCTGTTCTTTTTCTTCTTATTATTATTTTCTCTTTGTATCTTAGTTTGGGAACTTTCTATTTACCTATCTTAGAGTTCATTAATTTTTTTCCCCAACTACGTCCAGTTAGAGTGTTTTTTGTTCTAGCTTTACCTTCTGATTCTGTCTTAGAGTTTCCGTACCTGTGCTTACGTTATGGACCTATTCTTGCACATTGTCTATTTTTCCATTTAGAGTCCTTAATATATTAATTATAGTCATTTTAAATTCTCTGTCTGATAATTACAGAATCTGCGTCATGTCTGAATCTGGTTCTGACACTTGTTTTGTCTCTTCAAACTGATTTTTTTTTTTTTTTTTTTTTTTGTCTTTCTTGCCTGTTAGAATGACTTGTATATATTCGTTGTTGTTGAAAGCCAGAAAAATTGGGTAATAGTAACTGAGTTAAATAGACGTTAGTGTGAGGTTTTATGTTTATGTGGCTAGGAGTTGGACTGTGTTTAATGTTTGCTGCAGCCAAAGGTATCAAATTCTTCTAGTGTTCTTGTTTTTGTCTCCTCTCCTGACTCTGGGCTTTCCTATGAACTCTTCCTCAGATAGAACCTATGTCATGCAGCTGTTTTAGCTGTAATCCACTGTTATTATACCAGAGACCTGTTGGTGTCATAGTAAGGCATGGGGGAGATAATCTTTTTACTAAATCTCAGTCTTGTCATGAGTAAGAGTCCTGGGACTATGTTCTTCATAAGAGTTTCTCCAGTGGTATAACTGCCCACCCCCCACCTCCTACTCTCTACTTTGGCTGCAGTGTTTCCAATATATATACATTTTAATCCTGAGACCTGTTGACTATGTATTTTTTCTCCCCCTTTTTTTTTAGGTGAGACAGGAAGGCTGGAAGTGGTGACAGGGGGAGGATTTCCCTTTCACAAGCTAGGATAAGGCTCTAATAGTCTTTCCCTATGGAGAATAGGCCTTTGTTATCGGCTTACTTCAGCTTGCTTCACGGTGGTTACTCTTCCCCTTCCCCCGTAGAGCCCGGAGGGTAGAGAATCTTTCTCAGATCCTCACTGGAAGTATCCAGTGGGGTTCATGGAGGTAAAGCCCACAAAAGTGTGGGGTCTGCCCTAACACTGTGACCTCCAGGAGTTTCTCACTCTCAACCTGGTCTACACTCAACCTCTAGCAATTTGTTACAATTACAAGTGTTCCTACCAGTTTATGGCTCCAGCAGCTTCTACTCCAGGTGAACAGAACTCAGCTGTGTCTCTCTGGGTTGCAGGTATGCGTGTCTCTTTAGATTTGAAGGTGGTAGTTTGCTCTGCTTCTAGAATTCTCTGATAAAAATTAGGTCCAAGAAAATTGATTGATTATCTACTTGTCTGGCTTTTTCGTTTCATGAGAATAAGAGAAATGACTTACAAGTTCTTTACATGTGAGAGCTGAACCTAGAAGTCATTGTATTATTCTCTTTGCTTTTGTTTATTTGAAATTTTTCAAAATAGAAACAAACAAGAGAAAAATTGAGGGACAAAATTTAATATTTTTTCTGAAAATAATCCCAGTACCTGAGAAGCTATATAGCAAGATAGTACATTGATTAAAAGAATGATATCTTAAAAAAAAATACAGTGTTGCGTAATACTGTTTATTAAACCATATAAAATGTGAAAAATATATTCAAGTACATATATGCCACAACTGTGTTTGTGTTAACTATGTTTACATATGGAAAACAACTGAAAGAAAAGACACAAGATTGATTCTGATATGCCCGTATATGGTGTGTATGTGTCTCTCCCTTTAGGAATCATTACTTAGTTAGCCTTAGTTACTGATGGAGTGCTTCCTACCCCCCAGGTATGCTTTACTGGGGAAATAATGTTTTAGAAGTGCTAGTCTAGAGCCACTGCCTCTTTGTTAGTATGTAGTTGGAATTTCCATGGTGTTGTTACTACTTTTACTGTACTCTCCTAGGCCTAGATTTTTCCCTTCCTTCAGCAGCACTAATAGGTGTATGCCAAACCTGAAGCTATAATTAGATTTATTTATGAAGGGCCCTCTTAAGTTTGTGTTCTTGAATTTTTTAAACTGTCTACCATTTTAAATCCAATTCCTTTAACTGGATCACTACTATATGCCAAGCTCAGTGACAGATTTTGGGAGGAATGAAAAGCCGAAAAAACAGTGCCTGTCCACAAAGACTTTATAATCTAACAAGAAAGTGGGTGAATGGGAAAATAACTAATAAGCAAGCTTAAATAAGATTTAAAAGAAGACATCACATCTGGAAACTGGGAAAGTCTTTGGAAAGACAATGGTATTTTCCACGGGCTTTGGCTAAAACACAGGATGTGGCAGTTGAAGATGTGAAAGGGCAAGTTTTCTAAGTGGAGAGAGAGTCCTGAGCAAAGACATGAAGTCAGGAAGGCTTGAATCAGCTTGGAAAGTTAAAGTAAATATTCTTTTTATTGATCAAATTTAGTGACTGATATTCTTGTGTATCAAAATTCTAAAGCAGTCATTTAAAGGTTTAATTTAGTTATTTTGAAATAAACTCCATTCTGAGCTCTAAGTTGAATGTACTTGTCAGCTTCATCCTAAAGTGGAGCCTTCCAGTTTCAGTCTGTGGTATATTATAGTAGTGAATAAGAAATATTAAGGTTACAAGCCCCAAATCCTTATCATTAAACTTTGAGTCAAATGACACCTGCATTTCAAACAATGCGTTGCCCAAGTGCATTCATTGATCATGGGACCACAAACCTAACAGTTCTCCTTGCTTAGAAAATAGAGTGTGAACATGTCTCAGAATCTGAAAGATCGAAGAAGCCCTTTGGGGTCAGTGCAGATATAGGATGACAGAAGAACGGCAGGCTTGGGCAAGAAATCTGTTGTCACATTTTCCACACTTCAGTTGCTAATAAGAACTTGGTGATGATGGCAGAAGTCTTTTCTGGAAATACTTATGATATTGGTAATGACCCATACTGGGGAGATAAATCCAGTATGTAGCCATACTTAAGTAAAAGAAATTCTTATTACCTCATTTGTCTACTAATAAGCATGTCTTTGGAGGGTCCTTTGAATATTATTGATATGGTGAGTGATAAAAGAAGACTGTTATTGCCTGAAAACACTGAATAATTTACCTTTATTATAGCACAGCCGCTGGAGATTTCCCAGTTTACATGAAAGAGAGAGTCAGTGTTCAGGAAAGTCTCCTTTTATTATGAAGAAGAGAACTCGTGTCCCTGATAATATTTCAAAATTCAATGTTTTACATGATTTTTGCTGTCTTCTTTCGTGTAGTTGTGATTTCAGCTTTCAAAGATAGTTTAATATAACCCATATCTATATTACTCTTTCCTTTGACTTTGAAGGGTGATCTATCTTGACCTAGAATTTACTGAATATTTATCAGCTGGAAACAATTCAAACGAGAGCTCTGACTTCATGTGGAGTTTTTATCCGGCACTAACAGTAAACTGAAGTATTGCCCCTCTGAAATTGTAATCTACTGGAGAGTAGGCACTGCATCTTTCTGATCTTTTCCACTCTGGTGCTTAGCACAGGACATGAATGTAGATACTTGTTAAATATTTATTGAGAAGGATTTCAGTTTTCATTTTCCACCTCATGGTACAGTTGCTTGTGTTCCAGTATTCCTTCTAAATTAGAGACTAGGGAGAGACAATGTGGCAGAGAAGATCTGCTCTTCTGTTGGGAAACACATCGAGATTGCATTTCCCAGCCTCCTTGCTGTTGTGATCACATGACTAAATTCTAGCCAATAGTATGTAAGTAAAAGCGTGCTATTGCTAAGCCTGGTCTTAAAATCCTCACATATGAACTCCTCCATGCAGTTGGATGTTGGCACCCACAGGATCAATAGGATCTAGCAAAGGTCCTTTCAGACAAGGTCAAAAAACTACTTTGTGGAGCAGAACTCCCCTACTTGCCTGGAACTGTCATGAACTGATTATTATAAATGAGAAATAAACTTCTATTGTGTGCATGTCATCAGTTACTTTTGGCCTATTTACTATAGCAGCCAGGTTATCCAACTTAATATGTGTCTTTGCATCTTGTACGTACGAAACTCAAGAGTGTTAGGTGAAAAAGTTGAATGTTAGAAAAAAGGAAAAGTATCTTCCTTTTTGTGCCACAAAAATCACCAGTATCTGTAGTCAGAAGACTACCACTTTCACTGGAAAACACCAAAGGTCAAGGTCAGGAGGTCACAGATTTCACTCTCATTTAGACATGTTATAGCCTACTGAATGATTGCAAAAGTGAACGTAATTTATACGAAGTACTTTTCCCCTTTGTCCTGGAATTCAATGCTGGGAAAAAAATGAACACATTTGTTCTTCCCCAACCCTTATAGACTCACTAGGGAGTCTGAAGTTTGTCTAGACTTAACCAGGAGAGTTGTCAGAATTTATCAATAAACTTATTTTACTTCTCCTTTTTACCTACAATTCTTTGCTTCACCTTCTACTAATTTACCTCAAAAGATTGTGAAGATGTCTTTTAAAGTCCCTTTCACTTCATTTTCAGAGTACAATTAAATACATTTTGACATAAAAAGAAATAAAACTATCATTTTACAGACCGACCCTAACTCACCAAAAAAATTACCCAAGTTGCTTTCTAAATAGAGAAAAACCTTCATTTCAGAAAAGACTTTGCACTTTTTTAAATCATTTTGTGATTTCCTAGTAAGTGGATATTGTTTAGCTCAAGTACTTGGACCAGAAAATAAATGACTCCTGCTCATTCTCTGGGTGCCAACGACGTTCAAGCATGAGGGGTTGCTGGCCCGCAGTGCCAACATACAGCACCTTCGCAGGGAGGCCAAGGCCCTCATGCTCCAGCAATACCAGACGGCACTCTGATGAGGCGGGCTGCTTCTGGCAGGTGGTAGCACAGGAGGTAGTAAGTGAAAGCAGCTCAGCATAAATAGTTCCAGAGAAATACAAGAATAATATTCTGGCTTCCTCGACTCATTTTCTCTCATTCATGACTCACAAAGACACACTGATTCTGATGGGCAAATGTCTAAACTACCCCCCAAAATATGAAGATTCATCAACCTCTAATGGAAACTCTTACTGAACTGGAAACCTCTCTCACTCAAGTGAAGTTTGAACAGATATGATTCTCTCCTCATTGACCTTGGAAATTTGTCCCAGGCTGTTGGCCATTCTGGTCATCTATTCTGGGCCAGCTGCTGTCTTCATATCAAGGGGGATTTGGAGCATTCCACGTGTCAGAAGAAGGTAATGCGTTCTGGGTCACTTCTAATCCGTAGAAAGCCCCAGGCATATAATACCAGCCAACAAGAGAAAGGAAGAGATAGAGACACAGAAAACCATAGACAAAGACAGTATTTGATGCAGGGAAAAAAATGAATGAAGAACCTAAGAAATCCATAGGCAACTAACAAATACAATGTGTAATACATTGGAGAATTAAAAAATTCAGTTTTAGGACTGAAGATGTAATTTCCAGATTTTACTTTTGGGAGATAGAAGTGAAAATTTACAGAGGCTCTTTTGACATTAAAATGTATCTAATTGAAATTGGATGATGTGTAAATGGGAGTTTGCTATTTTCTATAATTTTGTATGAAAAACCAAAACCAAACCCACTGCCATCAAGTCGATTCTGACTCACGATGAACCGATAGAACAGAGTAAAGCTGCCCCCTTTGCAGAGTGCCTTTGCAGAGTGATGGATTCAAACTCATGCCCTTTCAGTTAGCTGCCTAGCAATTTAACCACTGTGCCACCAAGCGTCCTATAATTTTGTATAGGTTTGAAAATTCCAGTAGGAAAATTACAAAAAAATAATAATAACAGACAAATCATATCTGAATAATTAATGCTAAAAAAGACTTTCTCATCCATTTACTGTTCTTTAAAACTTTTTTTCCTACTATGTTTCATTTTTCAGAAATGTCCTTTTTTTTTTTCTAGAAAGAGAATTACTAATAGGCTATACGTTAGACATGTGGTTAAGCACTCAGGCTGCTATACAAAAGGTTGGCAGTTCAAATCCACCAGCCACTCCTTGAAAACCCTATGGGACAGTTCTACTCTGTCCTATAGGGTCGCTATGAGTCAGAACGGACTTGAGAGCAACAGATTCAGGTTTTGTTTTGTTTTGTTTTTCGGTATATAGCTCAGCAACAGTGACATTCCTTTGTAAAAGGGAAGAAAACAGATTAAAAACTTAGAAAAAAGAAACAAAAAGTTTCCGAGAGTGAATAATTGTGGGTTATATATTGATGAGAGTGAAGCTCCGAGAACTTGTCCAGACTTCACAGTTTGCACCTGTAGGACAGACTATGATAGAGAAGTGTGCATTAACACTAAAACCAATTGCATGAAATGAAAAAAAAAAATTGAAATATTTTTAAGCCTATGTATTCACTATAAAATTTACCAAGTCTGGTCAGGTAATAAGTAGCAGAAATGTCAGAGGTTTTAAGCCTGTTCTAGTTTAATAGGTCAGAATTTCAGGTCTGATTAAATTTTTCACTCCCCTGTTACCTGCTTTCTTTTCAGCCTAGACTAATTACTTTCAGGATCTTGCTAATTGGGATGACTAGCAAAGACAATTTGTCCTGTGGTTCATTTTTCTCCATACCTTCAACGTTTAGTGCTCAATGTTCATAAAGTTACAGTAAATCAGATCTCTACGCACAAAAACATCAACATGCAGTTCGTACATATTAGCATTTCAAGGTCATCATTGACCCTCCAGTCTTCAAAAGGCCATTTGAGATTATGTGACTAAATTCTGTATGTAATTATAGCTTGGCCATAGAAAAGTTTTCCTCCATAGGGATCCCGGGTAAATTGCTCTTTCTTGGCATTCCTTTTGCCCATGAGATGAGGAAAGCTGAAGTAATTCTTCTTTTAAATTGGGTTGCCCCTGGAGGTGGCAAAATCTTAATAATGTGGGCATAGAGATCAGTGAGGGAAAAAAAAGAATGATCACTAAAGAACTTTAATCTGAGAATTTTAGAAAACACATTTCTACACAAGCCTAAAATTGAAATCAGAGACCAAGCTTCCCAGGTGATGTCGGCTTTATACCCATCAAGTACCAAGTGATCCTGCCACCATCAGTCACTTTTAACTGGATGTCACCAGTGTCCCAGGACCCAGAACATGAGACCCAGAACCTAAAATAGGGGGATATTTATGCTACCAACTCTTTGGTAGTCTTCCTGGAGAAACAAGTAATTGATAAGCAATTGAACTACTCAGGCAATTAATGAAATACACACATTAAACCCTGATTGAGTAGGACCATATGACTTCTAAGGCTAGTAATTACTACAGGATCTCATTGAACTCTAACAGCACTGAGAAACAGGTGTTCTTAATCCCATTTTACAAATGAGGAACTGAGGAGAAGCAGATGAATTAACTAGCTTGCCGTAAGTCCTGAGTGGCAGAACCAGGGTACAAGCTTAAGTGTAGTAGACATTGGTGCCTTGCCCATATCCTCTTAACCTGGCCATGCCCCCTACCCACCCTCCCCCATGTGCAACTTCCAGTTTACAACTGCCAACACTTGCATTTCTTTGCCTGACGCTTTCTCTTACTTCTGTTGCTCACTTTGTCAGCTCTTGAGGCAGGCTAGAAATGCCTGGGAATTAATGCCCCCCTGGAGCAACTCTCAACCAATGACTGATGGGCACTGGTGTACAAATACCCCAACTCTTTCAACCAGTAGGGGGATAGATAACACTGGCTCTCAGTTTTCCTTAATGGGTTCAAGCTCCAGTCTCCCACAGTGATAAAATATTTGATAATATGCTCTTCATTGGCTGCCTTTCCTACCATGGCTCATGTCCGCATTACCTCTTCAAAGACTCCTGGGATCACCTTGCAAATAAATTACTTGTCTTTGGGACTGCTTCAAAGATAACCCAAACTAAGACACTAGTTCTGTCTTGCTCTAGATTCTTAGGATCCCTTTACTCTGGCACACTGGGAATATAGCAATTTAAGAAGGAGAAAAATGCTAAGGGTCTGACATTAGATTAATGATGAAGAAAGCTGGGTATTGAATATACATGTCAGTCTTTCCTGTTGGATAAAAGGCTGCTTGATGTAGTGATTTCACCTGTTACACCTTCGCACCCCTAGTGTCTTGCACATCCCTTTTGGATCCACACAAAGTATTTGGCACTCTTCTGTTTTCCTGTTTATTAGACACACCTGGGTGAAAAAAAAATGGGCATCCCCTTTCCTCCTTGATCACTTTAGGCCTGTCACTGTGGATGACAATACATTTTGAGAGAGGTCAATATCTCCAGAAGTTAGAAGATCACCATTTCATCCTGAAAATGTGAGTTAGACTTTTCTGCTAGGACCTCTACAGTACAGACTAAATAAGTATTTGCTAGAGTTAAATTTAAAGTAGGTGCTAAGATTAATCAAAGAGATGACTTGGAGGCAGGAGAAAGTTGCTGGAACTTCAACAGCCTCCCTGAGCAGATACTAAGAGCCCTGTGCCCAGAAGGAGGGTCCAGTTCAGGCTAAATCTTTAGGCAGAACTTCATGAACTCAGTAATGCATTCACTTTGTGCTTCATACTGAGTCCAGCCTTAGAGACCCGGAGGTAGGCACAGTACAGCTCCTGCGCTTGGCACCCGCATTCCATCTGCAAAGGCAGATGATAAGCAAACGTTGATGATCCACCGTGAGCAGTACAGTAATAGCGAGGTGTTCTAAGTGCTGTGTGAGTGGATAAGGGTGGGAAACAGTCTGTGTGGAACTGAAAGGCTAGTGGAAGGATCTGGGAGGCCTCACAGAGAAAGGGACAATTGGGCTGGGTTTTTAAAGACTAAAAATGATTTTACCATCAGAAAAAGAGAGAAGGATGGAATAGTGAGGGTGGTTTTAAGGACAGCATTTTGACTCTAGATAGGAAAAAAAAAAAAAAGCTATTTACCCTTAATATGTAGATAGGGGCAGTGATGGTTCAGTAGTACAATTCTCACCTTCCATGCTAGAGACTTTGTTTCAATTCCCGGCTAATGCGCCCCATACACAGCCCCCACCCGTCTGTCAGTGGAGGCTTGTGTGTTGCTGTGATGCTTAACAGGTTTCAACAGAGCTTCCAGACTAAAACAGACTAGGAAAAAAGGCCTGGCGGCCTACTTCCCAAAATCGGCCAATGAAAGCCCCATGGGTCACAACAATCTGATCCCATCGTGTATGGGGTATCCATGATTAGGGGACTGACTCAATGATAGCTAACAACAATTATATTAGCCAGATTTACTATCTTAACTATATAGTTTATTTTACAAAGCTGATGAAATAGGCTGCTCAGGGGTTAACCTAGACTAAGAAGGAAGTATAGAGAAGTAAAGAGCACTGTGACTGGAGATTTAAAAGCCCCTCTTCTCCTGGGGAGTAGCAGCAACAAATTATCCAAGGGGTACCATGATATTTTGCTCTTCGCAGTGGTGAGTCAACAATGCATACGCTCCTTAATGTATAAGTAGTCAAGGGACTAAGGGATCTGGTGTCTATAAGTCACAGTGATCAAGGCCAGTGAGCAGAATCGTCTTGTTGAGCAGCAAAGTAAGACAGGCAATCTTCTCTCTCAAAAGAATTGGTTGGAATAATCATTAGACACAGATTCATTTCTTTCACTTTCTAAACAAAATATGGTCTTCGATAAAATATTGAGTGTTACATAATATAATCAAGTTAAGATACATGTGTGAAATGACTTCTAGAACCAAGACATTCTACTCCATCAGAAAAATTGCAGAAAATGAGCTACCATTTTAAATCTAATTAAAGCAAAAGAACTGTGAAGCTGTGGAGAAATTTAACCTCTCTTTGTGCAAAGAGGTTATGGATCACCTTTTCTTTGACCTGGGGTGGTTGCTGACATTTCCTCATGTTTATTTGCATGGCTCATGGCCCAGTCAGAGCCCTCTAAAGACCTTGCGGCTCCCTACATTTCCAATGAACTAAAACCTCAAATAAGCATGACCTCATCCAGAGATGAGAACTGATGCAACAGCACTTGTCATCTTCTCTCCTTTTATACTTAACTTTTTTAAGTTGTGTAGGAAGATGTCCATCAGTTATTATCAATGCTTGTATCCAATTATTCATTCACTGTTGTTAGTTGCTGTTGAGTTGGTGCCAACTCATGGCGACCCTATGTATAAAAGAACAAAATGGTGTCTGCTCCGGGGCCATCTTCACAATCATTGGAATGTTTCAGTGCAGTCAGGCAATATTCTGTTCTATTCCATACAGTTTTCATTGACTGATTTCTGGAAGTAAATTGTCAGGCCTTTCTTCCTAGTCTGCTTTAGTCTGGACACTCTGCTAAAACCTGTCCACATGGGTGACCCTGATAGTATTTGAAATACCAGTGGCATAGCTTCCAACACCATAGCAACATGCAAGCCACCGCAGTACTTCACACTGACAGACAGGTGGTGGATTCATTCGTTAGACCCATATTTATTGGCAACATACTGTGTACTGGCATTGTGCAAGAGATAGTGAGAAAAACACCATGCTTGGCCCATTGCTAGCTCTGTGACTTTCTGCAGATCATTTGCCCTTTCAGTAAAATGAGGAGGTCAGACTAGATGATATTATCGGGATTATAATAATCCCGTCCAATTCCACAATCTATAGATTCTTTGAATTGGCCTGCATTTCCTAGGAGGCTCAAGTATGAGGACCCTCTTCTGCCCTGTGTGTTTGCCAAGTCTCTTTGAGTCTTCCTTCACAGCTCACTCTCAAATCCCCCTCCAGTTCCATAAATCTGCATGCGAAAGGACCAGACAGCTGTAGCTCTCAACAGCTTTACTTTTCCTCTCTGCCTGTGTCACCCTGCTTGCCTGAAGCTGCTTTTTAAAGGGGCCAAGGCTCCTTTAAACAATTCTAAATATTTTTGAAGATACAAACCAGAACATAACAAGCTTACAGATAGATAAAGCAGCAGAGTTTATCCACAGGTGGCTAAACTAATGCAGGGACTTCTCTGTGGGTGCTGTGCTGGGACAAAGGCCATCATAGATGGGACTGGAGTAACATCTGAGAACCTAGAACATTGTTAGGCAGTAACAGAAGCATGGGGACAATGGTAGCATCCTAAAGAGAGCAGGAGAAAGGGAAGGAAACCCACTTAATAGAGGACATTGTAGTGCCACACACACTTCCAATGTGCAAACTATATTATTTTTAATTTCTCTCACAAAACTTTAAAAAGAGTGATAGCCATTGTAAGAAAGGATGGCTGGAAGGGAGAGGTCATCATTGCTAGAAGAGCCTACTTCTGGTTTTGCTAAACATAAGTCAAAGGTAGAAAAACAGACGTTCACACACGCACATCCTAACACTCCCTGTTATAACTTTTTTCCTGCTAGCCACACATCATCACCCATCTTAAGTTAGGTCCCTGACTCATAGGTGGCCAGTGGTACAGCTTAGGTGAGTGAACCACATTAGGCTTTTGTTTTTAATGCCAAGAGAATAGAAACAACACAATAAGGCAGCACAGCCATTCAATACGGGATTTACAATTCAAAGTTTAAAACTCTTGGTCCAAAGGGAGCATCATCTTCAGCATGACCTGAGAAACCAATGTCAATGATGCCAATGCAGCCTTTATGCCCCTGCCCCCTCCAATTGCTCAGAACAAATGCCATGTCCGCCTTCTAGACAGCTACAAATGGTGAAATCAAAACATATCCAAACGGGCATTTTCTATTTCTGACCCCAATATAGTACGATGTGTCTGACCCCTTGTTAACATCTGATTTTCACCTTTTAGTTTTTTGGGTGTCATCTCATTGTAATTCTCATCAACCTATTTCCTGAGAGAAATGGAGCCCTTAGATAGAAAAGGAAGAGATGTAGACCTTTATTAACAGCACAACGTTTAGAGCTTTTAAGGACGGCCAAATTTAGCCTTCGTTTACAGGAAAATAAAAATGATAGTCAGTTACCTATATTTTCACTTGCATAACAACTTGCATAACAACAGATACCCAAATATTTAGATTTGTGTAGGTTACGAATTGTATTTTCCCTGTCATCATTGCATTGATTGATGTCCTGTGGAATAGGATCCATAAGACCAAAAGTATAGTCTCTGGAATCTAAACTAGTTGCCACCAATTTGACTCTGACTCATGGTGAGGCCATATGTGTCAAAGTAGAACTGTGCTCCATAGGGTTTTTTTTTTTAAATAATTTTTATCATGCTTTAAGTGAAAGTTTACAAATCCAGTCAGTCTCTCACACAAAAACCCATATACACCTTGCTACACACTCCCAATTACTCTCCCCTAATGAGACAGCCGGCTCTCTCCCTCCACTCTCTCTTTTCGTTTCCATTTCGCCAGCTTCTAACCCCCTCCACCCTTCTCATCTCCCCTCCAGGCAGGAGATGCCAACATAGTCTCAAGTGGCCACCTGATCCAAGCAGCTCACTCCTCACCAGCATCCCTCTCCAACCCATTGTCCAGTCCAATCCCTGTCTGAAGAGTTGGCTTTGGGAATGGTTCCTGTCCTGGACCAACAGAAGGTCTGGGGGCCATAACCACCGGGGTCCTTCCAGTCTCAGCCAGACCATTAAGTCTGGTCTTGCCATAGGGTTTTCGATGGCTGATTTTTTGGAAGTAGAGCACCAGGCCTTTCTTCTGAGGTGTCTCTGGGGTGGACTTAAATCTCCAACCTTTTAGTTAGCAGCAGAGCAAGTTAACTGTACCACCCAGGGACTCTTTCTGAAACCTAGAGACTGGGTTTTTGTTCTGGCTCCTCCATCTAAAATCTGTGTTGTTGCTATTAGTTGCCATCAAGTCAATTCCGACTCAAGGCGACCCTGTGTGTTACAGAGTAGAATGGCTCCACAGGGTTTCCTTGGTTGTAATCTTAATGGAAGCGGATTACCAGGGCTTTTCTTCTGCAGTTATCTCTGGGCAGGTTCAAACCGACAACCTTTTGGCTAGCAGTCCAGCACAAACTCTGCCACCCAGGGACCATAAAATCTGCGTCGCCTCAGGCAAATGAATTGACCTATAGGGGTATCAGCTTTTCTTATCTATTATTTAAAAAACAAACAAAAAAAAAAGGAGGAAATTAGAAGGAGGAGGAAAGAAGGACGGAAGGAAGGAAGGGAAAATGAAAGAAAGGGAGGAGGGAGGGAAGGGGAGAGGGAGGGGAAGCAAGTAGGAGGTAATAGGACCTACCTCACAGGATTGTAATGAGAATTAAATAATGCGTATGAAAGTTATGAAAGGAAAAAAAAAAAAGTAGTATATATGATGCAAAATGTTATCTAAATACAATGTTGTTTGTAGAATTGGAACTTTAGATACTATTAAAATCCTCCGAGTATTTGGGGAGAAAAAAAAAATCCAAGAAGCCCACAGCACCTGCTAAAAAAAAAAAAAAAAAACTCACTGCAGTCGAGTCGATTCCGGTTCATAGCGACTCTATAGGACAGAGTAGAACTGCCGCAGAGTTTCCAAGGAGCGCCTGGTGGATTCGAACTGCCAATCTCTTGGTTAGCACCCATAGCACTTAACCACTACGCGACCAGGGCACCTGCTAGAAAACGTAAGAAAAGCATCGCCTGGAAATGAGCTGCGGAAGGTCAGCAGCGGGACAACTGTAGTTTGCTCTGCCCTCTGGAGTGACTGCGAAGGTCTGCATTTCGTGGATGCTCTGCTCAATCCCCCAAAGAATTCATCTTTTTTCATTAGCGCCTTTAAAGGATTAGATTTCTAGGTTTGACTTTTCCACTGGTTGTTTTTTCTCCAGCATGAAGCCCTGCACATGCTAGAATGCTAGCCATCAGACAGGACAAGTACAGTCGTGTTAACAACAGCCCTTTAACAAAAATAGTACTTGGTGGGTGTGTAGCGATTGCCTCCCGGCACATTGGAGCTGTTAGTTCTAGTTTAGAATTTGGTAAAGAGAATACAAATCAGGACACAGAGCTTGGCGATAAAGAGGAACTAATGGAAGTAATTAGGGTAGAACACCTGTCGGTGAGAAATTGCCACCTCGACATTGACCATAGCCAGTTCCCAATTGTTATTCACAACAACAAAGAGCCTCTGGACTGTGAATGTGAGCAATGATGGACAGCAATAAAATCTGCAAATGAGTTTTCACATTGTCTAATAAAATTCTATGACTTTGTCAATCTGTGTTGACACAGACCAACACAGGACTCAGTGATAAAATGTTGTAATGGGAGGCTAATTGTTTCCTTGGGTTCACACGTTTGTTTTTATTTCTGTGCTTCTACATGTGAATTCTAGCTTCTTATAAGTGTCACTGAAGATAGTAGTCAATTCTGAATCCCTGGCCACCAAATAAAGTTTCCTGGGCAGCACAAACAGTTTGTGCTCAACTATGAATCAAAAGGTTGGTGGTTTGAACACATCCAGAGGTATCATGGAAGAAAGGCCTGGCCATCTGCTCCCAAAAGGTCACAGCCTTGAAAATTCTATGGAGTGCAGTTTTCTAACCTGCCCATATGCGGTCACCATGAGTTGGAATCAACTGGATAACAACTGGTTTGGTTGGTTTCTTTGTTTAGCCATCAAATATTCTTATTATCCAAATCGTTTCAAGCCAAGCAGAGCTACAAATAGGCAGCAACACAAAAGCACCAACACAGAGATCTGGATTTTGGGGCATGTGGAGTCAGAGCTGCCTCAAGCAAGTCTCAGGATGTTCAATTTTAAACAAGCTTAGAAACAAAAGATAAATATAGTTGCATAAATTCTAGATTAGGAATTGCTTCATATTCGTTCTAAAGATGCCATCTTGAAAGCAAATAAGAAAGAATGTTTCACGTTCTTAAATTAACTTCAGAAAGTATAATTTTAAAAGTGTACGTTTAATTCACAAATAGCTCTTGAAAGTGTAACCTGGGAGAGGGAAATGGGGAATAGAAGGTGGGGATTCACAACAGAAGACTGAGGTTTGTTATAGGTGTACCTCATGCTCACCTGACTTTATATGCTCAGGAACAAACATACCTGGATAAACAAACAATTGGGGACAGAAGGGGGGGGGAGGGAGGGAGAGAGGAAAGTAGGTTATATATACATATAAGTTCCATGGGATCAAAAAATGTATTCAGTTTACTGCTTTACTCCCATTGTCTGAAACAGGGCATGCATACAATAAATCTTTAATAAACCTTCTTTGAATAAACAAACACAAACTCAGCATGTCAGATTTCGTCCTGTTGATTGCACAAGGTGTCCACCTAAGTTATTATTTTTAACGTACCTCAAAAGATACACTATCTACAACCCTCGCTTCAAACCTTCATGAATTGACTACTCTCCCTATTTGATAGCTTGAAATTTTAGCTTAAATGTTTGTCCATTGAAAAGCCTACAAATATAGCAGAGCTACCTAGGCTTTCTTCATATTAAGGGAATAATACCTATTGGAACATTCACCTAGAAGTGTCTGCTCGCTGGGGGTGTATATATTCCGTTTTACTTGATGAAGTCCTTTTATTGATCTTTGCTCCATTTCTCTGAGATGGTAATTCAGAATTAATTGTGTTTGTTTCTTGCCTGTCTTGTAAAGGGGTATTGAATTAAAGACGGTAGCATATTTTGGAATGTTGGAGATAGATTAACCTAAGAGCTATTTTAGCAATTAAAAAATGATGTGAAAAATGAGGGAATATCACACTCTAGAACATGATCATGGCATTTGAGGACCAAATTTCACAGGGATTTAAGTCTCATTAGCATCAATTTTCAAAGCATTTCAACCCATGGAACTAAAGTTCCCAAATAAATATAAATCAAGTATACATGCCAGACTTACTTCCCATCTCTTTTTGGGCCAAAATATATTCAAAATCAAAGTATAACTTTCCAGGATAGTTGTCTTTCTCGACTACTACACAGACCCCTAGTTCTTGAGTAAATTAAATATGTTGTAGGACAGAAGGATATTTTGTGTAGAAATTTCACAGAAGACTTTTTAAAAACATTTGACAATTAAGATACCAAAATATGTGACAAATTATCTTAAATAAAAATAAATATGATAATACTTTATCAAGGCATGCATGCATATGCTATAATAATTTGCATTATGGTTAGAATTTACAAGAGTGAAAATTTAGGACATTTGCACACAGACTCTCATTAAGAGAGGTTAAGTGATGATAGGTTCTTGGAAAGAAAGAACTGTCAGAAATTTCCATCACAGCCTTCTTCCAGATTATAAAAGACAATGAGTTGTCCCCTGAATTAAAGTCTCTAAGTCTCTTGTCTTAGATCAGAGCACTTACACAAACCCCTCTACCCCTCTGAAGACCTTCCTCTGTGGGTTACTTTCCAATTTATCTGGAAAGACAGATGAATAATAAGTTTAAGGGAGAAATACACATTGGCTATTGGTATGGATTAAATTGTGTCCCCTCCCCCGAAACATGTGTTTGAGTCCTAACCCCTGTACCTATGCATGTAACTCTGTTGAGAAATAGGATTTTCTCGGTTATGTTAATTAGATCATACCCCAGTAGGGTGAATTCTAAATCTAAGCACTTCTGAGTTATAAAAAGAGCAAATTGGGCATAGAGATACATATACACACATATATAAGCGGTGGGCGGGGGGGGGTGTGTAGTTGGAGACAGATACCATGTGAGGATCATCTATAAGCCAAGGAAGCAACCAACACCCAAGACTACCAAAAAGGAAGGAATCAACATGATCAAGACCCTGATTTGGGACTTTTAGCCTTCAGAACTGTGAGAAAATAATTTCTCTTCTTTAACGCTATTCGTTTGTGGCATTTCTGTTACAGCAACACTAGGAAATTAAGATAGCTATGTTGGCCTAAAAGGCAATTGCTGTATGGTTACCTACAGGAGACAGGTCAGGAATGTGAAAAGAATGTTTAATGTGGGCATGGTGGGGCTGCCCTAGAGCAAACCTGCCCACAGTGTAAATCCAACAAGACTTGCCTAGTCTCTTTGGCAATTCTGCCCATGACATGCAATGCCTCAATTGAAGATAAGGTAGCACTTTATTCCTATGCAGAGAGATTCCAAAATGGTGGCCATATTCTCACCAGCTGGGAGAGCTCCCCCTTGAGGATGACAGAGTCAGTTTTCTTCCTACCCGGCCAACAAGACGGCACATGCATGGTTTACCTCTACACTCACAAGATCACCAGTCCTTTCCACCAAGGATCTAGAATGTCCTATCATTACACATAAGAATAAAATTCACAGGCTTTTTTCTTCTCTGGTGTCTCAAAAAGTTTTCAGTCAAGCATCAAAATTGTCTGTCTACTTATATATCTGTTTAGTTCTGATCATATCAGTCTTTTTCCCCAAAACCACTAGAGCACTTACAGGGTCCATGTGCCTGCATACTTCCACACCTTTGCGCAGGCTGTATCTTCTGCTTGGAACACCATTTCCAACCTCATGAGTGCCAAAATCCTCTCTCCACTTGAGCCCTTCATCAGTAAATATGTTTTACCCAGCCCAGGCCCAGTAATGCCTCCTCATCCTGAGTTCCCAGATCACTTTGCACATGTCTCTATTCTATTAGAATTCATCCATTTATTTATTTGCTTACATGACACTCTATTATTAACTTGCTATGACCTTGGGCAAATTGTTTTACTTCTCTTGGTCTCAGTTTCATGGTCTGTAAAACTATGGAATGGACTAGTCACAGTCACTTTCTGAATACACTGTTCTTAGACCTGTGTTAGGCTTTGAGAACATGGTGGTGAACATGACAAGCATCCTGTTTTTTTTCACTTTATACCCTAGTGGGGGTGAAAGGAAGACAGACAATGAACATTCAAACAGAAACTAATTTCCGTTACTATGGGAAGTGCCATGAAGAAAATAAAATAAGGTGATGCCACAGAGTGACTGGAAGGGTCGCTTTAGTTGTGCGACACTTCAGTTGAAGACAGAATCAGGAAAGCGAGGCAGCCTTTGTGTCTACATTTCAAATCCAAGAAACAGCAAAGGTCCTGGAGAGGGAATGATGTTGGTGTGTTCAAGGAATAAGAAGGCAGCAGTGACTGAGGCCAACTGAAAGCAGCAAAGGAGAGGAGAAGATGAGATCAGAGATACGGGCAGGAGCCAGATCACGTGGAGCCTGGTTGAATTTTATTCTGTTGCAACAGAAAAGCACTGGAGAATTTTAAACCGTTGACATAATTTGCTTTATGCTTTAGAATGATCAGTCTGGTTGCTATGTGGAGGAGGGGTTAAAAAAGAACAGCCACTTTGGAAGGTACTTCTACAGTTACAGTGAGTGATGCAATAGCTTGGGCAGCTTTGTAGCAGTGAAAATGATGAACGTGTCAGAGTCAAGATATATTTTGAAGGTAGAGCCAAAGTGAGTTACTAATATGTTAGATGTAAACCAGAACTAAACCCGTTGCTGTCCAGTTGATTCTGACTCATGGCCACCTTGTGTGTTTCTGCATAGAACTGTGCTCCACAGGGTTTTGAATGGCTGTGATCTTTCGGAAGTAGATTACCACGGTTCGAACCACCAACCTTTTGGTTAGTAGCTGTGCATTTAACTATTTGTGCCACTCAGGGACTCCTCTATTAGATGGAGGGTGTGAATAAAAGGAATTAATCAGAAATCATTACCTAATCTGGTGCCTGAGCAGCTGGACAAACACTGAGATGGAGAAACCTTAGGCAAGGGGAGACGTTGACTGCAGAGATTTGGGTCCTGTTAAGACTTAGGCACCATTGGACATTCGAATGGAGAAGTGCAGCAGATGGTGGAATGTATGAGCCTAGAGGTCAGGGAAAGCACAAATTTGAGAACCATCAGTCTCCTGAAGGTGTTTAAAGCCGTGTAATTAAGTGACTTTGCCTAGAAAATGAGTGAAGGTAGAAATAGTAGAACAGCTAAGGAGAAAACAAAAGAGCATGTCAGTATACTGGTTTAGGAGAAAGCAGTGCACAGGATCAAAGAATGTGGAAAAAGAAAAGGAGGGAGGTAGTTAGGGAGAGAGAAAAGCAGGCGAGTGTGGTGTCATAGCAGCCTGGATGAGAAAAGTGTTTCCAAAAGACAGAGCAAACATCTGCTGTTGAGGGAGTAAGAGAGGAGAACTGAGCATTGTCTTTGGCAAGATGTAGGTCACCGTGTTTTTTGTTGGGAAGTGTGCTGCCTGACAGCTCTCAGTGCCTAGTTGATATTTGTAGTCATAAAGTTGAGACGATTCCAGCTATCATGAGGATGAGAGTTGCTCCATCAACTCTCAGCTCCTCTGGCCCAGACGTGGAGGAGTGGATAGCTGAGTTTGACCAGGATTGTGGGTTTGTTTGGCAGAAACTCAGGTTATTCTAAGCTTCTTCCGATCTCTAACTGTTCACGAAATAGAATTAGAGTTTTCTTTTATTTGAATCTAAAATTTCAAACTAATTCTTTCAACTAACTCTTCAAACTCTTTAAATTCAGATTATTTATGGTTGCATGCAAAAACTTGATAATGAGGCAATAGGAAGAGGGGTTCTTAGCAATCTTGCAAGTTATTTAAATCACAAACATTAGATTAGGAACATGTACTCATCCAAAACAAATGTCATGGGTTACGCTTCCAATATTTTTCACTTATATTTTGTTTCCCTTCCTGTTTCAGTCTTGATACTTGGAAAGTTTATAAAAACGGACTCTGGTAAGCTTGATGCCTTGCCAGGTGTAGCCAAGAGATATTCAAGGTCAAAGTTAGAGTGGTCATTAAAAATTCTTTTAAAATAAAATGATAGCCCAGAAATGTAAGAATTAATAGGAATTATTTATCTTGGTGAACAAAGGTTAACTCTTCCCCCAAACTCTGGCATTTTATAGAAGGCAGCATTTGTCTTTTTTTTTTTTTTTTTTCGTTTTAGGAAAATCTAAAATTAAAACCTACTTTAAATTCTAAAAATAAGTGGTTGAACTCCTGAAAATTTATTCAATCACATTTTAAACTCCAACATACATATTTCTAGACTTGTAAACATATTTGCATTCTCTTAAATTTAAATAGACATAGATTTGTTAAAAATCCAGTTCTCTGAAATATTCAGGAGAGTTTCATCTGGCCTGATTTTTATCAATTAAATGTAATGTTTTTAACAAAATGCTTTAGAAGATGTGTTACTTTGGAACAAGAAGAAATGATTTAACCTTACTTCTTATGGGGCATTAGTTTTTCCATAGTGTCCATTCAGGGGGGAAAATAAGGAGCTGTCATTCTCAGTAGGAAGGAATGCTTAACTCTTGTTAAATTCATTGTATCATAATAAAGAAAACCAACTTGAATTCCAAACATTACAAGTGACAAAACATTTTTTAGAGCATTCCTTTTGAATGTAGGGTGTACCTGAAATACTCTGCTTTCACCTAAATGAAAAAGTCAAAAGGTATTTAGTGTTGCTTCTTCCTTGACATTTCTTAACAGGACGTAACAAGTTGGTAAAAAGGGTGCCTGGACAGACAAGCCTCCCAGCAGTCCTGTGCATTCAGTGAACCCCACCGCACTCATCAGCACAAACAGCAACCAACAGCAGCTCTTCCATAAGAATAATAGCAATGTCTTATGTTTGTGGAATGCTTTATCGTTAACAAAGTGCTTTTCATACTGGGTTTCTTTTTTTTACCTTTGTAGATTGGGTTTTTTCTTATTAATAATGTTTTATTGTGTTTCAGGTGAAAGTTTACACAGCAAATTAGGTTCCCCTTTAACAATTTTTATACAAATTATTCCGTGCCATTGGTTATAATTTTTACAGTGTGTCAGCATTCTCATTACTTCCATTCTGTTTGTTCTGTTTTCCATTGATCTAAGTTCCCTTCCCCTCCTTGCTTTTTGCTTTTGGGTAAATGTTAACCATTTGGTCTCATGTAGTTAATTATTTAAGGGAACACATTACTCATGGGTGATATTGTTTATTTTATAAGCCAATCTATTATTTGGCTGAAAGGTGACCTACAGAAATAGCTTCAATTTCAAGTTCAAAGGATATCTTAGGGCAGTAGTCTCCAGGGTGCCTCTAGTCTCTATCAGTCCAGTAGGTCTGGCCTTTTTAAGGAATTTGAGTTTGGTTCTACATTTTTTTTCCCCATTCTATCCAGGAGGGTTTGTTTCTTTTTAATGAGAGGGAAAGTTCTATGCAGGATTCTATTCCCTTTGAAGACAGGAGACTTTTGGCAAGATCTGAATCTTTCCTCTGTGGCCAATTAGTGACAATTTCACTTTTGCAAGACAGCTTTCTCCCTGTCCAATTTGACAAGGCAATGCAAGAAGACTGGCACAGAATTCAGTGCCAACAGTAGTTCAAAATCTCACCGCCATGAAAATAGAAATGCTGATACTAAATTCCAGGGCTCACTTAGTCCACTCCAGCCAATACAGAGGCAGAACCAGAACCAGAGCCCACCAGTTGAAGGAATGGGCTTGCTAGCAGTGTAAACTAATGTAATATTGCTGTAGGGAAAGTTTGGTAACTTGCTTATGATGAAGAGGAAATCACATAACTGTGCAATCATATATGTGCCAATATGTTTGCTTCAGCATTATATATAGTAGGAAAAATTCAGAAGAAACTGTATTAATCAATAGGCAATTAGCTAAATAGAGTATGAACCAGCTATTAACTGAAATATGATGTAACCAATCATTAAAATACAATGTAATACCATGTGAGGATGAAGAGGGTAGGCCAGATAGTGTAGAATCTTGTAGGCTATAATGATACAGGATTTGAACTTTTTCTTGGTATGAATTAGCTTTAAAAAAAGTTAAAGGGTACAATTCAGTGACATTAATTATACTCGCCATGTTATGCAAGCATCACCATGACTTTTTCCAAAATCCTTTAATCACCCCAAACAGAAACTCAATACTCCTTCAGCAATAACTTTAAATTCCTTCCTTTGCTCAGCCCCTGGCAACCACTGATCTTTGTCTCTATGTGTTTGCCTAATCTAGATATTTCATATAGGTGAGATCATACAATATGAGTTCTTTTATTTCTGACTCATTTTACTCAGCATGAAGTTTTCAAGGTTCATGCATGTTGTAGCATTTATCAAAATTTCATTTCTCTTTGTGGCTGAGTAATACTCCATTGTATGTATGTCCCATATTTTGTTTATCCATTCTTCTGCTGATGGATGTTTGAGTTGTTTCCACATTTTGGCTATTGTGAATAGTTCTGCAATGAATGTTGATGTGAAAGTATCTGTTTGAGTCCCTACTTTCAAGTCTCTTGGGTATATACCTAGGAGCGGAGTTTGTGGGTCATATACTGGAGAATCTTCAACATAGGAATGACACAATTTAACTTACCATTAGGTGGTCACTGTGTTGAGGATAGACTACATCAGGGTTGTGGAAGGAAGTAATGATGGTATTCCCAGGGAGTAATGATGATGGCTCAGAGCAGGCGCTACTAGAGGTAGAAGTGGTGAAAAGCGCTTAAAGTTTATACATTTTGAAGGTCCAGAAAGAAAGATTTTCTGATATATTTGGCATAGGATATGACAGAAAGGGAGAAGTCAAGGACTCCCGGGCTTTTGGGAAATGTGTGTGTATGCATATGTGTGAGTGTGTGTGTGTGCGAGTAGAGCAAAGCACAAAAGAATACCCATTGCCTTCGAGTCTATTCTGACTAGTAGTGACCCTACAGGACAAAGTAGAACTGCCCCATAGGGTTTCCAAGGCTGTAATTTTTACAGAAGTAGACTGCTACATCTTCTCCCACAGAGTGGCTGGTGGGTTCAAACTGCCAACCTTTCAGTTAGCAGCTGAGGGCTTAACCACTGCACCACCAGAGCACCACCAGAGCACCTTATACAGCCCCCAAAATAACAAGGTTGTTGCTGAGTAATGGGATTACAGAAGATCTCTTTTTCATTTTATACTTTTGTTTGGGATTATGCAAGGAGCATGTGTTACTTCTATAATTTGAAGGCTATTAAAAAAAAAAAAAAAAACTAAACTGAAGGCATTCAGAATAAGAAACAATTTACCCCAGTGTAATTTTTCGGAGTCAGCCACTTCTCTTGGCATGACAACCAAATCTCACCAAATAGCAAACAGCAGCTCTGAAAAGCAATATCTGCCCCCCCAACCTGCCTGCTTTTAAGATTCATAGCAAGTTGCATCTCTTCATCTGGGCCTTTTCTAACTGAAGGAGAGAATTCACCAGGGCCTCCCACACAATGAACCTGGAGATTAACACTACGGAGTCAGCACACCTGCCAACCAAACCAGATAAGTAAACCTCCATCTGTGTAGTGAAATGACTAATTCTTATTCTCATTAACCCTCATAGTTAGCATATTTGAGTCTTCCTTCTTTTCACAAATTTTATTTTCTGTTTATATTTTCACAAGCCTTATGGTATACATACCTTTTTGGGCAAGCCAATTCAAATCCTTTTTGTAAACATGTGGGGTAAAATAAATACATACATAAATACTTGGGTGTTTCTTTTTCCTCCCTTTCCTCTCTTTAATTCTAGGTTGATTTGATCATATTTATTCATGTCTTCCTCAGAGTCATGCTATTCACTCCCCTAATGGCTCTTCTCCTACTGTGTAAGTATCAGACACTCACAAGCAGTGAGCAGCCATCTAAGATACTCCACTGGTCCCACCCCGTGTGGAGCAAGGGGAACGAAGAAAATCAAAGACACAGGGAAAGATTAGTCCAAAGGCCTAATGGACCACAACTATCACAGCCTCCACTGGACTGAGTCCAGCACAACTAGATGGTACCTGGCTACCACTACCGACTGCTCTGACAGGTATCACAATAGAGGGTCCTGGACAGAGCTGGAGAAAATGTAGAACAAAATTCAAACTCACAAAAAAAGGAGCAGACTTACCGGTCTGACAGAGACTGGAGAAATCCAGAGAATGTCCCCTACACACCCTTTTTAACTCAGTACTGAAGTCATTCCTGAGTTTCACCCTTCAGCCAAAGATTAGACAGGCCAATAAAACAAACAATAATACACGTAGCTCAACCATATATGAGAGACTAAATGGGCACACCAGCCCAGGGGCAAGGATGAGAAGGCAGGAAGGGACAGGGAAGCTGGACGAACGGAAATGGGAAACCCGAAGCGGAGAATGTTGACACATCACGGGGTTGGCAACCAATGTCACAAAACAATATGTGTATTAATTGTTTAATGAGAAACTAATTTTCTCTGTAAACCTCCATCTAAAGTGCAATTAAAAAAAAGAAAATCACAAGAAAATGCAGCTGAGAAAAATATTCATATAAATGATCTTCATGTTGCACTCAGGCTGGTTGGAGGAAAGACTCAAACCAGGGCTTCGAACTGGTTTGACCCACTGCTGAGAATTTGTATTTCCACCCCAGATATACTGAATCAGAATCTACATTTTAACAAGATCCCCAGGTGATTCTTATTTATACCTAAGAATCATATTGTTAAAATTTCACTTAAATGTAAGCTCCCTGAAGGTAGGCTCATCATCTGAAGAGCTAACTTATATAAATATATATATATAGAGAGAGAGAGCGTTCTATTTCTCTGAAGAACTCTAATCAAGCATTATGTAGAGAAGATCCTGATGTCTTGTATACAACCAGATCCTTCCTATTTCATCAAACCTTCCTTACCCAATACAGCTGCACTGTTCACTGTCCTTCAACATGTGCACACCTTGCATCCAGTGGATGGTTGGTGATTCTAAGTTGCGCATATCCCCAGGCTACTCACGAGGGGGACTTTTGAATGCCTAGCTCATCTTATAGCAAAGATTCCAACACTTGGAAGTTGGACACACAGTCTGTGCATGTACTAAGCATGTGGCTTTCTGCATATGTCTGCACATCATTTTTCAGGAAACTCTATTTCACACCGCACCAGCTTGATGAGTAGCTGTTGTTCACACCCACAGAGAAATAACTCCATGTGAGAATAATACCTTTACAACTTCGAAATGTCCTCAGACAGACTTCTCATCTCCAGGCCATCAACCTGCTGTGAACTCTCATCTTGACTTTTCACACTTACAGGCAACAGTCATGCAACATACTGTCAAACAATATGAAGGTCTGGGAGACGTAAAGGAGTACAAAATTAAATTGGAGCTTGAGCATCTTTCTAGTTCAGTGAAATTTTTAATAATAAAAAAAAATCCTCCACACCTGCAAGGGTATTTGTATTTGGTGCCTAGTTAAAACTTCTACTCTGTGTCTTTAAGTGTATCTAGATTTCTAAACCTTAGTGACATCTTTATCGGTAATGAATGATATGAAAATTCAACATCTATGGTCCCTGTCCTCAAGACACTTTCTATCGACATATCTCCCCTAAAATAAATATTTCTGGGAAAAAAAATTAGTCTCTAAAGCACAATTATTAAAATACTGAGGCAACTGAGGGATGCACATGTGTGTCATTTGAATTAACTGAATTTTCTCTTTGAGAATTATTCAGAAATAATTTTATCAATTCTGTGTGTTGAAAATGTAGCAAAATGTAGGCATTCAATAAATATCTGTTACAAGAATAAAACAGCAAATTATCATTTAACAAACAACTGTTGAGCACCTGTGATGTGTCAGACTGCAGGGGACTCTACAGAGACAAAAATGAGTATGAGAAGACTTAACATAGTAAAAATGTCTATTCTACCAAAAGCCATCTATACATTTAACGCACTTCCGATCCAAATTCCAATGTCATATTTTAAGGGGATAGAGAAACAAATCACCAATTTCATATGGAAGGGAAAGAAGCCCCGGATAAGCAAAGCACTACTGAAAAAGAAGAAGAAAGTGGGAGGCCTCACTTTACCTGACTTCAGAACCTATTATACAGCCACAGTAGTCAAAACAGCCTGGTACTGGTACAACAACAGGCACATAGACCAATGGAACAGAATTGAGAACCCAGACATAGATCCATCCACGTATGAGCAGCTGATATTTGACAAAGGACCAGTGTCAATTAATTGGGGAAAAGATAGCCTTTTTAACAAATGGTGCTGGCATAACTGGATATCCATTTGCAAAAGAATGAAACAGGACCCATACCTCACACCATGCACAAAAACTAACTCCAAGTGGATCAAAGACCTAAACATAAAGACTAAAACGATAAAGATCATGGAAGAAAAAATTGGGACAACCCTAGGAGCCCTAATACAAGGCATAAACAGAATACAAAACATTACCAAAAATGATGAAGAGAAACCCGATAACTGGGAGCTCCTAAAAATCAAACACCTATGCTCATCTAAAGACTTCTCCAAAAGAGTAAAAAGACCACCTACAGATTGGGAAAGAATTTTCAGCTATGACATCTCCGACCAGCGCCTGATCTCTAAAATCTACATGATTCTGTCAAAACTCAACCACAAAAAGACAAACAACCCAATCAAGAAGTGGGCAAAGGATATGAACACACACTTCACTAAAGAAGATATTCAGGCAGCCAACAGATAGATGAGAAAATGCTCTCGATCATTAGCCATTAGAGAAATGCAAATTAAAACTACAATGAGATTTCATCTCACACCAGCAAGGCTGGCATTAATCCAAAAAACACAAAATAATAAATGTTGGAGAGGCTGCGGAGAGATTGGAACTCTTATACACTGCTGGTGGAAATGTAAAATGGTACAACCACTTTGGAAATCTATCTGGTGTTATCTTAAACAGTTAGAAATAGAACTACCATACAACCCAGAAATCCCACTCCTCGGAATATACCCTAGAGAAATAAGAGCCTTCACACAAACAGATATATGCACACCCATGTTTATTGCAGCTCTGTTTACGATAGCAAAAAGCTGGAAGCAACCAAGGTGTCCGTCAACGGATGAATGGTTAAATAAATTGTGGTATATTCACACAGTGGAATACTACGCATCGATAAAGAACAGTGACGAATCTCTGAAACATTTCATAACATGGAGGAACCTGGAAGGCATTATGCTGAGCGAAATTAGTCAGAGGCAAAAGGACAAATATTGTATAAGACCACTATTATAAGATCTTGAGAAATAGTAAACCTGAGAAGAACACATACTTTTGTGGTTACGAGGCAGGGAGGGAGGGAGGGTGAGAGAGGGTTTTTTATTGATTAATCAGTAGATAAGAACTGCTTTGGGTGAAGGGAAAGACAACACTCAATACATGGAAGGTCAGCTCAATTGGACTGGACCAAAAGCAAAGAAGTTTCCGGGATAAAATGAACGCTTCAAAGGTCAGCGGAGCAAGCGCGGGGGTCTGGGGATCATGGTTTGTGGGGACTTCTAAGTCAATTGGCAAAATAATTCTATTATGAAATCATTCTGCATCCCACTTTGAAATGTGGCGTCTGGGGTCTTAAATGCTAACAAGCGGCCATCTAAGATGCAGCAATTGGTCTCAACCCACCTGGAGCAAAGGAAAATGAAGAACACCAAGGCCACACGACAACTAAGAGCCCAAGAGACAGAAAGGGCCACATGAACCAGAGACCTACATCATCCTGAGACCAGAAGAACTAGTTGGTGCCCGGCCACAATCGATGACTGCCCTGACAGGGAGCACAGCAGAGGACCCCTGAGGGAGCAGAAGATCAGTGGGATACAGACCCCAAATTCTCATAAAAAGACCAAACTTAATGGTCTGACTGAGACTAGAGGAATCCCGGCAGCCATGCTCCCCAGACCTTCTGTTGGCACAGGACAGGAGCCATCCCCGAAGACAACTCATCAGACATGAAAGGGACTGGTCAGCGGGTGGGAGAGAGATGCTGATGAAGAGTGAGCTAATTATATCAGGTGGACACTTGAGATTGTGTTGGCAACTCTTGTCTGGAGGGGGGATGGGATGATAGAGAGAGAGGGAAGCCGGCAAAATTGTCAAGAAAGGAGAGACTGAAAGGGCTGACTCAAGAGGGGGAGAGCAAGTGGGAGTAGGGAGTGAGATGTATGTAAACTTATATGCGACAGACTGATTGGATTTGTAAACGTTCACTTGAAGCTTAATAAAAGTTATAAAAAAAAAAAAAGTAAAGGGAAGCAAGCAGAGAAGGGGGACCTCATACTACCGAGAAAGCATTGCTAGGAACACAGTGCATCCCTTGGACTCAGGGTCACTGCTCCAAGAAGCTCCTACTCCAGGGGAAGATTGATGAGAAGGCCGACAGAGAGAGAAAGCGTTTCCCTGGAGCTTACACCCTGAATTTGGATTTTTAGCCTACCTGACTGTGAAGAAATAAATTTGTCTCTGTTAAAGCCATCCACTTATGGTATTTCTGTTACAACAGTACTAGATAACAAATACAATCTGTAAATTGCAAAAAAAAAAAAATGAGTATGACATCATTCTGGGCTAAAGGAGGCTCACTTGTGGTGAGCAGAAGAGGTGACATATTACTTATAGTTTCCCTGGTTCAACAGCCACATTTCTCAACAAGGACTGCAAAATACACACCAAACTTCTCTTGTTAATTTTTAGTTAACTAGAACATTCAATTAGGTGGAAATTGGCCCACTCCCAGTGCCTAATTCTTTCAGTTAATGTTCAACTAACTCAACATCTGGAACTCAGTTCAACCCAACAAGCTTTATTGAGTGATTATCATAGACTTGCCCTGTGCAAGGATCTAGGGATACAAATATGAGAACCCTCAGCCAGGAGGGGGAAGAATATGGTAATGGCAATCTACCAACAAGGACAGTAAAGTAGGCTACTACATGTTACCTGTAATTCAGAGAAATAAATGGAACAGTCGAGGAACATACAAGACACAAGGGCAGCTGAAGTTGGGAAGTGATCACTGAAGTTAGGGAAAGGCGTGGGGCAAAGGGGGTTTCATAAAGGAGTCTTTTCTGTTGTAGATGTGTATTCTAAAGGTATAAGCCTGAATAGATACCAACCCAGGATGTCTAAAATTTATTTCAAAAATTTCCAGTATTAGTGAGTTTCCTTTTGATGATTTGCCCCTCTCCTAAAAGGGCAGTAGAGAGAAAATCTGAACAATTGAAGCTTCTGAGTAGTTTTATTCTGGTTAGTAAACGTTGTCATGAATATATATCTTTACTCTTTGAATTTTACAACATGTTTTTGAAGTAAATCATATTTGGAACCTGAAACTAAAAGAAGCGTGTGGTGTCTGTGTGTATGTGTGTGTGAATAGATAAGATAGATACAGAAATACATATATATATGCACATACACATAATAAATATATATTTATAGTAGGGATAAAAGTATACATTTATACTAGGGATAAAAATATACATTACGCAGAAAAACAGATACTGTAAATATCCTTGGCTATATATCTATTATGTTTGCTATGAAACTTTTAAAGAAATATCAATGTCAAATACTAATGAATAAGAACAATTTCACTTTTACTTTAGAATTTGTACAGAAAGTTCAAAAAATGACACATGGAAGCATTTGAACTTTAGGAAAGTTGTGGTCAACCAATGAACTTTTCTTAATCACCTAGTGCTGCTATAACAGAAATACCACAAGTGGCTGGCTTTAACACACAGAAGTTTATTCTCTCACAGTTTAGAAGGCTAGAAGTCCAAATTCAGGGTGCCAGCTTTAGTGGGAGGCTTTCTATCTCTATCCGTTCTGGGGAAAGGTCCTTGTCTTCTTCAATCTTACCCTGGTCTAAAAGTTTCTCAGCGCTGGGACTGTGGGACCAAAGGACTCATTCCCCTCCTGGTTCTTCATTCTTAGTGGCATCACTTCCCCTGACTCCCCTTCTCTCTGCTCACTTCTCTCTTTTATATCTCAAAAGAGATTGAGTCAAGACACAACCTAATCTTGTAGATTGAGTCCTGACTCATTAACATAACTATCTCTAATACTGCCTCATTAACATCATAGAGGTAGGATTTACAATGCATCAGAAAATCACATCAGATGATAAAATGGTGGACAATCACACGATACTGGAAATCCTTGCCTAGCCAAATTGATACACATTTTGGGGTGACACAATTCAATCCATATAGAACTTAATTTGTTTCACAGCACACCCACTGCAAAAAGCTTACTTGCTTCTAGCAAATTTTTCTTTGAAATTTCTCAAAAGAAGTAGCAGAAATTTTTTTTTCCAACTCAACTTTGGAAGATGATTTAAAGTACTCACTATACATGAGTAGATAAATGTCTTAGGAAAATGAACTCATATATGTTTAAGAAAGTTGTGTAAGATAAGGAAGACCAAATTTAAAAATAGAAAACAATTAAATTTTTTGACAGTAAGGACTGTGAGACATTACATGAAACAGTTATAATTCAATTTACAGTATCTAAAATTCTTGTAAAAACTCAGCATGTGAACCATTTTCAAATAAATTCTGAATGCCAGGATGAAAAGTGAGCCAGAAGCTATTGTGCCATTTACCTGTTTCTTCTCAGATAGCATAGAGAGTCCTAACAGAGTCAGCCAGTCAGGAAGTGGTAGGTGTCTCAGAAATGCCCATCAACAGGCTAAAAAGCTCCTTGGCAAAGGTCACCAGTAGTGGCTTCCTGCAATAAAACAAGAAAATTAAAGCAAAGCCTTCCTATTAGAAATAGCAGGAGACATACAATATTTCAGGAAACAAACAATCCTACTAAACAGATTCTCCTCCTCCGGTCTGTTGATCCGGTGGACATGAAGAAAATAATTATCAGAGACAAGTCATCCTAAAATGATCAATGCTCCCTACTTCTTCTTTGGTAGAAGTAAACCATCAGTATTTCTCAAACGAGTCATAAAGAAGGATTTACAATGAAAAGTTGTAAGGGCTTCAAGAGGGTTAGGCAAAGTAGAGGGTAATGTTGGATGATTTTGCTTTCCAAAAAAGCTTGACCACCCAATCAGGAACAAAGCATGGTCATATGCTAAGCCATGGCCACATAATATTTGATTTAACAGATAATATATTAGATTAATATATGTTTCCTGGTCTAGGTCCTATCTTTTCAATTAGATGTAAGCTCCCTGAAAGGAGGCTTATCATCTGAAGAGCTAATCATCTGTACCTGTAGCATCACGTACATCAGAGGAATAAAAGGAATTTAGAGCCAGAAAAGGGCCAAGAGATTAATCTACATTTTTTCTTTACAAGGAAATCTTTTCTAAATACTAATATAACAAAGAGCTAGTCGTGACTGTGAATATTAGCGTAGGAGGCTTACTGCCGGCATGTCCAGGTCTGAACTGCTCAGTGCTGTACCCACCTCCCCCCACAGTACCCACAATTCTCAACCAATATCTACTGGCTACAATTTCTGGATTATTCTACAAAATTGTTTAAAACAAAATTTGTGATCAATCTTTGTAAAAAGCTATTATCACACATTTAGAAATTGTTGTTGTTAGGTGCTATCGAAGTCGGTTCCAACTCATAGAGAACCTACTATGCACAACAGAGCAAAACACTGCCCTATCCTGTGTCATCCTCACAAACGTTGCTTGCTTGAGCCCTGTTAGAAAATAGGGCACCTCAATTAGGAAAATGAGAAATTCCTTCTCCTCCACAATCTGTCATTCATCTTTGTACCTTCTTTTTATTCTGATGGAAACCCTGGTGGCATAGTAGTTAAGAGCTACACCTGCTAACCATAAAGGTCAACAGTTCAAATCTACCAAGTGCTCCTTGGAAACTCTATGGGGCAGTTCTACCCTGTCCTATAGGGTCTCTATGAGTCGGAATCAACTCAAAAGCAGTGAGTTTGGTTTGGTTTTTTTATTCTGACTGATTTGTAGAACCTGCATCAATGTCATAGGAACACAGATTAATGGAATTACCGTACTGAGCATAATATCAAACCACTCCTGGTAAATGCTCTGTGTGTCTGTACAGTTTTCTCCTTATCTGTTCCCATGAATCATTTCAATGATTTTCAGATTTTTTTATAATTAACTAATTTATTTATTATTTTGCCCATCAAAGACATAATACTCACACTAAGCAACCCCTACAATTTGCAGTGTATCACTACCAGAGTTCAAAACAGTTGTAGAATGGAAACCTGAGCTCTGGAGACATCTATGTTATGTATCAGAACTAAACTGAAGAAATAAGCTGACACTGTCAAATGATGTTTTCAAATGATAGAAGCAAAGCTTTGTAATCTCTGTATTTACCATTGGCTGATTGCCCCCCACCCCCCAGCTAAAAGTTGACAATTACTCTAAGACAACAGACCTAAAAGATATAATATTGGGAAAGTATGAATCTCAAGTGGGAACCACCCAGAATCCTCAGGACCATCAATGTGTAGTGTGTATTTACCTCAGAGAGAAGCTTTTTCATTCCTCTGCTTGTGCTTTGTAGCCTCAAAGCCGATTTCTGAGTTTTGTATCAGAACAATGTTACACAGCTATGGATGGAAAGGGCATTTGTCTCCTAGTGGTGCATATGTTTTCAAGGTCTTTGCTCAAATGTTGCCTTCTCATTGACCTGAAACAATGGATATGGAGATATGGATTGGAGCACATGTACTATTTTTTGAATGATTATCTTGCAGAGCTAATTGGCAATTGAAACAACTTCCTAAAGTGTGGATAAAATTTTTAACAACAACAGATAATCCTGAGTGTTTTATAGAACAAAGCCTCTCTTGAGAAATATTTTTTGCTGGAAAGCTGGGATCCTGTCTCCAAATGTAACAAGCAACTTCTCCAAATCAAATGGTCCTCTTGCGTATACGGGGGAATGTCAATATTTTAAAAGAATATTATTTATTAAAAGGATCAGACTTCTCTGTTTTATGGCATAAGAAGTATTTTATGCATTCTGGACTTACGATGACCACAAATTTATATATACTTATAACAGCTTATAAGAGTATCTATTTTCTGAGAGATCACATACCCACATTAACACACATTAATTTAAAAATATGGCAGCTCTGTGTCTGGCCTATTTCCTCGTAAAGACTCATGACTTGCATATGACAATGCCCGTTAGTAATTCCTTTTTCAATTCATCTTATATTTCTCATCTCTATTGGAAACACGGTGATAATTCTGTGTTCAAAAGAGCTAGGAGTCTAACCATTATGCAGGGCTTTACAAATATATTTTATAAGAAATGACATATATGCATGCATCCAAAAGAACTATTTTCTTGGTAGAGCTAATACATGCAATGTTTTTAAAGCCCAAATACATAAACAAATAAATTTTAAAGAAAAGAAATTTTAAAAAGTAAACTTTCTCCATACTTACTGTAGTAGGGAAAAATATTGACAGAAGTTGTCATGCTGGATGAGACTCTGCCTTAGAAAAGTTAATTACAAGACTTCACTGGGTCTGACATGTAGCGGGGTAATGAAAACACTTTGGTTCTAGAGAATTACAGTACAGTACCCAGTTCTCCCAAACAGAATGAATAATTGAAATCCAGAGCTTTTATGCTTCAGTGAAAAAAAAAAAAAACAAACAATATTTCATCGCACATAAATTTATTCAGCTTATTTGCATTAAGGTTGAATGATCATAGCCCTGTCCACAGGAAAATAGTGATGGTACCTTAATTTAAGCGTGCTGAGCATTCATAAATATTCTTAGGAAGCAAGATGCACCTACGTTTAATCAGCACTTATTAAAATTTTATTCCCTATAGTTATTCAACAGGATCTGTGGTATAAAAACATAATTACAAAAATCAGATTTGAGCTCATTTGACAACAGAAGGGTTTTATGGTGACCTATCTCCAAATGTTCCTATTTGTAATTAAATGCAGCGATCAGCAGTAAGGATTTTGAAGCTGTTTTAGTAGTTCCGCTATTCTGCTTAACATGTGGCACCCGTAATAATTAAAATGATACTAACACATGCACAATTTTATGGCCCTTATGGTGCAACCCATTATGCCAAATAAGGGCCTCTGTTTTCACAGCATACTGCACATGGTCTCATTACACCCACTTTTCTTTTCCTGTCTTCACACTAACAACTGTTAAAGTGAATCAACACACGAAACGTACTATAACAGCTTAGTGTTTATGATATGTGTGCTGTTAGTCAGTGAACAGGAAAATCTAAACATTTACTGTTTATGTAAAGAATAGCGTTAGTGTTAGCGAATTGCTCGGGTCTGCTTACTTTATTATCTAGATCACAAACGTAATGATGGGTTTCAATGGCATCTATATTTTCGCTTTGTTTTGTGTGTCAATGCAGATATCTATAAAAACCAGAAGAATTTAGCATTTACATATCTTAGAATATTTTTTTCTGAACCAGAAAATTTTAGGGATCGCTTAAAAAAAAGATAGATCAATCACAATGGCTGTCATTCCCTTAAAAAAGAAGAAGAAGATGGAGAAGAAGAAGAGTGAAATATTTAAAGGTATTTGGAGGTGATTTTTCCCACTACATTCTAGGCAGGTTCTGGTTTATCTAAGGTGTTAAAAAGCTGTAAACCATTTTTATGTGGTACCACACTAAAATTTATAAGAAACTGGGAATTTGAGATTAGTGCCATTTTATCATGAATAATTTTGTAATTAAGAAGCTCTTCAAAGACCTCCTACACTCATTTTACAGTCATCAGTTCTGAATGGTTTTCAGTCTTTTTGTTCTGGGACACAGTCCAAAGGAGGTCCCATTGGTGGAGTACCAACGGATTGGGCAACATCTTGTGTCTGCATTTTGCATCACTGTTTTTCTGAACATTAGTTGAAACTTCAGATAAAGAATAGCAACCTTTCTTCATTTTTGCTCTTTTTGAGTCAAACTCCATCCTGTCCATTTAGGAATTTTCCCGTATTGGCGCTAAACGGGGGGTAAGCGGGGTTGAGATGGCCTTGAATGTTCATGGCTTAATAGCTCAATTGATTGCAAAGATACAAAAGAAAAATGCTCACAGATTGCAGCCTTCACATGGTTTGGCTCTGAGATCTCATAAACAGTGTGACGTCGACCAGCAGAGAACCGTGTGGATGCTGTACGAGAACCATGCGCTCGTTACAGAACTGTGAAAATTTGTGGGACCGCAAAATGGAAATGATCAGCCAGCAAAAAAAAAAAAAAAAAAGGCAAGAAGAGGGAAATATGGGAGGAGGGGGGGAGGGAAAGCAGCTTGAGAAAGACCTAAAGCATTCTTCTAAACAAGCTTCTTAGTAAAAAGACTAGGAATATTTAGTATGATGTAAATCTCTAAGAACCCAAGCCGCCCCAAGCTCAGGGCGTCACATATGGACAGCCTTCCCAGGAAGGATTTCATCCCTGTTGGGTGCATTCTCCAGCTCTGCAGCTCACAAAAACAAAAGCTGAAATCCACCCCGCTTAACGATTAAGGAAGGAGTAAAGCTTTCTGTTTGAACTTCAAGAAAGTTGAGTTCGGTGATCCCTATTCTTTGATTAAAATCAGCCGTTTGTGATCAGCATTAGTATTTACTACCCTAGGATCAAAAACAAATAACCCACTTTGTTTGTTTCTTACTGCAAATGAATTAAATTAGAAGCCATTAGGAGGACTCGCTGTTTATATCCTTGTTTCAGCAGTGGTAGTATTTGAAGTTTCCTGCGGTAAGTTCATTACTCGTATTTTGTCCAGAATTAGTGAAGCGTGCTGAAAATTGCTAATGACAGATGTTTCTCCACTCTGTCACACTTCTTGTATCATTTGATTTGGAAAGCAACATACGGTGTTCTGCTCTATCAGTATGTCACAGACTGTCTGTAAACAGCTGGTCATAACTCAGTTCAGTGAAAACCATTACTTTCCAATGAAGGGCTGGACACCCTCCAAATTGCATTTTGGCATGGCCTTGGCTGCATAATGCGCAAAGTTCCCCTGTTCTGAGGTTACCTAAGGAAGAGTTCTCACTTTCCCTACTTGGTTTTTTTTTTTTAATCTTAGAAAATAAGAGTGTTTTCTTTGCAATAGATCAAGAGAACATGAAAAAATATTTTAGGGATTATATCAAGCACTCAGAAAATCTTCCAGTGGTGCATTGCAAAGACAATACAAAACTCACCCAAAAATGTGTATCTTGCCATTTCGAGCCATGTCCCTGGTTGAAGGGAGCAGACTTCATGAGGGCCAGGACATACAAGATGACATATTTACATGTCTCCTGTGAAACAGCCATGGCATGTAACCGTGACCATGTGGCTCTTCCACTACTTCTGGTCACACTGAGAAATACCGAAATCATTCCCCTGTCTCTTATATGATGAGGAAATTCAAAGAAATGTGTCCTACTTTTTTTTTTATCTGAAACCCATCAAGCCACAACTAAATGTAGAAATCATGTAAGTACAAAGCCCATACACAATATTTTTCAACATGACATTTTAAAGCATGCTAACAGTTACAGTAACAATGCCAAATAATTTGAATAGTCGCCATACATTGAATACCAAATATCATTAGTGACACTCTTCAGAAGATTTAGCGTTTTGTGGCCCCATGGAAATAAAATTTCTCCCTGAAAAACCCTGGGTAGAGCCGAGAAATGAATAGAGATATTGAATACCTTGACAGAAGCCACTCAGCACTTCCAGATCCGTGGAAGCTTTCAAATACTTATGAAGGAAAAGTCCTTGCCTGGAGAAAAAAAAAATAATAATGACATTTGGAAATTTGTAGACCTAATGAGAAGGAATTGAGCCCATTGAGGGACTGAATAATAGAAGACCATGTCCATTTCAGCATAGCACTCATTCAGTCAATTATCTTTCAACACATATCAAGTCCTATGTGTGTCTGTCTTTCAATATGCTATTTGCTGAAGTTTTTTTGTGGGACTTTTTTTTATACATAAGAACAGAGACTTTTGTAAACAAAGAACTCTTAAAAGTATGCCCATTTCCACATGGCAAACCACACACTCTTGTAGGCTAGGCTCCATGTCTTCTTTCTGAAGCCCTCTCTGACTCTCCCAGGCAGAGCTGGCCCCCATCCAGGCCTCCTCCACACGTTCCTGATAACTCTACTAGAGTATTACAGATTAGTGCAGCTGGAGGCCGAAGGAGAGAAAACTCATTCTCCGAGAGAGTCAGAGATTTCAGAAAACGTGACATTTTGACTGGGTCTTAGTGGCTCACGTGCGTAAAGAAGACAGCATTTTGGAACATCCCTATAAAGGGATATGTCCTCAACTAGAGTAGAAGCCAAATATATGAGTAAAATCCCAAGAAATGAAAACTATATGCACCATGGAGAATCTCTTTAAGATAATGCTTTACTTGGATCTCATTTTTTCTCATCTCCCTCCAGGCCAGGGTTTGGACAACAGATAGGCTCCCTTTTCCCTTATAGATGAAATGAATAGATTCTGTATATGAGAAGGAGACCACAATAGATGAAGAATTCAACACTGGCTGAAGATAAATCTTAGCTGTAAACACATACTCTTTAAAAGTCATTTCACTCAATTCATTACATCATAGAGTAATGATGAATTGATCTCCTAAAACATTAGCATTTTAAGGCAATCCTTAGGTAAGAGATATTTCCAAATGATTCTTAACGGAAGCTCATCCTGAAAATTATTTTATAGTGGTCTTGTTTTTACTATGAAAAGAAAATTCACCTTCCTGCAGGATGTGTTCATCCCTTTGAATAACAGTTTCTTTGTACTTGCCATATCTAAGTTTCTTGGCTTAGTGTTTTCTTGCCCAGTTAAACTAGGCCAACCCACAAAACAGTTTTATCATCTGTAAATGCAGTAGCAGAAGAGGTTAAAAGGGGCATTCCTATCTACCAGTTACAGAGGGATTTACTTTTTTAAGAGATGTGGCCAGCCAAAAAAATATGTGATTAAATTTCCTTCAATGCTCAAAGCTAAACCCGTTGCCATTGAGTTGATTTCGACTCCTAGCGACCCTAATGAATGAAAATTAAGGAGATAGAGATGGGGGAGGGGGGTGGTGGTGGTTATTAGTGCTATTCTTTACCCCATCCCGCTCTGCTCTCTTTCCCTCTGAATATTTACTTCTATTTATGGTGAATCCCCTTCTGTAGCTCAACTGTCATTCCTCTGCCTCTGCTAAAGTACTTAGTGAAGGGCTATTGCTTTTCCATCACAGAGAAACACTCTCACATACCATTAAAAGTAAGTGCCTTTCATTTTCTCAAAAGGTAGCACAGGAATCTCTGTGGAATGATTATGCCATGTGGTGATAATATAAAATTAGGACTTTGCATGAGCATGATGAAGTGATTTGTCTTCATTGTTGTTGTACTGGCTGTTATGATTTTTTTTTATTCTTTTTTTTTTTTTTACTTCCACTGATGGTCTTTTTTTTTTTCCTCACCATAAGTAGCGCTACTTCTAAACATGAGCTATGGCTCCTAGAGCAGATGGGTGAGAAGAGAAATAATTTCCACCCTATAACTTGCTAGAAGAGCTCAGTGCCTTGCCAGTTGGCCAGGAGTTTCAGTACTCAAGTACAAAATGCACAACTTCTCAAAGGTTGGTCCTCTATGTGGTTCTTATTTGAGCATCTTTGAAATCTTAATAAGGCCAAAAAATTACTCACTGAATTTTTGACTAATGAAGATTGCAAGTTATGGCCAACATCATATTGGTAATCCACTATTGTTCTTCTAATCAAAACCATGGCAAGTAAAAATGACACCCTTTTCTGTCCAATCTACCCAGAGAAATCGAGGCCACTTGTGGACATGTTGGTTCAGTGAACAGAATTTTTCTTTATTCTTTTTTCCTTTCAGAGAAGAATTGCTTTGCAACAATGCACAGCTGAGCTTTTATGAAAATAGCAAATAAGGATGGGAGGAAGCATAAAAATTAATTTAGTATGCCAAATCTATAAAATATATTGTAGTACACCTACTCCTCCCACTCTGTGAGTGAAAAAACAAGCCAGTATGAATTATCCCTGATGGGACAACTTAAGACTTTAATTTCATTTTATTCAATTACATTCAACAAATAATTATTGAACGTCTACTAAGTGCAAAATCGTTCTCCAGACATTGAGAGAAGACAAAGATGAGTCCAGTTCCAACTATGGAAGAGTGTTCCTAAGAAGGCTGAGAGAAGTAACTGTAAAATAATCCGGATGCAAGGCACTATTATAAAAGTGTGTGTGTATGTGTGTGCGTATAAATGGGTGTTAATGCATTTTACCATTTCCAATTAAGATAGCTAAATCTCCATCTTCCGTCAAGACAATTAAAAAAAAAAAAAACCTAAATCCTGAAAATTAGATTACAAATAGCTTTTGATTATCCAGGGCCTGATTAATAGCATGCCTAAATAATTTATCATCCACACAAGGACACTTTGAGAAGAAAAGTGGTGCTATTAATAATTATGCCAATTCAACAGGAACAAACTGGGACTGTCCTAGACAAATAAGGACCTAGGGTCACCCTATTGATTACCTGATTTAAACATTATGGAGACAATATTGTTCCCCTTTTTCTGCTTCTTCCTGCTCCCTGTCTTTGTTTTTCTTGTTGGTAGGTGCTCTCAAGTCATTTGGTAGATCATTTATTTCTTCTTACATAGTGCTCCTTCAGAGACTAGCCAAGAATAAAATGAGACTGGATCCCTCATATCAATCAGTCTTACAACAAAATAAAGGCAAAATTGACTGAATGGGAGATCACTTAGTGAAATCTCATTGGGTCAGGCCCTGTGCCAGGAACCAGTGATACAAAGATACAAACAAGTAAATTCCTATCCCTATTTTGCTCCAATAAAAATGGAAGATCTTATAAAAAAAAAATACTGTAAGATTCTTAAATATCTTGAAATTATTTTAAAATATTTTATTTTGTTATTATTTTAAAATACTTTCACTTCTATAAATAAAAATAGTTTCTAAAAACATTGAGGTGCATATGGTAAAATAAGGAAAGAAGTGAGGGGTAAGAAAAATCCGCAAATGATTTAAAAAATCTGCAAATAATTTTAATGCAATTTTCCCTTGAGTGACAATAAAATCCCCCCAGAATATCTCTATCTACTTCCTGCCTCTTTTTTCCTTCTCCTTTTACTGGTCCTCACCATGTCCAGTGTCGAGGCTTATGGAGAGAGGAAGGAAAGTAAGCCCTGCAGTCAAGGTTACAAGGGCATGGTCAATCTTTGTGGGGAAGGAAGCAGTTCAGTGTCTTCATATCCCCTCCCAGATCCTGGTTAAAATAGCAAAAGATATATGTGATTTGCTGAGTCACTCTAAAGAGACACAATGCTTAGTTCCTTAGGAACCTCCCAAGGAGTTTTTTTTTTTTTTTTTAATTATATCCCTAATAGGATAATATTTAAAGAAAAAGAAATGTTGCATCAAAAATAAAAGAAGCAGAAAGGCAGAGATTGAGGGACACAACCAGTCATGGGAGTGGCGGGAGGAGTCGTACGTAAAACAGAACACGACAAACCCAAATGCCTGCAGGGGCAGGTGATGTGAATCAGTGCAGTGATTTGAGCACAAGGCAGGGAGCATTATGGAATGGTGCAGACTGTGGCCAATTGTAGAGTTTGTGCTCTAGCTTAATGTTCAGCAGCCATTCAGAAACAGCTGATTTTGGTCAAGAGGAAATGTGAATACAACTTAGCCTACTCCACCAACTTTTCAAAGAAGCTAACAAATCAAAAGGTTTTGAAAATCTCTTTATTATTTAATGTTGACAATGAAATCAAATGGAAAACTCTGTGAACCAGACCTGGTCAGCCAGTCTGGGACATCTTTAAGAAAATCTTTTACTGGCACAGGGCTGAAAACAAACCCAGGACTTTTCCCCCTACAGCAAGTCATATTTGCTTTTGCCTTACAGCTCTCTCATCTTTTCAAAATGGAACCCTTTTGAGAACAGTGTTTGTGTGGATGTGTGATGTGATATGCAGGTTTTGAAATATTTTAACCTGTAAAGTAAATATTTATCACTTGTTTTTGAGTGCGAACTATGGTTTAAATGTTGGAAAACCAGTCGGGAAGGAGAAAAAGGGGAAATAAGTACTCTTTTTGCTTCTTTCCAGAGTTAAAGCTATTAGTGAAAAATCTCTCAAGCCTTTGTCAACTCACCGTAGGATTTTGGATGACCGGAGGGAAGGGATTGCTTGGGTAGTGCATAACACCAGAATCTGCTTTTTCTTGGCTTGTCCTCCGCTTTTTTAATTCAGTGGCATTATATGGCCTTTTCTTTGTACGGCCACTTTTTCATTCTCTCTTATTTTTGATACAGTTTTGTTAGGAAGGAGAGTCTTTGGTCTGCCTTCACTCTTTCATCTCTATCTAGAATTGTGTGCTTGGTATTTTCATTAACTTCTTGGAACTTGCCAGAGTGAACTCCTACCAACAAGCTATAAACAGGGTTTATTTGACTCCTCATCTTCATGACACTTGGACCCAAAGCAAATACTCAGGTCTAGAATAAATATTACCTCAGATAGACTTGATATTCCTGGTTCCATGTCCTCTTCTGAAACCAGGCTCAATTTCTGGTAGTTCCCTGTCCATATACTGCTGCAGCCATTTTTGAATGATCTTCAGCAAAATTTTGCTTGCGTGTGATATTAATGACATTGTTCTATAATTTCCACATTTGGTTGGATCACCCTTCTTGGGAATAGGCATAAATATGGATCTCTTCTGGTCAGTTGGCCAGGAAGCTGTCTTCCATATTTCTTGGCATAGATGAGTGAGCACCTCCAGCACTGCATCCATTTGTTGAAACATCTCAACTGATATTCCATCAATTCCTGAAGACTTGGTTTTCGCTAATGCCTTCTGGGCAGCTTGGACTTCTTCCTTCAGTGGAACCAGGGATATCATTGCTGACGTCAGATGGATCCTGGCTGAAAGCCGGGAATACCAGTAGGATGTTTACCTGTATTTTATTGACTGTGTGGATCATAACAAATTATGGAACACTTAATTGTGCTCATGAGAAACCTGTACATAGATCAAGAGGCAGTTGTTTGGACAGAATAAGGGGATACTGATTGGTTTAATGTCAAGAAAGGTGTGTGTCAGGGCTGTATCCTTTCACCATACCTATTCAATCTGTATGCTGAGCAAATAATCCGAGAAGCTGGACTATATGAAGAAGAACGGGGCATCAGGATTGGAGGAAGACTTATTAACAACCTGCGTTATGCAGGTGACACAACCTTGCTTGCTGAAAAGTGAAGAGGACTTGAAGCACTTACTGATGAAGATCAAAGAGCACAGCCTTCAGTATGGATTACACCTCAACATGAAGAAAACAAAAATCCTCACAACTGGACCAGTGAACAACATCATGATAAATGGAGAAAAGATTGAAGTTGTCAAGGATTTCATTTTACTTGTATCCACAATCAACAGCCATGGAAGCAGCAGTCAAGAAATCAAATGACGCATTGCACTGGGTAAACCTGCTGCAAAGGATGTCTTTAAAGTATTGAAAAGCAGGGATGTCACCTTGAAGACTAAGGTGCACCTGACCCAAGCCATGGTATTTTCAATCATATCATGTGCATGTGAAAGCTGGGCAATGCATAAGGAAGACCAAAGAAGAATTGATGCCTTTGAATTGTGGTGTTGGCGAAGAGTATTGAATATACCATGGGCTGCCAAAAGAATGAACAAATCTGTCTTGGAAGAAGTACAACCAGAATGCTCCTTAGAAGCAAGGATGGCGAGACTTCGTCTTACATACTTTGGACATGTGGTCAGAAGGGATCAGTTCCTGGAGAAGAACATCATGCTTGGCAAAGTACAGGGTCGGCGGAAAAGAGGAAGACCCTCAACAAGTTGGATTGATGCAGTGGCTGCAACAATGAGTCCAAGCATAACGACGATTCTAAGGATGGCACAGGACCAGACAGTGTTTCGTTCTGTTGTGCATAGGATTGCTGAGTCAGAACCAGCTTGACCACACCTAACACAACAGATAAACTTTGAGGTAAAAGGCCAGAGAATCTTAGCTCGGTGAGCACCAAGACCAAAAAACCCAAACCCATTGCCATAAGTCAATTCCCACTCATAGTGACCCTGAAGGACAGAGTAGAGCTGCCTCATAGGGTTTTCTAGGAGCAGCTGGTGGATTTGAGCTGCCAGCCTTTTGGTTGGCAGCCAAATACTTAATCACTGAGCCATCAGTACTCCTCAGCGAGCACCAAACCAAACGAAAACAAACCCACTGCCAACTCATAGCAACCCTAGAGGACAGAGTAGAACCGCCCTGTAGAGTTTCCAAGGAGTGACTGGTGGATTCAAACTGCTGACCTTTTGGTTAGCAGCTGTAGCACTTAACCACTACATGACCAGGGTTTTCGCCAGCACTTAACCACTGCACCACCAGCACAGTCCCTGTAAATTTCTAAATTATACTTTAACTCCTCGAGGTGACCTGCACTTTCTTTTGCAACAAATGGTGACATCTTCTGCAAAGAATAGTCATGCAGGAAAAAAGATGATTTGCCTTACTTGTCAGTGAGTGGAAAACAAATTTAGAAATAATCTGAATGCTCAGTAATAGGGAATAGTTAACAAGGTATGGAACAGCCTCTGAAGAGAACATATGAAACTATTAAGAGTTATATTTACAACAAAACCTTTAATAATATGATGTCAACTATATAAAATTATGTGTATGTATTTATGCACATTCTGGGAAAACATCAAAATATTTTAATATTAGTGTTAGATTATGGGATTAGGGTGATTTTTATTTTCTAAATTGTCTATATTTTTTCAAAATTTCTAGAGTACATTTCTTACATATTTAATAAGTAGTAACTGTAAAACAGTATTTAAAGAACAAGTAATTTTGTCCAGTGCAGCATTTCCCAACATAAAAAGACACAGAAATACATAATTGGAAAAATCAACCCTCTCACACCAAGGCTAAATCTTATTTTTCTTAGAACACACAGAATCAAAGATTTATGTTTTCCTAACATAGGCATCAGAACCCACCAGATATGAAAAAGAAAAGCCTTTGGTACGAGAAAGGCAATTCTACAACATTCATTGTCTGATGATGACTTTGGCGAGAACTAACAGATCTGCCAATATAACCTCCCCTCCGTTTGTCATTCCACTAGCTATTTGTTCTTTCAGAGGACTGTTATTGCCTGAAGGGCCAATTTCATTTAAAAATGAAAAAAAGAAAGAAAAAAAAATATGTAGATGAATTTTATTATTATCCTGCTTTTTCTACCTTTTTAAAAGCCAAGCAAGTGATACCAGTGTTTCTACCTTTTTGGGGTGGGTGCAGATTGTCCCACAAAATGAAAATCATGGATTCTGCCTGGTCATGGAGAAAACTCCTGATCATCCAAAGAAAGGCATGGAATTGGGAGCTGACAGAGATTCTCGTTCAGGAAAGAATTGTCACCATTTTTGCTGTGCTCCGGCCAGAACAACATATGGCAGCCCAGCTGACAAATATAATCTTTTCCTCTTTTTTCCCCATTTCACATGCACATTTCATTTGTGGAATATTAAAACTCACACGAAGTGCCTGTTAACCCCTTGCCACCACAGCACCCCTCTCCTGGGATGTGCTAGTTTCTGAAATCTGCACGTGCAGCTGTGAGATGGTTAAGGCCCCTAGAGGTGGAATCAACAGTCAGAGGCCATCAGGCTCTTCCCTGCCTCCATTAGGAAGGGACCATGCTCCGCATTTCCAGGCAGAGTTGTCTTTATGTTAGAAAATTCATAGCTTCCTGGCTGTAAAACAAACCGCCTTATTACCCTGCATCCCAGAGCCTTTCAGTCTCCCAAATCAGAGGTATTTTCAGAGGCAGCTGTCCTTCATTCCACTGCCCACGGAGGCCAGGGACAGGGGCCTGAGAGGTAAGTCCTCTCTCTACTCCACAAACACACTGCTGCCCATCCTCAGGAAAGACATCCTGAACAAGGGGTTTAAAGAGAAAGCGACTTTGTTAAGCACTCTGTCCTCCTCCCCAGAGAAGCAATGGGTTCTGGCTGGTTTAGATGTCTTTGTTGACAGAGGCAGGATAGAGGTCTGCTCAAACTCCCGTCGTGTTACACTGAAGGACCCCACTGCAAGCCCAGGCAGCCCAACACTCTTCTGAGGACATGTTGTTTCTGTGTGTGTGTGTGTATCAGTGTGTGATTTCCCTGACCAACCTGATTCATGGCAACCCCATGTATGTCAGAGTAGAACTGTGCTCCATAGGGTTTTCAATGGCTGATTTTTCAAAGTAGGTCCTCAGGCCTTTCTTCCAAGGTGCCTATGGATGAACTCAAATGGCCGACCTTTCCATTAGGAGCCAAGCTCATCAACCTTTTCCACCACTCAGAGACTTCATGGTCTCTCTACATCCTTTCTATCCACTCATTGATGTGTTGCTTTTAATTTAGGAAAATTCCCTGGCATAAAACAATGCGATCAATATATATTTTTGAATAACTTTCAAACATACTAAACGTACAGAAAATAATACATGACACACACCACTGAGATTAAGCAGAGGGTACCATTTTCCCTTATTTGCATCCAATGCAAACTTTTTCTTTTTTGAAATGTAAGAACTAGTAGGTTTCAGGCACATCTGAGCACTGCTCCCCATTCTGCCTTCTACTGGGTTAACCACTCTCCTGAAATGGGTGTGCGTGGTTCCCTTGCAAGTGTCTATAATACACATGCATGCCTTCATGCAGAATATGTACTAGTGGTTTGTCTCGTTAAAATTTTCCATGAATGGTGTCAGGCTGTATGTAATATTTACATATTTTTTGCACTTAATATTATGTTTCTTTTTGCAATTTATTCATATTGATATCTGCAGATCTGTTGTTGTCAGTTGCCTTTGAATCTATCCTGGCTCATGGTGATCCCGTGAGTGCAGAGTAGAACTGCTCTATAGGGTTTTCAAGGCTGTGACCTTTTGGAAGCAGATCACCAGGCCCGTCTTCCAGGGTGTCTCTGGGTGGGCTTAAACTGCCAACCTTTTGGCTAGTAGTTGAGCTTACCAATTTGTGTCACCCGGGGACTCCCATATATACTTTCCCATTGTTTAAATAAACAAAACTTTACACATTCCCCTAATAAGGAACAATTGGGTTGTTCCATGTTTTTGCTATTACAATATTGCATTAAACATCCTCCGTCGTGTCTCCTTACGGTACATCTGCCAGACAGCCTCTAGGTAGACACCAGGAAGTAAGATTGCTGAGTCATAAACTCAGGATCCAAAATCTACAGTTTTCCTAGATGGATAAATTTTTCTCCAAAGTGATCATACCACTTTGCATTTTCGCCATCAATGTATGCAAGTTCCTGTTGTCCCACATTCTCACCAACATTCGGTGCAATCGAACATTAGTTTTTGCCAAACTGGTGTGTAGATGGTAGCTTATTATTGATTTAGTTTGCAGTTCCCTAATTATGAGTGGGAAACCCTGGTGGCACAGTGGTTAAGAGCTACAGCTGCTAACCAAAAGGTTGGCAGTTCAAATCCACCAGCCGCTCCTTGTAAACCCTATGGGGCAGTTCTACTCAGTCCTATAGGAATTGGAGCGAGAATTGACTCCATGGCAATGGATTATGGGTTTTAAACTATGAGGGAGGTAGAGTAACTCTTCTCATGCTTATTAAACATTTGTTCTCTCTTCTTTATAAATTGTTTTTCCCATTTTTGTTTTGGATTGCTAGTCTTTTTCTTACTGATTTGCTGAAGCCTTTTATAAATATAAGTATTAAAATCATCTTCCCTAAGTCAGTCAATAGCTTATCTTTTTGCTTTGTTCTTGGTATCATTTTGCTATATATATATATATATATATAGGGTTTTTTACATTATTACTTAATATAGTCAAATTTTTCCATGTTTTATTCTTCTTGCGTCTTATTTAGGAAGCTTTTTTCCCCTCACCATAATGCCAAACACACACACACAAAAAGTACATTCCTATATTTTCTTATATAGCCAGTTCTGCTATAATGCTTTTTTTTAAAATGCAAATTTGTTCCAACAAAATTGATAAAATAAGGAAGAAATTGAGCCTATCACAAATTTCACATGTGTGTATGTGTGATTTTTGTCAGTGAGAAACACTAGGTGAATGCAGAGAACTGAACGGAGCTTAGCAGAGGCAAGTGGGAATACAAAAACTGTTCACACGCACACCTTAAACACCTACCAGCTATCTCGGTTCACACCCATCCACGCCTGGTGTTAAAATTTTCCATCAGATTTCAGATAACCTTCCTTTCACTATATCACAGTAACCCTCAAGGTGAAACCCTCTGATGTCCACTGCCAAAAACAACCTTTAAATTTTTTTCAAGGTAAATTGTCTTATTAATTATGGTAGTTTTGTATTTCTTAACAATCTAACGTAAAAAGAAACTTTCCATTTTTTAGCTTTCTGTCACTTCTTTTTCAATAAGGAAAGCTACGTAGCCTCCATTCTACTTGTTACATGTTTCTTTTATTTTCTTGTCTCATTTCACAAGCTAGGACCTCCAACACGCAATCAAATTAAAGCAGAGGTCGTTAGTATCTTTACTTGTTCATGAACCTGAATGCTTCTCAAGTTTTCATGAGTTAATATGATGTTTGTTGTAGGCTTTTGGTAGACAACTTTTCTCAGGATAAGGAAACTCCCTTTCATTCATTGTTTACTAATTAAGAATATCATAATCATTGGTGAATTTTGTCAGGTACTTATTCTCTATCTATTGAGATGATCATATGATTTTCTCCTTTAATGCAGTGAATGTAATAATTGATTTGTTTAATGTTAAACTCTCCTTGTTTTCTTGGGATAAACCCAATTTGACTGTAAAATATATATATGTATGTTAGAATGTATATATACACACATTTTTCCTATAGTTTTATTTCATTATAATTTATATAAAATAAAATTCACTCATTGTAACTGTACAGTTTGATGAGTTTGGCAAATGTATACAGTCAAGTAACCATCACCACAATCACAATGTTCCATAACTCCCACAATTTCCCTGAAGTCCCTTTGCAGCCTCCCCACCTACATCCCAAGCCTCAAACAACCACTGATCTGATTTTTGTCACTATTATTCTGATTTTTCTAGAATTTTGTATAAACAGTTATCATACACTAAGCAGTCTGTTATCCTTCGTGCCTGCCTACTTTCATTTGGCACAGTATTTTTTAGTTTCTTCCATCATTAGTATTTGATTCCTTTCGTGTTGCTTAGCATCAGTCCATTGAATAGATACCTCACATAGTGTATGTCTAAGTGGCTTTTGTTTCCATGATTTATGTGTTTACTCTTGCCTCTTATGATTAATAATGACTGTATTCCTTCCATCTTCTTTCGATGCTTCCTGCATCATTTAGTATTTTCCCCATAGAATCCTTCACTACTGCAACTTAAGGCTTGAATTTTTTTTCAGTTCTTTCAGCTTGAGAAATGCCAAGCATGTTCTTCCCTTTTGGTTTTCTATCTCCAGCTCTTTGCACACGCCATTAGAATACTTTGTCCTCCTGAACCGCCCTTTGAAATCTTCTGTTCATTTCTTTTATGTTATCACTTCTTCCTTTTGCTTCAGCTGCTCGATGTTCAAGAGCAAGTTGCAGAGTCTCTTCTGGCATCCAGTTTGGTCTTTTCTTTCCTGTCTTTTTTAATGACCTCTTCCTTTCTTCATGTATGATGTCATTCCACAACTCGCCTGGTCTTTGGTCATTAGTGCTCAACGCGTCTCGTGATTAATGTTGGAGCCCTGGTGGCACAGTGGTTAAGAGTTCCACTGCTAACCAAAAGGTCAGCAGTCTGAATCCACCAGATGCTCCTAGGAAACCCTCTGGGGCAGTTCTACTCTGTCCTATAGAGTTGCTATGAGTCAGAACTGACTCAACAGCAATGGGTGGTTTTATGATTAACGTTACTGTTAATATTCACATACAAGTTCTTGGTTAAACACATGTATTTATTTCTGTTAGGTACATACTTAGGAGCAGAATTTCTAGGTTGTATTTATAAGAAGCTACTAAACTCTTTTTCAAAGTGGTCATGCCGTTTTGCATTCTAACCAGCAATACGTAAAAGTTCCAGTTACTTCATATCCTCACCAATACTTGGTATGATCAATTTTTATAATTTTAGCCAATCTCATGTTTATGTAGTAATATCTCATTTTAATTTGTTTTTTCCTAGTAACTGATGGCATTAAGCATATTTTCATATAGTTATTGGTCATTTGTATATTTTCTTATATTTTTTCCTATCAAATTGCTCATTGTTTAATTGTGTTTTTTCTTGTTTTGTGTTGTAAGTGTTCTTTATGTATTCTAGATGCAAATTCTTTGTCTAATATATGTTTCAAAAAAAATTTTCCCCCCTTCTTGGCTGTCTTTTCATTATTAAGTATATTTTGATGAGTAAAAGTTTTAAATTTTGGTCAAGTTCAATTTATCCATGTTTTTGTATCCTTTATAACAAACATTTGCCTAGCTTGAAGTCACAAAGATTTTCCCTACATTTTTATTTGCAAGTTTTGTAGCTTAACTCTTATAAGTAGGTCTATTCTGAATGAATTTCTGTGCATGGCATGATGTTAATAATTTCCCACGTGAATATCTAGTTATTTCATAACCATTTGCTGAAAAGACTTTACTTTCCCTATTGAATTACCTTGGCACCTTTGCACAAAATAAATTAAGCATATAAGTGTGGTTCTATTTTTGGACTCTCAATTTTGTTCCATTTACACATACATCAATCCTTACTCTAGAATCATACTGCCACCATTATTTTTAGTGTTTATAGTATGGTCTTGTGCTTCTTTTCCAAAATTTTTTCGACTATTCTAGATACTTTTACTTTTCATGTCAAATTTTCAATCGGCTTGTCAATTTCTACCCCCCAAACCAAAAAAAAGTCTACTACAATTTTTGTTGCAATCGTATGAAATCTTTACATCAATTTGGGTAAGGACCGTCTCTTAAAAAAGTTGTTGTTGTTGTTAGGTGCCATCGAGTCAGTTCCAATTCATAGCAACCCTGTGTACAATAGAACGAAACATTGCTGGTCCTGTGCCATCCTCACAATCGTTATGCTTGAGACCACTATTTTAGCCACTATGTCAATCCATCTCCTCGAGGGTCTTCCTCTTTATTTTTTCCTAACCCTCTACTCTACCAAGCATGATGTCCTTCTCCAGGGACTGGTCCCTCCTGATAACATGTCCAAAGTATGTGAGATGAAGTTTCGCCATCCTCTCTTCTATATATGCATTCTGGCTGTACTTCTTCCAAGGCAGATTTGTTCACTCTTCTGGCAGTCCGTGGTATGTATATTCAATATTCTTCGCTAACACCATAATTCAAAGGCATCAATTCTTCTAAAGTCTTCCTTATTCATGCCCAGCTTTCACATGAATATGAGGTGATTGAAAACATCATGGCTTGGGTCAGGTGCACCCTAGTCCTTAAAGTGACATGTTTGCTTTTTAACGCTTTAAAGAGATCTTCTGCAGCAGATTTGCCCAATGCAGTAAGTCATTTGATTTCTTCTATGGACGTTGATTGTGGACCCAAGTAAAATGAAATCCTTTACAACTTCAATCTTTTCTCTGTTTATCATGATGTTGTTTATTGTCCACTTGTGAGGACTTTTGTTTTCTTTATGTTGAGGTATAATCCATATAGAAGGCTGTGATCTTTTATCTTCACCAGTAAGTACTTCAAGTCCTTTTCACTTTCAGCAAGCAAATTTGTGTCATCTGTATAACACAGGTTCTTAAAGAGTCTTCCTTTAATCCTGATGCTGGGCTTCTCTTCATATAGTCAGCTTCTTGAATTATTTGCTTAGCATACAGATAGAATAAATATGGCGAAAGGAGACAACCTCAATGCACCCCTTTCCTGACTTTAAAACATGCGATATCCCCTCGTCCTGTTTGAAAGATGCCTCTTGTTCTACGTACAGGTTCCTCACGAGCATGATTAAGTGTCCTGGAATTCCCATTCTTCGCAACGTTGTCCATAATCTGTTACATTCCATACTGAAAATGGTGTCCTCAAATCCAGGAGCATGGTCTATTCTCCATTTATTTAGGTCTTCTTTATTTTCTCTCAGCAATGTTTAATAGTATTCAGTATACAGGTCCTGTGCATTATTTGTTAAATATATGCCTACATGTTTTTATGCTATTCTAACTGGATTGGGTTCTCAATTTTCATTTCCCAATTGTTTGCTCATAGCATATAGGGCTAAAATTGGTATTTGTGTAATTATCTTGTATTCTGTGCCCTTGCTAAATTCACTGTATTAGGTTTTTTGTTTTGTTTTTAAATTGCTGTGTAGCAAATTGTTACAAACCCAGTGGCTTAAATCAGTGCACATTTATTACCTCACAGTTTCTGTGGGTCAGTGGTCTCAGCACTGTTGCACTGAGTTCTCTGCTCAGAATCTCATAAAACTATAATCAATATTGGCCAACCAGCATCTTTTTCTAGAGGCTTGACTAGGGAAGAATAACTTCTGATTTCATTCAGGTTGCTGGCAGAACACATTTCCTTACAGCTGTATGACCAAGGGCACTTATCTCTTACTGGATGTTGGCTGGAGGCCACTCTCAGGTCCTAGAAGCCACACGGTTTCCTGCCATGTGACCTTGTCACAGGCTCTCCCACAACACGGTAGCCTACTTCTTATAGGCCATCAGGAGACTCTCCATTGTCCGATTAGAAGGAGTCATATATAACATAACTAAAGAAATGATATTCTGTCACCTTTACTGTGTTCTGTTGGTTAGAAGCGAATCACAGGTTCCTCCCACACTCAAGGGGAGGAAATTACTTACACAAGGGCATGACTCATTGAGGTTCAATTTAGGGTGTATCTACTACATTCGCTTTTTAGTTGTAGTAACTTTTTTTAGATTTCTTAGCTTTCTCTGTGTATATGATCATGTCCTCTGAGGGGAAAAAAAAAGACAATTTTACCTTTCCTTTCTAATCTGAATTTCTTCTTCTTGCCTTATTGTACTAGCTGGGAACTCAGTTACAATGTTGAATAGAAATTATGAGAGTAGATATGTGTTTCTTGTTCCTGACCTTAGTACAAAGCATTCAGTTTTTTCCAGCTAATTAAAATGTTAGCTGTAGGTTTTCCTTAGGTGTTTTTTATTAGATTAAGGAAGTTAATTTTTAATTTTCTGAGTTTTTATCGTAACTGGTCAATTTCGTCAAATGACTTTTTTCTGTTGAGATGATCACATGATTTTTCCCATTTATTCTATTATTATGGTGTATTACATCGAAAAGGAGCCCTGGTAGTGCAGTGGTTAAGCACTCAGCTGCTAACCAAAAGATTGGCAGTTTGAACCCACCAGCCACTCCGTGGGAGAAAGATGTGGCAGTCTGCTTCCATAACGATTATAGCCTCAGAAACCCTATGGGGCCATTCTACTCTGCCCTATACGGTTGCCAAGTGTGAGAATCAACTCACTGGCAGTGGGTTTGGTTATTACATGGATGGATTTTCAGATATTACAACCATCCTTGCATTCCTATTTATTCATGATTTATTGTTCTTTTTCTATAATGCTGGTTTTAATTTGTTAATATTTTATTAGGAAAATTTGATCAATGTCCATGATGAATATTTTTATATAGTTTTATTTTTTAGTGGTGCCTTCATCTAACTTTGGTATCCAGTTTATTTTGGACTCGTAAAAGAAGTCAGAATGTGTGCCTTTCTAGGATGGAATACTACCAAACTCATTCTACGAAGCCACCATATCCCTGATACCAAAACCAGGCAAAGACACCACAAGAAAATTATAGACCTATATCCCTCATGAAGGTAGATGCAAAAATCCTCAACAAAATTCTAGCCAATAGAATTCAACAACATATCAAAAAAATAATTTACCATGACCAAGTGGGATTCATACCAGGTATGCAGGGATGGTTCAACATTAGAAAAACAGTTAATGTAATCCACCACATAAATAAAACAAAAGACAAGAATCACATGATTTTATCAATTGATGCAGAAAAGGCATTTGACAAACAAAGTTCAATACTCATTCGTGATAAAAACTCTCAGCAAAATAGGGATACAAGGAAAATTCCTCAACATAATAAAGGGCATTTATACAAAGCCAACGGCCAACATCACCCTAAATGGAGAGAGCCTGAAAGCATTCCCACTGAGATCGGACAGACAAGGATGCCCTTTATCACCGCTCTTATTCAACATTGGGCTGGAAGTCTTACGCAGAGCAATTAGGCTAGATAAAGAAATAACGGGCATCCAGATTGGCAAGGAAGAAGTCAAAGTATCTCTATTTGCAGATGACATGATCTTATACACAGAAAACCCTAAGGAATCCTCCAGAAAAGTACTGAAACTAATAGAAGAGTTCAGCAGAGTATCAGGATACAAGATAAACATGCAAAAATCAGTTGGATTCCTCTACACCAACTAAAAAGAACACTGAAGAGGAAATCACCAAATCAATGCCATTTACAGTTGCCTTCAAGAAGATAAAATACTTAGGAATAAATCTTACCAGAGATGTAAAAGAGTTATACAAAGAAAACTGCAGTACACTTCTGCAAGAAACCAAAAGAGACTTACATAAGTGGAAGAACATACCTTGCTTGTGGACAGGAAGACTTAACATTATAAAAATGTCTATTCTACCAAAAGCAATCTATACATTTAATGCAATTCTGATCCAAATCCCAAGGACATTCTTTAATGAGATGGAGAAACAAATCACCAATTTCATATGGAAGGAAAAGAGGCCCCGGATAAATAAGGCATTACTGAAAAAGAAGAACAAAGTGGGAGGCCTTACTTTACCTGATTTTAGAACCTATTATACCACCACAATAGTCAAAACAGCCTGGTACTGGCACAACAACAGATACATAGACCAATGGAACAGAATTGAGGATCCAGACATAAATCCATCCACATATGAGCAGTTGATATTTGACAAAGGCCCCAAAACAGTGAAATGGGGAAAAGACAGTCTTTTTAACAAATGGTGCTGGCATAACTGGATATCCATCTGCAAAAAAATGAAACAAGAGCCATACCTCACTCCATGTACAAAAACTAACTCAAAATGGATCAAAGACCTAAATATAAAATCTAAAACGATAAAGATCATGAAAGAAAAAATAGGGACAACGTTAGGAGCCCTAATACATGGCATAAACAGTATACAAAACATTATAAAGGATGTAGAAGAAACACTAGATAACTGGGAGATCCTAAAAATCAAACACCTATGCTCATCCAAAGACCACCAAAAAAGTAAAAAGACTACCTACAGACTGGGAAAAAGTTTTTAGCTACGACATTTCCGATCGGCGTCTGATCTTTAAAATCTACATGATACTGCAAAAACTCAACTACAAAAAGACAAATAACTCTATTAAAAAATGGGCAAAAGATATGAATAGACACTTCACTAAAGAAGACATTCAGGTAGCTAACAGATACATGAGGAAATGTTCACGATCATTAGCCATTACAGAAATGCAGATCAAAACTGCAATGAGATTTGATCTCATTCCAGCAAGGCTGGCATTAATCTAAAAAACACAAAATAATAAATGTTGGAGAGGCTGTGGAGCAATTGGGACACTTATACACTGCTGGTGGGAATGTCAAATAGTACAACCACTTTGGAAATCCATTTGGTTCTCCCATAAAAGCTAGAAATAGAACTACCATACGATCTAGCAAACCCACTCCTCGGAATATATCCTAGAGAAATAAGAGCCTTTACATGAACAGATATATGCACACCCATGTTTATTGCAGCACTGTTTACAATAGCAAAAACATGGAAGCAACCAAGGTCCCCATCAATGGATGAATGGATAAATAAAGTATGGTATATTCACACAATGGAATACTACACATTGATAAAGAACAGTGAGGAATCTCTGAAACATTTCATAACATGGAGGAACCTGGAAGGCATTATGCTGAGTGAAATTAGTCAGTTGCAAAAGGACAAATATTGTATAAGACCACTATTAGAAGAACTTGAGAAATAGTTTAAACTGAGAAGAAAACATTCTTTTGTGGTTACGAGAGGAGGGAGGGAGGGAGGGTGGGAAAGTGGGTATTCACTAATTAGTTGGTAGATAAGAACTACTTTAGGCGAAGGGAAAGACAGTACACAATACAGGGGAGGTCAGCACAATTGTACTAAACCAAAAGCCAAGAAGTTTCCTGAATAAACTGAATGCTTCAAAGGCCAGCGTAGCAGGAGCAGGGGTTTGGGGACCATGATATCAGGGGACATCTAAGTCAATTGGCATAATAAAATCTATTAAGAAAACATTCTGCATCCCACTTTGAAGAGCGGCGTCTGGGGTCTTAGACGCTAGCAAGCAGCCATCTAAGATGCATTAATTGGTCTCAACCCACCTGAATCAAAGGAGAATGAAGAACACCAAGGACACAAGGTAATTATGAGCCCAAGAGACAAAAAGGGCCACATGAACCAGAAACTACATCATCTAAGACCAGAAGAACTAGATGGTGCCCAGCTACAACCGATGACTGCCCTGACAGAGAACTCAAAAGAGAACCCCTGAGGCAGCAGGAGAGCTGTGGGATGCAGACCCCAAATTCTCATAAAAAGACCAGACTTAATGGTCTGGCTGAGACTGGAAGGACCCCAGTGATCATGGCTCCCAGACCTTCTGTTGGCCCAGGATAGGAACCATTCTCAAAGCCAACTCTTCAGACATGGATTGGACTGGACAGTGGGTTGGAGAGGGATGCTGGAGAGGGGTGAGCTTCATGGATCAGGTGGACACTTGAGGCTATGTTGGCATCTCCTGCCTGGAGGGGAGATGAGAGGGTAGAGGGGCTTAGAAGCTGGTGAAATGGACACAAAAAGAGAGAGTGGAGGGAGAGAGCGGGCTGTCTCATCAGGGGGAGAGTAATTGGGTGTATGTAGCAAGGTGTATATAAGTTTTATGTGAGAGACTGACTTGATTTGTAAACTTTCACTTAAAGCACAATAAAAATTAAAAAAAAAAAAGAATGTGTGCTTTTCTCCTTTATTTCCTAAAAGAATTTTTGTAGGATTTGTTTAATTATTTTTTTTATGTTTAATAGAACTCAGTAGTGATTTGAGTTTAAGATTCTGTTTGGTAAGATTTTTTTTTATTACAAATACAATTTATTTACTTGATATAGAGCTAACCCAGGTTTATATTTCTTGATAATTTGTCTGTAAGGAATTTGTCAATTTTGTATAGATCGTCAAGTTTTTTGGCATGAAGTTGTTTTTAATATTTTCTTATTATCATTTTCATTCTCAGTTATTATAGTTTTCAGGTCTAAATTTTCCATTTGATTCTTTTTACAGTTTTCTATTGCTATTGTGATTTCCTATCAGTGCTCTCATTTTCACCATGCTTGCTTTAATTCTTTGAACATATTTTAATCTAAGTCTCTAAATGCATTTAAAAGATCTGCTTTGAAGTTTTCATCTAATAAATCAAATATTTGGACCCACTCAGAATAAATTTCTATTGACTGCATTTTTTTCCTCCTGAGGAAGGGCCATGATTTTCTATTTCTTTGCCTAGTATGTTTAGTTAAAATTTGAAATTTTAGATAATACATTGAAATGACTCTGAATTCTATTTTGCTTTTCTGAGGACTGGCAATTAACTTGCTGGATTGAAACTGCAGAATCTGTCTTTCCCACAGTATGTAACCACTGGCATCTCTGTTATATTTTTACTTCTAGTTTCCGCTTTTTAGCGTGGCCTCCAAGTGATCTCCCATCCTCCTAAGTAATTTAGTGATCAGTAAAGGATATGGGAAGAAGTATACTCAGCCTTAGCTTTGTGCTGATTAGAGAACTCGATCTGTCAAAGTCTCAGCAAACTTAAAACCCTCATCAGAAGAAGTCCTGCCTTTCAAAAACAGACTTCTATTTTTGTCTGGTTTTTCTCTGGGCTCTTGGTGATCAGCCATTTACACACAGAATGTAACAAGAGATCCAGGCAGAGTTTTTCCTTGGGTTTTGGATCTCAGCTTTACTAAAAATATCTTTATTTTATTTTCAATCTTGATTTATTCTTCACTTTATGTTTTACATTCTAAATTTACAGTTTTTTTTTTTTTAGAAGAGATATCCATTATCTTCTGCATGCTGTAAGTCTGCTGTAAGTGTACTGTAAATCTGCTGTAAGTCTACTTTTTCTTTCCTTTTCAGAAAATCTGTCTTTTCTTTCTGGCTACTTCTATAACCTTCTCTTTCAGCTGTGGCAGATTCAATCTTATATATTTATATAAATGTCTTTTTATTTTTCTTCCTTGGGAATTTTTATATTTCCTGAATTAGTGGGTTCATGTCTGTATTTCAGTTCTGGAAAATTCTCAGCCATTGTCTTTCTTAATATTGCCTCTTCCCTTATGATCTCTAATCTCCTTTTTCCGAAAATTTTATTAAATGTATATTGATCTTTCTAATTCTACCCTCCACATTTTGAAACTTCCATTTATATTTATATCTATTTATTTCTCCAGGCTACATTTTGGGTAACTAAATTATTTTTTTTGTTTGTTTTCTATTTCAGATATATCTTTTAGTTTGGTAATTATTTCTTCATCTTTGTCTAGTTATGCTAATAATTCATCAGCTGATGAACTGTTTACTTTTGTTTTTCTAGTGATGTGAATCATGCCCTTCTCCCCCACCAGGCTGTAGATTCCATGAGGGTGGGTATTGAGTCTCATGATTGTGTCCCCATTACATAGCAAAGAGCTACCCATTTGCAGATGCAGATGAACTTGTTAGCCAAAACTTGAGTTTTTAATTTAACAGTCTATAATTTTCATTTTTAGAAATTGTTTCATTCTCTTATCTGCCTGTTTGCTTCTCACAGTAATTTATTTTTCTTAAATTTTGATGCCTTCTTTTAATTATATTCAGCATATGGTCTCCATCAGATTGGCCCACTGTCTAAGGCTCTAATCTTCCTGTTTATGTGTCAGTGTGTGCGCATGTATATTGGCTAACTCTTGATCATAATGGATTATTTTCTTATATGTTTTGTAATTTTGGATTATGAGCTCATCTACACAAAGGCTTTAGCCATAGAATTCTACCATGTAGATTAAAGAAATGTTCCTCCTGGGAAGTTTAAGATTTGCTGTCTACTGGTACCAAATTTCAAGTTGATTTATTGGCTTGAGTTCCTAAATAATGCTATTATAATTGTAAACTGCAAACCCTCATAAAATTCAGTCTTGGGGTTTTAAACTTTTGTGGTTATATTTTTATTTTATTGTTATTAATTTCACCCAAAGGTTGGGAGTGTCAAACCATCTTTTGTGTGTACGTGTGTGTGTCCCCTTCCCCCCGCACCCCCCAGTTTACACTTATGCTGATGGTTCAGTCTGAGCTTTATGCAGATTACCTTGGTTCCAACTCCCTGCCTCATGTATTCTTAAGGCCTCATCTTCTGTTCCTACATGGTTATTAAAACCCAAGCCCCTAGATGACTAGGATGGACATCATTCCCAGGATAGCCACATCACGAGTTCATATGTTTACTTCTTTATTTTCATTTTTATATGGATTTCCAGAACTTGAGAATTTCCATTTTATTTATGGGAAGCTCAACCATGCATACAAGTAAATGTTGTAATCTATCTTGACAGCACTGGGTTTGGGTATCTACCATATATAAATTTTTTTAGCAAGAGAATTTTGGAGTGATTTTGGTCTGTCATCTTAATAGAACCAGAATTCCTATTCACTCTTCAACTCACTCCAATTTGGTTTTCATCCACACCATGCCACGGCAACTACTCTTGTTAGGATCATTAATGATATTCATTTTGTTAAATGCAGTATAAAGTTTTCTGACCTCTTTCTCATGTTTTTAAATATTACTTAACAAACTTAATTACCTCTTTCTAACTTAACTACCTTCTCAATTTTAAACATTCTATTGTCTTTGCTCCAGTGACAACAAAATATCCTGATTTTCAAATTTTTATGAGTTATTCTTCTTTGCTACCCTCTTCTCCTCTGCCTGGCTCAGTCCTAGGTAGTCTTATGTTTTTATATTTTCTCCCCAGGTGAATTAATCTGTTCCCATGGCTTTAAATAAACATGTATATGTCAATGATTCCCAGATGTAAAAGTCTAGTCAAACTCCTGTTGAACTCCATACTCATGTATCTAAAATCTTTCTTGAGGTGTAAACTTAGATGATCCATTTAAAAAAAAAAATAGATGACCCATTAGCATCTCAAAAATGTCCAGAATTGAAATCTTGATTCTAATCACAACCAAATCAATCCCTCCTCTAGTCTTTTCCATTTTAGTAAATAGTCTTTCCCTAAATCTTATCATTAAAATTCCATAGAGAGTCATTCTTGATTCTTAATTCTCTTTAACCAACCCTTCACATCAATTCCATCTTTAACTCCTGGTAATTCTTAATTCTATACACTTCTCTGTTTCTCTAGTGCCACACCCTTGTCCAATCAACCATTTCTTTTCTGAACTACTGCAAAAGCTTTCTGTCTTGTCTTCTTCTTCCACTCTTTCCCCCTCTAATGCATTCTCTATCCAAGAACTACAATACTCACTAAAAATTTAAATTAAATTACGTAACTTTCCTGATCAAAATCCTTTAGTGGCCTTCCATTGCATTTTAGATGACTTATTTAGATAACATGCTTCCCATGACCCCTGTCCTGTATAATTTGGTCCCTGCTGACTTTTAAACTCCTCTCATATTATTCTCTACCTCACTTACTCATTATGCTGTGACACACCAGAATTAACAGAGTATGTTCCAAACTTAAACACAGTGTCCGAAACTCACTTACTTCTGCTCTACCATGGATCTCCCCTTATCATCCTTCAGGTCTCAAACAAAATGTCACCCCTTTCATAGTTTAAATGTAACCTCCAAGGGGAAGGCTTCTCTGTCACTGTAAATAAATGAGGTATTTATTATTATCTATTTTTTTTTTAATATTATACTCTGCTTTTTTTTTTCTTTGTGGTAATTTCCACACTTTGTAATTGTATATGCTTTTCTTTGTTTCCTAATTCATTTTTTGCTTTCCCACTTAACTCTTACTTCCATGAAGATAGAGACCATACTATTTTGTTCATCCATCAACTATCTCAAGATTGGCACATAATACCCAAACCTATTGCCATCGAGTCAGTTCCAACTCACAGTGTCCCTATAGGACAGAGTAGGAAGTGTCCCAGAGGGTTTCCAAGGCTGTAAATCTTTACAAAAACAGACTGCCACATTTTTCTCCCTTGGAGTAGCTAGTGGGTTCAAACTGCCAATCTTTTGGTTAGAGCCAAGCACTTAACCACTGTGCCATCAGGGCTCCTTCTGACACATAGTAATCCTCAATAAATATTTGTGGAATAATGAAGACACTTACTGAAAAAAAAGAAAGAAAAAAAGGCATTTGCATTTGTGGTGTTCAAAACCACAAGAATATAACAGTTCTCTGAGATCATTATCCTAAATATTTGTTTACAAGTGTACTTGATGAATGAAGTAAAACAGCATTTTTTGTGTGTGCAGGTCCATACATACTAAGTTCTTTCATAAGTCTCATTTAATTTTCATGCAGTTATTAGAGGTACCAAAAACAAAAACAAAAAACAAACCCAGTGCCAGCGAGTCAATTCCGACTCATAGTGATCCTATAGGACAGAGTGGAACTGCCCCATAGAGTTTCCAAGGAGCGCCCGGTAGATTTGAACTGCCGACCCTTTGGTTAGCAGCCATAGCACCTAACCACTACACCACCAGGGTTTCCTTATTTGAGGTAGATATCATTAATTGAATTTATACAAGTTAGCAACTTGAATAAGAACCACAAAGATAAAAAAAAAAAAGGAATATCCAGACTTGAAACTATTTCTCCTGGGTCTCCTGATTCCAAGTCCAGATATTCTCACAGGGCAATATTCCATTCTGAAAAAAGTTGGTTAAATTGGAAGAGACGTATGCTTAATCACAGCTAGAATTTGGGAGCACATAACACATTCTTCTGTTTGTCACCTTCGTAGGCATCCACTGTCTCTGCTGAAATTCATCAGCATGACACGTTAGTCTGTACCTAGACATGAGGTGCAGCATTGAAACAAACTTGTGAAAGAAACATTCTTCTAACAGCTCAATATTCCTTGGCTAAAACTCTCATTTATTTTTGACTTGCTTGTGTTCTCCAAGTTCTTAATATTGTCCGTTTTACAGATGCCTAGATTGTTGAAAGGAGTCCCTGGGTGGTACAAACATTAAGCGCTCAACCTACTACTAACTAAAAGTTTGGCAGTTCAAATCCACTCAGAGACGCCTCAGAAGAAATGCCTGGTGATCTGCTTTCAAAAGGTCACAGCCTTGAAGACCCTGTGGAGCACAGGTCTACTCTACAACACATGTGGTTATAATGAGTTGGCATCAACTCAACAGTAACTTGTTTGGATTTTTTTTAGATTGTTGAAGTAACTAAAGAATTTACAAGATTTTTGATGAAGGAGCTCACAGAATTTTGACACTGTGTGAAGCAAAGCCTTTGAGGTAAGGCTTAGAGTGGTAGAACAAGAATACATAGTATGTCTTGCTCAAGTCCAGCTATACCGCATGTTGGAAAACTAACAGAGAGAACCTGAATTGTGTTAAAAAACAGGGCCTATTTTTAGCAACTTGGCAGTTTGTTCATTTGAATATATTTGACCTTTACTGTTTATGGATCTTTTGTGTGGAGAAAAAGAAAACTTATTTCTAAATTGTTATAATGATCATAATTCTACTTGAGCACCTTTACATTGAAATAAGCATCTTGCGTCAGTAGATTTATCCTCAGGATTCTAGATTAACAAAATCCGTTAGTTAGTCCTTGTTGCCGTTAAACATCTTGAGCGTTTGAATATTCCTGTCGTGTTTTAAGCCTGCTTCACTCTGGGAAATCTGTGAAGGATATTGTGCTACATCGCCTTCAACACCCACTCAGGGTAAGTTTCAGGTTCACATACACAGGGTCACCATATGTCTCAGTCTGCTTCCAACAGTCTTGGTTTAGCCCTATCGTGCCAATAACCCACTGCCGTTGAGTCGATTCCGACTCATAGCGACCCTATAGGACAGAGTAGAACTGCCCCGTAGAGTTTCCAAGGAGCGCCTGGTGCATATATCGTGCCAATGTCAGTACTAAATCATCTCCTCTTTCACACTTAAAATCATTCCAGTTTGGACAATTTATAAGTTAGCCTACATATCCCATCTTAGAAACTATATTCTAACATAGTATCTGGTGAAAAGAAAAACATAAATTTTTCTGGGAAAGAAGCTACCAATCAATTCTAGTCCTGCATCCAAAAAAAAAAAAACCAGTCCTGCATAGGAACAGAAAATCACCTTGGAGCTGATCCTCATTTATCTATAGAGATAAATGCCCTCTCTTGGTTGAGCACATGTAGGGTGTAAATCCACACATAACCCTAGAGGAAAGATATAATAGGACTCTCTGTAGCTTCTCAAGGACTCTGCCCATTATGCTCCTTAGTAGGCAGGGTTGACTACCAAGGTGTCAGGCAAATTTGTATAAAGATCAAGGAGCCTCCTAGGAGGACAGGGATTAAAATCCTGACTTCTTCATTTTTTAGGTTCAATAGTATTAGCACTTCTCTGATTGATTAGAATGCTTCCAGCTGAAGTTGGCTGCCAGGAAAGGAAACCAAGGGCCCCAGAGAACATTCCCTGAAGAGGAAAGGAGTCTAGATTGGTGACATAGAATCAAAACCAAAGCCTACAGTCCATTAATGGAGAGATAGCTGCCATAGAGTTTCATGATGTTTGCAATTTGGTGATGATGGCAGAGCATATAACTGTAAATTAAGACCTTTAACCACGAGAACCAGAAAGGGAAGTGAGTGAAGACACAGTGATCTAGGCAACACCAGCTTTCAGTGGCCTGAAAAAAAGAGCCCAGGAGTCATCTAGAACTGGTACCTATGAATGAAATGGTGAGAATTTCCAATTCCCTCCTTCCCTTGTATTTGGATGAGAAGTCATATCTTTAAACTGAGTAAATGCTTATGATTTCTTGGATAATTCAGAATCAAGGAAAGCCACAAGAGGTAGAAAATGGACTTCCTGTTAATATGAGTAAACAAAATGGATTATATGGCTAATTGAAAAATAAAAAGAGTGTGACTGAATATGTTACCCCGGGAGGGGGAAAAAAGCCTCAACTCAGAACTATGATTATTCATATGTGACATAGGGCATTTTCAAATGTGTAAAGAACAACCAGTTAGTTATGATGAATGGAGGCAGCCTCACCTACATGGTATCTGAAGCAGAAAGGCCATTGCCCTAACCTCCTCCTTAACACCCGGCTCTCCCCATTAGAGTCCCATGGACAGTCTGACTTTGAGGCAGCCATATGGAGAGAGAAAGATAGTGATAGAGTCATTTTCAGCTCTGACAAGAAATCTGCTTCACGGAAGAAGATAAGCAGGGAAGGGCTAATTAGTAAGTGTAACACTGGTTTCCTAATTAAAATCTCCCTTTAGAGTCACTCTATCCCATGGAATGACATTTAACAGTATTGAGTTATAGCTATGAATGAGTTTGCCCAAATGTTTTAATCTTTGATTAAGATAACTGTTGCCCACAGATAAAAAAATCTTCCCAAGTCATCTATAAATGGAGCTTTAGAAAATCTTGTTTTTATTCTGGAGCTCAGTTCTCCTTTAAGTAGTTCCTACCAGAAAGTACTCTGGGTGCACACTTTTCAAAAAGCTATCAAGTAAGGCAACCAATTTCAATGCCTTGCACTCAAAACATAGGAATACACACACACACACACACACACACACACACACACACGTATCTTTACATATTTACATGCATATATAGTAACAATGTCATTAAGGTCGACTCGACTTTGAGGAGGCAGCTCTTACCCAGTCTTCTTTTGAGTGCCTTCCAACCTGAAGGGCTCATCTTCCAGCAGTATATCAAACAATGTTCTGCTGCCAATCATAATGTTTTCACTGACTAAACCTTCTCAGAAGTAGACTGCCAGGTCCTTCTTCAGAGTCTGTCTTAGTCCAGAAGCTCAGCTGAAGCCTGTCTGCCATGAGTGACCCTGCTGGTATTTGAATACTGGTGGCATAGCTTCCAACATCACAGCAACTTGCAAGCCCCCAAGGTACAACAAACTGACCGACACATTTGCTGATGTGGCAAGGCTCGAAATGAGAAGAAACAGCTGCAAACATCCATTAGTAATTGAAACATGGAATGTACAAAGTATGAATCTAGGAAAACTGGAAGTTGTCAAACATGAAATGGAACTCATAAACATTGATATCCTAGGCATTAGTGAGCTGAAATGGGCTGGTATTGGCCATTTTGAATCAGACAATATATGGTCTACTATGCCGGGAATGACAACTTAAAGAGGAATGACGTTGTATTCATTGTCAAAAAGAATATCTCAAGATCAATCCTGAAGTGCAATGCTGTAGGTGATAGGATAATATCCATACACTTACAAGGAATACCAGTTAATGTGACTATTACGCACCAACCACTAAGGCCAAAGATGAAAAAACTGAAAATTTTTACCAGCTTCTGCAGTCTAAAATTGATTGGACACGCAATCAGAATGCACTGGTAATTACTAGAGATCGAAAAGCGAAAGTCGGAACAAAGAAAAAGGATCGATAGTTGGAAATACGGACTTGGTGATAGAAACAATGCAGGAGATCACATGATAGAATTTTGCAAGACCAGCGACTTCTTCATTGCAAATACCTTTTTCAACAACATAATTGATGACTATAGAAGTGGACCTCGCCAGACAGAATACACAGGAATCAAATCAACTACTTCTGTGAGAAGAGATGATGGAAAAGCTCAATATCATCAGTCAGAACAAGGCCAAGGGCCAACTGCAGAACTGACCATCCATTGCTCATATGAAAGTTCAAGGTGAAATTGAAGAAAATTAGAACAAGTTGACGAATGCCAAAGTACAACCTTGAGTATATCCCACCTGAATTTAAAGACCATCTCAAGAAGATATTTGAACACTTATGACCAAAGACCAGATGAGCTGTGGAACGACATCAAGGACATCATACGTGAAGAAAGCAAGAGGTCATTAAAAAGACAGGAAAGAAAGAAAAGACCAAAATGGATGTCAGAAGAGACTCTGAAACTTGCTCTTGAATTGATTAGCTAAAGTGAAAGGAAGCAATGAAGAGGTAAAACAGTTGAACAGAAGATTTCAAAAGAAGTCTCAAGAAGACAACGTAAAGTATTATAATGACATGTGCACAGACCTGGAGATGGAAAACCAAAAGGGAAGAACACACTTTGCATTCCTCAAGCTGAAAGAACTGAAGAAAAAATTCAAGCCTCAGGTTGCAATATTGAAGGATTCTATGGGAAAAATGTTAAATGACTCAGGAAACACTAAAAGAAGATGGAAGGCATACACAGAGTCACTATACCAAAAAGAATTGGTCAATGTTCAACCATTTCAGGAGGTACCATGTGAGCAGGAGCCAACAGTACTGAAGGAAGAAGTCCAAGCTGTACCGAAGGCACTGGCAAAAAACAAGGCTCCAGGAATTGACAGAATACCAATTGAGATGTTTTAACAAATGGATGCAGCGCTGGAAGTACTCACTCATCTATGCCAAGAAATTTGGAAGACTGCTACCTGGCCAAAGGACTGGAAGAGATCTATATTTATGCCTATTCCCAAGAAAGGTGATCCCACTGAATGTGGAAATTATTGAACAATATCATTAATTTCATGAGCAAGTAAAATTTTGCTTAAGATCATTCAAAAGTGGCTGGAGCAGTATATCAACATGGAACTGCCAGAAATTCAAGCCAGATGCAGAAGAGAACATGGAACCAGGGATATCATTGCTGATGTCAGATGAATCTGGGCTGAAAGCACAGAATACCAGGAAGATGTTTACCTGTGTTTTATTGACTATACAAAGACGTTCGACTGTGTGGATCATAACAAATTATGCATAACATTAAGAAGAACGAGAATTCCAGAACACTTAATTGTGCTCATAAGGAACCTGTACATAGATCAGGAGGCAGTTGTTCAAATATAACAAGGGGATACTGATTGGTTTAAAATAAGGAAAGGTTCGCGTCAGGGTTGTATCCTTCCACCATACCTATTCAATCTGTATGCTGAGCAAATAATCTGCGAAGCTGGGCTATATGAAGAAGCATAGGGCATCAGAATTGGAGGAAGACTCATTAACAACCTGTATTATGCAGATAACACAACCTTGCTTGCTGAAAGTGAAGAGGACTTGAAACACTTACTGATAAAGATCAGAGACCACAACCTTCAGTATAGATTACACCTCAACATAAAGAAACAAAAATCTTCACAACTGGACCAATAAGCAAATATCATGATAAATGGGGAAAAGATTGAGGCTGTCAAGGATTTCATTTTACTTGGATCCACAATCAACACCCATGGAAGCAGCAGTCAAGAAATCAAAAGATGCCTTGAAGTGGGCAAATCTGCTGCAAAAAAAGACCTCTTTAAAGTGTTGAAAAGCAAAGATGTCACCTTGAAGACTAAGGTGCTCCTGACCCAAGCCATGGCATTTTCAATTGCCTCCTATGCATGTGAAAGCTGGACAATGAATAAGGAAGACTGAAGAACTGACGCCTTTGAATTGTGGTGTTTGAGAAGAATATTGAATATCCATCCCATGGACTGCCAAAAGAACGAACAAATTTGCCTTGGAAGAAGTACAACCAGAATGTTCCTTAGAAGAGAGGATGGAGAGACTACACCTCACATACTTTGGACATGTTGTCAGGAGGGATCAGTCCCTGCAGAAGGACATAATGCTTGGTAAAGTAGAGGGTCTGCAAAAAAGAGGAAGACCCTCAAGGAGATGGATTGGCACAGTGGCTGCAACAATGGGCTTAAGCATAACAACGATTGTGAGGATGGCGCAAGCCTGGACAGTGTTTCTTTCTGTTGTACATAGTGTCGCTATGAGTTGGAACTGACTCGATGACACCTAACAACAACAACATATAGTAACCAAGAGATTTCCCCTTTTAGAGACCTGCAAGATGATGAGAAAAAAATAAGTCCTTATTGATATCTTTAAGGTAATGATGCCATTTTCTTATAATATCTTTCTGGAACCATGATTCCCAATCTGCCCTTGCTTCTACTATGGAAACATTGTGGAGGGTAAATAAGAGAATAAAGGGGTGAGAGAAGTAGCGACAAATCTTTGGATTAAAAGAATTTGCATTTTCCGGAAGCAATTGCTTTTAACTGATAATGTTAATGCCCAGAGGAAGGTTAATAGGTCCACATCTGTGTATCTACATATCTAATCCACTTCACTTCATCAAAGTATGGTTAGTCATGGTGCGCCACCTACCAGAGAAATCACAGATCTTTCTGACAACAGGGACAACCGTCACTTGCTGTTTGCAGTGTGGAATCCAATGTTACTGAACATTCAAGACTAGTCAGACTTTGTTCATTTGGGCTGAAATGGAGCATCAGGGATGATTTTCTTTTACGGGATTATAGTTAGTTATGAATGTGTATACTTAAAAAGATCTTTAAGAACATTGTTTGGATAAATTGTGTACCCCAAAAAGATATGTTGAAGTCTTACCCCAAAACCCCAAGGTACCTACAAATATGACCTTGTTTGTTTTTTTTTTGGAAATAAGGTGTTTGAAGATGTTATTAGTTTACATTAACTCCTACTGGAGTAGGGTGGGTCCTAATCCAATCTGAGTGGTGTCATTATAAAAGAGAAGAGACGCATAGGGATACACAGAGGGAAGATGGTCATGCAAAGACAGGAGTTCAGAGTTATGCTGCAGCTGCAAGCCAAGGAATGCTTGGGGGTAGCAGAAGCCGGGAGAGACAAGACAGGATCTTCCCCTAGAGCCTTCAGAGGGAACATAATCCTGATGACACTCTGAATTCAGACTTGTAGCCTCCAGAACTGTGAGGAAATAAATTTCTGTTGTTTTAACCAGCACACTTTGTGTTACTTGGTCACAGCAGCCCTAAGAAACTAATGTAATTAGGAACCATGTTTTATTAATTATTAGCCAGCCAGCAGCAGCCAGTTGTCATCAGGTAGACAGACTCTGACTCATGGCGAATACTTGTGTGCAGAGTAGAACTGCTCCATAGGGATTTCTTAGCCGTAATCTTTATTTTTTTTAATCTTTATAGACTGCAGCAGTACATCCACGGGGAACTGCCAGAAATTAAAGCTGGATTCAGAAAAGGACATGGAATCAGGGATATCATTGCTGGTATCATATGGATCTTGGCTGAAAGATGTTTACCTGTGTTTTATTGACTATGCAAAGGCATTCAACTGTGTGGATCATAACAACTTATGGATAACATTGCCAAGAATTGGAATTCCAGGACACTTAATTGTGCTCATCAGGAACTCTGTGCATAGACCAAGAGGCAGTCATTCAAACAGAACGAGGGGATACTGTATGGCTTAAAGTCAGCAAAGGTGTGCATCAGGGTTGTATCTTTTCACCATATGTATTCCATCTGTATACTGAGCAAATAACTCAAGAAACTGGACTATATGAAGAATGCGACATCAGGACTGGAGGAAGGCTAATTAACAACCTGCAATATGCAGATGATACAACTTTACTTGCTGAAAGCGAAGAGGACTTGAAGCACTTACTGATGAAGAATAAAGGCCACAGGCTTCAGTATGAATTGCACCTCAACACAAAGAAGACAAAAATCCTCATAACTGGACCAATAAGCAGCATCATGGTAACTGGAGAAATGATTGAAGTTGTCAAAGACTTCATTTTACTTGGATCCACAATCAATGCCCACAGAAGCAGTAATCAAGAATCCAAAGGCCTCTTTAAAGTGTTAAAAAGCAAAGATGACACTTTGAGGACTAAACCGTTCTAGACCCAAGCCATGGTATTTTCAATCATCTCATATACATGCGAAGGCTGGGCAATGAATAAAGAAGACAGAGAAGAATTGCACCTTTGAATTGTGGTGATGGCAAAGAATATTGAATATACCATTGACTGTCAGAAAAACGAACAAATCTGTCTTAGAGGAAGTACAGCCAGAATGCTCCTTAGAAGCGAGGATGGGGAGACTTCATCTTACATACTTTGGACACATTATCAGGAGGAACCCGGCCCTGGAGAAGGGCATCATGCTTGGTAAAGTAGAGGGTCAGTGAAAGAGGGGAAGGCCTTCAAGGAGATGGATTGACACAGTGACTGCAACAATTGGCTCAAATATAATAATGATCATGAGGATGCCACAGGACCAGGCATAGTTTGGTTCTGTTGTACCTATGGTGGCTATGAGTTGGAACAGATTTGAAGGCACCTAACAACAAAAATTTTTTTTTCTTTTTTTGTAATTGTTCTTTAGATGAAGGTTTACACAACAAACCAGCTTCTCATTAAACAGTGCACATATTGCTGTATGACATTGGTTAACAACCCCACGACATGTCAACACTCTCCGTTCTTGAGCTTGGGTTCCCTATTAGCAGCTTTCCTGTCCTCTTCTGCCTTCTAGTCCTTGCCCCTGGGCTGGTGTGCCCCTTTAGTCTCATTTTGTTTTATGGGACTGTCTAATCTTTAGATGATGCTTGAACTTCAGGGGTGAATTCATTACTGAGCTAAAAGGGTGTCTGGTGGCCATACTCTCAGGATTTCTCCAGTCTCTGTCAGGCCAGCAAGTCCAGTCTTTCTTTTTGAGTTAGAATTTTGCTCTACATTTTTCTTTAGCTCTGTCCAGGACCCTCTGTCGTGATCCTTGTCAGAGCAGTCAGTGGTGGTAGCCGGGCACCATCTAGTTGTACTGGACTCAGTCTGACAGAGGCCAGGATAAGTGTGGTCCCTTAGTCCTTTGGACTAATCTTTCCCTTGTATCTTTAGTTTTCTTCATTCTCCCTTGCTCCTGAAGGGGTGAGACCAATGGAGTATCCTAGATGGCCACTCACAGGCTTTTAAAATCCCAGACACGACTCATCAAAGTAGAATGTAGAACATTTTCTTTATAAACTATGTTATGTCAACTGAGCTAGATGTTCCCCAAGACCATGGTCCCCACAGCCTTCAGTTCAGCAATTCAGTCCCTCAATAACAATCTTAATGGAAGCAGATTGATAGGCCTTTTCTTCTGTGGTGCTATTGGGTGGGTTTGAACCTCCAACTTCTACTTTAGCAGTCAAGTGCAAACCATTTGTGTACCAGTTGTTGTTGTTGTGTGCCATCAAGTTGATTCTGACTCATAGTGACCTCATAGGACACAGTAGAACTGCCCCATCGGGTTTCCTAGCCTATAATCTCTACAAGAGCAGATCACTTGGTCTTTTCTCCCTCTGAGTGACTGGTGGGTTCAAACCGCTGACCTTTTGGTTAGCAGTAGAGCACTTAACTGTTGCTCCACTAGGGCTTTTTCAGCATCATATAGGGACCTTTATTAATTATTGTATTCCCCCAAATATGGATCCCTGGTGGCACAATGGTTAAGCAAACCAGTCTTACTGGCGATCTTCTCCAGTAAATATTACAGCCTTGGAAGCCCTATGAGGCAATTCTACTCTGCCTCACAAGTTACTATGAGTCAAAACAGACTAGACAGCATACAACAACAGCAACATTCCAGAAATAAACACCGTGGAATTGAAACTGGACTATTACCAGGTTCTTCTAAGTAGCCTTCTGGTGCAGGTGACAAAAAACCTAACCCAAAATTGCTTGTGCAAAAAGACAACTCATTGCTTCACAAAATTGAAAAGCACAGTAATACGACTAGTTTCAGTCATGGCTAAATTCAAAAGCTCAATCAATAGTATCAGAACTTGATCTCTTGGCTTAGTTCTCTTTTCCTCTATCTGTTGGGCATCATGCACACGCAAGATGACTCCTGAATGTTTATTCTCCTGCCCTTCCAGACCCAAGTCTAGCAAAGTAGAGGAAACCTGCTTTCTAGAGTTCCATTATCCAATTATTCTCTTGGACAGGTTTAGGACTAGTGTTCATCCCAAGATTATTCATTGTAGCCAGAGATGAGCATGCTCATCGCTGAAACCAGAGTTATGCCCCACCCAGAGGTGGCAGATTATCCATCAGCAAGTTAGCACTATTTTCCCTCTCCTGTGCACTCCCCTTTACTATAGGTTTGGAAGCCTGCAAGTTTCCAGTAAGGGAATTAGCGTGAGGTTTGGAAGTCAGAGAAATGCAAAAGCCATTATTGCTCCTGAGGCAGTAGTGGGCAGCTGTGTTTGCTTTGGCCGTGGGTGGATATGAGGTTTGGATGACAGCTCCCAGAGGTTCTCCGTCAAGTCATTAAACTTTGGGGCTGCCAGTTGCTGAGATCCCTGCCAGAAGTTCTGTTACTGATGTGCTTCTTGGCTTCCTGTCCACTGGTATCAGTTTCCTTGACACTCCTTCCCCCATCCCTCCAATGGTTTCATGAATTTCTAATTCTTTTATTAAATCCTTTCTGCTTGAAATTGCTAGAGTGGTTTCTGGCTTTCAGAGTGAAGCCTTACTAATACATTAGATCTATGAGGTGAAAGTGGAGGGAAGGTTCATCCACAAACCAAGATCTTCTCTCTTGCAAAGAGACAGTAGAGTGAATCGTGAAGAGATGGGAAACAAACGCTCAGTCCACCTTACCTCCAATAACATCATCCTAATCTCTTCTATACATAGTTGGAAGCCCTGGTAGTGTAATGATTAAGAGCTACGTCTGCTAAATAATCCAACCTCACTGTTTAAAAAACTAAAGTGATTTCCATTGTTAACCAAACTACAAAGAGACATCTCAGCCTGTCCTTAATGGCCCTTCATCATCAGGTCCACACTAAGTTTTCCAGCCCTACCTTTCACCCTCCCTCTGCATGTCCTACAGAAGACATAAAAAAGAATCTATTCTGTTTTTGGAACATACATGAATCTTCCCTGCCTCCATGCTTTCCCACAGGCCATTCTTCCTACCTAGCATCTCTGGTTTAAGATTCCCTCAAACCCCATATCATCCTTTCACGTGTCCTTGGAAGTCTTTTGGAAGTCTTTGTCTCCTCCTTTTATCCTCCTTTTCCTGCTCCTCATCGGCATAGCTAACACTTACAAAGCACATAACAGTGACAGATATAGTGCTACTTCTTCAAATGCAATATCTGTTAATCCTAACAAAACTGTAGGCAATAGGAGCTACCACTGGTCCCAATCTATACATGAGGAACCTGAGGTTTGGAAAGCTTAAATCCTTTCTTCAATGTCCCAAAACCAGTGGCAAAGCTACCATTCTAATCCAGGTTTATAACTCCATGTCAAAAGAAATTCCATTTCCCCTAAAGGGTCTAGTGGCATTTATATTCTATCTTGACTTGAAAAATAAATGAACATGCAGGTTTTCCCAAACAGATTTGTGGAAGGTGCTCAGACTGCAAGGCTAAGATGCTTGGTCATCTGCCACTTATGTCTTCCCAGAGCTAAGGAATTCCCTCTTTCATGGTTTTTCGACCTGCTTTGCATCTCAAGGCATCTCACTTCTTCCATCTGTATCTCTTCTCCCACAACACCCATTTTCCTGACTTCTAAGACTTCCCTTAGATAACCTCACAAGTGCCTGACACGTAAAATTTTCTTACATGAAATGTATGGAATAGCACTTTATTATTAATTGTTGTTGTTTTGTGCCATCAGGTTGAGTCCAGCTCATAGTGACACTTTAGGACAGATAGAACTGCCCCATAGAGTTTCCAAGGCTATAAATCTTTTCTCTGGTGGAGGAACTGGTGGATTCCAACAACCAGCCTTTCAGATTAGCAGCTGAACACTTAACCATTGTGCCGCCAGGGCTCCTTACTAATTGTTTAACAGACATCATATATGACCTAACCACTGACTAGGTAAACATTCTGTTTTGATATTTGATACCTGATGCTTGCCGTGTCGCTGAACTTGTCTATTTCTCAGCAGGTAGGTTCACTTCTGTGAAGAAATGCCCTGACCCTGAGCTCTGCTTACTGCCCCACTTTGATCAATTGTTTTTGGCTTTCTCAAGGAGTCTTGTTTTAAGGACTTAAACCACCTTCTCCAATATTATCACTTGCCCCATAACCATTAGGTAGTTAACCCACTGCCATCGAGTAAGTAGTTATCACATCTAAATACTAATTCCCTGATTGTAGAATCCCCTACAATTGTGTGTGTGTGTTTACTTCCAAAAGATTCTCTGTCGGGATGTTTAAGGATGCTAATCCTATTGTGAGAAATGAAAGAGCACATTCCTGAAGATCAAGCTGCAGCCTCCCAGTAGCAGTACCAGGGATGGGTGGATGGGTCATGAAACCTTAGAAGTTCCTCAAGGCCAAGAATCTACACGAGGGGCATCGACCATACACACCTAACATAGTGTGGGGATTTAAAAACATATTAACTTACGATGTGACTTCAGTACGCTGAAACAATGTCTGCACAGTGCCAAAAACCTCCAGATGGAAAGTGGAGAACTCGGCCATCACCACAGGCTTCATCTGCACGGATGTCTTCCAGCCAGCACAGATCTCTGGGGCCTGGAAGAGTTACCGGGCAATGAGCCAGAGGGGAGAAATATCGCCAATATAGGTTTAAATTAAATTAGTTAACATTTATATAACTCTCTGCATCGCCTAAGGAAAGTCTATCAAGTATAGTGTCTCATTTAATCTGAACAACCACCATCTAAATTAGGTATTATTATTTGCCCCAGTTTAAAGATGAGAATTTAACACAGCTAGTAAAGACTTTCTTTTTTTTAGTAAAGACTCAAACCCTGGTCTTCTCAGGCAGTCAACAATAGTGACTGAGGGCTTCATATGTGCCAAGAACTTCTGAGGCCCATGAAACCACATCCTTGTACTGTAATGTCTTCTATACAGATATGTTATCATAGAAAGTGAGGACAAATATAAATTATTCGTGTTACGTTGTATATATTGACATCCCTATATATATATATATATCCTTACTTTTCTGTGTTTCTACAAAGTAGTGGGAATCAGAAAAGAAAAGTAGTAGAAGTAGAGGATTAAATTGGGTCTATTTGAAATTCTGTAGATTTTTTTCAGCAAAGCCCTATTACTGCAAACAGGAGCCCAGACAGGCTTCGCATACCTTCTTGGACTACCCACACCTAACAAGGCATATGCTTCAGTGAAGACAGACAATAATAATCCAATATGTTTCCAAGATTCACAAGTTGACAACGTGGGGCAAGTTGCCAGTTTTGCAATCCTGAAAATTATTCTAAGTAATGGGCCTAGTTTAATGGTATTAAGTCCCAGCATGAGAATTCAAAGTATATTCTTGTTTCTAGGACAAACTAGATCGACTCAATTCTGTCTCTGCTTTCTTTTGCCAGTAAATTTTATGCACCTCTCAGGCCTTCACCTTGACCATAGGTATTCCTCCTCGAGTGACTCAATTTAAGGGACAAAACATATGCACAGAGACATAACACTGAACTTGGATTGCCAGTGTCTATGGGTTGAAAAGGATCCCTGGGTGATGCTAATGGTTAATGTATTCAGCTGCTAACCAAAATGTTGACACCTCAAGTCCACCCAGAGGTGCCTAGGAAGAAAGGCCTGGAGATCTACTTCTGAAAAATCAACCATTGAGAACCTTATGGAGCACAGCGCTACTCTGACACAAATAGGGTCTCCATGAGGCAAAATAGACTTGATGGCAAAAGTTTTTGCTGGTTTGTTTTGGTTTTTGTTTACAGATTGAGAAGAATGAAAACAAATTTCCCTTCAGAGAATAAAGGAAAGTGATATCAGATAATGGGCAGGCTCCACAGCGATGTGAGGGACTTTCTGAAGTTCCTCCCTAACTAGCGGATAAAATGGGTGCATGTGTGAAGGCTGCAGTCACTGACACAGGCGTTGGGGAAATGCAGCTTCCTCGGCCTCAGTGCCAAATTTCATATTGAGAACAAAGTTTTCTAGAACTTCGGTCACTTTTCAACAACGAGCTGTACTTTCTTTTACTGTAAGATGATTTTTGATGTCAACAAATATCCAAAGATGTCTCTACAGCACCCCCAGCCTGGACTTCCAAATTCTACCTGTTCAACCTGTTCAGAAGAAAACAAGATTGCAAGTTGCGTTCAAGCAGTCAAATTCACCAGGGATTATATACTTTTAAATTTCAAACTCTGTAATCTAATAAGAAATTAAACCCCTGCCCTAGTTATACAGGATAATTTTTATTATCCGATGTAACAGGAAATTTTTAATGTAACAGGAATTATACATATGTTAGAATTTCATAATCTTGCCTGATTATACACACTCCATGAGAACCCTACATCCTCCATAGTTTGATATCTACCAAAATTTCCATGGCAAACACAATCATCATCTTTTCATACTTGAAGAAATGCGGGGCTGTAAATCAGGGGTCAGCAAACTCTGTCCAGTGGACCAAATACAGCCTGCAGCCTGTTTTTGTATGATTCATGAGGTATTTTTTTTATAGTCTGAAAGAATTGTAAAATAAACAAAAACAAAGAAGACTATGCAACAGAGACTATATGTGGCCTGCTGTCTTAGTTATCTAGTGCTACTACAATAGAAATACCAAAAATGGGTGCCTTTTAATGAACAGAAATTTATTTTCTCCCAGTTTAGGAGGCTAGAAGTCCAAATTCAGGGCACCAGCTCTAGAGAAAGGCTCTCTCTCTCTCTCCCTCTGTCGGCTCTGGGGAAAGGTCCTTGTCTCTGCAGAGCTTCTATTCCTAAATTCCTTGGTGATCATGTGGCCTGTATCTTCCCCTCCATTTGTGCTTGCTTGCTTAATCTGCTCTTTTATATCTCAAAAGAGATTGGCTTAAAACACACTTTACAGTAATACTACATCATTACCATAACAAAGACAACCTATTCCCAGATGGGACTATAACCACAGGTATTAACACATTTCCATCAAGTTGAGTCCTACTGATAGCAACCCTATAAGACAGAGTAGAACTGCCCCCATGGATTTCCAAGGCTATAAATGTTTACGGAAGTTTGCCACATCTTTCAGCTGAGGAGTGGCTGGTAGGTTCAAACCTCTGACCTTTTGGTTAGCAGCCAAGTGCTTAACCTCTGTGCTACCAGGGCTTCTAACCACAAGTATAGGGATTAGGATTTACTACACTTTGTTGGGGGGTGGGGGAGCAGTAATTCAATGCATAACACCCGCAAAGCCTGTAGTATTTACTATCTGGCCCTTTACAGAAAAAGCTTGGTGACCTGTTTTAAATGATGAGTCACACACAAAAATTTTTATTTTGTTTTATGTAATGAAGCTGTAGCATAACAAGGAAAGCCTGGTGGTGTAGTGGTTAAGAGCTACGGCTGCTAACCAAAAGGTCAGCAGTTTGAATCCACCCGGCGCTCCTTGGAAACCATATGGGGCAGTTCTATTCTGTCCTATAGGGTCGCTATGAGTTGGAATCAACTCGACAGCAGGAGGTTTGGTTTTTGGTTTTTGGTAGCATAACAATGTGAGGCAATGGTGGTTCAGTGGTAGAATTCTCACCTTCCATGCAGGAGACTCAGGTTTGATTCCTGGCCAATGCATCTTAGCTGTCTGTCATTGGAGGTTTGTGGGTTGCTATGATGCTCAACAGGTTTTAGCAAAGCTTCCAGACTAAGTCGGACTAGGATGAAAGGCCTGGCAATCTAGTTCTGAAAACCAGCCAAAGAAAACCCTATGGGTTACAATGGTCTCATCTGCCATCAACCACGGGGATGGCGCAGGACTGGGCAGTGTTTTGTTCCTTTGTGCATGGGGTCACCATGAAAAATAATACCACGTACCTGACCCCAGAGATGGAGGTTTTTCTCTACTGTGATTGACAATGGCTGCCTGGAGAACTAGGTAGAGGACTCTGAAGCTACTCTCAAACTCAGCAGAAAGAATGGCGTTAACAATTAGTGATGAATCCATAGATGTGGGAGGATGAGACGGAGGTGCAAGCTCCATACCTTGTCCTCCCTTCCTTATCTCCTAGGGGAAGGCTTTAAAAGTGTAGTTATATTTATACATGCAATTAAATATGCACGGTAAGAAACAAACCTGTTAACGATGCAAATTACATGAGTAAAAAAAACCAGACCTGGACGGAAATATGTATCTTGTCACTGGGTGATGAAAATCAACTTTGAAGAACTACATAAATAAAATAGTTGCACCCAGAAAATTCAGGTCATTTTCAGTTGGGCACATCCATGAGGTGAGAGAGAGTTGTAGCTGAGAGGCTGTAGAGCCCCAGAAACCCTCGCCTGGGGCTTTGCAATCGTGTGTTTGGGCCATTTTAGCAAATACTCACAAGTATCAGAGGAGTGTTACAATACCCAAGGATAGCTTAGCTGGCTGCGTCCTTATACCACCAGCTGCCTTGCCATTAATTCAATTACGGCTCATGGCGGTTCCACGTGAGTCAGAGCAGACCTGAACTCCATAGGATTTTTAACAGCTGATTTTTCAGAAGTAGATCACCCAGCCTTTCTTCCGAGCTGCCTCTGGGTGGACTCGAACCTCCACACTTTCGATTAGCAGCCAAGCACGTTAATCGTTTGCACCACACAGGGACTACTTACAGCAGATTACATATCTTCGTGTGCCAATTCTCTTTCCCCTCCTCTGTGTGAAGGCAGAGAAAGGCATCCCCACAGAGGAAGGCCACTTCTTGGGTCTGAGTTGTGTGACGAGACTGGCGAGTATGATTCCTCCTTAAATCTGACAAGGACATCAGCCAGAAGCACAACCTCCCCGCCTTACTTTGGTTTCAAAAGCACAGCATGGTATATTGCTGTGGCATTGCTTCAAAACGTATTACCTCATCAATTCATCTCTGAAAAAGTCAAAATAGTGGAGGCAGTCTATTTTGCCAACATTTTGAATCAAAGCTGTTTTGAGTTCTTCAGGCACCAAAAAGCAGCATTACTTAATGAGCTGTATCCTCTCCCAGCTTTTGGGTTCACACTGTATTCATTCTCTCATTCACTCGTTCAACTAATACTAATCGAGTATGCACTAGTTGGCAGAGACCCTACTCAGCTCTGGAGACACTAGAGTGATCAAAACATAGTCCCTGGACTCGACATCTTGGAGAAGACACAGATGAGTAAGTAAGCCAGGTAGAGACAGTATGGTAAGTGCTATGACAGGAAAAGTTGAAGTTCCTGTGAAAGCTTAAGGAAGGGGCCTTGAACCTAGATATATACAGATAGGAAGTCAGAAAGGCTTCCTGCAGCTGTAGGAGCCTAAGCTGAACCCTGAAGGATGGGAAGCTGGACAATTGACTTGACTCGCACCAGCAGCAGCATGCTCAGGGCACCGTGGACGTCCAGATGGGAGCAGAGATTTCAGTGGGAAGAACATGAAACATGGCATGGCTTGGTGTAAGGCTGTAAACAGCCCCGGAACAGCAGGGACTGGGCCACCCTCAGCTTTTTAGCGCTGATCAATTGGATGGATCATTTGTGTATTCTTGCCTCCAGAATACATAGGTTATTTTTAGGCTGAGACACAAAGACTAAAACAAGAGCCTAGTTCTGGGGAGAAGGTGTCATTTTTCCCATGTGTTCCAAGGATTCCTTTTGTCTTAGTTTCCTAGCAGGGCTGTAACAGAAATACCACAAGTGGGTGGCTTTAAAGATCAGAAATTTATTTCCTCACAGTTCTGGATGCTAAAAGTCCAAATCAGGGTCTTCGTCATGTTGATTCCTTTTTTGTAGGTCGTCCCAGCATTCCTTGGTTCCTCACATGATATCTGTCTCCACCTCCACTCCCACCTCTGCGTGTGTGTGTGTGTGTGTGTGTGTGTGTATCTACAGTTCCTCCTGTGTGAGTCTGTCTCTTCTGCTCTTTTTGTAACTCAGAAGTGATTAGGTTTAGACTCCCCACTACCATGGCATGGCCTCAACTGATTATTTTATATTAGATTGCATTATGGAAGATAATCTGCTCAACCCAAGGCCAAATGACTTAATCTCAGGATTGAATCATACCAGTATGTGGCCAAGATTTCAATACCTATTTCTGGGGGACACAATTCATAACAACCTCCTGGCCAAAAGAGTGAGGAACGTCCTCCTGCTTCTGTCTGCAAAGCAGCAGCAGCAATGTCAGTCAAACGACACCTATCTAGCACAGTGGAGGGGATGAAGAAGGGGTTCAGCCTGCAGAGCCAGGAGGCAGGGACAGGAAGAGAACAAGGGAAGATAAGCACCCTGACAAAAGCCCTCCCACTGCAGCTCCAGGTCTCTGTGTAACCAACCCCTTCCTCCGCCTTGGCATTTTGCTGTCCTGGTCATCAGGCACCATACAGAAGAAGTGAGGCCCCCTGGAGGTGAGTAGTTTCTTGATGTGTCCCTGCACTTGGCAATGGGGCCAAGTAGACCTGCTTAACAATGCAAAATAACCTCTTTCTTGGTTGTCAGGTGAGGTACAAACCTGGATACTCAAAGCAGAATCTCTAAGCTACCTACGGGGACAGCAAAGGAGGGCAGAAGAGGATGATGGTGTCCTGTTTGAGAGGCTGGAGCCCACGGCTGAATGTTATTTTAGGATTTGCTATGTCACAACAGCATGCATCACTAGCCTCCAGTCACCCTCCTACCAGGGGAGGGGAGAATTAGGCTAATTATGTCTCTGGGCAGGTATTCCCCTACTTAGGTTCTATGCAGGAAAGCTGCTATGAAAAGGCAGCTGTGGGCCATAAGAGGCTGGTGTAGAACCAGAGAATGCATCGATGACCTCTCCTCCACGTAAGGCTTTACCTTCACATTTCAGAATGAACTTCTAGAAGCAGGACAGGGGGACCCTAAGTAGTATCAGTTAGGCGGCTCTCACATTGCCCGCTTTGGAGCTGGATGGAATCTCAGCTCAACTAGTCCCAAGCCAAACCAGTTGCCATTGAGTCGATTCCGACTCATGCCAACCTCATGTGTGTCAGAGCAGAACTGTGCTCCATAGTGTTTTCAATGGCTGATATTCAGAAGTAGATTGCCAGGGCCTTTTTTTTTTCTTCCCAGGTGCCTTTAGGTGGAATTGAACCACCAACCTTTCAGATAGCAGAGGCGTACATTAACCATTTGCACTGCCCAAGAATTTTTCATTTTATGAAAGAAGACGCTGAGGATTCAAGACATGAAGTGACCTGTCTAAGGTCACCCAGGGGGAGAAGAACAATAAACACCCTAATGCCAACCTTTCCATCCTAAGTTCTTTTCACAACACCATTCTGCCTCAAATTCCTTGCCACCTCACAGCCTTTTCTAAGGAATTTTCTCCCCTAACTTGCTTTCCTGAAGCCACATGACCCTGCTGCTCTGAGGAAAGCTGGCTGGACAGCTGAAAATGAACCTCTGGATTCATTCTCCTGGCTGGCCAGCAGCCCATGAGTTTGTTTGAGGAAAGCTCTGCCTAGTAGGAATGGGACTGGACAAACTCAAGCTTTTTATAGGGCAGCTTGAACTCAAGCTGGAGAGAACACCAAGCAGGTCTTAGTGAAGCAGAAGCAAAAACAGCAGAAGCAAGGAGTAGCCAAGTCTACACAAGGATGAACTCTACAGAGTCGCTGGGCATGGTGCAAACAGTTAACACACTGGACAATTAATGCACTTGAGGCAAGAGTCCACCCAGAGGCAACTTGGAAAAAAGGCCTGGCGATCTTATTCTGAAAAAAAAAAAACAGTCATTGAAACCCTGTGGAGTACAGTTCTACTCTGGCACACATGGGGTCATCGTGAGTCAGGGTTTATTCCACCGCAACTGGTTAGAGTAGAACCAACAGACACCTGCTGCTGCTGAGGAGGAGAAAAAAACACCTGGACATCAGAGCTGGGCTGGTCTTCAGGGGAACTTCCAGAGCAAACTGCTCAACCTCCATGGGCCTGGCTGTACAGCTGTGCTGGGCTCTGAAGCAGCCAACTGGACTATCTTCTTTATTTCTAGGAGTGTCTTTTTTAAAAAAAACTAGACAACAAATGAATGAAACCAACACCTGAAGTAACCATGGAACACCAAAAGAGCCCCACTCAAGATCACTCTTTCTTTCTCTCTGTCTAGGAAATGCATGTTTCCTGGGGCAAAGAAAAAAACTGAAGCTAATATTTCTCTTTCTCTGAGTCTGCCAAAGCCACGAGGGGTAGAAGCAAAGCGGGCCTTGCCCTTCCCTGTCTATAATAAACAGGAAGCAAGAGATGGAGGAAACAAATCTATGACAGTCACACAGCAGTGGACTGCATTCTTCTATGTGTACCCTGAGTTGCAGATGAAATGCCTCTGATTTCAAATGCAATGTAAAGAATGATAACAATGGTTCATTGGACAAACGTCAGGTGAATGCGCCTGCCCAATTGTACTATTCACTTTCCTTTTAAGGACGTTTCAGGTCAATTATCTCATTGCTTCTAGTTCACCCCTTTGCACGCATCTGCCCTGCCATTGTTGCACCTTTAGGTTTTTAAACAGGTTAGATTTCCTTCCTTTGCCATTTCATTGAAAGGAATTTTTTTTTTTTTTTTTTTTTTACTTTCTTTGTATTTTCCCCTTTAGATGATTCTCTGTCCCACTAGTTCCACTCTGGACTTACTTCAATTTGTCCTTATCTTTCTAATAGCCACAATCCCCAAATATGCTACAAGATGTCGGTGTCATTAGCTGGAAGCCATCTGGGATAGTTATCAGGCTCCTCCTTTGGGTTCAGTTTCCCCACCGCGTGCAGCACGGTGCCTGTCACCCAGGAGGCAGAAGCAAATGTTTCCTGGCTCTTTGCAGGGACCATACTCTTATTCCTTTGTTCAGGCTGTTTAAGGCAGGAGGGCCATTCCTCCTCCAGGGCACTGAGACTCTTCACGTAGCTCGCACAGAAATATTTAGATTCTGGTCTTCTCTTCTGGCCATCTAAACAGTGTTTTTTAAGCACTGCCTTTTGTATTCTCTTCTCTTGTGGCCCTGAAGGCCCTCTGGGAATGACCAAATTGCTTCTCAGCCCTGAGTCTTTCTATGAGCTCTAGAAAAAAACTAGATATGCAACATATACTCAAGCCTGATCCTAAACCCAAAACCAAACCTATTGCCACTGAGTCAATTCTGACTCAGAGCGACCTAGGCTTGATAAATTGCCAATGAATGGATGTGAAGTTGGTCAGAAAAATATCTCAACCTTAGCAGTAAGTCCCCCAGCAACATAGAGATCTCTAGACCAAGACTTACTTTTGGGAATTAACAATTTCTTGACAAGTGAGGGCCGAAAGGGCTTCAGAACAAAACCACACTGTCAGTAGTTGAGGAGGCTACTGGGTTAGCTGAGCAAATACGTATTGTATTTCAGAAGGGGGAGAGGTAGGTGAGAGGGAGAAGCCTGTGCAGATGGAAAAAAGGTGACTTCTTTCTAATCACACCTAAGTACCCTTTTTTTGTAAAACAGTTGAGCTGTTAACTTCTATGCTAAGGCACGTATGCACTTTAGGAAGGTAATTTGAAAGCGAGTTGAGCCATGACAAATAGGGACAGCTGGCCTAATTGAATCATTTGATCTAAGACAGCTCAACTTGGTTATCCTCACTGCAGCCCACGCTGATATTAGCGGGTGAATCATTAGCCATGAAATCATGTCGACTTTCCGACGGCAGCGTTCTTGACATGACAGCAATCTCAGTCTGCCTTTCATTATAGCCCCAGTAAGTTCTTCAGCCTGTCAGGAAAACAACAGGGCATCCTGGAGAACTTCTAGCCTCAGAACGGCATTTGCTCCAACATGCCACATACAGCATTTCAAAGCAAGGTAGTGTATGTGTGAGCTACTAGAAGAAGCTGGTTCACTCAGGCCAGGTGAATCCAAGCCTCTCCAGCATCCGCAACAGCTGCTAAAATGTGAGAGCTGCTTTACTGTAAGCAACAGACTGTGGTCACTTCGGAATGTAGAATATCAATGGGATAATGATAAACACTTTAACACTTGACCTACAGGCATTCCTAATGGGAGTCTTCATGTATGCAGGACGCTCCTGTCATCTTTAATTTTGTGTTTGCAAAAGGGATGGAAGGGGTAGGTTCCTCTTCTCACTTGGTTTATAAAGGCAGTGAGGTGTTTAAGAGAGCTCAGGGGAGTGGGCAGTCCTCTGGAATGTGGGGGAAGCTCTTTGGTCCACATGGCACTAAAGCTTTAGGAAAAGACACCACTTATGCTCTCAGTTACTGACCTATTGTTCTCAACAAGGAGGATTCTTTAGGTCCCCTTCTCAAAGCTGAACCTGAGAGGAGATTAGTCCTGATTCCCCCTGAAAGCAGATCCTGGGACAAAGGTTAGTGAGGATCCAAGGGGCGTGGGACAGGCAAGGAAAGAAAGACGATCCACATTGGCCCCTGTTTCCAGAGATCCTGCCTGAGCCTTCTGAGGAGCCTTGTGAAAGGTGTTCAGAGCTGTCCACTGGGGGAGAAAGGAAGAAGCATGGATTCATTTGCTCCTTTTCCCCATTGGGTGGGATGGCCCCACAGGTGTTAATTCCTGCCACATCTAGGTTACACAGGTGTGAGTGATAAGCCAGTTCCCTCAGCTGTCCTACCCCAGGCCTTAGCAAAACTCAGAACAGCCAGGACCAAGGCAAGGCCCTGTCTGGGTGCTGCTGCCTGAAGCTGGCCAAAGCCTCCCTGGACCTAAACGGACTCTTGCCCTAAGAGCTGGGCCAACAAGATTTTGAAGAAATCTTATCAATAAGAGTTAGGAGAAACAGAAAGTGTAGCTTGGGTGCAGTTTATGGCAGGCAAGTATAGACAAACCCATACACTCAAATGTTTAGGAAAAAAAAAGTCTGAATAAATAACAGTAACATTTGCAAGATAATTTCTATGTGGAAAATACCATTAGATTTACATGGAACTTAGCCAAGACTAAGAAACAAGAACTGACATGGCTCACATTTGCAGCCATCTAGAGAGTATGCAAATCTCAAAAGCAAGAATTTTTTTTTTCTTTTAATAAATGTTGAGTTGGAAAACTTCCCAACACTGTAAGTGTGTGCGCACATGTGTTAGTACGGCAATCAGTTTGAATTATAAAACTTCAGAGCTGGGAAGTAACTTGGAAAGCAACTCTTTCAAATCCTCTAATATTACAGGTGAGAAAAATCAAACAACTTCAGATGCCGTGCTAGGTTCCCGACCCCAGGCGTGATGCTGACTTGCTGGCAGGTGAACGTCAGCTGCGAGAAGACTTTCGCCCTCCAATGGGGGGAGTGCTGTGCTGTACTGAGCACATTCAGCATCTGGAGCAGGTCATTTTTAACGCCTCACTCCTCTATACAACAGAAATATTTTCATAGTAATCATAACATGATACAAATAAAAATAAGAAAAGAATGCAGGCAAAGAAAAAATTTTATTGAACTGCATGCGTATGATTAACCAGTAAAAACAGTTCAAAAATTAAAATAAATACTGCAGTATAAAAAAGGGGAGAAAAAAAGCACAAGGATTAATTCAGTTCTTTTTTAAGATACCTAAGAGTGCGAACTCTGATCTCTTTGATCCTATTACAGTTTGATACACTAATATTTTATGTAAAGCATTGTCTGAAAACTAATCTGTCAATTTTAATAAAATCAAAATGCATGCAAAAGGTACAATTTAGGCAATTATTAAATAGTGCCACTGATGGCACTTTTCGTTTTCTTGATTGCTTTTTTGTTTTCTTGTTGTTGCTGACTGCCGTTGAATCAACCCCCAACTCATGCAACCCCATGTCTAAGAGTAGAACTGAGCTCTATAGGGTTTTCTCAGCTATAATTTAAAAAAAAAAAAAAAATTTTTTTTTTTTTTAATAATTTAAAGTAGTTAAAAATTTAAAAGAAAAAAACTTAATACTAAATAAGAGGAATTTGAACAATGCACCAGACTGGCGTAAACAGAAAGGGTAAGGGCTGCGAATCAGCAATTATTTTATGTAACGAACAAAAATTTGATCTTAACCACAAAAATATCACACCCACCATTAGCACTCTGTTTTACTTTTTAAAATGTTAGATACAAACTCCAAGTAGTCACCTGGATGCTGTATTAGTTTCTTAGAGCTGCTGTAACAAATTACTGCACACTGGTGGCTTGAAACAACAGGCTTGGTTCTCTCACAGTTCTGGAAGATAGAAGTCTGAAATTAGGGTATCAGCAGGGCCACTCTCTCTTCTAAGGCTCTAGGGAAAAATTCTTTCTCGCCTCTTCTGGCTTTTGGTGGTGCTTGGCATTCTTTGGTTTGTAGCCAAATAACTCTAACCTCTGCCTTCTCCCCTTCTCTGTGTGTGTCTTACCCTCTTCTCTATTTTATAGGGCCACAAGAATGATCTCGTCTAGAGACCCTAACTTAATTACATTATATTATATTACATGTTAAAAACAAGACTGTTTTTCAAATAAGATTACATTCACAGGTCTGGGATGTTAGGACATGGACATAGCTTTTGGAAGTCACTATTCGACCCACTGTATTTGCCATGATTGACCATACTTTTACTTCTCAGTTTCAATTGTAACTGATTATAATCAAAGCCTTTTCTAGAACTCCAAATTTAATAGAGTGCCTGGTGGTTTTAGGTCATATACCTTTCTTCTTGACCTTAAAACTCTTCTAGTTTCCCCCTTCTGGCCTTGGGAGGGTCTGATAAACAAGAAGTAGTCCTACACTGCATGTCTGTTTTCCCAGAATCCCCTTCCAGCCCTGTCACTCTTACTCTTTGCTAATCCACAGCTCTCAATCCTTCTGTTTACAGCAGTCTGGCACATTGTTCAAATTCCTCTTATTTAGTATTTCCCTTGAGCTCCCATAACATCTTGTTTCAGCCTATGCTATTTCTCTTATCACATTACACACATATTAGGGTAGAAGCCATGTTTTGTACTTAGCACGCTTCATAACATTTAGCTCAGTGCCCTACACATGGTAGGTGTTGAAGAGCTATGAACAGAATTAAACTAGGCAGACTTATTGTCTGTCTTTTCAGGGAATGTGCACCCCTGAATCACAATGCCGTAAAGGTGGTGAAGCTCACAAAGGGACATGCATTTTATGTTTTACTTATTCAGATATACAAGTATAGCATGTTATTCATCTTTAAGGAATGTTACGTGTTCTTTGGGTTAGTCTAATTCTTGCCCATCTCTCGTCTGTCAGTTTGTTGCACTCTGGTGGCTTGCAGGTTGCTGTGATGCTGGAAGCCATGCCTCTGGTATTTCAAATACCAGTAAGTGTCACCCATGTTGGACAGGTTTCAGCAGAGCTTCCAAACTAAGTCAGATTAGGAAGAAAAGCCTAACGATGTACTTCTGGAAAATTAGCCGATAAAAACTTTATGGATCACAACAGAACACTGTCTGATGTGCTTGTTTTGAACACGTCACCAGGAGGATCAATTGCTAGAGGAGGACATCAAGTTTAGTGGAATACAGGGTCAGTAAGGGCAAAGGAGACCGTTGGTAAGATGGACTGGTATGGTAGCCACAACAATGGACTAAAACATGCTGGTGATCCTGAGGATGGTGCAGGGCCGGGCAATGTTTGCTTCCGTTGTACAGAGAGTTGCTGAGTCCAAGTTGACTTGATGACAGCTATCATCTATCTATCATCTCTAATTCTTGCAGGATGAGGAAACAGGCTGAACTGTGCTAAAGATCTAGCAATGAGAGAAAAATCACACAGGGTTGTCTGTGTCATGAGGTAACCAGGCTTAATGAAGGAAACCCACTTCAATGTCAGTCTTAAAATGCTGTAGCAGAGACCCAGCTCCACCCAAAGCTATTGCTATTGCAATGAAATTGGAAAAATCCTTCCAGCAGGCTGATCTCACTTTTCATATTGAAAAGAAGACTAGTATGCTCTCCCTGCCTTTTCTGGGCTCTCTGATTGGTTTCCTCTCACATTTTAACAGGTCTGTCTGAAAAAAGCAAAGCTTTTGAATCAAGAAGAGCAATGAGGCCTCCAGACAAGCCCCATTAAACTCCACGTCACTAACCAAAAGTTAGGAATAATGAAACCTTGGCAATGGATCAGTTGCTTTCAAATTTGTGATTTTGTTTCCGTTTTTCACGCTGTGAATACCACTCTGATTTTTCAGGGTTAATTGAACAATTTGGAAGAGATAAATGCCCACCTTTTCAAAGATCTCCAATGTTTTCCCAGAATATTTCCGTTCTTTATTCTTTCCTGATTTGCACATCATTTTCTTCTGAACAGACAGCAGCCTGCCTGCCAGCTGGACCCAGACTACAGAAGGTTCACTTCCAAAGTAGGTTCATGTCCAGAGCATTGATAAAAGACCAAGGAAAATTGACCAGAAGAAAGCTTTCTAGGAATATCTGAAATAAAACCATCCAAATCAGGATTGCCATTGTTATATAAGGGCAGGCAGAGAATTTTAAAAAGCAAAGTGTCACAGACATTTGTTGTTGTTAGTTGCTGTCCAGTCAGTTCTGACTCATAGCAACCCTATGTACAACAGAAGAAAACGCTGCCCTGTCCCGCATCATCCTCACAATCATTGCTATGTTTGAGCCCGTTGTGGCAGCCACTGCGTCAATCCATCTCATTGAGGGTCTTCCTCTGTTTTGGTGACCCTCTACTTTATCAAGTATGATGTCCTTCTGCAGGGACTGGTCCATCCTGACAACATGTCCAAAGTATGTGAAACAAAGTCTTGTCATTCTTGCTTCTAAGGAGCATTCTGGCTGTACTTCTTCCAAGACAGATCAGTTTGTTTTTCTGGCAGTCCATAGTATATTCAATATTCTTCCTCAACACCATAATTCAAAAGCATCAGTTCTTCTTTTGTCTTCCTTATTCATCACCCAACGTTCGCATGCATATGAGGCAATTGAAAAAAAAAAAAACATGGCTTGGGTCAGGCACACCCTAGTCCTCAAAGTGACGTCTTTGCTTTTTAACACTTTAAAGAGGTCTTTTGCAGCAGATTTGCTAAATAAACAGACGTTTAGGAGGTTTGAAAAAAAAAAAAAAGTGGAGATGGAGACAAAGAAACATTCAAATAACCTGCCTTTTAAATTAATAACATACCAGGCACATGAAAGGAAGTTTCAGGCAAGAATATCTGTTCACTCACTTATTCAAAAAACCCTTACTGATTTTCTACTGTGTGGCAGGCACTGTCTAGGGTTCTGGGAATACAAGGGTAAACAAGACACAACTTCTTCCACTGGTGATAATTAAATGTAAGTGGGAAGATTTGTGGAAGGCACATACCAACTGGGTATGACAGAGAAGTCTTCCCAGAAAAGGAAATCCGTGGGTTGTTTATGGAAAGATAATAGACATTAAACCAAATGAAGACAAGAAAGGTTTCCAGGCAAATTTCTGAGACTATGCCCCTCCCGACTTGCATTTTGTGCTCTTACTTCCTGACTCTCAGATGCCTAACTCCATCCCCAGCCTTCAGTTCCTACCAATAATGGACCAGTTTGGGCCTACAGTGGACTGTGGCAGCCATCGTTTTGCCTACCAGTTCGTTTTTCTTCTCTCTCTCTCTCTCTTCTTCTACTAAATACACCCCCTTTTCTGTGAGGAATTCCTTACCCATCCCCCCCGCCATGCAGTATCTAATGCTGTCAATTTAAGTATACTGTCTCCTCCAACCTCACATGTGGGCACATGGCCTAGGCATGGCCAATCAGAGTACCCCACATCATTGATTTCAGTGATTGGTTCAGGAATGGGCACATGACTCAAGATGGATTTCTCAGAGTTTTTCCTAAGAATTTTATATTAGAATAGTCTGGGTAGGCTCTCTCTTGCCTTTGGGGTCACAATATGTTATTGACACAGAAAAAGCAAATGGATCAATGAAAACTCAGAAATAACCCCAATGATATGGGGTCACTTGCTATACAATAACTGTTCTCATTTATTGAGCAACTTATCATCTGCCAGGAACCATTTTAAATACTACACGTAAATTAAGTCATTTAATCTGTATAACAACCCCATGAGACAGACTACCACTACCTCCATTTTTCAGATGGGGAAGCAGAAAATTTAAGTGACTTGCTCAAGAACATATATTTAGTAAGAGGCAAAACCAGGATTCAAACTTAGACATTCTGGCTCTAGAATCCAGGCTCTTAACCAGGCCTAAATATAGAAGCCTTCACAAATTGCCGGAGAATGTTTAGTACTAAGAAATGGTGTAATGAAAATTAGCTTTCCATATGGAAAACACCGAATTAGTTCACACCTCACACCATCCAATTTTTTAGATTCCAGATAAATTAAAGACATATATGTTGAAAAAATATATAAATCTTTCAAAACTACTCAAAGAAAATTTAGAATATTATTTTTATGACTTGAGGGTAATAAAAGCAACAACCCTGGAGGTGCTTAAAGCCATCTTTTGCAGAAATATGCAGAAGTCTGTGGCAGTGGAAGACAAAGAAGGCAGCAGAGAGGGATGGAGAAGAGACAGGAACAAGGGGAAGGAAGAGGAAATGGGGAGTGAAGGAGAAGGAGGAAACTGCTGACAGCATTCTTTCAGCTCCTGGATCTGGATCTGGTCATGCCTGGACCCAGTCTCACTTCTGGACTTCCTAGTTATAAGAAAAAAAAAAAGAAGCCAAGAGATGGAATAAGAGAGCGGGAGAGAGAGCAAGAGAGACTGTACTTCTCTCCAAATTCAGAGAGAGAAAGAGAGAAAGTCTACCAATCTCTCAATTAAGACATTCCTCTACACTTTATCCACCTTCTGCTTGAGTGCCTTCAACAGTAAAGATCTAACTCACTGTTAGAACTCCTTAATTTCCAGGAAGTCATTTTGTTGAAGAACAATTTGCCACCGTGTGCTTCTATTACACCAAGTTCTGGGTTTGTTTTTTTTTTTTTTTTTGGAGTAATGCAAGAGAAGACCAGTACTCCCATGTATCAATGCTTCAAATAACTGAACATAGATAAGACATCTCTCCTTATCCTTTTTTCCCAGGATAACTACCATCAATTTCTCAACCACATGACCTGGTTCCATACACCCTTACCAACCTGGCAATCTTTCTCCAGACACACTCAATTTGTCAGTAGCTCTCTTAAAATAAATCAAGCTTCTCAGGACTGGAAAAATGCTCCATGTATGGTCTGGTGCATGTGTGAGGCGGGAGAGTAGTTACTTCTTTTAATCTGAACAATGTATTATATTCATATCTCCTAACTGTCATTCACAGTTTTACCACCAACATCAAGGTGCTAACTCACATTCAACTCAAATTTTCCACTCATATTCCTTTTTGTAGGTAACTAACATTTTCAACTTCAATGCATTTTGTCGTTGCTAGATTTCATTGTATTAATTTGGCTCAACCATTCCCAAGGACAAGGTCATCATTTTGAATCTTAACTCCAATGTATACTAATATATACTAATTTTATAACCTCAACTGGTATCCATTCCAAATAACTTATCACTATGAATATGTTTTTGAATAGCACAGGCCCAAGGATAATGTCTACTTGAGACATCCCCCCAGGTTCACATTGTTTTACAATACAATTGACTTATTCATCAATTCTTTTGGGTCGTGGTTCTTCAGTCACCTGAAAATCCCAGTTTTACCATCATTTCTCAGTCTTGTCCATATATAGCCTGAGGCTTTGCAAATCCTTAATCAAACCCAGATACCCTATGTTTATAACATTTTCTTTTCCAGGCCAGTATTCCCTTCCCATACTTCTAACCTTTCACATCTGTGGTCTACCCCAAAAGAAAAAAAGAGGATGGAAGGAAGGAGAAGAAAGAAAGAGATAAGTTAATTTGTGATACTTCGTTTTTTATAAGACCAAGTAGTTCTAGTTAGATCATCCAATCTTCACAGCATGTTAGAAACATCACTAACTGCTTTGTGATGAATAATGTAAGAACTTACTCTCGATCAACGACAGAAACCAAACATTGTCAGCAAGTCACTTTTAAATTATCTGCTTTGCAGCTTCTATCAAAAATCCTGCTGTTAAAAGTTACATAAGCAAGCAAACAACAATAACAACAAAATCATCTGAAGGTTATGTGGCAAATCTTCTCATCTAATTCTATCTTTCAATCTCCCTGAACTACAGTATTTAAGCCCTGTGTGCACCCTCTGTACCTGAGCTGCAGTTTCCCAGTAAGGGAAATCTGTTATCAAAATAGTGTGGAGGTGGAGGACACTGTCCTTCGTAATACACAGGCCCCTACCTAGAGTCTCATGTACCAGATTTGCTACTTTAGATTCAAGGCAAAGAAAAGCTTTCTTTCATCTTTCTGAAGTGAGAATTGGACAATGTCTGTCTCACTTTTGGTCTCGACCAATGTGAACAATAATTGTGGTAGGACCATCCGGTCTGTATATCGCTGCGCTTTGGCTGTCCTTGATTTTACATTTATGTTTTTATTTTATTACAGTTTTGCTGCATGTGTACATATAAATTCAAATCCTTTGTGGAATGAAGCTGCTTGGAAGAAAGACAACAATAAAAGGAGAAGGAGTGGAGAAGAATGAAAGAAGGGAAAGAGAACAAAACAAGGAAGGAAGGGGGGAGGCAGGCAGGGAGGCAGGCAGGCAGGCAAGGAGGGAGAAAGGAATCCATCAACCAACACACCTATAATGTCTTTCTTTACAAAATATTCACAAACCATATGTTTATTACTCTATTCCAGAAGTTGCTGAGAAGCCATCCAATTTTCAGGAAGCAGAGGCTCCTGATTTCTAAGAAGCAGCTGTATTCCATGACTAGTGGTAAAGAAAGTCCTTTACAGAACATAGAAAGGTCCTCAAAGCAGTGAGTGATACATCCTTAACCCTCTCTTCTCCCTAAACCATTCCTAGTCCCCCTCACCCCACAGCAAACATCACACTGTCTGATCACAGAAGCCCAGTATTCCTACAAGCAGCCTACATTAGGAGGAGGCCCACCCACCCCTTCCAACATCTCGAAGTCAGGCGGATGGACACCTCGCTGTTATGGAGATTAATTCCCAGCCTCAGTTAGAGGCCCCTTCTTTGTGCACTCTTAGCACCCTGTCCTGACCTTACCAGGGGAGTGTTTGTCCATCTGACTCTCCCACTAGACTAGAAGCTGTGTGAGGGCACATGCCTGTCCATCTTGCTCACCCTGGCACTCCCAGCACCTTGCATAGAGTAGACGCTCAGTAAATACTGGGCCTGGAAATGGGTGAAAGAATGAAATTAGATGGAAAAGTAATTTGCATAAAACCAGAGAAAAGGTTACTGTCACAGGAAAAAAAAATTTTAAAGGTTTCTTTTCTAGTTTAGAAAGTGAGAAATGCCAAATAGAAATCCTAACCTATGGCACTTTAACACAGCTAAACTTTTAGTAGGTTGTCTAGTAGTCCAGCCCTTCCACTATTGCAGCCACCTGTGTTGAAATACTGGATCAATTCACAATTTACTTCCCCAAAGTTAAACTTCATTAAATATTAGTTTAATTTAATATTCTCCAGATTAATTTGAGATTAATTTATATTCAGGTGTTTGCACAGCCCAAGCCATATCTCTCCTTTCTGTCATTTCTATCATCTCACACACAGCAGAAAAGGGAAAATGTATGATGAAGAATCACTATGATAGAGTAAGGAGGGGGGAATTTAATTAAACTATTTTTTTTTATTACATATCTTTTCCTCAGATGTGAAAAAAGAAACATAAATTTGCCAGGGGTAGAGTTGTGTGCATATCAGGAAGGCTGAGAAACAAAACTCTGCAGATATGAAAAGTGGTGCTTACAAAATGACTTGAGCTGAAAATCTGATTCTGCCTTTAACCCCAAATTTTTCTCCTAAATCTAATCTTGTGTATTGATGCCAAAGGAAATTTTTACCCTTTGTTGCTAGACTTTGTTTTCAAAGAGAATGAAAAAAAGTCCATTAAAATTCAATCAGCCTCTTTTTGTGAGTGACTGCCTTTTTGAGAATCACAGGATTTTAGAGCTCAAGAGAACCGTGAAGGTCATCTAGCCCCATTCAACATGATGCCCTTCATTCAAATAAAATCTTATATGGAAATCAACACTTAAAACAGGTCCAAATGTAAAATGGTACAACCACTTTGGAAATCTATCTGGCGTTATCTTAAACAGTTAGAAATAGAACTACCATACAACCCTGAAATCCCACTCCTGGGAACATACCCTAGAGATACAAGAGCCTTCATACAAACAGATATATGCACACCCATGTTTATTGCAGCTCTGTTTACAATAGCAAAAAGTTGGAAGCAACCAAGGTGTCTATCAACAGATGAATGGGTAAATAAATTGTGGTATATTCACACAATGGAATACTAGGCATCGATAAAGAACAGTGACGAATCTCTGAAACATTTCATAACATGGAGGAACCTGGAAGGCATCATGCTGAGCGAAATTAGTCAGAGGCAAAAGGACAAATATTGTATAAGACCACTATTATAAGATCTTGAGAAATAGTAAACCTGAGAAGAACACATACTTTTGTGGTTACGAGGAGGGGAGGGAGGGAGGGTGGGAGAGGGCTTTTTATTGATTAATCAGTAGATAAGAAATGCTTTAGGTGAAGGGAAAGACAACACTCAATACATGGAAGGTCAGCTCAATTGGACTGGACCAGAAGCAAAGAAGTTTCCGGGATAAAATGAACGCTTCAAAGGTCAGCGGAGCAAGGGCGGGGGTCTGGGGAACATGGTTTGTGGGGACTTCTAAGTCAATTGGCAAAATAATTCTATTATGAAATCATTCTGCATCCCACTTTGAAATGTGACGTCTGGGGTCTTAAATGCTAACAAGCGGCCATCTAAGATGCAGCAATTGGTCTCAACCCACCTGGATCAAAGGAAAATGAAGAACACCAAGGCCACACGACAACTAAGAGCCCAAGAGACAGAAAGGGCCACATGAACCAGAGATCTACATCATCCTGAGACCAGAAGAACTGGTTGGTGCCTGGCCACAATCGATGACTGCCCTGACAGGGAGCACAGCAGAGGACCCCTGAGGGAGCAGGAGATCAGTGGGATACAGACCCCAAATTCTCATAAAAAGACCAAACTTAATGGTCTGACTGAGACTAGAGGAATCCCGGCGGCCATGGTCCCCAGACCTTCTGTTGGCACAGGACAGGAACCATCCCCGAAGACAACTCATCAGACATGAAAGGGACTGGTCAGCGGGTGGGAGAGAGACGCTGATGAAGAGTGAGCTAATTATATCAGGTGGACACTTGAGATTGTGTTGGCAACTCTTGTCTGGAGGGGGGATGGGAGGATAGAGAGAGAGAGAAGCCGGCAAAATTGTCACGAAAGGAGAGACTGAAAGGGCTGACTCAAGAAGGGGAGAGCAAGTGGGAGTAGGGAGTGAGATGTATGTAAACTTATATGTGACAGACTGATTGGATTTGTAAACGTTCACTTGAAGCTTCATAAAAGTTAATAAAAAAAGTAAAAAAAAAAACAGGTCCAAGCACAACTGCTTTGGTGGAATTGGGTGGTGAGTGTGAGCCTTCCCCCAAGCTCCCCTTCAGATACTTCCTCAACGACTCAGAACTCTGCAGACCACAGTTTGAAATTCACTAATTTAATACCATCTCCTCGTTTTACAGATAAACAACTGAGGCAGGCAGAGCCAAGACTAGTCAAGTTGCAATGATAAATGGTAACGAAAACAGAGTTAGACTCCCCATCTCTTCCCTCCTGACTCAACTGTTCTTTCAACTGCCTTGCACTGCAATGGAAGGCAGAAACCCTTGTCCAGAAGAATGAAGGCATGACAGACAAACTGACACATTTGGAGGACATCTGGGGAGGGTATCTGGCCAGGTAGATACAGCTATAAAACATAACCCTGTGAGCAGAAAGCCCAACCCTCTGTGTAATGAGATGGCCTACTTTCGATTCATTTTTAATTTCTAAAGTAATACCTGCAAATGATTTTTTTTTTTACAGAAAATTCTAAATAAATAGTAAAAGTTTTCTTATCACCCATGCTACAAGCGCCACATCTCGGAAAAGATCACTATCCTCACTAAACAGACAAAGAATTCTATTTCTAAATTGCTGGCTATTGTGTTGAAAGATGAGGAAGTTAATATTTGTACTACATTCTAGTTCTCTTGCTCTTATAGAATTAGTTTTACCTTGTCAAGGTTATCAACTTTCTTTTTTGTAATTTACATTTTCTGTGCTTTGTAGATTCCCATTTTCAAGGAACCTGGTTTTTGTTGTTTTGTTTTCTGAAAGTGTTCAGAATGTGTTTTCAAATTTCATAGGATATACTTAGTGGTGGGATTTTTATTTATTTACTTTTCATTCATCCTGCTTGGAACTTAAGGTTGCTTCTAATCAGTGGGCTTATCTATTTCTTCAGTTCATCGAAAATCGTCTTCTTTTGAGATTCTATGGCTGTTATTCTTAGTCTATCCCTTGTATTGCCTCTGCTTTTGTTTCTGGTCTCTGGGAAGCTGGACTTCCTAAGGCTATCCTTTACGTCTCTTACCTTTTTTTCTTGTATTTTTTAATAATGTCTTCTTTGCTGTGCATCCTGGGAGATTTCCCTGATTTACTCTGCCAAATTATCAGCTCAATCGTCTTTCCCCTGACCTTTCTAAGATTCAGTCATTCATGGAAATCGTTATTTCCTCCATTATTTTTTCTCTATATATATTTTTATTCAATAGATTTTTTTTTTTTAATGAATGTGCAACTTTTCAAATCCCTAAGAATCTTCAATTAAACGTTCTTTTTTCCTAAGTTGAATTATCTCTTTTCCCCTGATCTTGGTTCTTCTGTTTATTTATCATGGTCTTCTTTGATGATAGTGATTTTAATGAGAAGTATGGTGATCTCAATTGCCTGTTCACCTTATGGCATCATCAAGGTCTAGATGGATTAGTTAAGGGAGCTGATGTTGATTCCCTCAGCAAAGTGTGAGTGCCTCTTCCCTCTAGGCCCCTTCTCTGAATGGGTGGCAAACTGCAGATATTTAAGAGGGTGACTGTGTTATCAGGGAGGCCTCCTCGAAGGAGTGTGAGCAGGTGACTTCCCGGTGAATTTCACAGGCACCAAAATAAGGAGGGTTTTACTCAGCAGGTGGAGAACCTTAGTGTGTATATCACTCTTAGGGGAAGCTGCCCTTTCTTTTTAACTTTTCTAGTATCCGGCATGGCTGTCCAGACTTGCCTCAAACTCTGCTCTACTTTTCTTTCAAGCCTGATTACCCACTTATTGACCCTTCTCAGACAGATCATCCAGTGTATTTCTGGTACTTTACCAGCTGCTGTCCAGTCAATTCCAACTCATGGCGATGCCATGTGTTTCATAGTAGAACTGCACTCCATAGGGTTTTCCATGGCTGGTTTTTCAGAAGTAGATTGTCAGGCCTTTCTTCCGAAGCACCTCAGCATGGATTTGAACTGCCAACCTTTCAGTTAATAGTCAGGTGTTTGCACTACCCAAGGACTCCTTCTGGTACTTTAGTATGGTTCTAAAGGCACCTCCTCATATACTTGGTAAATGGTACACAGGTAGAAGAATGACCCTATGGCCTCAGCTGTTTGGGATGGGATTCATTCATTAACTACCATGTGATTTGCCCCATACTTTATTCTTGGTCTTATTTCTGAATGTCACTCTTTGCTGGAATTCTCTTGTCAAGTATAGCTCTTCCCTCTAGTAAGCAGATCTTCCCTGTTACTCTCTTTCAATCTGATCAAATCCATTTTTTTTTATTATTTTCTAATATTTCCTCAAGTGTTCTGGCCTACTCTCAGTTCCCTTTCCTTAGCTTCCAGTGTCATTATAGCTTCACTTATTTTTATTTATTATTGTTAATATCTTTTCTGTCACTTTAGTGGTACTTAGGAAGGAAGGGGAAATGATGTCTATGCTCAGACATCCATCCTAAACTCTGTCCCAGTATTTTGAAGTCCTCAATTGGAGCACTAAAAGTTTCCATAGTTTAATGTAAAAATAGTATGTTCACACACATGAAGTCATGTGCCTAATGACTTGCCAACTCTGAGGACAGGTGAGGAAAATCATCAAGCAGGTGATGCTTAGCATCCCCTCCGTATGGTTTAATCTCTTACTATCTCCTGTTGCCCACCCCCCAGATAAATAAGGAAACTGGCCAAAGAAGAGGAGAAGGGCTACAACCCTGACAAAGGTTCACGAAGATCAATACACAATCATAGGGAAGTTTTGTTAGAGGGTAGAGATGTAGGGGAACTCAGTGACCATCTAGTTCAACATCTTATGTTGACCCATGAGTCACATGAGATTTCAGAAACTGAAGCTATTTGCTCCGGGCCACAAAGAAATTGATGATATACTCAGGACTAGAATCCAGAATTTTTATATCCAAATTATAGCTTTTCTACACTTCTGATTGTTTCTTTTTGTACTGCACCAGCTAAGCAGACCATTCCCTTCTCTTTACCTCACCAGTAAGTCCTTCTGCTCTCCCCTTTTGCCTCTCCATTTAACACTCAACAAGTAGAGTTCACCTTCTTTATGAGTCTGAGATATCAGTCTCATACTTTGTAATCAGAGGCACCAGTTTTATCTACTCACTAGAGTTCAAGTGAATTCTATAAATATCAGAGCCCTGGTGGTGCAGTGGTTAAAGCTCTCAGCTGCAAACCAAAAGGATGGTGGTTCAATCCCACCAGCTACTCCACAGGAAGACTATGTGGCAGTCGGCTTCCATAAAGACTACAGCCTTGGAAACCCTACGGGACAGTCCTACTCTGACCTATAGTGTCACTATGAGTAGGAATTGACTCGATGGCAATGGGTTTGGTTTTGGTTTAAGATATACAAAGTTCCATATTAAATGTTGCAAGAAATACTAGGTTGAGTAGAGACAATCAAGAGAATATAACCACCATCAGTTGCCGTCAAGTCAATTGCAACTGAAGGAGATCCTATGTGTGTCAGAGTAGAGCTGTGTTCCACAGGGTTTTCAGTGGCTTATTTTTTGGAAGTAGATTGCCAGTTCTTTCTTCTGAGAAGCCTCTGGGTAGACTTGTACTTCCAACCTTTCAGTTAGCAGCTGAGTGTAATAACTGTTTGCACCCCAGGTACTCTTCAAAAGAGTACAAAGAGATTAAAAAAAAAAAAATGCCAATTAGGGCCAGTTGTTTAACTTATTTGGAGGACTGACGGAGCAAAGAATCAACATCAGCTCTCTTGACTAATCCATCTAGGCCTTGATGATGCCATAATATGAATAGGCAATTCAGTATTCAGCAGTATCCAGTTCTTCTCCCATTCCAGGTACTTCTCAATCCCCTTGCAGTGATTTGTTCTGCCCAATGGATTGTGAGTACAAATAGCATGTGCCACTTCCAGGCTGAGAAGAAAAAGCCACAAATGACTCTCCAGAAACCTTTTCCTGCTGTGGCAACTGAGGTGACCACATGGTCCAATGGTACAGCCACAAGATGGGGGCACTCTCTAAACCTGCTGGCCCAAGTGACTGTGTAGAACAGAGACTCCTGCCAATCCATATGGGACATGTAGCATGAGTCAAAAATAAACATTTGTCCTGTTAAGTCACTGAAAATTTTTGCTACAAGAGTACAGCCTAGCCTATCTTGACTAATAAGAGGAGCCAGCTAAACAAACAGAGAAGGACCAGTCAGAGAAATGAGAGGACACCTATAAAAGGAGCATCATGTGAACATGGAAGTCAAAGAAGCAAGAGATAATTTTCTGTGAATGCAACAAGGAAAATTCATCAGGATTTTGGTCCTCATTGATAACGGTCTCATCAACCCTTTGTTCTTAAATACTGCTTCTTTCTGCCTCGATAATTTCCTCAGATGAAAACAGCATGTACAAAAATACTTCATCAGAAAAGTACAAACCTGAAATGATAAAATCAAATGCATATTACAATCAGACCAAAATATTTACATGATGTAAAACATTAAATAAATAAACCATTAGAATAGTCCTATTGAATTTAGCAAATGGAATCTAATAGAACAGCTGTTAATATCATCTTCTGCCATAAAAAGAAACCTTGATGACTCATTTAGGGCTTCATAAATTGTCAGCCTTTTCCCTGCTTCGTGTAAATAGGCTTTTTCCATCCAGTCTGTTGTTTAGTATATACTGCTAGAATTCACATACGTATTCTTAGCAGCAAAGATCTTATCTGCGTTTTCTATCTTATGGATCTTGAAACCCCTCCTCCCCCATTCTCCCAAGCACCATGCACCACATCCAGGCATATCCTCCAATATTAGGGTGAAAAATGCAAGTATGTTTATGGCAAACAGTCTAACCCCTTCTACTTATTTCTTCCTAGGCCCATTTCCTGGAGGCAGTAGGCTTGAGCAAAAGGCCTGCCGGTGAGCATGGCTGAGAAGGAGCTTAGAACTCTTGGTTGGAAGCCATCCTGATTGAAGTCCTATCTTCTGAGTTGTTTTTGTTGCTTTCAAGTTGATCCCAATCCTGAATTGCAGCCTGTTACTTCCCTAATAAACCACATAATTGTGAGTATAGTCTGTGAGTACTCTTTAGCCACTGCAACAAATTATTGAACCCAGCAGAGAAGTAGAAAGTGCCACGGGGAGGATGGCTGGTGTCAGAATTGGTCAAAAGGTTGGAAAGTGGGGTATATCTGACCTCCACTTCATAGAAATCAGCTTTGTGCTGATGGTGATTCTCTGTCCTCCTCCTGAAAGTAGCCAGGCCCTGATGCTGCTCCATTACAGTTCTCCAGCTCCCTGAATGATTCACTGTCTTCCTCACAGCCCTGGTTTGGGCTTCCCAAAAAGTCTTAGGTAAAAGAACTCTCATTCTATTCCCAGGCCTTTTCTACCTCCACCAGCTAGGCAGGCACCCTATCAAGAGGAAGGTCAGGGGGATTTGGACATTGTCCTGTCTTTTACAATACAGGTCATATAGTAAAGGGTAGGCACCTTTTTGTTTTATGTTTTCAATTATATTTATGACCATTTTAGTTAGTCTGAAATTAGGCAGAAAGAAAAAAGAGAAAGCATTTATGGTGGGTCTGCCATATCCTTCCATGTTTCCAGTGATTTCAATTCAGAAACTCAACTCACTGCAGTAAAATTATGAGCAACTTTAATCACTTCTTAGTTGTCTGTAGAAACGAGTTTTTACCATTGGCAGAGAAGCGAAGACCAGAATAATCCACGGGGGTCAGATGTTAAAAGCCTGAGCTGAAGCTTCTATAACTAGATCTTGAAAACTTTGGATTCAAGTCCCCCACTCTAACCATGTACAGATGAGTCAGGGACAGAGGTCTTCAAGAAGGCACTGACCGGAGGAATGCTACCAGAATTGTGCCACCTCCCCCATCCCATTTTTCCTGGGAATGTTTATAACGATGTAGCTAAAATCAGTGAAACCACTGTTTTCTGTTGATCAAAGGTGTCCAGCCAATCCTTCCTAGAATTTAGGCTTCGCTTCATATTCGATTACCAACTAAGTTTCCAATTTGATAAATATTAAACAGTCTAGAAAGAGAAAGAATGAAACATTTGTCCAAGTTTGCATTAACAGTAGAAATAAATATCGCACTGAAAACACACTGGTGCCCCCTCTCCCTGTTATTCTCTCCCCTCTTTGAGTTGACGCTTCTGACAGAGCTTTGAATACTGAGACCCAGTGGAGTTTCTGCTGCTGCTGCTCCTCTTTCTCTTATTCCCTCTCCTCAATAGTTTTTTATAATTCCCATGACCCATCGTCTTGCTCAGGCTAAATTTGACAAAGCTGCTGAAGAGGTCAAGCAACAGAAGATGACTAATATGAGATGCTGTTCATTTACAGCTGCTAAAAGCAAGTGATTATGGCTTGGAGGATGAACCTTAAAGCCAAGGCCACGAAGATTACACTAAATCTGTTGAAGAAGACATAAAAAGAATATGTCAGAAAAGTTTATGTCAACAAAGCAGACAGAATATAAAGGTGTGAAATTGGAGGCCAGCCATGTACTTGGAATCTAACTAAAAACAATGCCTTCTTTTTCCAGTACTCTAAATAAAGTTAAATAATGGAAATCCCCTATTATAATGGCAGTTAATTCAGCTTTTTCAGGCCTGCCAAGGATGCAATGCTCTTACTGATTAGGGGTTGAAGCCCTTAATGTGGAGTAATGTTCTCTCCGTAGACCAATTAATAGTGTACTTGTTACCAAAAATAAAAATTACAGCACTAATTAGCTATAAGCTTCGTTACTATTAACCTGCAATCTATTTTGTGTAATTATTTTCAAACCACTTAAATGTTAGCTAGGCAAATCATTACCTGTATTTTTCCTGGATCTGTGTGTGTGTGTATATATATATATATATATATATATATATATATACACACACACACATATTGTAAATTTTGTTGTTATTTTCCAAAAAAAGTCCTGAGAAGTCCTAGTCTCATGGTCTAGTCTCTTTTTGCCAAATCGGGAAGTAGAACGCACACGATACTATATCAGAAATTCTAGGTTGTAATCCCAGATTTACTATCTATGTGATCTTGGACAAGCCCCTCATCTTCCCTGAGTCATAGTTCTCAACTCTCTGGCTTGGTGTAAACATTTAAGTGCTTGACTACTAGCTGGAAGATTGGCAGTTCAAACCCACCCAGAGCATCTCAGAAGACAGGCCAATCTGTTCCTGAAAAATCACAGGCTTGAAAACTCTATGGAGCAGTTCTATTCTGCACACATGGGGTCACCATGAATCAGAATCAACTCAACGGAAACTAACAACAACTTTAATTAGATATTAGTGTTAGAGTTTGAAGAAGATATGGAAAGAGACAGAGGGTTGGCACCTGTCTGGCTGCCCACACAAGCCTTCAGAGGATTAAGCTCTAGCTTCCTCGGTTTTGGAAAACCTGGTGGCATAGTGCTTAAGAACTACGGCTGCTACCCAAGAGGCCGGCAGTTCAAATCTACCAGGCACTCCTTGGAAACTCTGTGGGACAGTTCTACTCTGTCCTGTAGGGTTGCTATAGTGTTGCTATGAATCAGAATCAACTCTGAGGTGGTGGGTTTGGTTTGGTTTTTTTCCGCAGTTTTGTAGGCTATATATTTTATTGTTCATACCAAAGGGTAGTTGGACTCTAGAAAATCAACCAAGACCAACCAAATTTATAACAGACTGCAGGGTGACAATTAGAATACTGTTATTAATTTATTATAAGAAATATAACACTATAAAACCCAACCCAGTAAGAAATATAACACTATAGGGAACTGGATATGGATATTTATGTTTGCTGGTCAGTACGCTCCTTCACTCATCCAATCTGAATGTTGATTGGTGAGCATGGACACAGAGTCACAGGACTAAGTTGTTTGGGCTCCCGTTTGGGACCAAGCATATACAATGGCCTGATGCATCCCTCTCTCCCACAGAGATACTCCTGGGGCAAGGACTGGCTACCATCTTTTGTGTATCTAGAAATTTTTTTCCTTGGTCAAAACTGGAGACTCCCTACCAAAGACTGCCTATTTGCATTAAGCCCTTTGATAAGTAATTATTGTACCAAGCACTGGGCTATAGCTGTGAACAGGTTAATAATCCTGATCTCACAGAACTTAGACTGTGATTGGTAAGAGGGGCCTTTAGTGGTCATCATAGGGTATGTTCCTCTTTTATGCTCATTTCTTACCAAGCCCCCTTTTTATCAGTAATTTCTTCCCTTAGCTGATTTAGTTCCTTAAGTCAGGTTACAAGATTCATTTTTTTTCTCCCTAAAATTATGTTGCATATAGTGATAATTCAGCTGTGTTTGATTATGTGTTTGTTTAGAGCTTAACTCAGAAGGCAGTGTCATTACCTATTCTCAAGACTATTTTTGGTGGTTGGATGGGGCAAAAGAGGCCCCAAATGCTCTCCTAGTTGATTTTATGTATAACCTAAGTTGAGAAGATGAAATGAGATACACTGGGAAAGATGAAATGAGATGTGTTCAAATACAAAGGTTTATGTAAATTAAGATATTAACATTATTCTCCATTATCTATTTGAAACAAACATGTAGATATTCAGTATTCAGGCCTATTTAAATAGGCATGTATTCAGAATTCAGATAGCCAAACTTGTTACCTCCTACACTAACTCTTCAGAGCACTATCCCCAGTAGCTCCCAAGGAGGCAACCATACATTAAAAGTGCACAAGGTCTAGAAAACCAAGTCATATATTTATAAAATCAACCATATCATTCAGGGCCCATGTCTGCTTCCCTTAGAAAATTCCTACCTACTTCTCCAAATAAGAGTTCTTATAACATATAAAACAGAACATAAAAAAGCAAACCCATTGTTGTCAAGTCAAGTCAATTCTGACTCATGGAGACCCTACAGGACAGAGTAGAAGTGTCCCATAGGTTTCCAAGAGTGGCTGGTGGATTTGAACTACCTGCTTTTTGGTCAGCAGCCAAACATTTAACCACTGCACCACCAGGGCTTCAATACATATATTAGTCATTCTTAAAAATTAATAAGCAGGAAGACTCAATATCATATAGATGTTAGTTTTCCCTGAGAAGAACTACACATTCAAAGCAATTCTAGTCAGAAGTCCCAAGGATTTTTCATGGACCTTGACAAGATGATGCTAAATTCACACGCAAGAGCAAAGAACTTAGATAAATAATGCCTCCTGAAGAAGACTTACTATGCAGCTTTAATACATAAGATAATGTAGTATTTATTCAGAGATACACAAATAGAGAAATAGAGCAGGACAGAGAGCCCAGAAACACCCATGCACAGACAAAAATCTGATGCATGACAGAGCACACTGCAGATCAATGAAGAGAATACTCAACATATGCTGCCAGGTCAGGAGGGGGCAAACGAAATTGGATCCCTATCTTGTACGCTACACAAATATAACTTCTAGGTGAATTAATGGCTTAATGACTTAAATTTGAAAGGAGAAACTTTTAGAAGAATACCTCTATGACCTTGAGGTAGAAAATATATATGTATTTTTAAATAAGACATGAAAGTCCAAACCAGAAAGGAAAATATTAAAAATACTACCACAATAAAACTAAGAATTTCTATTACTCAAAAGATACCATAGAGTGAAAAGGCCCAAATGGGGAAAATATTTTTGCAAAACATTAATCACAAAATATTAGTATCCAAGAATTATTATTTCAGGAATTAATTTTTTTTTTTTTAGTTTTCATGAACTTTTTTTTTAATTGTAGTTTAGATGAAGGTTTACAGAACAAATTAGTTTCTCATTAAACAATTAATACATATATTACTTTATGACATATTACTTTTTGTAGCCAGCCCCACAACATGTCAACACTCTTTCCTTCTCGACCTTGGGTTCCCTATTACCAGCTTTCCTGCTCCATCCTGACTTTTAGTCCTTGCTCCTGGGCTGGTGTGCCCATTTAGTCTTATTTTGTTTTATGGGCCTCTCTAATCTTTGGCTGAAGGTTGAACCTCAGGAATGACTTTAGTACTGAGTTAAAAGGGTGTCTGAGGGCCATACTCTTAGGGTTTCTCCAGTCTCTGTCAGGCCAGTAAGGCTGATATTTTTTTGTGAGTTAGAATTTTTGTTCTACATTTTTTTCCGGCACTACAAGACCCTCTATTGTGATCCCTATCAGAGCAGTCGTTGGTGGTAGCCAGACACCACCCAGTTGTGCTGGACTCAGTCTGGAGCAGGCTGTGGTTCTTTGGACTAATCGTTCCTTTGTGTCTTTGGTTTTCTTCATTCTCTGTTGCTCCAGAAGGGGCAAGACCAGTGAAGTATCTTAGATTGCTGCTCACAAGCTTTTAAGACACCGGGAATTAGTTCTTTATTTCAGGAATTAATAAGAAATGGGCAATGGAAATAAACCATAAATAAACCACAGGAGGAAACCCAATTGCCATTCAACATATGAAAAAATCCCTCACTTACTAAAATCAGGGAAATGCAAATTAAGTTCACAATGACAACATTTACACACACCAAACAGGTGAACATTAAAATGTCAGACACTACTAAGTGTTGGAGTAGAAACAGGTCAACAGAAACTCTTATTTTGCTGCTATGGGTATAAACTGATATAACCACGTTGGAGGAAATTGACGTCACTTAGTAAATTGGAATTTGCACATACTGTACAACCCAGTAATTCTACACCTATGTATAAATCCTTGTATATACCCTAAGTATATACTTATAACTTCTGCACATTTGCCCTAAGAGATGTGTATAAGAATTTTCATGGCATGTATATAAAAGCAAAACCTTCAAAAAACCAAAGTCCATCAACAGGAAACTGGATAAATTTTGGAATATTCATACCTGGGTTACAGTACACATAAAAATGAATGAAACATTGTTATAAATTTTATAAATTTCTGACAACAAAAAGGAGGCAAGTAACAAATGAATACGTATAGGATAATTCCATTTATGCAAGTGTCAAAGCCAGGCAAAACCAAGCAATACGTTGTTTAGGGTTATATACCATGATATAGAGTAAAAATGTAAAGAAAAGCAAGAGAATGATTCACTCAAAATTTATTAGAATGGCTATTTAGGGAACAAGGAAAGGCAAGGATACAATTTTGGAGGGGCAAACAGCAAACCTCAAAGGAGCCGGTAATTTTCTATTTCTTAAGTTGGCTATAGATTATTAGTATTTTACCATACTCATGTGACATATACTCCTTTGTGTATAAAATGAATTTCATATAAAAATATTAAACTTAGTGTGTGTAAGAATTCCTGTTTAAAATGTATACTCACAGATAGGCTCAGCTGTCGGGGCATCTGTTTCAGTAGATCTTGCTGGAGGGAGGTTCAGCTTTTTTTAATGAACATTCCAGAACAACCTGTAGGTGACCCATGGATTATTCCATGAGAAATACTAGATTCTCCCTCCTGAATTATGAAGCTCTGTATCAGAGCTGTACAGGCTTTCCCTTTCAAATGAAATGTTATACAAGACTGCAGTATGTAAAAAGGATCAAAACAGAGAAATTTCAATTTAAGCAGGAGAGCAGGCCCCAGGATTTGCTTATAGGGCCTTCTCCCTCCCTACAACAGCAGGCTTTGAAGCATCTCTAGAAGTCCAGAGTTTTATGACCAATAACACAGGAACTTTCAGTATGAACTCCATTCAACGTTTTTCAAAACAGGGAGAAGTAACTATATAGGCTTAACTGTAAGACAAAGGAAAGCTGAAAAACAAAGCTTGGATACATTTTAACTACATTTTGTAAAATGTGTATGCTAGTGTGACATGACTATGAGAAAGCACAATATCTGGCTCATAGTAGGTATGCAACACAGATTCATCTAGAAATATGCATATAATTTGCGTATAATTTGAATAGAATAGAATTTAAGGCAAGAGACTAGCTACCCTGTAATTCTAAGTTTTGGGTGAAATTCACAACATAGTAATAGCCACAATTTCTTCCACTGGAATGCTCCCAACCAACGAAAGTAATGGATTTGTTAAGTTACCCATGGCAAACCACAGCACCCTGAACACCTGCTGAAAGAAAAAATTTTCTAGTTACAAATGTAGTTTGAACATGCTGTCTAGAGCAGAACTACTCTGCATGAAGCATGTAGCCAAAGTGAGAAACGGATGGAAGGGAATACTCAAATAAGAAAAAATAGGTGGGTGGCTACATATTGGTATAAATGGAACATCATGTGGAGAAATGTGTTCTTTTTCTCTGAATTTACATTTTATACACAAATATCTTAATTAATACTTGGCCATAAGCAAAATATTATGAAACTTTTTTGGGGACAATTTGCTAAATTGTGACTGCATTCAGAGCCCCTGTCCATCAAATACTGCCAAGTCTTATAGTATCTGTAACGGCAAAATAACCCACAAAAGTTGGTATTCTGGGTGAAAACCCTTCTTCTCATATGTCCATTGGTTTTTGTTGATTCTCTTGGCCTTCATTCAAGAGATGCTGGCATGGGCTGTTGCCTAGCAACAACATGCAGTGCACTTTTCCACTAGCCCATAGAAAAGCTGTCTGTCTGGACCTCATGCCATTCAGCATCATGGTTTTGTAAATGATGACAATTTCTTAGGAAATTTTCCTTCCTCCTTCTAAATGTGTGCCTGAAGAAGGCTATTTAACACTCACCCCTTCATCACAAACACTGCACTTGGCTTAATGAAGAAAATAATAGGGAAATCCATAGGTAACCCCAACTTATCTGGGCACTGGCAAAAGAACCAATATGACCATGCTTCTTCTGGAGAATACCAGTATGTTTTCTTTGGATGAACTGTGGCTGTTTAATGACCTCCATATATTCAACAAATATTTCATTAAGTCTTTCTATGTGTCAGACATAGTGTTTAAACCAAAACCAAAACCATTACTGTAGAGTTGATTCTGACTCATAGTGACCCTATAGGACAGAGTAGAACTGCCCCACAGGGTTTCCAAGGAGCGGCTGGTAGATTCGAACTGTTGATCTTTTGGTTAGCAGCTGAACAATTAACCACTGCACCACCAGGGTCTCCATATAGTGTTTAGGATACATGATTGCAACCAAACGGACACTGTCTCTATCCTCATAGAACTTAGTTGCCTGTTCTTTAAGCTCCCTAGAGGCTAAATTTGCACCTATGTGTTTTTTTTTTTTTTATAAACACATTCCAAAACTTGGTGTCTACCAGCTGAAATACAGGTCCTAATTTTTCATCAATAATTAGTTTCAAGCCTAATTCAGGTGACTAAAATCCTCGTTGGTCAGAACCAGGGAAATCCAAATTAGGAACTCCAGGAAATCAGATAGGATCACCAGGAATCCTATCTGTGTGAAGTACGATGCCCCACAAAAATAGTAACAGGATCTTTGGGACTCATAATCATTTCACATTATTAAGACTCTTAAATCAAAAGCAAGAGATGAAAGTTTTCAGGAGGAGGATAGAAACTAGCTCAGCAACAGGTAGGGAAGAGTTAGAGAGCTTACACTCACCGTAGGACACAGGCTCAAGAACACCCAGGTAACAAACGCATCGAGTGCTTCTTTCAAACATTCCCAACCTCATCTCATCGGAAACTAGGTCTAAAATCCTCAACCAAGGTAGGACCAAGAGAGCATGACAAATGCTTGAGAACTCAGAGGAACTCTGCTACTTAAGAGTTCTTACAGGCCATATCACATAGGGAGAAAACTCCTCCAATTTGAGGAAGGCAAAACAAAGCCTCAGCAAAGATTTGGGAATGGAAAATAACAATGTTAAAGAGCCACAGTTGTTGAATAAAAGCATGAGCTACCAAAACCAACAGAAAAGGGACAGGGGTCACTGGAATATAAAAAAATATTAAGGTTAAACACCTAGTGTTGGTTCTAGAAGTTTATGTATCCTGGTTTTCAGGAAATATATAGACAGATCCTTGAGAAAATGATATGGTCTGCAAGTTAATCTAAATATGAACCAGTCACTATTTAAATTTGTCACAAAATGACCTCATTTCAAAAAGCCAACCAGCTCATGACAGTCTAGAAGATGAGGGCCCTTTGACTATGTCAGATCAGAAGTGGATGAGAAAGATATTTAAAGAAAGTTTCTTTGGAAGCATTCTAGCCTAAATTTGATCTTCTTTGATCCCAGCTGAAGACTTATCCCCAAAAATGTTTTAGATAAAAAATAAAAGAGGCAATACAAAATTCTCTGGAAATTTTCTCCTTCCGAAACAAAGCATAGTGACGCTGGAAAAGTAAATTCATACTTGCATGATGAGCAACCTCTCAAAAAGAGAAAAATAAAACACCAGTTTTCATGGATTGCAAGTATCCACCTGTATTCCCTCTCATGGCTTCCTCTACTTAAACCACTTCAAGTTGAAAGTAATGCCAGTGCAATACAAACATTTATTACTTTTTGTTGTGACTTAATTTAAATAAACCTCAGGAATATCACATGTCCCGTGCCAGTCTGGTGATCCACTGCAGATGGAAATTGCTAAATTTGATGGGCAACCATTAGATTGAGTACTCTGAATATTTCCTGTTAAAATTGTGTGCTTAAAGAGAATATCCAAATGGCCTACAGACCCATGAAAAGATGCTCAACATCATTATACACCAGAGAAATGCAAATAAAAACCACAATGAGATACTATTTCACTCCTACTAGGATGGCCAAGACTTAAAAAAAAAAAAAAGAGAGAGAGGAAGAGAATTAACAAGTGTTGGAAGGGGTGTGGAGAAATTGGAACCCTCATCCATTGCTGGTGGAAAGGCAAAGTGGCACAGCTGTTGTGGAAAACAGCCTAGTGGTTTCTGAAAAAACTAGAGGTAAAGCTGCCATCCCCAACCAAGCCATATAACACAGCAATTCCACTCCTAGGTATATACCCTAGGGATCTAATAGAAGTGACGCAGATAGTTATATGAATGTTTATGTTCATTGTAGCACTATTTACAATAGCAAAACGATGGAAACAATCTAAGTGTCCATCAATGGATGAATAGGTAAGTAAAATGTGGTGCATACATACAATGGAATACTACTCAGCAGTAAAGCAAAACGACTTCCCAAAACATCTTGGAAGGTGAATGAACCTGGAGAGCATTATGTGAGCAAAATAAATCAATCACACAAAAAGTATTGTATGTTCTCACTTTTATGAAATGACATTAACGAGTAAATGCACAGAAACTAAAGTTCATTTCTGACATTCATTTTGGCCTTTTCTTTCATTCTTGCCTTTTTAATGACCTCTTGCTTTCTTCATGTATGATATCCTTGATGTCATTCCACAACTCATCTGGTCTTTGGTCATTAGTGTTCAACGCATCAAATCTATTCTTGAAATAGAATCTGAATTCATGTGGGATATACTTTTTTATACTCAAGGTCATACTTTGGCTCTCGTGGGCTTGTTCTAATTTTCTTGTTTCAATGTGAACATGCATATGAGCAATTGATGGTCTGTTCCGCAGTCAGCCCCGGGCCTTGTTCTGACTGATGATATTGAGCTTTCCCATCGTCTCTTTCCACAGATGTAGTCAGTTTGATTCTTGTGTATGCCATCCATCCAGGTCCATGTGTATAGTCCCCATTTATGCTGTTGAAAAAAGGTATTTGCAATGAAGAAGTCATTGGTCTTGCAAAATACTATCATGGGATCTCTGGCATCATTTCTATCACCAAGGCCATATTTTCCAATTACCAATCCTTCCTGTTTCCAACTTTCCCATCCCAATCACTAGTAATTATCAATGCAACCTGATTGCATATTTGGTAAAAATCTTTCATTGCAAAATCTGGTAAAAATCTTTATTTCTTCATTTTTGGCCTTAATGGTTGGTGCGTAAATTTGAGTAATAGCTATATTAACTGGTCTTCCTTGTGGGCATATGAACATCATTCTATCACTGACAATTTTGTACTTCAGGACAGATCTTGAAATATTCTTTTTTATGATGAATGCAACACCATTCCTCTTCAAGTTGTCATTCTCAGCATAGTAAACTATATGATTGTCTGATTCAAAATGCCCAATAACAGTCTATTTCTTCTTACTAATGCCTAGGGCATCGATGCTTATATGTTCCATTTCATTTCTGACAATTTCTAATTTTCCTAGATTCAAACTTTGTACATTCCACCTTCCGATTATTAATGAATGCTTGCAGCTGTTTCTTTTCATTTTAAGTCATGCCACATCAGCAAATGCAGGTCAAGAAAGCTTGACTTCATCCACGTCATTAAGGTCGACTCTACTTTGAGGAGGTAGCTCTTTCCCAGTCGTATTTTGAGTGCCTTCCAATCTGAGGGGCTCATCTTCCGGCACTATTCATAAGGTTTTCATTGGCTAATTCTTTTCAGAAGTAGATGGCCGGGTCCTTCTTCCTAGTCTTAGTCTGGAAGCGCAGCTGAAACCTGTCTGCCATGGGTGACCCTGTTGATATTTGAATATCGGTGGCCTATCTTCCAGGATCTTAGTAACATGTGAGTTCCCACAGTACGACAGACTCTGAAACTTGCTCTTGAACATTGAATAGCTGAAGGAAAAGGAAGAAATGATGAAGTAAAAGGACTGAACAGAAGATTTCAAAGAGTGGCTCAAGAAGGCAAAATAGAGTATTATAATGACAAGTGCAAAGACCTGGAGATAGAAAACCAAAAGGAAAGAATATGCTTGGCATTTTTCAAGTTGAAAGAACTGAAGAAAAAACTCAAGCCTTGAGTTGCAATATTGAAGCATTCGATGGGGAAAATACTAAACAACGCAGGAAGCAACAAAAGACGATGAAAGGAATATACAGTCACTATGCTAAAACAAATTGGTTGACATTTAACCACTTCATGATGTAGCATATGATCAGGAACTAATGATACTGAAGGAAGACGTTCAAGCATCACTGAAGGCATTGGAGAAAAACAAGGCTACAGGAATTGAATACCAGTTGAGATGTTTTAACAAATGTGTGAAGTGCTGGGAAGTGCTCACTCGTCTATGCCAAAAAATTTGGAGGACACCTACCTGGCCAACTGACTGGAAGAGATCCATATTTATGCCAATTCCAAGAAAGATGATCCAACCTAATGTGGAAATTACTGAACAGTATCATTAATATCACACCCAAGTAAATTTTGCTGAAGCTCCTTCAAAAGTGGTTGCGGCAGCATATCTACAGGGAACTGCCAGAAATTCAATCTGGATTCAGAAGAGGATATGGAATCAGGGATATCATAGCTGATGTCAGATGGATCCTGACTGAAAGCAGAGAATATCAGAAAGATGTTTACCTTTGTTTTATTGACTATGCAAAGGCATGGGACTGTGTGGATCACAACAAATTATGGATAACATTGCGAAGAATAGAGATTCCAGAACATTTAATTGTGCTCATGAGGAACCTGTATATAGATCAAGAGGCAGTCATTCAGACAGAACAAGGGGATACTGCATGGTTTAAAGTCAGGAAAGGTGTGCGTCAGGTTTGTATTTTTTCACCATACTTATTCAATCCATACGCTGAGCAAATAATTGGAGAAGCTGGACTATATGAAGAAGAACGAGGCATCAGGATTGGAGGAAGACTCATTAACAACCTGCAATATGCAGATGACACAACCTTGCTTGCTGAAGGTGAAGAGTACTTGAAGCACTTACTGATGAAGATCAAAGACCACAGCCTCCAGTATGGATTACATCTCAACATAAAGAAAACAAAAATCCTCACAACTGGACCAATAAGCAACATCATGATAAATGGAGAAAACATTGAAGTTGTCAAGGATTTCATTTCATGTGTATCCACAATCAATACCCATGGAAGCAGCAGTCAAGAAATCAAAAGATGCATTGCATGGGGCAAATCTGCTGCAAAAGATGTCTTCAAAGTGTTAAAAAGCAAAGATGTCACATTGAAGACTAAGGTGTGCCTGACTTAAGCCATGGTGTTTTTGCCTCATGTGCATGTGAAAGCTGGACAATGAATAAGGAAGTTTGAAAAAGAATTGACACCTTTGAATTGTGGTGTTGGCAAAGAATATTGAATATACCATGGCTACCAAAAGAACGAACAAATCTGCCTTGAAAGAAGTACAACCAGAATGCTCCTTAGAAGCAAGGTTGGTGAGGCTACTTCTCACATACTTTGGACATGTTTATTAGGAGGGATCAGTTCCTGGAGAAGGGAATTATGCTTGGTAAAGTAGAAGGCCAGTGAAAAAGAGGAAGACCCTCAAGGAGAAGGACTGACACAGTGGCTGCAACAATGGGCTCAAATATAACAATGATTATGAGGATGGTGCAGGACTAGGCAGTGTTTCATTCTGCTGTACGTAGGGTCACTATGAGTTGGAACTGCCTTGAAGGCATCTAACGACAACAACAATATTCATTAGTAGTTACCAGCGATGAAGGGGAGAGGGAGATTCACTCTTTAGATAATAAACACTTGTTATTTTTGGTGATGGGAAAGATAACACCAAATGACAATGAAGTATACACAGCTTGACGAAGGTAAACCATGTCACTAAAAAGCGCACAAGAAAAAAAGGACTTATTGGTAATTGCTTTGTCATATATAATTTTGAAACAACAGCAAAAATAACGGAAAATATATGTGCAGTTGTATGTGTATATATGTAGACATATGTGTATAGGTATATGTGTATATATAGATATATGTAAAGTGTATATGCACCTATGTGACTGTATGCACATATATTAATATATATAATAAAGCACACAGAGGGCACAGTTATGAATACCTCTTAAACATAACCATACACTTCTCTACATTGGATTTCTGGTTTGAAGGATCTGGACCACGGTCTCATGGGACATTTTGATCAATTGACATAATGTAGTTCATAACGTAATGTCTGGGGTCTTAAAAGCTTGTGAGCTGCCATCTAAGACACAATTGTTGGTCTGCGCTTACTCAGGGCAAAAGAGAAAGGAGAAAACCAAAAACTTAGAGAAGAAACTAGTCTACAGAATTAATAGCCTGCACAAGCCATGGCCTCATCTACTCTGAGACCAGAAGAACTAGATGGTGCCTGCTACCACTATCGACTATTCTCATCAGGGTCATATTATATGGACCCTGATAGAATACGAGAAAAATGTGGAACAGAACCTCAAATTCCTAAAAAATAAATAAAGACCAGACTGGCCAGACTGGTTAAGACTGGAGGACTCCCGAAGACAATTACCCTGAGACACTCTTCAAACTTTGAACTGTAGATTACTGAAACTAATCTCTGGGGTCACCTTATAACTAAATAACAAATTGGCTCAAAAAATAATGAATATCGCCTGTAAGTATTGGGGTCTTTTAAAAAATTACCTATATGAGACCAAACAGTCAACAATTACTTTAAAACAAAGATTAGAATGTAAGGCGGCAGGTAAAGGAAACTAGATTAATGAAAATGGAACAACCAGAATGGAAATGATGAGAATGTTAATGTATTGTGAAGAATGTATTCAATGTTACCGAAACACTTGAATAGAAGTTGTTGAATGGAAAACGAAATTGCTATGTAAACCTTCACCAAAAACACAATAAAGCATAGAAAAAAAATTGTATGCTTAGATTAAAATTCCTTATTAACCTTATCATAGCAGCACCTGGTTCTGATCAGCCACCTGAGCCCAGGGCGCAGGGCAAGTATAAATGCAGCTGCTGGCCAAGGTCTCGCCACTTCTCTCCCCACCTCCTCCTAAAAAAAAAAAACTAGGCAGCATTAATTACATTTCTTTGGATTGCAAGCAACAGAAAGTAATTCAGGACAGATTAGGCACTAACAAAAAAGGAAATTGGACATATTAGAAGAGTACTGGAGTATCTCACAGAACTGAAGGTAGAGTTAAACAACCAAATCAGAAGAAAGGACAGTACTAGGTCAGCTCCCAGACCCTCGGTTTTAGAAATTTGGAAAACTTGTCCCTAAAGACTACCATGAACAAGACAACATTTCCCAGTCTTTGGTTCTCTCCATACCCGGACTAGGACAGGTGTAAATCAAAGGCAAAGGGGTTTTTTCTGGTTAGGACTTTGATACTGTCCCACATGGTGGCCTCACACTAGCTCTGGGCAGGCAGGTAGGCGAAATCAGGAAGGGTCACCCATTAACCCTCATAGTTGGCTTCAGTTCCTATGTGCCCATGGAGGGGCCGAGAGCTAGCACCTTTTGCTGCCTGATGACCTCTTAAGAGAGATGCAATAGGGAAGATTACCAGGCCAGGGACTAAAGGGGCATCTCAGGTAAACCCCAAGAGAACAGCAAGAGAGGTATGGGCCTGAGTCAGCAGAAGGGAGCCCCAGGTCCTGTCAAGCCAGTGGAATAGACCATGAGTTCAGCAACTGTTGCCAGAGGACAGGCAGCAGCCGGATGTGAGAGGACACCATTAACAGGAGCCTGCACATGAGCACACACACAGATACACCCGCACAGACACACACATACACAAACACACAAACATAGACACTTGCACACACACAGACGCAGACACACACAGCCCCTTCTGATCTGACCCCTGCCTAACTTTACAACCTGGTTCCCCATCCCACTTACAACCCTCGGGTACTTACACTGTACATTCTCAGACCCCTTGATCATTTGCAGCTGCCCAAGGGAGACATTCTATGTCAGACCACCAGGACTTCATACTTCATTTGAGCCTAGAGGATCCTTTATCTACTTGTCCTCAGGACAAACTCAATTTCACATGACTTAACTTCGTGGTTGAACTCTATGAAGACTCTCCAGTCCCTCAGGCCAAGTGTACAGCTCATTCTTTCTATTTTCATTGCTTCTTGTGTATCTCTATGGTAGAACTCATCAGATACTTGTTTTTGTCTTTACCTTCCCCAATAGAACGAAACACTGCATCTTCCAAAAAACCCAAACCCGTTGCCGTCGAGTAGATTTGAACTCATAGTGACCCTATAAGACAGATAAGAACTAACTGCCCCATATGGTTTCCAAGGAGTGGGGGATGGATTCGAACTGCAAACATTTTGGTTAGAAGTCAAGCTCTTAAGCACTGTGCCACAAGGGCGCTTACTCATCTCTACAGTTCCAGCTCTAAGCACAATGCCTGGTTCACAGTAGGCACTCATTAGCTGTTGGTTAAGTAAATTAATAGATGTGGACACAATAGAAACAGTTTAACCTCTCTCTTCGGAAGCCCACAAAGTGCTTTTGTCAGCACTTACTGTATCCCAGGTACTATCATTTTCACTTTTACATCCACAATCTCATCTGGCCATCACCATAACCTTGAAGTGTAAGGGCTATCATTGCCACTGTGCAAATGAGTAATCCAGGACTCAAGGAGGATGAAGAGACTTACCGAGGATCACATAACCAGGAAGTGAAGGGCTAGGGTTAGAATGCAAGTCTTCTGACTCCAACAAGAGGCCTCTTTTCACAATGCCAGAGTTTCTTAAGAGCGTTCAACATTGTACTCCATCTCTTGTGGTTAATATGTAGTAAAAAATGACACCATGTAAACCACAGTGAGTTTATATTTTACCTTTAACATCTTTTCTTATGTTATAACTTAACAGCACCAATTCACATTCACATTCCAGTTGCCCTAGTGTCGATTCCTTCTCAGGGTGACCCCATGCTTGTCAGAGTAGAACTGTGTTCTATAGGGTTTTCAATGGCTGTTATTTTTTAGAAGTAGATCTCCAGGCACCCCTGATTGGATTTGAACCTCCAACCTTTTGGTTAATGGCTGAGCACGTTAACTGTTTGTACCACCCAGGGACTGACTCAATTCACATTAGTCACTTAAAATTTTTCAGCTTAGTGGGGTAAGAGACTAAAAGGCATGGTGTCAATATTCCTTACCTTATCATCTATCTCTATGGGGCAGTTCTACTCTGTCCTCTAGGGTCGCTATGAGTCGGAATCGACTCGACGGCACTGGGTTGTTTTTGCTTTTGTTTTTGTTTTCATCAGCAGTTTCTACTACAGAATAGTTACTGGGTTACCATGTGACTATTATCAAAAGAAGAATAAGTGTTGGAATCCTGCATGGAATAAGGACGGGGGAGGGGGTGACTTAACCAAAACCGAACAAAGTGTTTTAATGATAGATGCATTTTTCAATGAGATGAGCTTTTCCCAGGCTGTACTAGGTGTTTCTTTGAGCCATCATGGTGAGTCATGGGTTTGATAAAGCATTCGCCCACGACTTTGAGGCATTAGGGGGTTGTCAGGAAAGTTACGCTTGTGGTGGAGATCTGTTTTTGAAGTTGTAAAAAATTACCAATTAATGAGTTCTCATATCATTCTTTTATAGCTGGATGCACCTGGATGAGACTCGGCCACTAAGGGACCTAATCTGTATATCATAAATTCTAACTTCTGGAGACGTTTCTGGTCTCACTGCCACCTTCTCTGTTTGCCTTTGTATTCTGGAGAGAGGATAACTTCAATTTATAAGCTGATGAGCAAAATCTTTCATTCTTCTCAAGTAGCTTCCTATACTACTGCAGATGCATCAAATCCTTTGAGCAAGACAAAAAAACATTTGGGCTGCCTGTCTGTATGGTAACCTCTGCTAGGCAAGTGCCCATGTGCCAAGCTGTGGGCAGACGCGGGCTTGAGGAATGAATCGCAGTTTGGTAAATGATATTATTGGTATAAACAAACCATCAGAAGAGAAAGACAATTGATGAAGACATGCTACTCTATAGGTCACCTTGGTACCTGGCACTTAATAGATACTCTAAAAATATTTCTCAAATAAATAAATTTGCTAATAAACCCTCTATTGTGGCATCAGTGGCAGTATTCTTCA